>NW_024070207.1:102256937-102614251 GCF_014754425.2 Oryx dammah | reverse complement strand
AACTTCCAGATGTTCAAGCTGGTTTTAGAAAAGGCAGAGGAATGAGATCAAATTGCCAACATCTGCTGGATCATGGAAAAAGCAAGAGAGTTCCAGAAAAATATCTATTTCTGCTTTATTGACTATGCCAAAGCCTTTGACTGTGTGGATCACAATAAACTGTGGAAAATTCTGAAAGAGATGGGAATACCAGACCACCTGACCTGCCTCTTGAGAAATCTGTATGCAGGTCAGGAAGCAACAGTGAGAACTGGACATGGAACAACAGACTGATTCCAAATAGGAAAAGGAGTACGTCAAGGCTGTATATTGTCACCCTGCTTATTTAACTTATAGGCAGAGTACATCATGAGAAACGCTTGACTGGAAGAAATACAAGCTTTAATCAAGATTGCCGGGAGAAATATCAATAATCTCAGATATGCAGATGACACCACCCTAATGGCAGAAAGTGAAGAGGAGCTAAAAAGCCTCTTGATGAAAGTAAAAGAGGAGAGTGAAAAAGTTGGCCTAAAGCTCAACATTCAGAAAACGAAGATCATAGCATCTGGTCCCATCACTCCATGGGAAATAGATGGGGAAACAGTGGAAACAGTATCAGACTTTATTTTGGGGGGCTCCAAAATCACTGCAGATGTTGATTGCAGCCATGAAATTAAAAGACGCTTACTCCTTGGAAGAAAAGTTATGACCAATCTAGACAGCATATTCAAAAGCAGAGACATTACTTTGCCGACTAAGGTCTGTCTAGTCAAGGCTATGGTTTTTCCTGTGGTCACGTATGGATGTGAGAGTTGGACTGTGAAGAAGGCTGAGTGCCAAAGAATTGATGCTTTTGAACTGTGGTGTTGGATAAGACTCTTGAGAGTCCCTTGGACTGCAAGGAGATCCAACCAGTCCATTCTGAAGGAGATCAGTCCTGGGGGTTCTTTGGAAGGAATGATGCTGAAGCTGAAACTCCAGTACTTTGGCCACCTCACGCGAAGAGTTGACTCATTGGAAAAGACTTTGATGCTGGGAGGGATTGTGGGCAGGAGGAGAAGGGGACAACCGAGGATGAGATGGCTGGATGGCATCATTGACTTGATGGACACGAGTCTGAGTCAACTCTGGGAGTTGGTGATGGACAGGGAGGCCTGGCGTGCTGTGATTCATGGGGTCGCAAAGAGTCGGATACGACTGAGCGACTGAACTGAACTGAAGTGATTAGTGATGTTGGGCATCTTTTCATGTGCCTGTTGCCATCTGTATGTCTTCTATGGAGAAATCTCTCTTCAGCTTTTGTCCACTGGTGAATTCTTGCAACCCTAGTTTTCAAGGAAATGTGGAATAAAATTGTGGCACATGAGCTGGGTTTGAAGCATTTTGTGCACCATCATATGGAGTACTGAAGTTACTCCATAGGGACAAATACTTTTAACTAGAGTTACAACAAAGTAGACTTCAGGAAAGGAGTGAAAGGGGGAGCAGAAGCCATTAAGCAGCCATGCCTGAGTAAGAGCACACACAGAGACCATTTTGCTTTCCAGATATCTCACCTGTAACACATACTTGGTGCTGGCATGACCTCTAACATAGCTGGGGTGTGATGGATATTTCCTTTGCACATTGTCAACATGTCTCTGCCTCCTTCACCTCAGAGGATTCTCCAAAACTGGGAGCATTTTTTCAGGTATTTCTCCCTTTTCTGTTTCACTAACCCTATTCTTTCATTCTTGCTTCTGAGGACCAACATTCCTGCTTTCAATTTCTTAAGTTCTGCTCTTGAGTTGATTTAAACTAAGACATTATCCTTCTCCACTCCATTGGAAAAAAAGCAGGGATAAATAGTCTTTGATTTATTTGCAAGCTACTTGTTCTCCTTAATGAAGTCTGACTGTTTCCTAGAAGCAGAGTTCAGTGCAGCTAGACCACAAGTCTTTAGTAGTCCTTGTACAAGGAACTTGAAAGGATCCCTCATTTTATAGTTCTTGTGTGAAAGGAACTTGATAGAGTGTTCCTAAAGTTGGTAATAATTCTAATAATATATATGATATCACCAATAATGAGTTCTGAATGTGAAAGAAACATTTCCCAACCCTCAACAATAAAGGTCGAATTTTAATTAACCATGCTAGAGGAAAGACGATATTATCTTTTGAGTCTCTCACAGGAAGAGGTGCTCAAAGAAGACTACAGCCAGGGAAATAAAGAAAGAAGTATGATGGAGTATCATATATTAGAGTATTATAGAGCAGTTAACTACTAAAAACATTGTGCTGTTTTTCTCAATTTTGTGATGTATGTGTAATTTGTCAGCTTCTTTTAAAATCTGTCATGATTTCTTTTCTTTGTGCAAAAAAATACTTACGTTCATACCTAATTTGTTTTTATTCTTTGACTTAAAGAGTACCGCTCAAGTAGAGTATATTCATGTGTCACAAAACCTAGATCCACTTTTACTTATATTTCCATCCTTGTTGAATACAGAAAAAAAAATTCTATTCAGACTTCTAAAAACTTCTATTTGATATAGGCTCTGCTAAAACATGTTTTTTTCCCTTTAATTTTGAAAACTCTATTATCTCTCATGGATGCATACATAAAAAAGATGCATACATAAAAACAACTTGATAAAATATTAGGTTATCTATCTATTACTTGGGCTTCTCTGATAGTTCAGATGGTAAATAATCCACCTGCAATGCAGGAGGCCTGGGTTCGATTCCTCATTCAGGAAGATCCTCTGGAGAAGGGAATGGGTACCAATCTAGTATTCTTGCCTGGAGAATCTATTATTTAAAACTACTTTTGGAAAAAAACAGTATTTTTTTATATTAAACATATTAGTTTAGTTTCATTTGTGCTCTAAAACTTTTTCAGCTTTATTGAGGCATAATTGATAAAGAAAATGATAAGATAAAGTGTATAGCATGATGGCTTGATATACGTATGTTTTGTGAAAAGATTCCCCCATTTTTTTAAACCATTATCTCAAATATTTATTTTTTGTGTGTGAGAAGATATATGGTATACTTTTAGAAAATTTCAGTCATACAATACAGTCTTACCAACTCTATATCAGCTATAAACTCCAATAGAACACCATTTAAAAGATCTTTTTTAAAGAATGATGGTTTAAATGATCCTTGAGGGATTTATCTTTGATCTGCTGCCATTAAATTGAGGTGATCTCAGAATTACTCATAATACAACAGGTTGTAACATGCAAAGTAACAATTTAGAGGCTGATATAGAACAATCAAGAATAAAAGTTTAATTTTTATGCATCATTTCTTCAGGAAAACACATCATGAAGGGAAATAGCTTTGCATAAGTTCAGTGAGGGTTGCCATTTAGTTAATTAACTTAGCCATTTTCATTAGCAGACTCAATATTGACTTTAGAATAATGTCTGCTTAATTTCTTTTAAGCAATGAATATGTATGAAACATTGTCAAAGGTAAAGTAAAAATTAAGACAGCATTAGGTAAAAAATAAAAATTAAGTTACTCAAATACGTCACAAAATTTTTATAGAGTACATTCATGAACATATATTCAACTGCAGTATGTTCTTCCAAACTTTTAAGATATGACCTTGGCATAGACACATTATTTCAGCTGCTTAGCACAGGATTTGTAATAATCTCAATTTTATAAGAAAGTGCATTTCTAAATTGGTTGGAGAAGACTAAAACAATGCATAAATCCAATGCACTGAATATAATTTTCTGCTTCAATTGACAATCTAGTCTTTTGAAAAACAGGCTTACTTTTTAACATTTTTTGGCCATATTCATTTTATGTGCCTTCATATTAGAATAAATAAAGTCAGCAGGCTCCTATTGATTTTTAGAGGGAGCAATCTCATCTGTAAGAATGAAAGAAAGTGAAGTCCATCAAAACCAATTGATGAACAAATATGTGATGAAAATTGAAGAAAGTAATAACATAAAAATAAAGGGTAAGTATAAATATATTTCTGAAATATGACAGTGATTTTCAAATCTAGATTTTGTGTCCCAATAGGTAAAAGGCAGGAGGGCCTTCAAAATCATTTTTAATTAATCGTAATCATGAACACACATTTCATAGAACAGTGGTTTACTTTCTTAGCCATTATATTCTTAACCAGAACCCATAGCAGAATCCACTGGGTGGGGGTTCTTATTTGATACACATATCTAAGTTCCATACCAGGAAATCTATGATGGAGTCCTGATATCTAAATCTAATTTTTATGTTTATAATTTGTGAATAGATGCCTAGATCCCAGTAGTACACACATCCCTGCTCTAGTCCACACAAAGCATGTTTATTTGTAGTAAGTGCATTAGACTATTTCTATTAACATTGTGTTCACAGCCTCATGCTGCTTTTACCTCAGATTTACAAAGTCTGAAACTGAAGTCAAATGCAGTGTAGTAAAACAAATAACACAAGAGGTGAAACGCCTTGGTTTAATGACCTGCTTTGCCATTCAGGAGCTATCAGGTCTCAGTTGAACTGGATAATCCCCTAAACCAACTTTCTCTTTTGTAGAGCAGAGCTCATACTTCTTGCAGCACCAGAACTTCACAGTTCTCTTTCATCCTGCTTCCTGCTTTCCCACATGGACTTCACTCTTGATCGTCTGTGTATCTTGCATCATGCCTTACATTACAGGGCAGGAGGCTAGTTCTAGCCCTTACCACTTAGGCTGTTGGGAAAAATCGCAAACTGGTTTGCAGCCCTCCAGTTTCTACTTGTTGCAATTCAATCTCTGCATTGCTGTCAGATGAAGTTTTCTAAAATAAAATTCAGTTCTTAACAAAAAGTCTCTTCTGTATGGATTAATTCATCAGGGTTTCCCATGGGTGCATATGGGGAAAAGTCAAACTACCCATGTTCCTCTAGAGATTATGATGTATTCTGCCAGGGGCACATATCATCTACCTAGCAGAGCCAAGACCTTCCCTCATGAATCACTTACTGGAGAAAATACTGCAGCAGATCACTTAGCTCCCTGATGTGGACTGATGCTCCAAGCCACTGAGTTTATTGTCCTTAGTGGAACAGAGTTATACTCAACAGTTATTAATGACCACCATATCTCTCAGACAAGAATGATTCGAAGTCCCTTAGCTTGTCAGACAAAGATCTTCAAACATCTGCCCAAACATGACTTTCCAGTTTCTAACATGATCACCTAACTGTATTCAGGTGCAATCCTGCTGCTATATTTTGTTTTTAATCTTTCCACTGCTAATAATCTTTCTTTTTTTCTCGAATGCTTTAAGTCTTACTTCAGATTGCAACAAGGTCTGCATGAGATGAGGGCTTCCCTTAACGCTGTGGGCCAAGGCTATCTTGCTTCCTATGTAGTATATTTGAGAAAATATTTGTCCATCCCTGGGCATCTCCTGTATTATGGTCCTCTACTGCTATCTCCACCATCCACATAATTATCTGTTCAGCCAGACTGTAAGGTTATAGAGGGCTTATTGAGGGTGAAAAGGTTACTCTGTCTTCTATCTCAATGTAATCCATGCTCTTTTTAAGGATCCATTTAGCTTGGTATCATGCACATAACAAATGTTCAATTATTTATTGAATGAATAATCCCCATGTTTTAGTCTTCTAATGAATTCATTCTGAAAACTAATATTTCTATCAATCACCAATCAATCAACCAACTTCAAACTAACTCCCCTTCATTAGAGATGACTAGCAGCCTTAATATCAAATTGCTGATTATTAAGACTGGCAACAAGATAAAATATTCACCCCTTAACTCTTGCTCTCCAAGGTTAATTCTTTAAATCTCTTTTGATATGCCAAGTTTAGAGAGAAAGTGACCACTGTCTGTCACGTAGCAACATGCTGATCTTAAGCAAGGTCAGTTAACCTTGCTGAACCTGGATTTCTTTTCCTCAACAAAGGAGACAATATCCACCTCCTACAACTTCTGTGAGACTCAAATAAGCTAATATGTAGGATCATTGTTAAATATATGCTGGTTTATAAACTGTAAAGTTCTGAAAAATTTGAGAGACAATGGTGCAGCTGATTCCATTGCTGATTAAACCAGTGAGATGAAGACAGGCTTAGTTACATAAGGGCAATATTAACTGGCTGATTAGCTCATGGAAATTAGTGCATATTTTGCTACTAATAAATATGCTGCTAGAAAATGTAACTGATTTTCATTCCACAATTATTCAGTAATAATTGGTTGAGTATCTTCTAGGTATGAAGTATTTCACTCTTAAGTCCAAAAGACATTCAGGAATTATATCCTTCATGCTTCTAGTTCTACATCTGTGTTGTTTTTCTTTTCCATACTAGGTGTGTAAAAGAGCCTCAAAAAGTGATTTTTCCCTTTCAAAGTTTTTGTTTGCTTGTTGATTAGTTAGTTGGCTGGTTACATCAGGCAGAGACGTTGAATAAAAACCTACTCCTAACAAGACAGAATAACTCAATTCTCAGTAACTCAGGGGCCAATATGTATTGTAGGGTTAATCTAATTTCTCCTCTACAGAGACAGGTGCCCAGGTTATTACTTCTCTCAATACTACTTAGGCCATTGTTTATCTAGATCAATGCTGTCCAACAGAAATGTGAGCTTTACATGTGAATCAACGTTTTCTATACATTCAAACATTAAAAGAAACAGGTAAAATTAATAATATACTTTCTTCAACTTAATATTGCCAAACTGTTACCATTTCAACCTATGTTCAATGTAAATATTACTAATGAGATATTTTATTTTTCATATGACGGTGTTGCTATCCAGTATTTTATACTTGTAGCACATCTCAGTTTGGACTACTTACATTACCAGTGCTCATACAGGGGGCCGTGGCTACCATATTGTAAAGCACTGATGTAAAAGTTGGGTATTTTGTTCACATAAAAAACTGATTGTGAACAAATATTTACTATTCTCCTAGGTCTCTTATTTTGACTATTCTCCTTTTGAGAACATTTGAAACATTATATAACCAGCTATGTTAAGCATATGGAAGTTCCCACTTGAAAACCACAGAAGATAAGAATCATTGCTACAATAAATGCATCCTACTCCAAAATGATAACCTAGCTATTCAAAAAATATATATGAAAATTCTTATGTGAATACTAAAAGCAAATGTGAGTATAGATCTCTACATATACAAGTCAAATGCATATTTAAAATTATAGATGAAAAATTATAGCTCTATCTTTGCCATGTTTTGACATTTCTATTTGCAATAAAACTTCATCAAAAGACAGAGCTCTTCATGGATATAACAAGAATTTTAGTTACTAGGAAAACTATTTCAATATAAAGTTCAAAACATAAATGAGAACATAAAGTTATTTCCAGGATACTCTCAAATTTCACTAAAAAATATTTGTCCTAATACCCATAAAGCAAGAACTGGCATTTCACAACTATTTTAGAAAAAGAAAAATGCCGAATACTAAATCTGAAAGTTTAAAGGACCATGAGAAAATCTGCATGAAAACTGATGAAACTGAATCACCTGAACTTTGAAGCCTCGGTGGTTTCAGAAACATAGTATCTCACAGAGAAAATCTATTATAATCCAGTGAAACCCTTGCTTATGACAACCCAGCTTCTCATAGCCACATACATTTCAAAACAAGGAAGGATCAAGTTCAGTTTCTTGAAATAACATATTATGACACACAAAATGGCAAAGAATTCCCTAATGCTAAATGTGATGCATATACTAACACAAAATAAACATAAATTATTAATTATATTTTCAAATGTCAACAGGTGGGGAAAAGAAAATATGGTGGCAGACTAAAATGACACCCAGTGGTTCCTCTGCATAATCTCCTCCCTTTGAGAGTGGTAAGACTTGTGACTTACTTCTAACAAATAGGACACGTCAAAGATGATGGGGTGTCACTTTAAGTTACATCAGATTGTGACTCATGTCTTGCTTAAGCAGTCTTTCTCTCTTGCTGGTTTTGACAAGGCAAAATGCCACCATATTGGAGCCACATATGGCAAGGACCTGAGAGTGGCTTCAGTCAACAAGACACTAACAATTCCTAAGGAATTGAGTCTTCTCAACAACCATGTCAATTTGGAAGCAGATCCATACCCAGCTGAGTTTTCAGATGAAGCATCAACTCTGGCTGATACCTTGACACTTGTGAGAGACTCTGAGGCAGAGAGTCCAGATAAAGCAAGTCCAAACTACTATCCCATAGATATCTTGAAAGTTTTTTAGAATGTATTCTACTTTAGGACTTCCCTATAGCTCAAATGGTAAAGAACCTGCCTATGATGCAGAAGACCAGGGTTTGATCCCTTGGTCAGGAAGATCCTCTGGATAAGGGAATGGCAATCTACTCCAGTATTCTTGCCTGGAGAATTCTATGGACAGAGAAGCCTGGTGGGCTACAGTTCATGGAGTCACAGAGTCGGACACGACTGAGCAACTAACACACATTCTACTTTAAGCCACTACATCTGTGGTAATTTGTTATGCAGCGGTAGATAGCTAATACATAATCTTATAAACTTGTTAAGAGGCAAATATGATAATGTTTTATAAATAAAATGGTGGTGACGTTAAATGTTTTTCAGTATAGTGAAGTTGCTCAGTTGTGTCTGACTCTTTGCGACCCCATGGACTATAGCCTACCAGGTTCCTCCATCCATGGGATTTTCCAGGCAAGAAGACTGGAGTGGGTTGCCATTTTCTTTTCCAGGAGATCTTCCCAACCCAGGGATTGAATCTGGGTCTCCCACATTTTAAGCAGATGCTTTACCATCTGAGCCACCAGGGAATGCAGGAAAAAACATATTTTATTGAGTTACTGGGAACTTATGGTTATGTTTTAAGTTTCAGTTTCAGAAATAAGAGATCAAATATACAAGTGGATGAAATGATAAAAAATCATTAGGGTTTCATGCACACTCTGACATTTTTAAATTCATGCTCAAATTCTAAGTAGAACAATGATAAAGATGAATAATGTTGTCAGTTATACAGCTTTATTTCAGCATTTTGCAATTGAAGCAGACGAGTTATCTTTGTGTTGTTGCTATTTCAAATGGTTCTTTTAAAAATTCTCCACAAATTCATGTATCCACGAATGCCAAAATCTGTTAAGACTGCTTTTAGGTAAAAGGTTGTATCAGTCATGAAACATTTTTTACTTGGTTCTTTAGGGGTATTCTCATCTCTCTTCTTAATTTTAAGTGTTAAAAGAAGTTTATTTTGAATTGCTTATTTAAACACATACAAAAGATAAACCCTGAAAGGATGGAAGGAAAGTGGAGAATGAAATGAGCCAACCTTGTTCACTTCAACAAGAAAGAACATAATTGCAAGCAAAAGAGGGAGAGAGAGAGATTTTAGACAAAAGAATACAGAAATTATGGGGTGAGAGAAGGGGAAAAAGGAACAAGAGAGCTGATGGAAAAAGAGTGAAGGAGATGAACAGGTTTTGAGAGGATGAGATGTGAAGTGAGGAACAAGAATAAATTACAATTTGGAAATTGAGGTTATGTACTTTTTATAACATGGAAATAATGAAAACAAGCTGGAATTCTGAAAATTGGTGAGGAATGTACAATGTAGACGTGAAAAATAATAGTTCTAAGCCTTTTCTGTTTAAGGGATGAGTTTGAGGTTTGGAAATGCATGAAATATCACTAAATTAATTTAAAAATGATACATAAGATCTTAACTTTCTGAAACTAAATTGATAGTTTTTCACAGTCTAAACTCCATTCAATACAACACCATTCAAGACACATATTAGGTCTTACAGATGGTTCTGAATGAATTTTCTGAAAAAGTTATTTTTTTCTGATTCCTTTTTCCCCCCATCAAATTGTGTACTTCCATCTAAGACAGATACTGAGAAATTTTGTCTCTGAAAGGTTTTGAAAGTAAAAGAGCAGAATTCTTTTATAATGCCAGGAATGACACAGTCCTTGAAAACTGAGTAGAAATATGTGATACATTTAATTTCAAATTGTCTTTAAAGACTACATCCATTCTATCATTGTTTTGACATTATGATAATATTGAGTAAACACAGTCTTATTCAAATTTAGTAAAACATCACAGGGAACTTCTCTAGAGGTCTCTGTGACTAATGTTAGTTGTCTATTCTTCATACACACAATTAATCAGAATTCCTTCACTAAGCAGCTCTACTATCTGTGGTAAAAAGCAAGCAACTCTCCTCTGCCAACCCCAATCTCACATTTTATTTATGCTCATTTCTACTTCTCTTTATAATCTCCGTTTCAGGCCCATATACTTAGGGTAGTCCCTGGTAGCTCAGTTGGTAAAGAATCTGCCTGCAGTGCAGGAGACCCAGCTTCAGTCTCTGGGTTGGGATGATCTCCTGGAGAAGGAAATGGCAATCCACTCAAGTTTTCTTGCCTGGAAAATCCCATGGCCAGAGAAGACTGGCGGGCTACAGTCCATGGGGTTGCAAGAGTCGGATACGACTTAGTGATTAAACCACCACCATCTAACACTTAAACTTTCTAAAATAGAGCATTTACTCTGAATTCCATTTCCTTCCGTGGTTGTGGCCATGTTTTATTTGGGAACTCAGAAGGCAAGAGATACAGAAACAGAAAAAGTCAAGGGAAGAAGTAACATCTTTCATTCTAATGTAACACAAAGGGGGAATGCAATGGATAAAGAATTCTGATTCAATTTATGCCCATGGTCACCTCCTAAGGACTTGCATACAAAAAGCATTTGTTTTAATTTGGGTCTCCCCACAAGAACACCCTATAGCAAGATTGTGTACTCAAGTAATCTGGGGATGTGGTTCCAGGACACACTAGGGGAGTGAGGAAAAGTGAAACAAGGAAAACTGCCAATAAAGGGAGTGTTATCAAGCAAGTTAACACCGTGGGTATGTGAAGCTTAATATTACTTGAGAGCTCTGGGAGAAAATGTAGGAGGTAAACCTTGAATTTAACATATTTGAAGGGCAAGGTGGCTGGGGTATTTATCTACCAACTGCTACCTTAAAGGACCTTACTTCCTCTACTTTTCTGCCCTGCTCCAAGAATCAACAAAGAAAGCCCCCAAGTAAGAAGAGGCAAGTTCTGGTAATAGGAAATCAGGCAGCATGTTTGGGAATGATAAGCAGTGAATGGACATACTGTGGCAGGGGGTGGGGGGCTGCTGCTGCTGCTGCTGCTGCTGCTGCTAAGTCGCTTCAGTCGTGTCCGACTCTGTGCGACCCCATAGACGGCAGCCCACCAGGCTCCCCCGTCCCTGGGATTCTCCAGGCAAGAACACTGGAGTGGGTTGCCATTTCCTTCTCCAATGCATGAAAGTGAAAAGTGAAAGTGAAGTCACTCAGTCGTGTCCGACTCTTCGCGATCCCATGGACTGCAGCCCACCAGGCTCCTCCATCCATGGGATTTTCCAGGCAAGAGTACTGGAGTGGTGTGCCATTGCCTTCTCCAAGGGTGGGGGGAGCTACTGTAAAATACATTTGTTCTTTATATGCTGTCTACAACCTGCCTGGACTTCCCTTGTGGCTCAGCTGATAAAGAATCTGCCTGCAATGTGGGAGATCTAGGTTTGATCCCTGGGCTGGGAAGATCCCTTGGAGAAGAGAAAGGCTACCCACTCCACTATTCTGGCCTGGAGAATTCCATGGACTACAGTCCACAGGGTCACAAAGAGTTGGACACAACTGAGCGATTTTCACTTTTACAACCTGCCTGTATTTGGAGAGCATAAATATCATGTTGTGATCACTACTCAGTTCCATTAATTGGTCAAAATATCAGGTCTCCAAAATATTATGGATATTATTTGGTTATCTTTTTTTCCCATCCAACTGACTATCCATCCATCTAGCCAGCCATCTCTGTTTCTTTTTTTGCCTTTTGGGGAATTTTCTACCTACCTATCTACTTTCATCGTGTTGCAGCTTCATGTGACCTAATTCAGGCCAATGAGTTTCAAGGAGATGGTTCTTGGATGCTTTGGGCAAGAACAACCCTGAAGAGAAGTTTGTGTGTATGTGTGTGTGTGTGTGTGTGTATGTGTGTATGTGTGTGTGCACACACGCACAGAAGTTGGGCTCTGAAACTTTTGTAGGCAACTTTTACCACCATAAGTTTAGCCAGATGAAGCTGAGAGGTTGACACAAAAAGGAAGAATTCATAAAGCAGTGAAAAACTGGAACCAGAACCCTGATGATACTTATTATTTAAATCACTTGGATGCAGTTTTGTCTGTTAGTTGCAGCTTTGGCAGTACTAACCAACGCATTCATTGAAACAGTTACTTATGGGTGTTTTAGGACTAATCCTCCATTACATGTCACAGAGGGTGAAAATTTATGCTACTTTAACTAATTTTATAATTTTACTCTTACACCATAAAATCTCTTGGTTAATGCTAGCAAATAAGACTTCTCTGTCACTTTACTAATACCTATAAGCCATATTTTGTATTCCCATAATGAAAAATAATGTGATCCAGTAATAGGGCAATCATCATGTTCTGAAAGAAAGAGATTTTTAAATCTGTAGTTTGGGATTAGAGCTTTGCAACAGCCCAAGTGTTTACTATTTGAGAGGATGCTGGTGAAAGAAAAGGTTAACCTAATAGTCCCTGCTGTGCCCACATTGGCAAATGAAAGGCAATCACACAGATGGTGGCATTTGCCTGAGAGTTTAGTGCCAGAGGTGTCCTCTCAAATGCACATAAATTTGGGTGGGATTTCTATCTTTTCCTAAAGATATGGATGCAGGTTTGCTGGAAAATCTATTTTTCTACTAACAATAAAAATCGCCACCACCACATGAATAATCAATCATTTAATAGTGACTATTTATTGATCCTTTGGTATATGCCAGGTTAGCAAGAAATTCAGCTTTGTTCTAGATTGTTGTTTGGTAGTCTTGGGTTATTTTTCTTATGACAAAGTGAAGTACTTACAATTGTGCTTAACACACAGTAAACTATTAGTAAATGTTATCTATCACTCCTAACACTGCTAGAATTCTTCAGTTCTCATAGGGAGAGAAAGACTCCAAAACAGGATTAAATTAAGTTTCTTTCTTGACAGTCTAATGTAGACTGGTACGGAAATAGGTACAAATGTATGGATATATAAAGAAATAAAGGAATGATCCAAACTGAATGCCTGATGCACAGGAGGCAGAAAGTAATGAACATAGCAAGAGAAATACTGCTGGGGGTTGGAGGGTAACAGGAAGACAAGATGTGTCTTGTTGGACTTCAGAGGGGTAGAAGGAGTGGTCACACTTGGAGATTTGTGATGTAAGAGAGAAAAAAGAAGGTAGACACACTCTAGGTGGCCCAGCCAGGGTAGGACAAACAAAGGACAGAGGACAAAAGGGAAGAATATTAGGCAGTCTCACCAGGATGCCAGCCTGCATGAAAATGACTAGTGGGAGAAAACATCAGAATATAGTCAGAGTTGCATTATAGAGGGGATGGACTAGAAGATAAATTTACTGAGGAACTTTTGCCTTTGCTGAACCCTTGGCATCCCTCACCCCCAGCAGGTATAAGGTTTGCTTGCCTGGAATTTTGTGAATAGTAGAGGCTCTTGTCAGAATCAACCAGGCATTGCAGAATAGTGTATTGGTGGTTTTGTAACACAGCTATCATTCATACTATTGACACATCTCAAGAGCTTGCAGGGAAGGCAGATTAAGGTGGAAGTTTATCATCTGTTACTGTTTTATGGTTTTGTCACTGTCTGGAAAATTTTTATTTAACTCTGTAGGAATGATACTAAAATATATATATATATATACAACAATGGCTATTATTTATTGGTATCTCACTCTGTAGAGGCATGTCTCTGACTTTGCATGTATCGTATCTCTCATTGAATCCATTTTTGCAATGTCATTTTTGTCCCAATATTCAGATAAGGAAGCCAAGACACAGAGAGTTCATACACTAGTAAGGACTCTGCTGCTGCTGCTGCTAAGTCGCTTCAGTCGTGTCCGACTCTGTGCGACCCCATAGACGGCAGCCGACCAGGCTCCCCCATCCCTGGGATTCTCCAGGCAAGAACACTGAAGTGGGTTGCCATTTCCTTCTCCAATGCATGAAAGTGAAAAGTGAAAGTGAAGTCGCTCAGTCGTGTCTGACTCCTAGCGACCCCATGGACTGCAGCCCACCAGGCTCCTCTGTCCATGGGATTTGCCAGGCAAGAGGACTGCAGTAGACCGTTATTGGGCAGTGCTAGTGAATCATGCCTCTCAGAATTCATCTCTATGCTGTTCACTCTCATTTTGACTGAACTTAGCTGTATATCATAGCTTTGGCCAATGGGATATTAACAAGTGTGGTACAAACATAAAGCTTGAAAAGGACTTGAACATTAGTGTTCTTTTGGACTCTTCTTCATGGAACTCAAACACCAAGCTGTCAGAAAGCCCAAGGAGCCACATGGGGAAGACCAAGTGGAAACAGATGGAGGCTCCTGGCCTCCTGGCCCCAGCTGAACTCCCAGCCAGCACCAACTGCCACTCATGTGAGGCCATTTTGGATTTTCCAGCTTTCCCTGCACCTTGGTTGACACCACGTGAAGCAGAAGAATGTTGTGGTCAACTCTCAGAATCATGAGACACAATAAAAGCTTGCTGTTTTAAACCACTTGTAGGGTAGTTTCCTGTATAGCCTATATAACCAGAACAGAGTGAGATCAAAATTTAAATCAAGCAAGCTAGCAATGTGTAGAACTATACAGAAGTCAGTCAAATCTTCAAAGCCTAGCAGAATTCCATTTTTTAAAATTCCATTGCCTATGCCAGACTATGTGATGACACCTGGGTTCACATCATCCCTTCTCTCTTCCCTGTTTCTGCTCTTATGTAAATATGCACGAGATCCTTTTTGGTGACATTATCTTTGGTCTCAGGAACAAAGAGTGACCTTATTACACTTCCAAACAGTATCACTACTCTTTTCACATTTTAATTTGCGCCAAATTGTAGGCAAATCATTATGTAAATTGTTAGTGGAGATAGTGGCTTTTCTGTCTCCTCCAGGATTAATATAACAACTCTGGTCCCAGGGAAGAAGTCAGTGACAAGGTCAGCATCCCGGTCAGAGATAGAATTAGAGAAAGGAAATATAAACTTCTTGTGCATGCAGGGAAAGGCTGCCCTTCACCCTAGTGACTAAACAACAACTATCTAAAACAAGAGAACCCAACAAAATGTTTATTTTTTTATTTTCCAAATCAAATCTACTATATATTTCTATTATCCAAAACAACCATTCCTTCTTCCTCTGTACTGTCTCAGGCCCCATACTCAGGCCCCATACATGCTCACATTCTCACCACAGCTTGAACAAAGCAATTATTACTTAGACGGGCTTCCCAGGTGGCTCAAGTGGTAAAGAATCTGCCTGCCAATGCGGGAGATGTGGGTTTGATCCCTGGGGTGGGAAGATCTCCTAGAGGAGGAAATGGCAACCCACTCTAGTATTCTTGCCTGGGAAATCCCACAGACAGAGGCCTGGTAGGTTACAGTCCATGGCATTGCAAAGAGTAAGACACAACTGAGCATGCACACACATGCACTTAGACAGCTGGGTGATTCAGAAAGCAATGATTCTTTCCATTTCTTCCTTCAAAGAAGTTCTATTAAACCATTCTTCCCAGCTTCCACCTGAAATCTCCTAGTCTGCAGTGAGGGGTATGGAGAAGGGGGATGGGAAAGCATTGACTTCACAATGTAAGTCTTACAGAAGTGCTCTAATACTTATGTCTTTGGGCTTTTTCTTGCTCCACCATTCAGATTTGGTTGTGGTGGGAGCAGATAGCATGACATTTACTTTATAGGTCCCTAGACCATGAGGAGCCACATATGAATGTGATGAAGATATGAGACATCCCCAAGCCAATGGACTTTGATCTTGATTTAGTTAAATGAGTGGGACTATGGATGGTCTGCCTCAGAGAAGCAGTGAGTATAGACGTTGGAAAGAAAGTACATGGATATTTGGGTGATACTCATGGAGATTCTGAAATGTAGCAATATACTGAGGATAGCATATTTTTATTTTGGTTCCCTTGGTTCCTTGAATAATTTTTAAAGCAGAGACTACCGTAGCCAGGCTGGGAATTATGTGCAAAAGATACAAATGTCTATATTGCTTAAGTTATTTAAATCTGGAGTCTCTTGATTACTGTAGCTCAGTCTACAAGCTAACAAACCTAAGAAGACAATGATAACAACTGCATTTATCATTATGTAAGTAGTTCTAAAGTTGTCTCCTCTCAACAAATGTTCGATTCATAAACCCAGGTGTCTATTTCATTCATAACTCATCCTCCTCTTCTAGCAAGATACTTTCAATATTGGAGACAATAAATACTGAATATACCAATAAACAAATGCTGCTACTCTCCTAGGATTTCACATAAAGTATCTTTGCAAATTTTTGTGACTCTCAAGACTACTAGCGTTTGAAACTATTGATCCTGAGCTAACATTATATGAGAGTTAGTATTGGTTGATTAGGGCTTCCTTGGTGGCTTAAATGGTAAAGAATCTTCCCACAATGCAAGAGACCTGGGCTCAATCCCTGCGGCTGGGAAGATCCCCTGGAGGTGGGCATAGCAACCCACTCCAGCATTCTTGCCTGGAGAATCCCCATGGACAGAGGTGCTTGGTGGGCTACAGTCCATGGGGTCACAAAGAGTCAGACATCACTGAACGACTAAGCACATCAGTTGATTAAGTACATAGGAATGTATCTTAATGGAATATCTTAGTTATGAGTAAGAAACCTGACAGATTAGAGGTAATAGTCAACTAATTGCATTGATGACCTTTGTATATGCACATCTCTGTAACATGACTTTTAAAGTTCTTACCATCAAGAGGTGCACCTTTCCCCCTTTCTTGAATCTGGACTGGTTTTGTATCTCGTTTAAGAGTGTATTAGAAATGACAGCAAGCCAGTTCCAAGCCTGGGCCTCAAGAGAATGTGTACACTTCTGCTTTCTCTATTAGAATCCTTTTTTCTGCATGAGAAACAGTTCAGGCTAGCTAGGTAGAACAGGAGAGACCAAATGGAGTGGTGGTGAATCCTAGATAAGCCAGCTCTCAGTAATCTATCAGCTGATTAAAAAAGCACGAGTGAGATCTTCTGAGATCATCCAAGCTTCTGCTTTATCAGCCTAGCTGATCCACAGACTGAGTGCAATTTAAAATGGTTATCATTTTTAAGTCAATTATTGGGTTGGTCAAAAGTTCTTTCAGGTTTTTCCATAACCCTGTACAGAAAAACACAAACAAAATTTTGGCCAACCCAATATTTTACAGGGTTTGTTACCTAATACTTTTGTAGCACTGGGTAACTGACCTCTAAGGGAAGGCCTGAAATGGGAGTGAAACTTGGTTAAGAGTTCCTCAGTAATATTACCAGAGTTCCAAATCTTAAAAGAAATGCAAATTTGAAAGTGTAACTGAAGGCAGATTCAATGCTTTGCAAAGACACCTACAAAAATTCATAGCAAACTAATGGAGGTAACCGGTGGAGAAAGGTTTTAAGAACATTATTAGAAGATTTAATAGCAGCTACATACTCTTTATCAGCCATTGCCTGAGGCAATGAAGGAGGGAAAAAAATACTTTGACTTTTTTCCTCCCTCCGCTTTCCAGTCTGCTGCCAAAGCCTCCAATGGGTTATATCTACCCAGAAGCTGGTGATCAAGGAATAAGCTGGGAGATAATGTGGGCCAAGGTCAAGTTCTTGCAATACACACCATAGGAGGAGGAGGACCTGGAATGGATCTGAGAGCACAAGGTATATGAGGCGGGCATACGTGGGTTATAAATCCACAAAGGCTTATGTCTCAAAAGTATAAACAGGTTGCAAGTGCTCACGGGTTCTGTCAAAGCTGAATGTTTATCCTCTGGGGTTGGATGGATGTGCTTCACACAAACCAAGAGAGAAACAGTTTTAGAAAAAGCCTCACCACTATTTGAGATTACACTGCCTGAATCTGCCAATGAATGGGACTGACAGTCAAATCCCACACAGATTTCTGACAGCTATCTTTCATATCCTTACTGTGTAAAGTGGAGACCAAGGTCTAGAGCATTGGCATTACCTGGAAGCCTGATGGGAGTGTCATGTCTCAGATCCTACACAAGACTCACTGAATCAGAAATCTTGTTTTAACAAAATCCCTAAGTAGTGCATGCATGTGTTATTGATGGAAAAATGCTGCTCTGTGTGATGACACAGAGACTCTCTCTTCCTTAGAATTTTATAATACCCATCTTGTAACAGTAACCATAATTTCAAATATAGAAGAGTATTAAAATACATATTGTGTCTTTAGTTCCTCACTGAACTGCTGATGAGCAAATAAGCCTTATAAGGCACTGCCTTTGTAAACATGAGGACATGGAAGTGAAAATTTTATGTAAATAGCCCATAATTCTGAGTTAGTGAGTGATGAATCTTCTTTGGGACTCAGCTATTAGCGCCAAGTTTAGTGATCTTTGCAATAGTGAGTTGAGATTGGAGGAGGGTGGGAAGATGAGGCAGGACCAGTCATTACATAAACCATTACAACATGTGAGGTCCTATTCAGAAGTACCTACGTAAGAACTAAGTGAGAAATTGGAAAGCAGTATCTTAAGAAATTTGATTCTTCATTCAAAGTAGAAGTGAGTATTTAACCATGTTGTATTCCAGTCTAAGGATAAACAAATTGAAGAGGTTAATGTCAACCACTTCCTTAATTATTTTAGTGCTTAAACATTGTTTTCATCCACTCTCAAGCCCTATAAAATCTTAACCACCGAGCATCTTTCCTATTAATGTTCCTGTTTCCTGGGCTATCCTGTATTGGTCACCAATGCATGAGTACCTATGTAGCACCTGAACACTAATTTTTCTCTCATCTTTCACCAGCATCATCAGCGATTCTAGTGGAAAGATGCACATTGCTGATATAAACAAAACAATAAGGCAGCTTCAAGGAGGTAACTGTACTAGTCTAGGATTTGTAACAATCGTAATAGCAACAAAAGCAATATTCACAATGATCATTGAGATTGTGATTGAAAAACAGATTTTCATTCTTTTATAAATGTCTAAGTGGGCCCAAGTATTATTGCCCCATTCAAAACTGTTGATGTCACTCATATCAAGAACAGGCAGAAGGTTTCACCTTTCTAAGAAATTTATTTTTAGACTGCCTTTAAGGTATACTTATGAGTCACAGATTGCCTACAGATTGCAACTATCAAGACAAACAGAATTTTCTTGAAGTATCCTTGCAATGACTTTGGTTTCTGGCCCATTTCCTGGTCCATCTTTTTCCATCCACTCTTGGCCAACTGTGCCAAAGATGGTGTATACTTTTCCCAGTGATAACTAAAAACGTTTGCAAATTAGAACTGCACCATTCAGTTCAAATACTTTTACCTCTAAAGCAAAACAGATTGATTTTCTCTAGCAACAAACAATGAAATAGTCTCTCTGATGTCTTGTAATTAATTCTCATATCAGTAAATAAATTAAAAGGCAGCAGAACAAAATATGTCCACCATGCCCTTACCAGTCCCGGAATAACCAATACAGTGGCCTTGCCATGACCAATAAGGTGGATAAATGAGGGGAAGGCTGATTTTGGCATCCAGTTGACTCTCAGATAATCTAGCTCATCCTTCTCAGCTGACATGAGACAGAAATAACATCAAAGGGTGATAAACTCTTGCCTGCAAACCTGGGGTTCCACGGTTCACTGGCTCCAGGCCTAATCTATCAATCCATTTTCTACACAATGAAAGGTATGAAACCCATTACAGATCTGTTATAAGCCTTGGCAGGTGGTCTACAACAAAAATGGGATACATCAACCAGTCCAACATACAGTGTCTCTTTTCTAAGGCTTGAAGTACTAGGGGTCAGCTGAGATGTATAAAGTAGTTAGGATTTAGTATTAAATTCTTTTAGGTACATAAATAAACTCACACAACTTATAGTATAAACATAGAGATGTGACAAAAGTTCATTTCTGCTATTACTGACCTTTCATAAAAGAGCACTGTGATTTTATTTTTGCATTATTTATTGGCTTTTGCGCATGATGCAATAAATGAAACTGGGTTAGAATTTACAGTCTTGTGCTCTTCAATACATCTTTAATTTTCATTTGTTATTCAACATCAGTTTAAGGAGTTAGTACATGAAAACCTCCATTTAATGCCATTTCAAGGTCGTTAAGTTATTAGAAAGAAAGGCAATCCGTTTAGTGTCAGAGTTGGCAATATATAATCTAGTCATTCCAAAGCAAAGGCATTGTAGATACAAGAGGAGCAACTTTTTATATTAGCAAAATCTCTTTTTATCATATTATTTCTTTTCCTTTCTAATATTCTTTGCTATAGGGCAAACATCTTTGTGCTAATAAAGGACTTATTTTAAAAATGTCATACTGAAGGTCAGAGTTATACTTTTTTTTCCTTTTTTAAAAAAAAAATCATTATACTTCTCTTCATGTTAAATTCATTGTGAACAGGGAAGAAAGTTTGCCAAGAATAGTCACATCTGTTTTTCATCTGAAAGTAGTTTACCTTTAATAAAATCTGGTCCACAGCATATTTAAATGACAAATTTACATACTCTGTGCACATTCTCAGTATGTATATAGTGGAAAAGTAAAATTTTAATATGGAAATAACAGGATGCACAAGTATCAGTGCTTTACAATGCACGTTGGATTTTTGTTTGTCCATACAGTTAAAAGGGCTTCCTTGGTGGCTCAGACTATAAAGAATCCAGCTGCGATGCAGGAGAGGGTTTGATCCCTGGGGCAGAAAGATCCCCTGGAGAAGGGAATATCTACTTCAGCATTCTTGCCTGGAGAATTCCATGGACAGAGGAGTCTGGTGGGCTACAGTCCACGGGGTCACAAAGAGATAGACAAGACTGAGTGACTAACACTTTCACTTTTCATATTTTTAAAAACAGCACAGCACTGAAATGAACAAACTGTCTAGTATTAGGCTGAAGTTTCCTAACTGAACATTATCTAGCACCAATGAAACTTTCTACAAATGCTTTCTCATCACTCATTCCATCCAAACAGAGGAAACCAACATGATGAATGGAGGTAGGGGAGGGGGCTGGGAAGCAGTGTGTAGGCTCAGTCACACCCTGTCTGGATTTCTAAGTTCAAGTTAGCTGAGCATATTGCAAAGGTGCTCAGGGTTATGTCATCTGCGGTTCTGCTTATGCTTTCAGCATGAAAATGTT
Organism: Oryx dammah; assembly: GCF_014754425.2. Taxonomy (NCBI): domain Eukaryota; kingdom Metazoa; phylum Chordata; class Mammalia; order Artiodactyla; family Bovidae; genus Oryx; species Oryx dammah. The sequence continues at coordinate 102,592,989 of NW_024070207.1, read as the reverse complement.
GGTGTTTCAAAATCATGGTGGACTACTTAGACTTACTTCACAGCCAACGCGAGGAGGAAAAACAAATCATTTTCCAGCACTTTTTATCTGAAATGCTAGTCAGTCCTAGATAATGGGAATAATGAGATCACTGGAAATAGAGAATACAGGATATAAATTCTCTGTGTTCTCCATCCGGCGTCTTAGCCTTAGAACCTCTCTCTCTCCTCTGGTCCAGCTTGTGGATTTTGTTTATTTTAATAAATAAAATGGGTGGCACATGTTTATTTCAGCTTTCTTGCTGAGGGCCGTATTTATTGCTGTTTTTTTTTTTTTAAGATGGTGAGTATTATTCAGTCCCCCACCAAATGTAAGTATATGGATCTTCCTAGAGGATATTATGATTAGCCAAAACAACAACAACAAAACAGTCACAGAAGGATAAATACTGCATGGTTCCGTTTCAATGAGGTATCTAAAATAGACAAACTCACAGAAACAAAGAAACATAGAGTGATGGTTACAGGGCAAGGGTGAAAGGGAAACATAAATTGTTCAATAGATGAAAAGTTTCTGGAGACATGTTATAAAGTATAGTGCCTATAGTTAACAGTACTGTATTGTACTCTTAAAAATGTGTTAAGAGTGTAGATCTCCTGTTAAGTTGCTCTTATCACACTTAAAAAAATATGGTGACTCAGAATTTTGTGCTTGGTCTTTGTGTTTTTCTATTCTAACTTTATACCTAATGTTCAAAGTTAACATTTTTGACCAGTTACAATGCACCCAGTGCTGTGTTATGCGTTTTCCATGTCTCATTGAATTTTCACCAAAACCTGGAAAGTATGTTATGTGATTACCTGAATTTTGCGGATATTATAACTGAAGGGTGAAAGCTATAATCCATAAACCTCACTATTAACCACCACAATAAACTGCCTCTTTACAACTCCAGTTTACTTTTTGTTTGTGAAATGTCTGATCTATATTCTTGGCACTGCCTGAAGTCGTTTGGAAAGTTAAAAATCACACATTATTATAAATTTACTGTTAAATTCTGATTAATTCAGTAGTAGTGGGACAGGCTGGAAACTAGGACCCTTTGCTGCAGGGCTGCAATGCTTGCACCTGGGCCTATCTCTCCTCAAGCAACAAAATACAAAGAAACATATGAGAATAAAAATAACTGCATGCATGTGCAGTTAGGGCAAATTCTGGATAAGAGATACGGAGAGATCAGAAGACCCAACTGCCACTTCTGAAGAGCCTGAAGCAAAAGCAGGGTACTGTGCCTGTCCCCCTGTACACAACAGCACAAAGGGGTGGGCAAACCACCTAAGCCACCTCTTTCACCCGATTCCTGGACATACCCCTACCCTCACCCCATGAAAGGAACAAGCTTTCCCCCCCTTGGGGAGTGAGCAAGCAAAGCAACCTGTTATTTGTATTTGACCCCCCAAATTTCTTGTCTGGCCTCTGATCAATTTCTATTGATGAGGAGGCCAAGAACCCCTGTGGGTAAATTAATGGCAGTCAGGTTTCTAGGACAGGCCAAATGTCTCAACTCACTGAGGTGTCAAGAAAACATTAGTGGTGATGATAATAATAATACTTATTGACTACTGGGTCAGGCCTACTTTTAAGAGCCTGATGCCACTCCCAGGCTCTTAAAAGTAGGCCTCTGGGGTAACCTTATATTTTTTTCAGTCTTCCAAAGTGGGAGCTTGCTCATGAGAGTGAAAGAGGGAGCTATTGAAAATAATGATGGGATAACAGGCACAGTCATGAATCATGACACACAACCTAATAAAGACTCCTATCTTCCTGTGAAATTATATGAAGCAAAGTCAAGGATGCTTATGTTACAAACTTTACTACTCTGCCAGTCAACTCTCAGCTTCAAACTATTTATCAACTACAAATTAGAGATATGAAAAGTTATAATACCTAGCTCTATGTAATTCTGAATGTCTTTTAAATAATGCAAGAGTGGGAATGGATTATGATATGCTTAGGAGAGCATGTGGCACATAGTGGTCACTCATTAGATGTCTGTTGAATGAATTATTGAAATGAATGAATAAATGTTACCATGAAATTATTAACTATATAAAAGAAACTTTCAAGATGATGAACTTCCAAGAATTATCAGGCCATATATGTTAGTAGTAAATAGGCAAACAACACTTTTTTTAAAAATTGCTTTTAAAGATTCTTTTCTTTCGTTTAAAAAGTAATTCACATTAAGGGCAGGATTGAATGCTCACTACTAGAACAATCTATTAATCATGGCCTTTGCTAGGAAAATAATCAATCAGAGCAAATGTCTGTTTTTGAGCAAGGAATGGAAAAGCCAAGCTTTAGCTTGATTTAATTTTCTCGTTTTTAATCACATTTATAGTAATGGCAAATAACTACTGGCATTGCATGGCAATCATATTTGGAAAATGACCAAATATTTGTTTACCTGACACAAATGAACAAATGTAAAATGTTTACTACTTGAATGGATACTAAGAAGTAACATAATTAGGGATTAATACAAAATGAACCAGATTTCTGGAAATTTAGGTACAGTTATTTGTACAATACAGATCATCTGGCCTATGAATTTTACCATATGTATTTTTACTTTTATAATATTTATTTTATAATTTATTTTGAAGATGATCTTGACTATTATCAATATTACAAAACTTACTCCTATATAGAAGCTTTGCTACATAAATTAATTTTTAAATCTTACTTTTTAAAAGTAATGTCATAGTTTTTTTGTTAAAAGGCACTTAACTGAAATTTACTTTCCAGTAAAATTTCTTATTATTGTTGTTTTGCCACTAAGTCGTGTCTGACTCTTTGTGACACCATAAACTGTAGACTGCCAGGCTCCTCTGTCCATGGGATTTCCCAGGTATGAACAAACTAGAATAGTAATTTACCATTTAAAAATAAATGGCAAACTATGAGGCAAAATTTTAAATATATTCAATAAAATAAAATTTATTATGACTAATAGGAATGCATAATATATACTACCTATAAAGTTATTTAACATCAAAAATAGTAGACATATAACTAACTCTGAAATAAACATGGTTTCTTGTGTTAGATAATTACAAGTGGTTCATAGTAAAGAAAGTTCTGGAATATAAGTTGAAAACATGGCATTCAGTTTTCCAAAAAGGGCAAAAAGCAAAGCAAAATCATTCATACGATTTCTTTAAATGAAAAGAAACCTCAAGTTTTCCTTCAAATGAACAATGGAATGACATGGGAAAACACTGAATCAAAACTATATTTTGCAATAAATTTTAAATTTAAATAATGTGTTCTCAAATAAGTCATATAATCTTTCTAGGATTTAGTGTTCTAATCTAGAAGATGTGAGAGTAATTTGGTATCATTAAGCTCCTTCCATCTGAATAATGCTATGAGTCTACAAAAGAAATGTTCCATCTTTCTACTTTTTCAATCAAGTACAGGAAGCTTATAAGATGATTCAAAATTAAGACTGATAAAAAATATTTTGGTTTTAAGTAATGGGTAGTCTGCATGCAGGTCAAGAAGCAAGAGAACCAGACATGGAACAACAGACTGGTTCCAAATTGGGAAAGGAGTGTGTCAAGGCTGTATATTGTCACCCTATTTATTTAACTTATATGCAGAGTACATCACATGAAATGCTGGGCTGGATGAAGCGCAAGTTGGAATCAAGATTGCCGGGAGAAATATCAATAACCTCAGATACGCAGATGACACCACCCTAATGACAGAAAGCAAAGAGAAACTAAAGAACCTCTTCATGAATGTGAAAGAGGTGAGTGAAAAACCTGGCTTAAAACTCAACATTCAAAAAACAAATATCATGGCATCCGGTCCCATCACTTCATGGCAAATAGATGGGGAAACAATGAAAACAGTGACAGACTTTATTTTCTTGGGCTCCAAATTCACTGCAGATGGTGACTGCAGCCATTAAATTAAAAGACGCTTGCTACTTGGAAGAAAAGCTATGACCAACCTCGACAGCATGTTAAAAAGCAGAGACATTACTTTGCCGACAAAGGTCCACCTAGTCAAAGCTACGGTTTTTCCAGTAGTCATGTATGGATGTGAGAGTTGGACTATAAAGAAAGCTGAGTGCCAAAGAACTGCTTCTGAACTGTGGTGTTGGAGAAGACTCTTGAGAGTCCCTTGGACAGCAAGGAGATCCAACCAGTCCATTCTAAAGGAAATCAGTCCTGAATATTCAATGGAAGAACTGATGCTGAAGCTGAAACTACAATACTTTGGCCACCTGATGCGAAGAAATGAGTCATTGGAAAAGACCCTGATGCTGGGAAAGATTGAAGGCAGGAGGAGAAGGGGATGACAGAGAATGAGATGGTTGGATGGTATCACTACTCCATGGACATGAGTTTGAGCAAGCTCTGAGAGTTGGTGATGGACAGGGAAGCCAAGTGTGCTGCAGTCCATGGGGTCACAAAGACTCAGACACAACTGAGCGACTGAACTTAACTGAAATGTGCAGTTGAAAAAATACCTACATGTAACTGGTAAAAGAGCAGTAAAGAAAAGGGAACACAAAGTGTCAAGGGCAGGAGAAGATGAAAGAAGGATTAAAAGAGAGTAGGAGAGAATGTGTCACATATGCTACCCAGGCACAAAAAAACCTGACACATATGCATTTAGAAAAGTAGATTCGTGGTAGACATAGATAGTTATCAATTCACATGAGTTACTGCAGTCATGTCCAACTCTTTGCAACCTTGTGGACTGTAGCCCACGAGACTCCTTTGTCTATGGGATTCTCCAGAGAAGAATATTGGAATGGGTTGCCATTCCCTTCTCCAGGGCATTTTCCTGATGCAGGGATTGAACCCACATCTCTTTTGTCTCCTGCATTGGCAGGTGGGATATTTACCACTACAGCGACCTAGGCAAAGACATACATTACAGAGAAAAAAAAGAAGAGAGTAATAGTGGTGGGGAGAGGTTAGAAGGGAGGGAACACTCCCTACCCACACCCACACCCACCCACCCCCCCACACACAGACACACACACACACAAGTTCAGAGAACATACAAAGAAATGTGATCAGTATATTGAAATCAACACAGAATCGGACATGTGTATGAAGATTAGAGAGTGAGACACTCAGAGAAAGAAAGAAAAAAAACATAGACGTTAGTTTTAATTACATTGCCATCCTGTAGATCTTATGGATATTATTGTTAGATTGTAAAACTCAAAATACACATTAGACAAAAATGAGGATATCACTTCATGGTCCTTATCTGGAGGAAACCACAATTTAAACTAAGACATATATTTCACCTCAAAGCATCATTTTCCACCTGTGTTATACACAGGTGCTGGCTCGGCCACAGCAAGTTAACACAGTTTTGCAACAAATCCATTAGAGAGTCCACCAGTCTCTTAAAGGAACAGCTATATTACCTCTCATCACTGTTTTCTGAATTCAGTAATAAAACATAAAAGTGCTAAAATAATTGGTAAGTTGGCTAAATACACAAGGTACAATGTAATACAGTCAGCTGTGTAAAAATGCACCTGACATCAGGTATTGTATTAGCAGGATGTTTTTAGAAATACTATATGTTTAGGAACTTCATGTCTGTGTTCCAGCAACCACGGCCTACTGTTACAATTCTAACACTCACTCTAGCCTTTAAATGGAGGAGTGTGCTAGAGAATACAGGCAGGGGTTCGCCATTACTCCTTCTCTCTTCTAATGACTGAGAATTTACGGTTTAATGATGATCAAGACTGTCTCTTGATCATCTTGACCACCTTATTTTTTTTAACTGTTGACTTGTGTAATGACATAAATTGGCTTTAATCATTCATTTTCTATTCTTAAATTTAATTCAACAGGGATAGGGTGGCATTAGGATTGAGAAGAGACAAATACTTTTTAATATGACTAGTGAATATGATTCCAAATTCTATGAACTTTAATGGCAAAGACATAGTATAAAAATTATAATATTGGGATAAAGACACAGATATTATGAATGATATAGAAATATAAGTCTACACACAAGATGATGTTCATAGTCTTAGTTTTAATTTTCTATCATAAAAAATTGACATTCTATTCTGTTGCAGGAAAGATAAAATCTTCACATATGCTTCACTATTCACAAAGCTACTATTATGTTTTTGACAGTTCTCTCATATTTCCTACAATTATAATTTTTGTGTTCCTTTTTGTAATATCAAGGAGTATTTGGGGGCATCTTTCCTCCTGTTCTCTTCTTATGAGGAATGATTTTATTTGTAAAAGTGTTATGTGTCTACAACATTTAATTACTAGGAAAATACTTTCCCTCAACATGCAAGTGTCTATATGTATATGTGGCTATTCTGAAATCATTAAAGGAAGAAACTTTACATTTTAAAGTAGGACAAAATTAACTTAAAAAATTTAAATTATGATTATTTACACAACTGAAAGTGTTGATATATAAAAATAAAAGATTCCCCCCCAAATATCTAATTACTTGAATTATAGAGGTCAAAACACACATTTTGAATTTAATGTCATGTAATTGGTACTCATTTCAGTTCATAAATATTTTTTCAGTCATGTAAATGATCTGCTTCAAGAACTTCAGCATCATCAATTAAAAAATATAATGAATATTCTGACAATTAAAAACTCAGTCTCTATTTTTTTCTGTTCAAATCATCTATGTAAAGAATGTTTCTCAGTGTAACTTTTTCATGGCTCTCAATTTGGTCCAGTATTGATGAATGACAAGCAATTCTTTACAGGCAATTATGCCATTTTTTGAAGGAATCCATTTCATTTTACATGAAAATTATACTTCTGTGGTATTTTCTTGGTATGGATTTGCTCCCGGTTTGAAGGATTACAATTTGCTTTATATTTTGAATAGAACAAAGTTAACAGGTATTAAATGTGCTCAGTAAGGTAGTAGAGATGTGGTCAAAAGTGGATGAGAGGTTTCAAAACATACTGGGAAGGTCAAAAGCATATATGGAGAAAGTACATATGGGGATACAAAAAGTAAGGGAGAAGAAGCCTTCGGTACAGGGGACCTAAACTTGGCAAAACCTGGATAATGTTTGGGTTAAAGATGTCATGATATCTGAGAATAAGAGCATATATGAAAGCTTGTAGATGAAAATTTGTGTCAATATCAAAACTACTGCATAATAAATGGCCTTCTTTTAACACTGACCTACAGGCAAAGATAAACAAATCAAAACAGTGAGTGTGGTTTGTACCTAAAGAAATTGAACTTCATGTCTGGAAAGAATTTTAGCATTGGTATGAATAGCTCAGAATAAAGCCCACTGTATTATAGACTTTGAAGGTCTCTTTCAACAAGAGACTCAGCTCTCTACCTTAGCACATAGAGTAAACTATCCCAGTTAAGACCCATTCAGGTACTTAGAGTTTGTAGTCTATTTTTTCCTTCTTAAATATAAATATACACAGGATCCCTAGCAGTATTTTAAAAAGTTTACAACCCCAAAAGGGAAAATAGCATGGGAATGGACAAATTCCTTGAAAGACACAACTTTTAAAAGCTGACACACCAAGAAATAAAAATGTAACCATTCCTGTATCTATTAAAAAAATGGATCCATTATCAAAAATTTTCTCACCAAAAAAACCTCAATAATAACAACAAAACAAAACATAACACCCCATGCACTGATGGCTTTACAACTGAATTTTTCCAAATATCTCAGGAAGAAATGATACCAATATTCACCAATTGTCAACAGTCTTCGTATCATTCCAGAACAAAGAGAGAACCTCTGAACTTGATTCTTAAGACTAGTCTAACATTGCTATCAACACTCGAGAAGGATTAAAAAATAAATTACAGAACAGTTCCTGTCATGAACAAAGATATAAAAATCATAAACAGCATATTAGAAAACTGAATCCAGCAATCTATAAAAAAGTAGAAGACATCATGGCCAATAGGATTTATTTCTGGAATCCTAGAGTAGTTTCACATTCCAAAAACAATGACTGTCGTTTGTCACATTTAGAGGGAATAAAACAGAGGATCTTTTTAATAAATGCAGAGAAAGTTATAAATAGGTTACCTATTCATAATAAAAACCTGAGAAAAAAGAATAAGGAAAAATTATTTAACCTGATTCAGAGGATCTATAAAAAGTCCTATAAGGAACATAATATATAATAATTAATTATTGAAAGCAGACCACCTGAAACAGAAAATGACTCAAGGCCTCCCATTTTCACCCCTTCTCTTAAACATTGTTTTAGAGGCCCAAGTTTATGCAAAAACAGTTAAAATCCTAAGGACTGAAAAGAGAGAAACTACCTTTATTTGATGACATGATTGTGCACATTAAAAAATCCAAAATGTTTTACAAAACATTGATATTAGTATGTGAATCTGGTAAGGACACTGGATGTGTGTTTAATGTAAAAAAAAATCTATTTTTATATATCAGCAACAAAAAGAAAATAAAACTTGAAATGAATCCCATTTATAAAAGGACCAAAACATTAAATATCTGGGATTAAATCTAATAAAACATGTGTAGGTCCTCTGGATTGAAAACTACAAAGTATTTCTAAAAATGCATTAAAGGAGTCCTCAATAAATGAAGGGATGTAACATTTTCACAGATTAGATGACTCAATAGTGTAAAAATGTTAACTGATCTATAAGCTCAACACAGTTCAAATCGATATTCTGGAAGGCTTTAGTAAAAATTGGCAAGTTGGTTCTAAAATTTATTTGGTGAACCAAAAATAGCAAAAAAACAATCTGGACTAAGAAGAATAAGGTTTGAATTTTTATACTACCATATCCTAATTTTTTTTGTAAAACAAGTATGTGGGTTTGTGTGTGTGTGTGTGTTATACATGTGTGCTGCTGCTGCTGCTGTCGCTTCAGTCGTGTCCGACTCTGTGAGACCCCATAGACGGCAGCCCACCAGGCTCCCCCGTCCCTGGGATTCTCCAGGCAAGAACACTGGAGTGGGTTGCCATTTCCTTCTCCAATGCATGAAAGTGAAAAGTGAAAGTGAAGTTGCTTAGTCCGACTCTTGCAACCCCATGGACTGTAGCTTGCTAGGCTGCTCTGTCCATGGGATTCTTCAGGCAAGACTACTGTAGCGGGTTGCCATTTCCTTCTCCAGAGGACCTTCTGGACCCAGGAATCGAACCTCGGTCTCCTGCATTGCAGGCGACCTTATTGGTAAGGATAAGTAATTTTGATTTATGATACTCATTGAGCTGGACAACCTCCATCTTGCTTAAATATTGTCAACCTACACCTGAACACTGAATGAATCACTTCATCTTCTTTCCAGTCTATTCCTTTAGAATAATTCTGTAAAGTAATAGTGGTATATAACTTGGCATTTGGTCATTACTGTACCATCATTCACCATCAACATTCCTTCCATTCACAACAAATCATACATACACCCAAATCAAATGGTCAGTTAAATAAAAACAAAATAACAATCCATAAAACCAGCCTTCTCCCCCAGCCTTACCAATTAAGCACCATGAAACAAAAGAAATGCTTGCAGCATTTAACACATGTGACAGGACAGATGGTTAATGTCTAACCTTTATCCACTGAAGATTTGTCTGCTTGAGCTTATTTTCAAGTTTATCTTGCTCTTCTGGGCTTATGGGAGCACTTACAAGCACTGTTCCTCCTGTTTCATTTAATTGTTTTAGAATTCCCTGACGCAGGGGCAACTCTTCGGCCAGTAACTGAAACAGACAAATGCAACAACATTTAAAATGAATTACAGCACAATGCCAACTACCTTGTCTTTGCCTCTATTGATTAATCTATCAAAATAAAGAAAGACCGGAGGCCCACCAGTTCCTTAAATACCAAATTTTCTACAGAGAGCAGAGCTGGTGCACTAAGACACCTACGCCTAAGTAAATCAGCCCATCCTACAAAAGATCAGAATATCTTGTACCCCTCAGAGATTTTTTTTTCTCAAGAGAAAAATGTTATGTAGTATGATGAGCTCTAAAATAATACCTTAAACAGTGTCAAAAGTCTAAAAACACACCTCTCAGAAATAGAATAATCTGGGCAAATATAAGCATCCTCTCAGGTATTAGGTCTCCATATTATAACTTAGCATAATGCAATGTAAGAAATTGCATTATCATATTAAAAGATAACTAAAAACATACCTGGTACCAGGCATTGTGCTAACTAACCTCTTCACATATATTATCTTTATATAATGCTTTATATAAAAATGTTAACTTTATATAATAATGTCATGAGGTAGATCTTACTATCTTCATCTTATATAGAAGGAAACTGAGACAGAGTGGTTAAATATCAGATCCAAGGACACAGAAGTAGCAAGCAAAAGACTGGTGATCCAAACTTGGGTGTTTTCATTCAAGAACACTTAATTTTGATACCTGCACATTCCTGAATTTTTCTTATTCATTTAACATCACATTGAAAGTGCCCTTTTTTATGATCTACAAAGCTATCATAGTTTTATTAACTTTTTTATTTATTTGTATCTTCTATTAGCCACAGAGGCTATTTAAATTTAAATTAACTGTCAATAAAATTAAAGACTTAATTTTTCAGTCACATCAGCTACCTTTCAAGTACTCAAAAGGCAAGTGCAGCTAGTGGCTACTAAAATTGCTAATATTCAACACATTTATCATGTTGTTTAATGATATTGGATGGTGCTATAGGATGGTGTTGATCTAGACTAAGGGAAAGAAAAGGAAATCAATGCATATTTATTAATAAGGGAACACCACCAAACATGTCTCTTAAATGAGTTATCAATTACTTTCCTATATATACATATATAACACTCAATATATTTAGGAAAGATGAATTTTTAAGAACAGACTGAGTTTATTTTTCCATGGCATAACATCCTCAAACTATGGATCAAAAACTTTTTATGTTTTGACTCTCAAATACCTAATACATTATCTGACATATACTAGGTGCTTAATATTTGTTTACTGAATTAAGCAATATTTTACTTCTTATACTTTATCCTCTGTCAGGTACACATTTCTTATTTCACAGAAATAAGTAGCTGACATGGAGTCCAATCTGGATGTGCAAATCAACTGAATCATTAATAAAGAAGCCGTTCCATTTCTCTTTGATTCTGTGACCTTGTAAAACGAGGATAATAACCATTTTGGAAGTTTGATAAGATTAAATAAAATAGCAGATGTAAATACATCTAATACTTAGTATGTAACAGGGGATGATTGAATGTTAATTTCCCTTTCCCTTCAAGAATTAAAGTAAAACAGATCCAAAGGAGTTTCTTTCCTAAAACTTAAACCATGAAAGTTAATTCAACAGCACAATCAAAGCATCTCGGTCAGCCAGGAGAGCTAATCAGAAAGCAGCAGACATCAAGTGTGTTAGTTGCTCAGTTGTGTCTGACTCTTTGAGACCCCATGGACTGTAGCCGGCTAGACTCCCTTGTCCAGGGGATTCTCCAGGGAAGAGTACTGGAGTGGGTTGCCATTCTCTTCTCCATCATGTTAAGTGGGCATAAAAAACCACTTGAACACATCAGAAGTTTTATTCAACCAGTATAGAAAGTAAACCAACATCACCTCCCCTTACCCTGCAGACAAACCAAACCAAACCAAACCATTGCTTCAGGCAAATAGAATGCCTTTAATTAGAGGCTGAAGTAGGGAGATTGATTTGGCAATTAAGATCTTCCGTAAGAAATGAGATCATTTCTAAATGAGATTCTCCCCAGTTTTTAAAATAATTTGGAGCTGTGCAATTCTCCATTAAGTCTAAAATTAATTTCAAATCAGTTTAAAAAGTATCACTATGCATTTTATACACACACATACACAAACAGAAACATACTTATATATCCCATACATACTTTTTAAAATATATACATACTCACTGGGCTAAGATAAAATCAAGTTGTGAGAAAAATTACTGAAAAAGAACTATCAGTATCCCAATGGGCAGGAAATCAATGATTGAACACATTTAAAAAATATATTCGTATACTTTTTTTTTTTCTTTTTTGGCTATACCATGTAGCTTGTGGGATCTTAGTTCCCCGGCCAGGGATTAAACTCAGGCCACGGCAGTGAATGACCAAGTCCTAACCACCAGACCACCAGGGAATTCCCCCTAGATTCATATACAAGTAGGCCCTGGGAGATTTTAAAAAATAAAATTACCTTGACTTCCTCAAGCTTTTCTTTTAGTTGCTGCTCATTTCCAGGTTCAAGCGGAATACTAGAAATGTTATCTGCTTCTTCCAACCATAAAACAAATTCATTCAAATCTCTTTGAAATTCTGACAGGATATTCTTTTGTTCTTCTAACCTGGAGAAGAATAAAATTGTTTTAAAGAACATATTTCTCAAGTTTTCTTTTTTTTTATTTACGAAAACTCAAAAAAGCTGCACATACTTTTAAAAAATACGCCATTTTGAAGATGTTAATGATATAATATTTTTAAGGATGTAATATTTTAAAGGCCTAGTCAAATATCACCATTGGGGCGAAACTGTCTCTGGTTGAGAACAACTTCACTAGAGTAAGTATATAAAGTGAAAATACATGTTTTAAGATGCTTAAATGAAATACATCTTTATGGAAAATTGTAAAGCAAAAACAAGGGAATTAAATGAAAACACTAAATTATTACATGTTCAAATGTTTTCCAAATTACAACAGAAAATCCTTTTGGAGGAAAGAGGGAATTGATTTAAAATACTTAACATATGTTGTACTAGTGGATATTGTTAATTATAAAAACACATATACTGTATGTTACTCAATTAGCCATAAACTTATTCTTACATATTGAATCAGAACGCAGCTGAGCAAAATAAGCTGCACTTATAACAATTTACATTTTTTTTGTTTTATTGTCTTTTGGGAACTATGTGGTATGTAAGCTTTTGAACTGAAGTATAATATACATATAGCAAAATGTTCATATAACTATAGAGATCAATATAGTTTTAAAAAATGGATACACCAACCCTTGGATACACCAAAGGAATAGAATGTTATTAGAAGTTCCCTCAAAACCCTTGCAGTCACTGCCTCCAAGTGTAATCAGTATCCTGCCAACTTTTATTATTTTGCCTGTATTGAGCAATATGTATATGGGGCAACCCACTCCAGTATTCTTGCCTGGGAAATCCTGTGGACAGAGGAGCCTGGCGGACTACAGTCCATGCAGTCCCAAAAGAGTCGGGCATGACTTAGTGACTAAACACACTGCCTTTTACTCAGTGTAACATTTACAATCATCATCCATGTTCTGTGTAGATTATCTTCTTCACTACATAGAAGGAAACTGTATAAAATATATCTATGTTGGTGGACATTTGAGTTGCTTCCATTTGGGGACTGTTAAGATAATTTTTTGTTTGTTTTTGCTTCAAGTTGACAAATATTTACTGAGGGCTTACTAACTTCCAGGAACTCAAGCAGGTATTCGAATCAAAGAGAAATGAGTTATGTACCTTGCCTTGAGGATCTCATAGTCCATGAGAGGGAAGAAGCATGTAAATCTAGGACTATGATAGAATATTGTGGAGGACAAGTTTCTGGGTATAGAAAGGTATAGAAGATATGTCAGAGAAGATAATGGTCTACCTGGGTCTTGAAACATGAAAAGGGATTTGATTCACAGCCTGTGCAAAGACAGGACATTGAGAGAACTATAGTTACACTAATTCCTCAAACTGGATCTGGTTATTGGATTTATGTTCCTCTATACTCAGTTTTCCCTGGAGAAGGAAATGGCAACCCACTCCAGTACTCTTGCCTGGAAAATCCCATGGACGGAGGAGCCTGGTAGGCTATAGTCCATGGAGTTGCAAAGAGTTGGACACAACTGAGCGACTTCACTTTCATACTCAATTTTGTTCTTTGATGTGAGCTGGTCCAAAGTCTATCTGAGGCACATAAGAAGACACTGTCTTCTTTTTCTATTCTCCAAACAGCAGATTCTATAAAAACCCAAGTCCTATTTTGGGCTCCATTGAAAACTCAAATCATATTATATCATCATTGCACTTAAACTCTTCTATTGCTTCCCAGTTCATTCAAATCAAAGCAAAGTCATTACAGCGCCCTATTAGGGTCTAGATCTGTGCTGTTCAACATACTAGACACCTTCATATGTGGCTACTGAGCACTTGAAATGATGTGAGGGAAATTGAGATGTGCTGTAAGTGTAAAAAATTGCATACTGGATTTCAAAGACTTAGTACAAAAAAAAAAATCATCTCTGTACCTTCTACTCAATTTTGCTGTGAACCTAAAACTGCTATAAAAAAACAACTATTTTTATGGGGCAAAGCGTGGAGGGGAGGAGTAGATTGGGAGTTTAAGATTGACATGTATGGACTACTACATTTAAAATAGACAATTAACAAGGATCTATTGCAAAAAAAAAGATAAAACTAATAAAAATAAAACTATTTCTAAAGTATTAAAAAAGAATATGAAACATCTCATTAGTCCTTTAAATATGTACAAGTCAACATGATAATATTTTTAATATATTGTGTTAAATAAAATAGGTTAATTTCACTTGTTCTTACTCTTTTTTACACATGATATTAGAAAATTTAAAATTACATATGAGGCTCACTACTTTTGTATGGAAAAGCACTGATCTATAAAATCTGCTGATCCTCTTTCTCCTTACTTGTCTGACCTCATTTCCATCTACTCTCTCTTTCTCTTATCCTTCTGGAGACCTCAGCTTTTGTACTTGCTGTTTTTTCCTGCCTAGAACGACCTTCCCTCACAAATCAAGCATGGCTGGTTTCCTCGGCTCCTGCAGGTCTTTCCTGATGATTCTACCTACAATCACACCTCTTCTCTCTCCAATTTCTGTTCTTTCTCCCTAGTCAATCTTTCTCTTTAGTACTTAAAATATTCTTGGTGGCTCAGTTGTAAAGAATCCACCTGCAATACAGGAGCTACAAGAGACCCTGGTTTGATAGCTGGGTTGACCCCTGGAGGAGGAAATGACAACTTCAGTATTCTTGCCTGGGAAATCCCATGGACAGAGGAGCCTGGCAGGCTACAGTCCATGGGGTTGCAAAGAGTTAGACATAACTGAGTGACTGAGCATGCCCAAAACAAAAAAGCACTATAATTTGGTTGTTTGATATATTGTCTATCATACACAGGAAGTCAAACTTTCTGAGGGCAAAGATTTTGGCTCTTTTATTTACTACTGTTACCCTTGTTCCTGAAATTATGCCTGGCACAGAAAAGATGCTAAATAAATAACTGTTGTGTGAATGAATGAATTTGGCCATCATTCTTTTCAATGTTATACACTTTTCTGTTTCAAAAGAATTGTTCCCATTTTTTGCAATACTGATGGTAAAACATAATCTAATTTACTCACTGATGTGCACTACAGTATTTCACCAAATGAAATAGACCTTCACTTGCAGGTCATATAACACTACTGTGTATACTCCCAGGATGTGGGTTAGAGTGAGGAATGCTGCTGATTAAATGATGACATTTATTACTTAGAGGTTTTATTAAGAAAATTTTCTTTAGGTTTATATATATTTTTCTCTTACATTCCCTTTGAATATGCATAAAAAAGTATAAGTGAAAAAATTGGTGCAGTGTTCTTCAGATCTCCTCATATTTAGAGTCTGAACCTCCTATACCACTTTTCTTTTTAGAGCAGTGGTTCTCAGCCTTTTTGGCACCAGAGACCAGTTTCATGGAAGATAATTTTTTTTTACGTGGATGACTCAATTGCATTACATTTCTTGTGTACTTTACTTCTATTATTATTACATCTGCTCCTCATCAGATCACCAGGCATCAGATCCCCTCAGTTGAGTTCAGTTCAGTTGCTCAGTCGTGTGTGACTCTTTGCGACCCCATGGACTTCAGCATGCCAGGCTTCCCTGTCCATCACCAACTCCCAGAGTTTACTCAAATTCATGTCCATTGAGTTGGTGATGCCATCCAACCATCTCATCCTCTGTCATCCCCTTCTCCTCCTGCCTTCAATCTTTCCCAGCATCAGGGTCTTTTCAAATGAGTCAGTTCTTCGCATCAGGAAGCCAAAGTATTGTAGTTTCAGCTTCAGCATCAGTTCTTCCATTGAATATTCAGGACTGATTTCCTTTAGAATGGACTGGTTGGATCTCCTTGCTGTCCAAGGGACTCTCAAGAGTCTTTTCCAACACCACAGTTCAAAAGCATCAATTCTTTGGTGCTCAACTTTTTTTATAGTCAGATCTCCTAACTGATGTCTTATTCCATACTGTGTCATCTTTTGTGACATCAACAGTCTCGGCAGTATATCACTTCTTAACAGGGCTCTGCTACTATTCCTTGGACTTTCTTCTAAACCACATGTGACCTGGCTACCAGAAATAGTAAAATTCACCCAGATTTCAGTGACGTTAATGTGGTAAAATGTGCTGCCTAAAATGAATGAAATTTGGTTAGTTTGCATAGTCTTCCACCACTGATAACAATGAATAACTCAAGTTCTTTTGGCTGCTACCAAGCTGCTGGCTATTTTAGGATTAAAAAAAAAAAAGGTTCATAGTGTAATGACAGTTTACTGTTACCTTTAGCTGCTTGTAATTATGAATGAATGTTATTATCGGCATTATCTGCCTGATATGCTTAAGCTTATTTTCTGCTAATAAAGTCGATAAAGACTTAGCATTCATTTCCAGAGGGACTAGTGTTTAATTATATGAGTTTTTGCCAATAACAAATATTTTGGCTTCTCTTATACATGCAGAGTAAGGATATCTACATCAATGCATGATGCTGAAATGGTTGGCTATTGAAGTATTCAAGATTTAGGGAGGAAGGGTCAAAGGATGAAGCTGGTAAAGTGGTTCAAGGCAGGGCTACGAAGTGGATAGAATGTTTTGTTTTAATCTCTAGGTGATGAACTATTCCAATTTTTTGAGTAGAGCAAGATTTATTTCATCCATTTCCTCTGGTATTCTGTGGAGAATGTATGTGGATAAGGGTGGTAAGACAGAGAGTGAGGAATTGAAACCAAGCAGGACCCTGTGGGGTTCCTGGCACAAAAGCCTTTCTGTATTCCCTTCCCTGCATTCTCAAAGTGAAGTGAAAGTTGCTCAGTCATGTCCATTCTTTGTGACCCCATGGGCTACACAGTCCATGGAATTCTTCAGGCCGGATACACAGAACAATATCTTTGAGCTCTTCTGCAGAACTAAAACCTCCATCAAATGGAAGATGTTAACTACTTGATGAAGCACTCTTAATAAAGAAAGCTGAGTGCCAAAGAATTGATGCTTTTGAACTATGGTGTTGAAGACTCTTGAAAGTCCCTTGGACTGCAAGGAGATCAAACCAGTCCATCCTAAGGAAATCAGTCCTGAATATTCAACGGAAGGACTGATGCTGAAGCTGAAACTCCAATACTTTGGCCAGCTGATGCGAAGAACGGACCCACTGGAAAAGACTCTGATGCTGGGAAAGATTGAAGGCAGGAGGAGAAGGGGACGACAGAGGATGAGATAGTTGGATAGCATCACCAACTCAATGGACATGAGTTTGAGTAAGCTCCGGGAATTGGTGATGGACAGGGAAGCCTGGCGTGCTGCAATCCATGGGGTCGCAAAGAATCAGACATGACTGAGTGACTGAACTGACTAATTGAACTGAAGCACTCTTCATTCCAGAGAAGGTCATGGTTCAACCATTATCACTTGATCCAGATGACCTCTGGATTTAAGGGATGCAGGCCTGCCCACATGTGTACTCAGTCCCTCAGTCCTATCTGACTCTTTGGAACCCCATGGACTGTATCCCTTCAGGCTCCTCTGTCTCCATGGGTTTATCCCGGCAAGAATACTGGAGTGGGTTGCTATTTCTGCCTTGGGGGATCTTCCTGACCCAGGGATTGAACCTGCACCTACTGTGTCTCCTGCATTGGCAGGTGGATTCTTTGGCACTGAGCATATATAAAGGTCCAAATCATGAAGATGTAGCAAGGGAAAAGGAAAAGACAGAATGCTTAAAATGTAGGAGATTCAACAGGATTTGTGGATGAAAGGAGAGAGGTTAGCATTAGGCGCTAAAAATTATTAAGCATTTTCCATATGGCAAAACATTCCTGGTGCCTCAAAGGCAAATAATCTGTCTGTAATGCAGGAGACATGGGAAACAGAGATTCAGTTCCTTGTTCCAGAAGATCCCCTAGAGAAGGAAGCGACAACCTGCTCCAATAATCTTGCCTGGGAAATCCCATGGATGGAGGAGTCTGGCGTGCTACAGTCCATGGGTTTGCAAAGAGTCAGCAGCCACTGAATCAGATAACAAGTTGTCACATTACTACTGTGAGATGACTACCAGTTTTTCCTCATGTACAGATGAAAGAAAATGAGACTTCACATTTTGCCCAAGATCAAACAGCTAATAAGTGGTCATCCAGTATTCAGTACTGGGTCATCTAGGTTCAGTACTGGGTCACCGGGTCTAGGAGTGCTCCCACCTTATCTGGCTAAATAGATGGCATTTACTCCAGCTGAGTACATTTAATTGTACTGGATATTTTGGGGAAATGACTAGTTGAAAAAAATAGATCTGGAGCTCAGAGGAGAGAGGAGAACTGGAATCATGAACTTCAGAGTCAACAGCAACCAGTTGGTAGATAAAACATGGTAAATTAGCCTTTCAACTTCGAATAATGGACAACTCTTCCACA
Source organism: Oryx dammah (assembly GCF_014754425.2). Lineage (NCBI taxonomy): Eukaryota > Metazoa > Chordata > Mammalia > Artiodactyla > Bovidae > Oryx > Oryx dammah. Next base: position 102,574,241 of record NW_024070207.1, on the reverse strand, counting down.
TGATTATTTCAATGAAAAACACACATTAAAGAAAAAAACCCATTTACAGTCATTCATTGATTTCCTGTGTATGGGTAACTTGTGGCTCCTGGCTCTCCCCCAGTTGCCTTCCTTTGACATGGAAAGCCAAAGAAACACCTAGGGTGTTCTTCTGGTTCTCCCCCAAAGCTACTCAGATCTGTGAAGGAGTTCTTCAGCTCAATGAATACTCAGCTGAAGGAGAACACAATTTTCCCATGTTGCAGTTTTCATACACTTTTCTAGTGATTACTTAGAGAGATGTAAGGTGGGTAACGACTCCCACCATGAACACTGCACTCTCCACAAAGCTAAGTATTCCATTCCACCTGAGACCTCTTTTTTTTTTTTTAACTGTATAGCATAGGGAACTATATTCAATATCTTATAATCTATAATGGAAAAGAATTTGAAGAAAATAAATATATATGTATATACGTACAACTGAGTCACTTTGCTGTACATGTGAAACACTGCAAATGAACTATATGTCAATTAAAAATGGAAATATATATACAATGTATATATACAATAAAACATACATGATACAAATAAAATATACATAGTACACAAATATATATATATATATATATGCTGCTACTGCTATTGCTAAGTCGCTTCAGTCTTGTCCAACTCTGTGCGACCCCAAAGACTGCAGCCCACCAGGCTCCCCCATCCCTGGGATTCTCTAGGCAAGAATACTGGAGTAGGTTGCCATTTCCTTCTTCAATGCATGAAAGTGAAAAGTCAAAGTGAAGTCACTCAGTCATGTCTGACCCTTAGCGACCCCATGGACTGCAGCCTACCAGGCTCCTCCGTCCATGGGATTTTCCAGGCAAGAGGACTGGAGTGGGGTGCAATTGCCTTCTCCAATATTGTGTATATATATATATATATATACACACACACAATAAAATATGCAAATAAAAATGTCTAGGGAAAGTCTATTATGACCTAGTTTAAAGGGGGAAAATAGTAGAGGTGAAACATTGCTTTTGAGTACTTATAAGGTAGAAATATTTTAATGGGCTTCATCTATAGAAAGTAAAGATTTTCTGAGGTGTGAGCCATAGTAATACATTCTAGTCCAAGGTCATCTGAGTCCTCTTAACACTGATCTGGACATGGGGTACCAAGGAGGTGGGAAATCTCTGATGGTAGATGTGATACCACTGCTTGTGTGCTTGTGCTCAGTCGTGTCTGACTCCTTGTGATCCCATGGACTATAGCCTGACAGGCTCCTCTGTCCTTGATTCTTGGCAAAAATACTGGAGCAGGCTGCCATTTCCTATTCCAGGGGCTCTTACCAAGCCAGGGATCAGATCTGTGTCTCTTGCGTCTCCTGCACTGGTAGGTAGATTCTTTACCACTAGTGCCACTTGTGAAGCCAATGCCACTGCTATTTCTCAGCAAACCTTAGGAGGAAGAGGCTGGTCTTGACTGCTGGCAGCTTGTTTTAGATATGTAGTATCACCATTTTCCGGAGAAGGCAGTGGCACCCCACTCCAGTATTCTTGCCTGGAAAATCCCATGGATGGAGGAGCCTGGTAGGCTGCAGCCCATGGGGTCGTGAAGAGTCGGACATGACTGAGTGACTTCACTTTCCCTTTTCACTTTCATGCATTGGAGAAGGAAATGGCAACCCACTCCAGTGTTCTTGCCTGGAGAATCCCAGGGACAGGGGAGCCTGGTGGGCTGCCATCTGTAGGGTCGCACAGAGTTGGACACGACTGAAGCGACTCAGCAGCAGCAGCAGCAGCAGCAGAAACATTTTCCCTCAGACACTGGACTGAGAAGCAGTTCTGAAAGAGGAGCAATCCCACTCTAGACATCTTTTATTTATTCAGAAGATCTAAGCTGGCTCACATCTTTGGGTCTAGGTTTCAAGGGTACTGGTCAGTCTACCTCATCTTTGTCTCTTTCCACTCTTTTTGCAAATCTTTGTCACCTTTAGTATTTGACTCTAGATCACCTTGCACAGTGTTCCATATACTGAGAGCAACCTTATTTCTATTGATCTTCCTCATCTTAGTTAAGTAAAATCTTGTTAAAAATCTCATTACATTTGTAAAACCTAGACAGATGGGTAAGGCTTTTCTCAACCTACCTCTAGAACCTAACAAATTCAGGGAGGAATAAATCCAAAATCCAACAAGTAAAAGCTCAAAGAACAGGAAATAGTAATATGAAACAAACACAAAGTTTCAAACCTAGACTAAAATTCTAAAAGCAAATACCTCCACTTCCACTTCAAACACACTACTAATTAAGTGAATAGTTTTCTAACCCTTTCAAAAATATCCAGCCAAGAATAAAAGTGGTGATGTACTTATTCACTGTAATTAGGATTTTTTTATTTAATTGGGATTAAACTCTACATAAACATTGTGTACCTATTTTCTTCCTTTAATCACTACTGTGAATATTTCCTTAGGTCATTGTTTATTATTTGAAAAATTGATTTTTATGATCTGAGTAAAAAGCCATATATGAGTACACCGTATTTTACCATTGTTTTGTTATTTGGCATTTAGTTTGGTTCCAATTTTTCATTGTAATAAAGAACCCTATAACAACTACATTTGTTTATGCATTGTGGCTCAATCTATCTGTTAATTTCCTGAGAATAAGCAAGAAAAGTTAACAATGAGAATACTAAGAATATAGACTCATATTGGTAAATTTCTTTGCAATGCTGGTGGTAACAATACTTTGTTATGGACTTTTTTACATTTTTTATTAACAGAAAAGCTAAACAATTTTGTAAACATGTATATTTGTCATTTCTGTTTCTACTCTCAGTCATCTGCTGTGTCTGTTGCCCATTTTGCCTCAGTGATTTCTTATTTATTTGTAAAGGCTCGTTTCACTTTATCTTAAAAATATATTTATTGAGAATATTTTATAGCTTTCCTTTCATCTTTTTAAAACATATTTTTGTTTCTTTCTAAAGAAAACACATCAATTTCTTGGTTATTTCTCTCACTGATACTACTCTGAAAATTGTGACCACCTGACAACTGCTTAGATTCTTGTTTTTTTTCTGGATCCTTACATATTCATTAAACACACACACACACACACACACAAACTAAATGCTTCATCCATTTTAAATTTATATAGTTGAGTTCCTGACCTTGAAGGGTTTTTCAGAAATTGATATTTTTTCCCAGCACAATCTATTCTCTATTGATTTGTGGTGATTTCATTATATTTTGTGTTTTATATGCAATAAGTTTCAATTTGCAGATATACCATAGATTTTTGTGACAGCAATGAACCACTTCAACCATTGCAGCATGAAAGTATGTCTAATTCCTGGTAGGTTAAATCCTCTCCTACCTTAGCTATTTTAATTTATGTACTATGAGTATCATTATGTAAAATTACAAAATAAATCTCATTGGGGACTTTGATAGGGATTCCATTAAATCAATAAATTAATTTGTGAAGAACCACTGTCTTTTCAGAATAAATTTGCTAAATTTTCTATGTTTGCAGTGCATTTGGACACGGAGCATATCTGGGGCTCATCTGCGTACTATAAATAATTAAGTACGTTTTCTAATTAACCTTCAGCATCAGTTTGAAAGGCAGTGACTTGCATATGATTTTATGGATATTAACTGTATACTAGTTTAGGAAAGTCTTAAGAACTACCAGATAGAATAAATCGTCACTTAAAAAGTAAAAGCTTTGCTTATGCTATTTGCTATAATCTTTCTTTTCACACAATGTTTGGGGAAAACTTTTTCTTGATGACTTAATTTTTTATAAAGAGTACAGCATCTTCTTTTTAGGTATAAAAACATTTGATAGTTATTTCTTGTCTAGGTTTGTTTTTTATACTTTGAAAAAAGAAAAAAAAAGATGGTGCCAACCCACTGGGACCTTGTTATAATCTGCTTTTTCAAGTGCATGTGTTTTCTGAAATTTCAAAAGCCGTGGTTTGAGGTTTTAAAAGCTGCAATTTGAATTTATGTATTCAGATGATTGCAGAAAAGCGAAGGAACAGAGTTTGCATTTCCAGGCTTGTCTCTTGACAGAACAGTTTAAACGTGCTTTATATCAGCATTCATCACATGAAGCCTTATTTCTTTGTTTACCTACTCGCTTAATGCTTATGGTAGGATTTATTCAGGCATGTGGTAGTAATAATAATGAATGGGATATTTAACATTACCCATCTGCAATTAAGTGCTAAATATTTTACTTTTAGAGGCATTTCAATACATTTAGCTTTTTTTTTTTTTAAAGAATGGTTTCTGTTAGAAATATTGGCTCTGTAGCCGTTTATATTATAAATGCTTTTAATACAATTGGAGGAAGTACATATTATGATAGGGAGAGATTTGCATAATCAGAAAGGAAGAGTTACTGATGTGTTGCGAAATTCAATGACTTTAACATTAACTCTTAATGAACATTTTCTGTGGGGCTGCTCTTACAGTAAGTGATAAAGACTACCAAATCACATGGCGGAGGATCTAGCAAATGTTTCAACCAAACGCTAGATATTTACACATTGGAATCCCTTTTACCACTCCATACATCATGTGTATTGTCTTCCTAGTATTCCCAACAAAGAAATTGAAGCCTCAGAGATTTATATGCCAAATATATGCAAGTATAAGGTCACTCCCTATCCCATTTTCCAAATGAGAAGTTCCTCCCTAGGTTTATAATCAAATGTAACATAGAAACTTTGGAAAGTATAGATAGGCTTATCACCTGTCTACATATAATGCTCAATTTGTTACTTTGATTGCGCATACTAATTTTAAATTATATAGCATATTACATTAGAATAAAGTTATATTGGAAAGTTTATTCCAAGCCACAAACACACATTTACATAACAGAAGAAAGTTTTATGTTATGTAAAGATGGTTTTTCTTTTCTCTGTGCCATATGTCCATGAGCTACATGATGCCACCACTTATTGAGTTGCTCTTAAAATAGTCTTCTCAGAGTTTATTTACAATGGCATTCAACTCATGAAATTGTGATGTCATACCACCAAAGTTGATCACTACTTCGGTTAAATTTGTGTTCTTCCTGTTGCTTTTTCTCCTCTACCACATGACTTCTACAAGCAACCAAAATAAGCATCAATTGAGATTAAGTCAATACGTCTTTCCCAGACAGTGCTTTGTTGTTTTGAGCAAAATAAAACAAGTGAGTATCTTATAATTTGAGAAACTCCAGAAATATTTAAATATAAAGGTATCACTTAAGGAAGAAAAAGAAACAAAAATTCATGTTTAGGGACACATTAACTTCTCCAAGTCATAGTGTCTATAGGATGTTGTTGGCATCAGAACCCAGCCATTTGCCATTCATTCACTTTGCCTACAGTTTTCCCCTTATACAAATGAAGTGCAGCTGAAAGGCTTAACATATCAACGTTCTTCAGGCATTTACTTCTCAATATTAAGGAAACATTAGCAAATTGCAGATAGATGTGAAGAACGAGAAGGAAAATGGTGGAGCTCAGTAGTGAGAGTTTCTCAAAGGAAAAAAATTAGTTCAAATCTAAGCCCTGAAAGTTATTAGGTTAGCATGTGAACTTGGGCAGTTACTTAACCTTTATAGGCCTCAATTTCCTCATCTTAAAATGGGAACAATAAACACTTCATAGTGTGGTTGTTTGGATTAAATTTGCTTTCAGAAACTCCAGTTTTAGCCTACTGCTTCACTAATGGTATTCAACAAATGGCAGAGAAAATAAAAAGAACTTAAAAAAAAAGGAGATCTGGATATTGAAGTGCTATTTCTATCTCAGAATTTTGCCTAAGCCAACATACTTATATACAGAAAAGTATTTATAAAGCATGTATGAGTACACGGGGAGACTGTTTGAAATTCAGCTTTTTGATAAGCCAGTTGACAGTTCTATTTCTCTCTTCTGACAAACTTCCTTGACAAATTTGGGAAGTTTAACAGTTGGGAAAAGACAATTAAGAGTCAAATGCCAACCTATGAGTAAACATGCCACCAGATGCTGCTGCTGTTGTTTAGTAGCTCAGTCATGTCTGACTCTTTGTGACCCTATGGATGTCCCACCAGGAGCCCACCAGCCTCCTCTATCCGTGGGATTCTCCAGCCAAGAATACTGCAGTGGGTTGTCATTTCCTTCTCCAGGGGATCTTCCCAACCCAGGGATTCAACACATGTCTCCTCTCCTGCACTGCAGGTGGATTCTTTATCGCTGAGCCACCTGTGAAGTCCAGATGTATGATTACAATGTAGAACTATCAAAGTTCTACTAGTTTCCAATGATGTGACAGTGAATGTAGGTAACAATCTTAGGCCTCATGGAGCTTACATTCCAGACAATGAATAAGATAAGGAAGTGAAATACATTGACTCTAGCAGAGCAGTAAGTACTACAGAAGGGAAAGAAAAAACGAAGCAAGAAGAGAATATTGAGTGGAGCTGAAGGGTGGTTGCAGTTTTGTAAAGGGTGATCAGAGAAGGCTTCATTGAGAAGAGGTATTTGAACAAAATTGTCATGGTAGAGACTGGCTGGCTACTTCCCCCCAAATCTGACTCTCTTCTCTTAACCCTGAAGCTCATTGTCATGCCCCATCCTCTCTTGCCAATTGGTGTGACTACATAACTGAATTCTAGCCAATGGAATGGATGCAAAAGTGACTGTCACTGACTCCAAGCCTGGCTCATAACCTCACCCCTCATAAATGATATTCCCTGTTCTTTAAGAATTGATGCTTTTAAACTGTGGTGCTGGAGAAGACTCTTGAGAGTCTCCTGGACAACAAAGAGATCAAACCAGTAAATTCTAAAGGAAGTCAACCTTGAATACTCATTGGAAGAACTAATGCTGAAGGTCCAATACTTTGGCCACCAGATGCAAAGAGCCAACTCATTGGAAAAAACCCTGCTGCTGGAAAGATTGAGGGCAGGAGATGAAAGGGGCAACAGAGGTTGAGATGGTTGGATGGCATCACTGACTCACTAGACATGAGTTTGAGCAAACTCTGGAAGATGCTAAAGGATAGGGAAGACTGGCATGCTGCAGTCCATTGGATCACAAAGAGTCAGACATAACTTAGTAACTGAATAACAACAACATAGGAAAGCATAGTGATTTTGAAAGCCACAGGTTAAAAACATCAGAGTTGCAAAATCAAGGTAGACTAGGTCCCTGATTCACAATTTGGAGAGGGAGTTGCTTGCTTGCTGATCAGAAGCAACTTTTTGAATTTTCTAGAGTGGTAAGCCACTGAAATGTAGGGCTTCTATTTTAATAACAGTCTGAATTGTTAGGTATTAAAGGAAATGAGGGAGCCATCCATGCAAGTATCAAGGGAAAAGAACACTGTGAGTAAAGGAAATAGTACAAAGGTCCTGAGGCATGAGAGTGGTCAGAATATGCTAAAACAACAAAAAAATGGGGGAAAAGGTGTGGAATGGAATGAGAGCATAAAAGACTAGTAGGAGATGAAGTAAAAGAAAAAAAAAAGACAACAGCCAAATATTAAGAGATTCTACCCAAGAAGGGGATATATGTATAATTATAGGCTATTTGTGTTATACAGCAGAAACCAACACAATGATGTAAAGCAATTATCCTCTAACTGGAAAAAAAATTAAAGCAATTCTACCTAGAATCTCAATACTTTCATAATTCATATTTTCTATCAAACTCAGTTCTTGGATAAAAAGAAATTCTAGAATAATCTTTTTTGGGGATCTCAGTTTGAACTCTTCTTCAATCCTACTTTAATAAGTCCAATTGACTGAATCCTAACACTTCTTTTGGATTTTTGTTGTGTGGTGTCTACAGAGGTGCTGGAACAGATTTTGGAAAACACTGAGGATGTTAGAAGCAGAATGACATAATCTATCAGTAAAGCTTGTAACAAAGCCACTGCCATCCGATGAAAGATGCAATGAAGAGTGAGTGACCCTAATTGTTCTGCTTTCAGTCATGGCTAAGTTCTCCCCTTCCAAGACATTAAAAAGGAGAGTGAAAAAGCTGGCTTAAAACTCAACATTCAAGAAACTAAGATCATGGCATCTGGTCCCATCACTTCATGGCAAATAGAAGGGGAAAAAATGGAAGCAGTGACAGATTTTATTTTCTTGGACACCAAAATCACTGTGGACAGTGACTGCAGCCATGAAATTAAAAGACACCTGCTCCTTGGAAGGAAAGCTATGACAAAACTAGACAGCATATTAAAAAGCAGAGACATCACTTTGCAGACAAAGGTCCACATAGTCAAAGCTATGGTTTTTCCAGTAGTTATGTATGGATGGACCACAAAGAAGGCTGAGTGCCAAAGAATTGATGCTTTCAAATGGTGGTGCAGGATAGGACTCTTAAGAGTCCCTTGGACTGCAAGATCAAACCAGTCCATCCTAAAGGAAATCAACCCTGAGTATTCATTGGAAGGACTGATGCTGAGGCTGAAGCTCCAATATTTTGGCCACCTGTTGCAAAGAGCTGACTCATTGAAAAAGGCCTTGATGCTGGGAAAGATTGAAGGCAGGAGGAGAAGGGGACAACAGAGGATGAGATGGTTGGATGGCATCACTGACTCAATGGACATGTGTTTGAACAAACTCTGGGAGATAGTGAAGGATGGGGAGCCAGCTCCCGGTCTCTCAAGCTAGAAATCTGAGAGGCATCCTTGATTCTTTCCTCTCCCTCATACCCAGAGTGTATTGATAACTATATCCTCATAATTCTACTTGAGATGACTTTCTTGAGTCTGCCTGCTTCTCTTCATACTCCCTACCACTGACTTCTCCTTTCATACTCTCTGACTGGTTACTGTGGCTAATTCTTAATTGGTTTTTGCCTCCCACCTTGTCATCTTCTCATCCATTCTTAACACTTCTGAATGAAAAATATTTCTAAATTATGTCTCTGATCATATTCTCACACCTTCAATAACTCCCCAGTGCCAATGGGATAAAATCTAACTTCTTTAACATGGATCAAAAACCTCTTTATGATCTGATCTCTATTTCCTTCTCTTTTGTCACCTTTCTTTGCATTCCACAATCCAATGAACAACTTCCTCCTCTTTGCAACCCAGTACTGCATCCACATTAGGACTCAGCACATTCTGTTCCATCTGTCTGGGATGCCCTTCCCTATGTCTCTATCTAAACAGCTTCTAGTTACCTTCCCAATCTCAGGTTAGCCTCCACCTCCTCTATGAAACTTTGCTCAATTAATTAGTGAAAGTGAAAGTGAAGTCGCTCAGTCCTGTCCAACCCTTTGCGACCCCATGGACTGTAGCCTACCAGGCTTTTCCGTCCATGGGCTTTTCCAGGCAAGAATACTGGAGTGGGTTGCCATTTCCTTCTCCAGGAGATCTTCCCGACCAGGGATTGAACTCGGGTCTTCCGCATTGCAGGTAGATGCTTTACCGTCTGAGCCACCAGGGAAGTCCAATTAATTAGTAACCCCTTCCTAAACAGGCTTAAGTTATGGGCTCTGTTATACAGTCCCATAGCTCCTCATAATTTTTCTATCACAGAGTATCTTGTAATTTCCTATGTCTGTCAATATACTGCAAGTACCATAAGGACATGTGCTCTATTGTGATCATACTCTATTCTCATCTATAGTGTTGATTAAATTCTTATATTCACAATCTCATAATGGTATCATCGCAATTGTGGGTTTGAGAGTGATAACATTATTCATGAGAGATTTTACATGAAAAACCAAGCGTGTGTTATGGGAAGCAAGTTCTGTGTAAAATTAAATTAAATAAGGAAAGCTACATGCTAGGGGTTTCAAAACTATGGACCATGAGCCAAATCCTGCCTGTCACTGGTTTTTAAAAATAAAGTTTTATTGGAACACAGCCACATCCATTCATTTACATATAAAGACTTCATTCCTATTGTGACATCATAGTTGAGTATTTGCGACAGAGACTGAATGGTTGACAGGTCAAAAGTATTTACTGTCTGGCACTATACTGAAGTTTGCTGACATCAGCATACTAGGGAATTAAAGATATGAGAATTTTGATATAAGAACAATCTGTAAGATCTTTTTAACCTATTTATATGTGTGATCATGAAAATGTGTATGGCCATTTAAACTTCTTCACTCTTTGAAATCATTATTAACACTTTCCACAATTATTATTTTACAGGATACAACATGAGAATGGCTAACAGGAAAACGAGACATTGCACCTAATTATAAATGTTTATTCTGTTTAAAGGTCTTCCCTGGTAGCTCAGCTGGTAAAGACTCTTCCTGCAATGCAGGAGACCCCAGTTTGATTCCTGGTTTGGGAAGTTCCCCTGGAGAAGGGATAGGCTACCACTCCAGTATTCTTGGGCTTTCCTGGTGGCTCAGACAGTACATTTTGCCTGCAATGAGGGAGACCTGGGTTCAGTCCCTGAGTTGGAAAGATACTATGGAGGAGGTCATGGCAACCCACTCCAGTATTCTTGCCTAATCAAAACACAGGACAGCATTCTGTTTAAAAGTTGAAGTTTCTCATTATGACAAGCTACATTTACTTAGCTTTGATTCAAACATGGAAAATACTTAGTGAAAAACGTGTTTGCCTCTTCTTTGCTTTTACGTTATTCGAGTTGCTTTCCTTATTTTTCTCTTCTTAACCTTACTTTTTTCACTTCTTTTGTGATTTCATATCCTTTTTCTGTTACTCAGTTTTGTTCTGTGGGTTTTACTGTGACTTTTATTTCTGTAACTGTATTTTGAATTCCTCAGGGTACTCGTAATTTCCACTCTCAGCTAAATGTCATCTATTGTCCAGTACTATGTACATTTCCACTGGAATATAAATACATCATACAGACAAGGAAAACCAAAGTTCCTTTGAGACAGAGAAAGGATATATTTTTGCTCACTACTTTCATCCTGGAAAAGAAAGGGCAAAGGGTATTTCTCGTGATTTATTTAAAATCTGCACACAACTCCAGGTAAATTCTTTAGAAATGCAGATTACTATTCTTTAAAAAATACAGCCACAGGAGGTACAAGAATACTTTTATTTCCTCAAAGAGTCATTCTTGAAATGTGGTATGGGCAACCCTGGGGATCCCTGAGATACTTTCATGGGGTCTGTGAGGTCAAAACTATTTTCATAATGATACTGAGATATTTGCCATTTTCTCTCTCATTCTTTTATGAGTTTTCCAGAGGCTATGTCATGGGTGACATAGTAACAAGTTGAATATAGAAATAGATATAAGAATCTTCTCTCTTCTCTTAAACTAAATATTAAAGATACTTTTAAGAATGTAAAACAATGTCATTATCCTCACAATCTTTTATTGTGAAAATAGTTACTTTTCATAAGACATTTATTATTTAAAATAATATAAAGTGGGATTACTGATACTTCAATGGAATTAATAAATGAATCCTTTAAACATTTCTCAGTTTTAATGTCAAACGTGGTAACCTACATAAACAAAACTGCTTTGGAGTTCTGAATAATTTCTTAGAGTATAAAGGAGTCCTGAGGCCAAAAATTTTGACAGCCAAAAATTTTGTAGAAGAACTGAATAACCAATGTTTAAGAGTTCACCATGATTAAAAAAAAAAAACAGACCTCAGACAGGTAAATAACACAGTAAGAAATGAAAATGAAAACAATCCATTAGGTATGAAGAACTTAAGTGTCAACCACTATGATTGGAGTCTAGAAATTTGCCAGTGAATTTATAAAAGACAGAGAAAGGTAAAAATGTGGGCCAAGCACGATGAGATTCAACTTTTAGAATTAATGAATTGCCTAAATATCTACTGTGAGTCTTGAGACTGAGTGACTAGGGCATCGTCAAATGATACATGTACATGCATGCTAAGTCACTTCAGTTATGTGTGACTCTTTGTAACCCCATGGACTGTAGTCTGCCAGGATCCTCTGTCTATATATATATAACTTTGAGAGATCCTCTGTCTATATATATATAACTTTGAGATTACAAATCACTCAGGCAAGTTGGTCTATTGTTAGTTTTATATTTATTTTTAATCAAGAAATATTTGAGTATCCACAATGTACCAGACATTGTTTGTCCTACATGATAGGTGGTTGCAAAATGTCAACAGGCTAATAGAAGATGCAGACATGTACATAACTGTGTTTTTTAAATGTGATACTCATTGAAGTGTAGCTATGACTTCAACAAATATTTACTACATATCTGCTAAGTTCTGGGCATTGTGCTAGGTGGTGGATATTCAGTGGTAAACAACACAGACCCAGTCCTTACCCATATGGACCTTATAGTATGATGGGTAATATAGACATTATGCCAATAATCATACAAAAATTATATTAATGCAAACCATGATACATGTATGAAGAAAAAATTAAAATTATGAGAATACTCTTATGAAATTTTAACTAAGAACTCTCATAGATATGCTGGATGTAAAGGCAAAGGCACATCAAATTCTATTTCCCACAAGGAGATAGTGTCAGTGGTCAAACAAAGTTATTTCACTTTTGGGGAACATGTCTAATTTTAGACTAAGATATATTTCCTCTGAATATTTGAAGGATTTAATAACATTATTAACTTTATTATATGTGATGAGGGTAAAAGCAGAGAGAAATTGCTGATAGTGCTGGGAATAAGAAAAGAAGTGATTACATCATAATCATTTTCTTCTTCCTCATCCTCCAAGAACTTTTAAAATTTTCTCAGAAGACCTAAGTGAATATCTATTGGTTTCTTGAATGGAAGCATGTGGTCTAAGAATAACTGTATTGTAAAAGTAGTTTGGGATGTAATCTGTCCCTAAGGAGAATTAGGAGTGGATCTTATTTAGAGTCAGGTGGGTATGGTGGTTGTCAGAGTGAGTCCTCTCAGTAAATAACATTGAAGCTGAACCCTGAAATATAAGGATGACTAGATTAAGCATAAGGGGATAGGTTCTACACAGAGAAATCAACTTGTAAGGCAGAAAATACACAGAGATTCAGAGGAACTGAAAGTAGACCAGTGTTGTTAAAGTGTGGTGAACGAGGAGAGTGGCAGGAGATAAGGCTAGAAGGAAGGACAGAGGCCAGGAGGCCATGGTAAGAACTTAAATTTTATGTTAAGTGTAATGGTAAACCATATACTAAGGGTTCTAGGACCTCACATGGAGAAATGACCTCTCAGAAGCCTACGAAATATACTCATTAGATGAAAAAGGAGGTAAAACATAGAAAGAGGAACAGTAAAGACAAAAGCATGACAGTGTAAAACTCCATGGTCTATTTGATGTTTACATAGTGAAAGCATGTGGAAAGGGACTGGCAAGAGAAGGTACTAGAAAGGTAGGTTTGGGTCAGATTCTGAAGAGCTGAACAGTCTTGCTAAGGTTAATACATTCCCCCTGTAGTGGCAGAGAACCATTAAAGGTTTATAAGCAGAGCTATAACAAGATTCTGTTTGTATTTTAAACAATATGTTTGTTAGTTGTTAAGGATACATAATAAAAGTACATAATAAATGGGTTCTGTAAATGTACTAACATTTACTGAATTATCCTTGGGAATTAAAATTTGATCATGGATGATTTCATTAGTGAATTATTCATTCTACCTTCCACATCAATGATTAAGTTCATTAAATACTAGGTACAGGATACAAAGGGACTGAGGAAGTCTACCTAATAGATTATTCAAGATTAATTTTGACCCATAAAGTAGACTACTACATTGTAGCTATGCACATCGTTAAAAATAGGAGAATCCAAGTGATAGATATTTTAAAAATAGACTTAGTCACATATGACAGAGTCAATGCATTGTGAATTGAAATATATATTTCCTGGTCCTGGGATTAATAGAAAAGACAGCAGACTGACATAACATTGAGAAAAAAATTGTCGGTAGGTTTTTGAAGATTGAACATAATCTCTCTCTTTTCAGTAGAAGAAACTACCATTACTTTCATGCTGAATATAGGAGAGAATTGCATTTCTATTCTCTAGAGAGAATTGATGGTTTCAAAGAAGCTGTCATATCATTTCTTCACTGTACGATTCAAAAAGCAAACTATAATGAAAAAGTGAACAAAATATATAAAAGGCCATTAGGTAGCTAATATGAAGAAAAATAAGATTACCTGCTTTCCAAATAAGCAAAAATAGCCATACCTAAATTACATGGGGTAATGAGAGACATATCGAAACCATGTTTTTTTTTTTTTTAACTATAGAGAAAAGTCACACATACACAAAGTATAATAGTATAATGAGTTTTCATTACCCACCATTGAGATTAAACAATAGAGGAAACTGGCAGGTTACAGTCATGGGGTCTCATAGAGTTGGACACAACTGGTGACTAACATTTTCACTTTTATTATATTGCCAACTCTGCTTCATCCTTCATCTATACTTCTCATTTTCTACTGTTTGTGTCTTAATTCCAACTTTATTGAGATATAATTTACATACCATATAATTCACCTATAGTAGGTGTATAATTTAATGGTTTTTAGTAAATGTGTAGAGTTATGTGCATTATTACAACACGTTCCTCACTTCTTTCTTCTTTCATTTATTTGAACTCCAGTACAATATTGAATGTTGAAGTACTGAAGGAAGATATATTTTTCTTATTCTTGATCTTAGGGTGAATACATTGTTTTTCACCATTATGAATGATATTAGTGACAGGTTTTTCATAGATGGCCTTCATCATGTTTTTTCATAGATGGCCTTCATCATGTTAAGGAGATACTCTTGATTTTTTTTGAAAATTTTTGTCATGAAAAGATTTCAGATTTTATCAAATGCTTTTTATATATCTATTGACATCATCATTTAGATTTTCCTTTTACTGTTAATATGGTATGTCACTTTCATTATTTTTGAATGTTAAACCAACTTGCTTGCATTCCTTGAATAAACCCCACATGGTTACAGCATGTAATCTTTTTTCTATGTTCTAGATTCAGTTTGCTACATTTCTGGTGAGGGTTTTTGTGTTTATGTTCATGAGGGATATTGGTCTATAGATTTCTTTTATTGTAATATCTTTGCATGGTTTAGATCAGAGTAAATTCATTATTATAGAATGAGTCAGAAGTAAGTTCCTTCCTCTTATTTCTGAAAGGGTTTGTGAAGGACTGGAATTTAAAAAAAAATAGTTGAAATAAATCCCAAGTAAATTATCTGGACTGGGGCCTTTCTAGTTGGAAGATTTTAAACTCCTAATTCACTTTCTGTATTTGCATTTAAATTTTGAAAAATTTTTAAATTTTCTGCTTTTTCTTGAATCTGTTTTGCTAATCTATGTATTGGCATTGCAGTCTTAACCACTGGACTGCCGAGGAAGTCCCTACATGTCCTTTTATCTTTATTTAGTTCAAATTATTTTCTAATTCCCTTAGAGATTTATTTTTTTAATCCATGGGTTATTTAGGTCTTATTTAATTTCCAAATATTCTGGCATCTTCCACATTTCTCTTGGTTGTTAAATTCTAATTTAGTTCTGATGTGTTAGGAGAGCATGATTTTTATGAATTTGATACTTTAGATTAACTGAGATTTGTTTTATGACCTAACATATGATCTATCCTTGAAAATACCCCATGGGCACTCTAAAAAAATACACATTCTGCTGTCATTTGGTGGAATATTCTATAAATGTCAGGTAAAATTTATTGATCGTGTTCATAAGGTCTTCTGTATCATTGCTAATTTTATGTCCAATTGGTCTGTAAAATACTGAGTGGGTAGGAAGTTTGCAATAATTATTGCTAAATTGCCTGTTTCTCCTTTGAATTCTGTTAATTCTGCATCATGAAATATTGGGCTTTGTTGTAATTATATATACATTTATAGTTTTATCTTCTGATGAATTTACCCTTTAATAATTATAAATTTCACATTTTTTATGTTTTATCTTAAATTCTGTTTTGCCTGAAATTACCATCACCATTTCATTTTTCTTACGGATAATATTTGCATAGTATATCTATCTATCTATATATACACACACAAATATTTTAGAGCCAAAGATACATAGTTTGAAAGTAAATATATATCTGACAAGATGGCCTGCCTACAGTTGCCTGGGCAGGAGAAGCCCTTCAGTTTCCTGCAGCATGAAGGATATGTTGTCTGCTTTACTGCTGCCAGCTTTGCTGCCCTTCTCCAGCACCCCTGGTCTCCTGTAGCTCACTCACCCTTGGGCCTTGGCCAAGACACTTCTAACAATCCTGCAGTGCCGTCCACTGCATGGTCCAGCTACCACATCCCTGATTGTTTATTCCCACCCCTTTGCCCTTCTCTGCCACCAATCCTTCATGCTATTTCTGCTTGCCTGTGCTGAGCCACATTTTACTCTTCTTCTAACCCACAGAAGTACCTATAGAAAAATAGGTACTTTTTCTACCTTTCTACCTTCTGTCTTCTGCCAGACAGAAGTAACGAGTCACTGTGTTTCAGGAAGACCTCCAATAGAGATTATAATCATTGCATATGTAAATCTTAAACCAATTTTCTTTTACACAGAATATATTTGGGTCATTTTTAAAATTCAGCTATAACTATCTTTTAATTGGAATGCTTAATACACTCACTTTTAATGTAATATTTATATATTGGAATTTAAATCTGCATTTTGATAGTTTTTTACATCTCACTTTTTTGGGTTCCTTTGTTCATCCTTTTTTAAATGCTGTCTTTTAAAAATACACATTAGAGTGTACAGTTTTAATTCCTCTGCTTTAAAACTATACTTTCAATTTATTTTCTTGGCATTTGTTTTAAACACTACATATACATACACATCAAGCAGATTTTTCCCAAGGATGAGAGGATTTTTCCATATTCTCAAATCAATCAGTGTGATATACCACATTAACAAATTGAAGAATAAAAACTGAATGATCATATCAATAGATTCAGGGAAAGCTTTTGACAAAATTCACACCCATTTGTGATAAAAACTCTCCAGATCATGGGCATAGAGGGAGCCTATCTCAACATAGCAAAGGCCATATATGACAAACCCACAGCTAACATCATATTCAACAATGAAAAGCTGAAATCTTTTCTGCTAAGATCAGGAACAAGACAAGGATGTCCACTTTCACCACTTTTATTCAACACAGCTTTGGAAGACCTAGCCATGGCAATCAGAGAAGAGAAGGAGATAAAAGGAATCTAAATTGGAAAAGAAGAAGTAAAATTGTTACTGTTTGCATATGACATGATACTATACAGATAAAATCCTAAAGATGCTACCAGAAAACTACTAGAGCTCATCAATGAATTTGGTAAAGGTGGAGGATAAAAATTAATACAGAAAAATCTGTTGCATTACTATACACTTAAAAAAAAAAAAAACACCAGGAGAAGAAATTAAGGATCAATCTCATTTATCATTGCATCAAAAAGAATGAAATACTGAAGAATAAACTCACATAAAGAAGCAAAAATCTGTATTCTGAAAACTACAAGATACTAATCCAAGAAATCAAAGATGACACAAGCAGATTAAAATACATACTGTGCTCTTGGACTGGAAAAATCAATATTGTCAAGATGACTATATTCACTCAAAGTAATCTACAGGTTCAGTATAATCCCTATCAAATCACCAGGGATGATTTTTTTTTGTTTGTTTTGCAGATCTAGAACAAAAAATCTTAAATTTGTTTGGAAACACAAAACACCCTGATAACCAAAGCAATCCTGAGAAAGAAGAATGGAGCTGGAGGAATCAGGCTCCCAGACTTCAGACTATACTACAAAGCTACAGTCATCACAACAGTATGGTATTGGCACAAAAACAGACACATAGGTCAATGGAATAGGATAGAGAGCCCAGAAATAAACCCACACATCTATGGCCAAATGACAAATCTATGACAAAGAAGACAATAATATAGAGTGGAGAAAAGACAGTCTCTTCAATAAGTGGTGCTGGGAAAACTGTAAAATAATGAAATTGGAATGTTCTCTAACATCATACATAAAGATAAACTCAAAATGGGTTAAAGATCTAGATATAATACTGGATATTATAAAACTATTAGAAGAAAACCTAGGCAGAACATTCTTTGACATAAATCACAGCAAGATCTTTTTGAATCTACCTCTAAGAGTAATGAAAATAAAAACCAAAATACACCCGTGAAACTTAACTAAATTTGAAAGCTTTTGCACAGCAAAGGAAACTAAAAACAAAAAGAGAACCTACAGAATGGGAGAATATATTTGCAAATGATGCAACTGACGAGGGATTAATCTCTAAAATATAAAATCAGTTCATGTAACTCAATATCATCAAAGCAAACAACCCAATAAAAAATAGGCAGAATATCTGGATACTTCCCCAAAGAACATATACAGATGACCAATGAACCATGAAAAGATATTCAACATTGCTAATTATTAGAGAAATGCAAATCAAAACACAGGTATGATAGGCCCTACACATGTAAGAGAGCCCATTATCAAAAAGTCTACAAATAATAAATGTTGGCAAGAGTGTGGAGAAGGGGGAACCCTTCTATACTGTTGGTGGGAATGTAAATTGGCACAGCCACTATGGAGAAGAGTATGGAGGTTCCTTAAAAAAGTAGAAATAGAGCTACCATATGCTCCAACAATTGCACTCCTGGGCATGGATCTTGAGAACATATTTTGAAAAGATACATGCACCCCAATGTTCATTGCAGCACTATTTACAACAGCCAAGACATGGAAGCAACCAAAATGTCCATTGAAAAATGAATAAAGATGTGGTACATCTGTACAATGGAATATTACTCAGCCATAAAAAGAATTATATAATGTTATATGCAGCAACATGGGTGGACCTAGAGTATCATAGTAAGTGACATAAGTTAGAGAAAGTCAAATAACATATGATATCACTTATATGTGGAATCTAAAAAAAATGTACAAATGAACTTATTTACAAAAGAGAAATAGACTCAAAAATTTATAGTTACCAAACAAGTAAAGGGGAGGGAAGTGTAAATTAGGAGGTTGGGATTAACATATACACATTACTATATATAAAATAGATCATTAATAAGGACCTACTGTATAGCTCAGAGAACTCTACTCAATACACTCTAATAACCTATATGGGAAAATAATCTAAAAAAGAAAAAAAAAGAATAGATATATGTATATGTATATAAATCATTTTGCTGTACACCTGAAACTAACACAGCATTATAAATCAAATGTACTCCAATATAAAAATAAATGTTTTTCAAACTCAAACAAAAAATAAAGATTATATACACATCTTAATTTATAATAATCTACTCAGATGAAAACTAATTTAACTCACTCCTGTTATGATAGCTATTATCAAAAAGATATAAAGATTACAAGTATTGGCAGGGATGTGGAGAAAAGGGGATACTTGTAAACTGTTGGCGGGAATATAAACTGGTATATCCATCACAGAAAAGAATACAGCAGTTTTTCAAAAAGATAAAATTAGAATTATCATGTGATTCAGCAGTATCACTTCTGGGTAAACATCAAAAGGAAATGAAATCACACTCTTGAAACAATTATTTGCACTTTGAAGTTCGTTGTAGCATTAACAACAATAGCCAAAAGATGGAAGCAACCTAAGTGCCCCTTAATAGATGAATGCACAAAGACAATGTGATTATACAGACATACACACACACATATATACAACCACAATGGAATACTATTCAGTCATAAGAAAGAGAGAAATTCTGCCACTTGTGGAAAAATTTAGAGAACACTGCAGTAGGTGAAATAAGTCAAACAGCATATGATCTCACTTACATTTGGAATCTAACAACAAAAAAAGTTGAATCCAGAGAAAGAGAGTAGAATGATGGCTGCCAGGGCCTAAGGGTGAGGAAAATGAGATGCTGGTCATAGCATACAAACTTTCAGCTATAAGATGAATGGGTCCTAGAGATCTAATGTAGAGAATGGTGACTATAGTTAATAATAATGTATTGTACATTTGAATAAGTTAATTAGCTTGACTGTAATGATTACACAAGGTACACCTACATAAAAATACCACAGTACATCTTAAATATGTACAATTTATTTGTTAATCATACCTATATAAAACTAGGAAAAAAATAATGTAATTCCATTAAAACATGGAAACTTTGTTCTTTTCCCCTCCTCCTTTGTGCTATCATCATATTTGTTTGATCTATTTATAATACAAAGTGAAGTCGCTCAGTTGTGTCCGACTCTTTGCGACCCCATGGACTGTAGCCTACCAGGCTCCTCCGTCCATGGGATGTTCCAGGCAAGAGTACTGGAGTGGGTTGCCATTTCCTTCTCCAGGGGATCTTCCCAACCCAGGGATCGAACCCAGGTCTCCCGCAGTGTAGACAGATGCTTTACCATCTGAGCCACCAGGGAAGTCAATGATTTTTCTTCAAATATTTTCTCTGCCCTGATCTTTCTTTTCTTTCTGGGTCTCTTATAATACCTGCATTGATACACTCAACATTTTCCCACAGGTCTCTAAATCTCTGCTCACTTGTTCACTTGTTTTTCATTCTTTTTTTGTTCTATTCTTTAGATGGAACAATTTATCTTCAAGTTTACTGATAAACTTTCTTCTGTTGTCTGAAATTTCCTTTTGAACACTTTTGAACAGTGAATTTTTTTGAACAGATCTCCTTTTGAACAGTGAATTTTTCATTTTAGTTAGGGTATTATGTAATTCTAGAATTTTCATTTGATTCCTTTTTATAACATATATCTGTTGATAGCCATTTTTTGTTGTCACTGCCATCAGACTTTATCTAAACATGATTTTCTCTCATTCTTGAAGGTATTTATAATTGGAGCTTTGAAGTCTCTATCTGCTAATTCTAACATCCAGGCCAACTCAGAGACAATTTCTATTGTCTGCTTTTGCCCTGAGTATGGTTACAGTGCCCTGTTTCTTTAGATGTATAACAATGTGTCTATAAAGTTCAACATTTTAATTAATATAATGAAGGAGCTCCAGATTCTGATTTCCCTCCATACCCCCAGGGTTGTTATGATTGAAATTTTAATAACTTATCTGGACAATATCTGTGGAATGCTTCCCCACAGTGTGTGACTGCTAACAGCCCTTCTCTGCTATATATATGTCTAGCTTACTAGAGGTCAACATAGCTTAGCTATTAGGCAATGATTGGCCAGCAGTCGTGGTCAGACACCTTGAGTCAGTAAAATTTCCAACTTTTGTCATTGAGTCTATATTTATTTAAGAGAATGGATTCAATTTCCGGCAGTTTTCAAGTTATCCTCCAGCAGATATATGGACAACTTGTCCAAGTCCTTTATGACTATATCATTTCTCATATTTTTCTGATAAATCAAATTTCTGGCTAGTCTTCCAGTTAGCTATTTGCCCCAAACAAAACAGCAATTTTAGGCCAGCTGAGTTGTTACTTGGCTCATCTGCTTGCCACCTAGTTCTCTACTGTTACTGATGCTTCTGGGCATGGGGTTTTACAGGTTTGGCTCCAAATAAAGTGAACCCCTCCAGCAGTGAAGGTGCTAGTTTTCACATGTTATATTGATACTACCCTGGTCTAAGAACTCTGATGACCAAACTAGGGGTGGAGAATGAGAGTCGCTCCAGGCAAAAAGGAAAAACAAACAAACAAACAAACCCATCAAAGACTACCACTGTTTATATTCAAGTTCAATAGCTTTCCTTATATAATAACTTTTTAATTAGGTATATGCATTTGGTTGATTTCCAGAGTCATAAACAATTTTGCACAGTTTTACTGCTGGGTTTTGAGTAGACCTGTTGACCTACTCATTTTGCTATACCAGAAGACCTGTTTCCACAGACTAATTTCTAAGTCCTCCTTATGTGCCAAGCACAGGGCTAGTTAATTTAGTTACATAATCTCAAATCCTTACAGCAACCCTACAAGAGATGCATTATTATCCTTATTTTTTAATGAGTAAAATAAGACTGATAATTTAAGTAAATTGTCAAACAAAAAAAATTAAAATATAAACAAAAATTCTGGAGGAGGGCATGGCAACCCACTCCAGTATTCTTGCCTGGAGAATCCTAAGGACAGAGAAGCCTGAAGGGCTGCAGTCCATGGAGTCACAAAGAGTTGGACATGACTGAATGACTAAGAACAAACAAAAAGTACCATGGTATTAATTTCCAAGGGTAATAAATACAAGTGGGGATATAGGTGGTGATTGCCCAGCATTTAGTTAGCAGTTTCATTTAAGTGGCCAACCCCCAATGCCAATTGCTCTTAGTTTCCACTGTCCAAAGGCAAAGTTAATTGGTAAGAAAATACCAAACAAATCATTAGGAGAAACAAGCTATATTTGTCATGGATACACCCAGATCACTTAAAAAAGTACTGCATTGGTTCATAAAGGTATAATTTTGTTTTCATATATAATCCTAATAATATATAGGGATCGTCAGGCCCATAATTTTCAGAGAGTTATACCCACAGAAACCCAGTCTAAAAACAAAAGATCATTGGAAAATAATCCTAATTTTAATCCACACTTCTTGATCAAAAGAGGGTATGAATATACAAATTACCAAAGATTTTAGAAATTCCATTCTTTCTCTTATTTTCATATCTATCAATGGCTCCAAAATTTTTCAATTTATGAAACTCTCCACAAACTAGACCCGTATTCAAATATTCTCTTGTCCTCTTTGTTTTGTAGATCAACTTTGCCTCTCTAACTATGTACTTGCCCTTCACTCAGTCTTCTCTAGTCTTTTTTTCTTTATTTATTACCCAAATTCCACATCATTTAATGCTACCAAAGATTAAGTATTATCCTTAGATGTTGGAGGAAGCACAAATATGAGAAGATACAGGTCTGAGTCTTTTTTCAGTGGCTGAGGGAGAGCTGGTAAAGATGGGGGGCTACTCACTGTTAATTTGTCTTGTCCCTGTTATCTTTATTAGCTGTTTTGTTCACAGAGGTAAATATCATCATAGTAGGAAAGGCATAGATTTGAGGTCAGCATTATTGACTTTTAGTCCTTGATCTTTATAAACTTTGATTAGCCTTCACACAATATCTTAATGATTTTGAGCTGCAATTTAATAATTTGTAAACTGGATAGGAATTTTGTCATCCACTGCTTACTATCCCACAGTCAGGAAGTGAAGTGGACCTGAAAGTTCTTTAAAAGTGAGTTACTGTGAAGGTTGCACAGGGAAACGTTTGGAAACTCTTGACAAAGACCATTCATAGGGTAAACACATAAAACTTAATGTCAATATTAACTCTTCACAGGGAACTCAATACTCTGTAATGACCTATATGAGAACAGAATCTAAAAAAGAGTAGATATATATATATGTTAATGGATTCACTTTGTTATACAGTAGAAACGAACTCAACAGTATAAATCAACTATATTCCAATAAGAATTAACTTAAAAAAATTAACTCCTGTTACTTCCAAGTTTCTAGCTTGGGCAAGTGAATAGATAGCCATGCCACTCAGAGTACAGTCTATGGAGGAACACATTCGGTGTTGGATACGTTGATTCTGAGGCCTCAGTATGACTGAGAAATGTCCAGTGGAATTAACTACAGGATATCACTGGTGGCCTTGGCAGAGATAGTATCATCAGAGCAGTGGTGGGGACCAGGAGCCAAAAAAATAAAGAAAGAGATGAGATAAAAGAGGATATGTGAGTTTAAGTATTAGTAATTAGAGAAGGATTCAAATGGGAATAATAACTAGGAAGGGGACGTAAGAGACCTTATTCAACTTTGGCTGCCCAGGATCTGAAAACCCTGCATACATGGGGGGATTTCCCAAGACCAATGTGGACTCTGAAGGAGGAAATTGAGTTTTTGAATATGGAAATGAATGACAGAAATCGCAAGGGACCATTTAGAATTCTTTCTGGCAGCAGTGGCATTCTTCACCTTGTCAATAATGATGGAATGGTCTATGGGAGCATGCAAATACAGGGTACGATTTGGATTATAGCTCCTGGAACTGAGCCTTTCCCTTTATTTCTGCCCATTTTTGACCTGATTTTCTAGTCTTTTGTATGGAAATAGGAGCAGGTCTTTATCCTCCTCATGAAGTCAATTTCTGCTTACATTAAACAGAACTGGATTCTGTGATTCACAGTTAAGGACCCTGAAAAATATGGTGGAACACATTAAGAAAGGAGTGTTGGTAATTTATTTTTTTTAATCTGGGAGCTAAAAATGTTTACTTGGTCAAGGGTAAGAAGTCAGTAGAGAAAGGATAAAGATACAGTTATGCTTGTGTGCATTCAGGGAAGAGAGAATAATTAATTGGGCAAGGTTCCTGTGAAGTAAAAGATAAGGCCTTCTGCTGAAAATGAGGAGATAATATTACAATAGTGAATGTATAAGTGGAAAATAATTAGATTAACAGCTCACACATGTATGGTGTTTTCCATTTTAGAAAAGGTTTTTAAAAATATATTTATTAGTAGATAAAAAGAAAGAAACACATTTTCATTTAAATAAACATATGGGAAAAAGCAAATTACCATATATATACATATATTGTGTGTGTGTGTGTGTGTGTGTATATATAATGTGTGTATATATATATATGTGTATATATATATATATATACATATATATATATATATCTCAATGGCCAAACTATCCCAGTTCAGAATTACTAAAACAGACAAGATCTGTTAAAAGGACCATGGGAACAGACTAGCACACATATCTGAGGCATCCTTCCATTATATTAAATCCTGGGCAGAAATCAGTAAAGTGATCAATGCATTTTTATCTCTAGACCAGGATTTTCTTTGAGCACAAAGATGGTATACTGACCTGTGGATATTGTGTTCCTTTTTAGTAGCATGATGGCTTTTAATTCTGACATAAAAAGCACTTCAGAAATGATTGCTCATAATATGAAACATGTCTCATAGGACAGACTTTGAAGGCAGTCAATTCAACTTCCCTCAGCAACAAGGAAAATAAAAAGGATGCAAAATGTCTTTTGGCATATTTTTTTTAAAATGGTTGATGCAGGTGTAGCTACTGTAGAGTCAGATGGATAACAATAGACAGATTTTAAATAGCAATAACCTTAAAGGGAGAGTGCATTTACAGGATTCCAAGTAAGCAGTTTTATTGGGTATGTTTTGCTTTGTGCTTATTTCTCATGTTTCAGGTTCTCTAGCTCTCTCTGTATTGACTGTGTGCATTTCATTGAACACTGTATCTGAAACAGGAGGGAAGGGGGCAGGGCACAACCTTTAAAAGAATGACATGGCCATAAGACACAATATAAATGGATGAGAACCAAATGGGTCCAAGATGGCGGACAAGTTGACTTCCAGTAGACCATAAGCCTCAGTATATGCTCATCCTAATACACTGAGTTGGACTGTAAAGAAGGCTTAGCACTGAAGAATTGATGCTTTTGAACTGTGGTGTTAGAGAAGACTCTTGAGAGTCCCTTGGACTATAAGAAGATCAAACCAATCAATACTAAAGGAAATCAAGTGTGAATATTCACTGGAAGGACTGATGCTGAAGCTGAAGCTCCAATACTTGGGCCACTTGATGTGAAGAACTGACTCACTGAAAAGATCCTGATGCTGGGAAAGACTGAAGGTGGGAGGAGAAGGGGATGACAGAAGATGAGATGGTTGGATGGCATCACCAAATCAATGGACATGAGTTTGAGCAAAGTCAGGGAGATAGTGAAGGATAAGGAAGCCTGGTGTGCTACAGTCCATGGGGTCTTAAAGAGTAAGACAGGACTGAGGGACTGAACAACAACACCAACAATACATTAGCATATGCTAAATGACACACCCACCCCTTCCCCAGAATAATTGGAATAATCCTCCCACTCATTAACCTATGAAATTACCCAGCCCATCAAAACTAACCACCCCAAAGTTTGGGTTCTCAGAGTCTCTCACCTTCTGATATGGCCCACACTTTGTCCGCGGGGTTTCTTTTTAATAAATCCACTTCTAACCCACCAGTTTGTCTCCAAACTCTTACCCAACAAAGCAAGAACCTCAAATTTATCGGCAACATATCCATGCTTTAAATATGCTTATAGACATCCTCACTTTCAACAAGGTGTCCCAAACATACATGGGGGCCGTTTCTGATTCACAATTAATAGGATGAGAACGTTGAGCTTATTTTTCTGTATGTTGTGATGGGTATGTTCTCCTGGTATATCTCCCATACTTTGTCTACCAGATCTTCTGATTTGTGAGTTAAGAATGGTAGTCTGTGACTCCATGGAGATCACAGGTATTACTTCAGTTCATCAGTCACCACTAGTATTCATCTGCCACAGTAGCTTCCTGACACCTGAACCCTTTCTCCATAGCAGAGCTTATTGGTTAATAGGTACTCTGGAAAACTCTCTTGTTTACAAGCTAGTGAGCGAATGACATGAGTAAGAGATCTCACTGAGAAGCAGTCAGTTGACTAGGGATTGCTGCCATCACTCCACTAAGAAAAAGGCTTACTGCCTTCATCCTGGCACATCCAAATGCATGTTTTCTGACTACCTTGGTTTCATTGCTCCACAGGCTCCTCAAGCCTATCATAGTCTAAGTTGAAGTCTTAATGTTTGATTTGCCTTCTTTCTATCTGTGTACAGCCCCTTGTATTTTCTCTCACAGTTAACAGCACTCCATTTGGCCAGTTCTCCAAGTCAGAAATCTGGGGAAGGGAGTCCTTCTAGAATTCTCACTTCAAGTTTTCACCCTCTCATTTAATCAATTACCAAGTCATTTTACTTTCATCTACTAAGTATCTTGAATCTATCTCATCTTTACAAGCTTTATTTTGCTCAGACACTCATTGTCTCTAATCTGAAATACTACAAGACTACTTGAGTCACCCAACTGGCAGTCTCATCCTCCTCATTTCACCCTGGGCTCCACAATCAGAAGGGCCTCTGTGGTTTCAAATCTCATCTATTGAAAAACCTTCCAATGTTCTTCTATCCTACTCCACAAAAAAGTTTTTTGAGGTACAAAATCTTCCATGACCTGGTTCATTTTGCTTGCTCTGTTTAGCACCACACCATACTTTGTCCTTTAGACAAACAAGGGAAAAACTCTTTCTAAACTTGATTGGCATGACTGGATAGGCAGGATTTAGAAGAATATTGCTAAATTGGAGGGATTATATAAAGTCATTTATGCATATTTCAACATTTTATTTTCATTTAGAGCATAAAAATGATCATTAACTCACCATTCATTTGGTATGGGATACAAGACTTCTGGAATAAGCAACTGACTGAAATTCAGCATATTTTCTTTTCCATAAACACTCTTATACTGCATAATCTATGACTTGCAGTTTTGATTTTTTTAAAGTAGTGTAAGATTTAGAGACATCAGAAAAAATCTAAATACAAAATCCCTCCAGATTTTTGCAGTTTCAACCCTCTACCCAATCTTTAAATAGTTGTTTCATCTACTTCTAATTGAACAGCATTTTTTGCTAATCAGTCTTTCAAAGCATCTAACTTAGTTTTCACAGAAACTGCAATTTTCTTTCTCATTACATTTCTATATTATTAGGTTATATAATATTTAATTGAATAAGAAAATTCTAAAAACAAGAATAATTCACACAAAAGTGTTGAAACAGCACACAGTTGACTCTTAGAAATGATATTCTCAAATGGTGGGAGGCAAGGTACATGGTTCTAGGAAGTCCACTTGAAAAATTTTCAAAAACACCTCTAAGTTATTTATAACCAGCATTCAGTTTGGAATAGGAATCAGAATGTTGGTTTTACATATAAAATGAAGAGCTTAGAATAGTTAGATGAGTAAACGGAGATTTAAGAGAGCTTCTCTATACTGAACTACATGTATTCCTTAACTGCATCCACTCTTTCTTGTTTCATTGATTTTGCTCCTATCACTTTTCCTCTCTGGTGTATCCATTCATTCTTCATTTGACTCCTGCTACCCTATGAGACCCATGCCAGAGGTCATCCTCCATACTTCAACTCCTATCTCCTCAGCCCTATAAAAGTTGATAGAAGACCAAAAGTTGATAGAAGAATATCTATAGTGATATTGGTCTGTACCAGTCAATGCAACAGCATGTTTGGATTCACCTAGTCAGTTTCTAGTTTCTGACTAGTTTCTGACTAGACAGCTAGTCAGAATTGGCCAAGTTTCAAAGAATAAAATATGACATAAAAAGATTAACCATGAAGCTAATTTTTCATAGTCTTTTGATGAAGAGTTATGAATGTCCTTGAAAGCTTTTCAAGAGTCACCAGAGAAAAGAAGAGAAGAGATAAGCTTTTCCATAGACACCTGTGGATAATAATATCTGTATGACTCTCTGTTGATCAATCTAAAAATAGCTCTTTGGTAATGTGGATTAGATCTAAAATATTTTCTGGTTATAGGCTGATGAGGATAAAATGTCCAGTTTCAAGTCTAATTCCTACTTCAATCACTAGAATTTACTAGTTGTGATCCTATAAGACTGATATAAAGAAATGTACAACATGTTTGAATCAAAGAGCATCTTCTTGGTGTAAAGAGCTCTGGAAATTGAAGCCTTTTCTCTTAAGAGGATTAAATTTTAGAGAACACCTAAACTATGATATATTAAGCCAACTTCTACCATTTTTAAGATTAAAACTGATCAAGTCTAATTTTCAGAACTAAAAATGTATCCATGGAAATGTGATATTATAAAAAAATTTAAAAAAATAGTTCTGTCTCTATAGATCTATTTTTAACCTATGTAACAATGTCAAGTGTAAAGTTTCAAGGCCTAGTTTAATTTGAATGTGCATAAAATTTCTTACTATTTAAATTGAGAAAATAATCCTTGGTCATCCACAATGCACTAGATTTTCTACCAACTATTGTGGCTTGTAGAGAAGAGAATAAGATATTGCCTTGCCCTCTTGAAGTTTTCAATCCTGCTGGGAAAATAATATATGCATATATATGACATATAATAGATATGTAAAATGTTACATGAGTGTTATAAAAAGGAGTGAGATGAACTTAACAGAGCAAAGTACTTCTGTTTGAGAAGAGCAGATAACATTCATTAAGGAAATAGCACTTAAGCTGGGTTCTGAAGCACAGGTAGGATTTTAAGGAAAAATTAAGGGAATTTAACACAAAAACTAAATGGTTTTTTTCAAAAGCTGAGGGACAGAACACTTTGTCATGTTATTTTATGCTTGAGACACCAGCTGAAATGGTGGAAGTGGCAATAATACAGTTGCAAAGATAGGTCAGAATGGATTTCAAGTCTTATTCACTTGTACTAAGTGTGGCCCACTAAGGGATTGGGCTTGGTAACTGAGAAGCTGGTGGGCAGAAACTGGAAGTGAGAAATAAAATATTGCCTGCCATATTAGTTAAAAAGGACATCACCATTATCAAGGACTGCAGCCTTCCAACAGTGAGCCTAGGAGCCTGGAGGGAACTCAGGAAGGAAACAAAGAATAGCTGCCATCAAGTAGCCATCGGATTGCAGTCACTCCCTAAGGTGTGGCTTAGGACTTCCGGATGTGAAAACACTGGATACTGGCACCAGAAGTCTGGGGTGCATATCAAAGGAATGATTTCAGTGAGCCCAGACTTTTGCATCTTGCACAAGAGTAGAAAAGCACTGAATTCCTTAACTTGAGATACCTAGTTTTCTTTTATTAACAGTAATCTTTTGTTCCTACTACTTGCCCTTTGTTATATAACTCCTATACAATCTAGCTCCCCCACTCATTTCCTCAGAGCAGTATTCTACTTGAGATGCTGCCTCCCTCTGAGACCTGAGATCCTCAGTATGTCCACCAAATAAAGCAAAACTCTCAATTTTTAGGTTTTACGTATATTTTTTTTAGCCAACAGAAGCATATCTTTAGTAAAAGGTCCAAGCTAGGATAAGTAATGGAAAATTGGATCTAGATTAACAATGCTAGACTCAAGATGATTTGGGCTTATATCTTAGTTCAAATACTTGCTAGTTATATGATCCTGGATAAAGAACTTCAGCACCCTGTTTCAATCACCCTTCTATAGAAGTGGAAATAAGAATAGAGTTGTTATGAAGATTACATGAGCTATGTAAAGCACCTGGAATAGCACCTGGCAATATTAAGTGCTGTCACCATCATCACCAACATCATCATCATCATCAGTATTGTTGTTGCTGCCTAGTTGCTAAGTTGTGTTCAACTCTCTGTGACCCCATGGACTGCAGCATGCCTGGCGTGCCTGTCCTTCTCTGTCTCCTGGAGTTTGCTCAAACTCATGTCTGTTGTGTCAGTAATGCCATCTAATCATCCCATCCTCTGTTGCCTCCTCCTCCTCTTGCCCTCAATCTTTCTCAGTATCAGGGTCTTTTCCAGTGAGTCAGCTCTTTGCATCAGATAGCCAAAATATTGGAGCTTCAGATTCAGCATCAGTCCTTCCAATGAATATTGAGGGTTGATTTCCTTTAGGACTGACTGGTTTGATCTCCTTGTAGTCCAAGGACTCTGAAGAGTCTCCAACACCACAGTTCAAAAGCATCAATTCTTTGGGGTTCGGCCTTGTTTATGGTCCAACTCTCACATCTGTACATGACTACTGAAAAAAAAACATGGTTTTGACTATATGGACCTTCACCAGCAAAGTGATGTCTCTGATTTTTAATATGCTGACTAGGTTTGTCATAGCTTTTCTTTCAAGGAGCAAGCATCTTTTAAATTCATTGCTGTAGTCACCAACTGCAGTGATTTTGGAGCCCAAGAAAAGAAAATCTGTCACTGTTTCCACTTTTCCCCCTTCTATTTGCCATAGAGTGATGGCACCAGATGCCATGATCTTAGTTTTTTGAATGTTGAGTTTTAAGGGTCTACATAAAGTATCATTAAGTCAAATGTCTATGGGAAAGCAGTTAATATAAACAACTGAGTTGGGACAGTTGTGGCAAACTGAAAAGAAAGCTTCCTTGCCCAAACTAATGCTTCTGAAACTTTAAGGTACACATGAACCCCCTGGGAATCTTGTTAAAATGCTGACTGTGATTTATTAGATTCTGTATTTCTTAGCAACTCCCAGGTGATGTCTGTGTTCTGGTCCAGAGACTACACTATGAGCAGCAAAAGTCTGAAACATCTGTCACTTAGTTGCAGCTGATTGTGCCTTGAGAGAATGTGAGAATGAATACATAGTAGTCAGATAAAAGTTTTCAAAAAGAGATATTCTTTTTTTTTAATATATGAAGACTCTGAATTTTTAAACATTGGCAGTTATTTTGTGACAGTGCCTATGTAAACACACCACTTACATTCTAAGCTAAATTCAGCCTGTGAGCACTGACTCTGGGCTGGATGAAGAGTCAGAATTGGACTCAGAGGGAGAGGGAGAGGGTGAGGTGATTTGGGAGAATAGCATTAAAACATGTATAATATCATGTAAGAATCGAATCGCCAGTCTAAGTCTCATGCAGGATATGGCATGCTTGGGGCTGGTACATGGGGATGACCCAGAGAGATGTTGTGCGGAGGGGGGTGGGAGGGGGGTTCATGTTTGGGAACGCATGTACACCTGTGGTGGATTCATGTCAATGTATGGCAAAACCAATACAGAATTGTAAAGTAAAATAAAAAATAAAGAAAGAAAGAAAGAAAAAAAAACTGATGATAGGAAACGAGGAAGTTAAAGGATAGAGCAAATAGACTAGAGTTGGAGCTGGAGAAATCCTGGGGACCAAGGGTGAATGAGTGAGAAGCATTTTAGCACTGGTTACATGCCTACATTGACTACATTTAAAATATGGCATACCCTGTGAAGAGACTTGTGAATTTTAGTAAAATTTTGGTTTTCATTTTGTAGAAAATGAAGTGTTATATGAAGACTATTTTGTTAGGGGCATCTGAATTAAGGAGAAGCCAAAATTAAGGAAGACTTAAGAGAAAACAGTTGTTTTAAAAAAGGGTGAATGGAGTAATATGAATTGCCAATGGAGGTTTGCAAGAAGAGGTCCTACTAGGCCTACTTTAATGAATTAGATAAGGCTCATTTCTAATTAACAGCATCCATTTGCATGCAAACAATGAGCTAAGGTCTTTAAAAAACAATTTCTTCCCTTAAGTACATTCAGGAATGTCTCCCATTAGCTCATTTATGCCATTAATTTGCTTGGCAAACTAGCATAGATTATATACAGGTAAACTTTTGTTCAAAAATTCAGCAGTGAAGACATTGAAATGAGAAACAAGTTACTGCTTTTACATGAAATCTAACACAGTAAGGGATTTTTAATATGCTTAGCCTTTCTTTGGATTTTGATGTATTCTGATTAATAGAGATACCTGCATCCTTGCAAAAGTAACATGAAAACAATTTTTCCCCTTGTACTGCTTGCCATAAAGGCGCCAGAATTCTTTCGAGAAGGCATTATTGCCCAGGTCTTGGTTTCTATGTAACATTCTCCAGCCTATCAGAGACCCTTGTAGAATTGTTGATACCACCCCGGGCAGGGAAAATACAAGGTGAGCTTGGGACATTTAAGGAGAAAGCTTGAATGAACTCCCACTGGTTAAATTTGGTCAAGGTGAGCATCAACAGGATTGATAACTAATTCATTACAGCATATTGAATAAATAAGAATCCATAAATCCATATTGTGAACAAAGAGAGAATAAAAAGGAAATGTTTTATTTTTTTAATAGAAGAAACCAGCTTGCAGGATCAAGTCAGAATTAGGAAAATAATTTTGTATCCCCATTGTAACAACTGGATTAGGGAATCCATGGATTACATCAATGGGTAGGAAAGCCATTGATGATTAGTAATTTAGATGATTTAGTAATTTCAAATAAAAATATATTACTTTCTAATTCAATATCTAATGGTTGCCACCTTAACCAAGTGATCAAACTTAGCAGCAGATGGAGTGGGAATACTTCATATTACACATGTACTGATGTGATACAAATTACATAGCATCCTATATGAAGTACTCTTGACAAAAACATTTGACTTGTATCTTTTTAAGTTTCATCTAAACTCAACTTCCAGTTTATAAGAAATACAGAGAATAGAAGGTAAATTCAATTCAAAATGGAAAATAAGTGGCAAAACTCTGTTTGCAGATGACACACTGCTATACAAAGAAAATCCTAAAGAAGTACCAGAAAACTTTTAGAGCTCATCAATGAATTTGGTAGTTGCTGAATAGAAAATTAATATGCAGAAATCTATTGCATTTCTATAAACTAACAATAAAATGTCAGAAAGGAAATTAAGGAAACAATCCCATTTACCATTGTATAGAAAGAATAAACTATCTAGGAATACCTATGAGTGAGTGAAGTCACTCAGTCGTGTCCGACTCTTTGTGACCCCATGGACGGTAGTCTACCAGGCTCCTCTGTCCATAGGATTTTCCAGGCAAGAGTACTGGAGTGGGTTGCCATTTCCTTCTCCAGGAGATCTTCCCAACCCAGGGATCAAACCCAGGTCTCCCACATTGTAGGCAGACGTTTTACCATCTGAGCCACCAGGGAAGAGCCCAAGGAATACCTATATAAGGAGGCAAAATACCTGTACTCTAAAAACTAAAAGACACTGAAGACAATGAAAATAGATGGCAATATAGACTATGTGTCCTTAGACAGGAAGACTCAATAATGTTAAAATGACCATTCTACTCAAAATAATATACAGATTCAATGCAATCCCTATCAAATTATCAGTGGAATTTTTCATAGAACTGGAACAACAATTTTTAATATTTGTATAGAGACACAAGAGACCTTGAAGAACTAAAGCAATCCTGAGGGGGGAAGAAAAGGAGCTGGAGGAATCAGGCTCCCTGACTTCAGACTATACTACAAACTTACAGTTATCAAAACAGTATGGTATTGACAGAAAAACAGACATGTAGACTAATGGAACATGATAGAAAGCTCAGAAATTAATCCACACACATATGGTCAATTAAGCTATGATAAAATGAGGCAAAGGCATTCTCTTCAACAAGTGGTGCTGGAAAAACTGGACAGCTACATATTAAAAAATAAAGCAATTAGAATATTCTTTTACATCATATATAAAAATAAACTCAAAATGGATAAAAAACCTAAATATAAGACTGGATACTATAAAACTTCTAGAGAAAAACATGAGCAGAAAACTCTTTGATGTAAATCCCAGCAATATCTTTTTGGACCGACCTCCTAAAAGAACAAAAATGAAAACAAAAATAAACAAATGGGACCTAATTAAACTTAAAAGTTTTTGCATAGCAAAGGAAATCATAACACAAAAAGACAACCCATAGAATGGGAGAATACATTTGCAAACAATGTGACTGATCAATCTCCAAAATATACAAATAGGTTATGCAGCTCAATTAAAAAAAAAAAAAGATAACCACAATGACAATGATAAAAAAAATAGGCAGCAGACCTAAATAGACATTTCTCCAAAGAAGACATACAGATGGCCAAGAGGCACATGAAAAGATACACAGCATCACTAATTATTAGAGAAATGCAAATCAGAACTACAATGAGGTATGAAAGTGAAAGGTGAAAGTGAAGTCGCTCAGTCCTGTCTGACTCTTCGCGACCCCATGGACTATAGCCTACCAGGCTCCTCTGTCCATAGGATTTTCCAGGCAAGAGTACTGGAGTGGGTTGCCATTTCCTTCTCCAGGGGATCTTCCCAACCCAGGGATCGAACCCAGGTCTTCTGCATTGTGGACTGATGCTTTACCATCTGAGCCACCAGGGAAGTCCACAATGAGGTATGAAGGGTCCTTAAAAAACCTAAAAATAGATTTGCCATATGATCCTGCAATCCCACTCTGGGGCATATATCTGGAGAAAACTCTAATTCAAAAAGATGCATGGACAGGACACTAAATAATAATTTAGTGTTATTTTAAATTTTCTCAAGCATGGTAAACAAGTATGGTTATATATGGCAAGTTGTTATTCCAAGGAGATGCATGCTGAAATATTCAGTAGTTAAGTATAGGAGTGTTTATAATTTATATGTAAATGTAAAGACAACAAAAATTTGTGTCTGCATATTATTTCCTGTATTACAGGAAGGCAGATATGGGGGAGAAAGGGACAAAGAGAGAGAAAGAGCATATATGGTGAAATGTTAATTGCTGAATCTAGAAATGTAGGAGGAAGAGAGGAGGGTATATGGGCATTCATTATGCTACTTTACTTCAACTTTTCTACATGCTTAAAACTTTTCACTATAAATAATATTCAAAAAGAAAAATTTCAAGCCCCATTTTTAATTAAGTAACATTTAAATTAAAATGGTTATTCCTCAACATATGTTAGTACAATAATTGTCCTGTCTGTGAAATGGAGGAAGTAATATCACATTTTTCAAAAGAAAAAAGGACAGATCATTTTTTATTGCTATGGGCAATGATTCAGAGATTCCTTAATTTAGGGATTCTGCCTCCCACCACATTGCTTCCCTCTTTCATTCAATTTTTTATCAATTAACATTATTCTAAGTAAAATACAATTTTTTATGGTGTCAGCAATCCATTGCTTGAAGGCCTGCCTACTCACATTCCCTTGACTGGTATATCTCCTGGGATATTCCAGGATAAAGGAATGTTTGAGGACAGCGACTATACCATCAAAAGGAGTAAAACTATATAACTATATTATATGATAATGAGGTCTGGGCAGATAAATGAACAACTGATTAGAAATAGTGGGGTCTTTTTTTTCTTCTTCCAGTGCTATGAACTCTTTTGGCAATCTGGTGAAATCTGGGACCTCCAGAATAATGTTTTTAAATTCATAATATAAAATACACGGGACTCCAAAGGAAGTCAATTATATTGAAGTACAGTTTTAAGACTATTAGAAACACATTTGTGACACAGTAATGCCTGTTTGCTTATTATAAACACATTAATAAGATACTGTGGTAGATTTAATACCTACTACGGTTTTGAAGTAGTGATAAGCATGAACCATATTTTGAGATACATGTGACAATTCTAATGAGATATGGAAACATCTGTGATTTCAGATACTGCTAGCATTGCTCTGGTTTATTGTCTATATTCAAAATGCAAGGGGATATTCAACTTCAGTTATGAAGTTAGTGAAAACAAAGAGGTATTTCCTCCCATTCAAGTTCATGGCACCCCTTGACTTCTATCAATGAACCAAGGCTTAAGAGTCTTCATACACAGGGTTGCTTTGTTTTAACCTATGACTTCCCTTTATGGTCAATAGGTTTTTGTTTAGATCTTCTTCATTTAGAAAGACCATTTTGATGGCTAAGTCATCATTAAACTCATTATTATCAGCCTTAAAAATATAGATGTTATTCAGTTCCTCTACTACATAATCGAGGCAACAGTGAATTTTCTATATTAAATTGAACAGCTAATTGGCTATATTTTATACTTCATTTACTTCCAACACAGACTAACTTAATGGATGTCTGCTGCTATTTGAAATTTCTGAGAATTTTCTTCTCATATTTCTGATATCTTACATTTTCAAAGAGAAATGTCTAAAGTTATGTTGCTATAAAGCTTCATATAGTTTTTGTAGACTTTAATCACTTAAATTATACCCTTTCTTTCATTGGTGTACATGGGCTAAGAAACATTAGATATTTCAATAGCTGTATTTAAATCCCGCCTGCAAACTAAGAATACTGTTGTCAACTGGAATAGTCATCTTATTTTTCACCTGTGCAATAATCTATTTCCTTGTAACTTCTGCTTGGGTTACACTGAAAGCACACCACTGATTAATAATAGTTTCATGATTACAAACCCTCCCATGATTGTTAGGTTAACAGGTTCTTTATAAAATATTATTTTATTTATTTTTACTTTATTTGTAGTAGGTGCTTAGCAATAGCTGTAAGTGTATTTGTAGAAATGGCACTTACATTTTATTACTCTTTTATATTTCATAAAATTTAAATGATACAAAAATCCTGAGTTTGCCACAAAACTGATCTCAGTGGAAATTTAAATATGCTAACATCTATTTTTAAAATGTAGCATGAAGTAGACAACTTTAAAAGCTGAGTTTAGAGGAAAAATAAAACCTCAAGGAAGCTGATCTTGACTTTTTAAGGAACAAAAATACAATGTTTAATGTAGGTCAGAATGTTTAAATGGGAGAATTTTTTCCTAACCAATTACAGCCAAATCCCTACTAGTTGTAATTAACCTACACTATGTGTAATATTTCATAAAACAGTCAGTGTACATCAATTTCTTATAAGCTTAGAAGGACCTTAAATTTTAGAACTTATTTAGTGAAACAGGTATATTGTCCTATCAACATTTGTAAGTTCTAATTTGCATTCAGAAGTCCATGACCAATAATAAAATTTGAAAAATCAGGTAAGAAGTTACAGAAAATATTTTTAAAAGGCTTTACTCAAATATTATATGAGTAAGATACTTCAAAATGAGAAACAACATTTTATATACAATAATGAAAAAATAATCCTCCAGTCAGTTTAATCCATTTTATGAAGTTGATATATTTTTATAGCATGTTATTCAATTTTCCTTAATTTTCTCACTTCTTAACATCGTATTTTAGACTAGATTGGGTCTAGTGCAGAAATGATGTTACACAGGTTTAAACCTGCCGATAGTGTAAATATATCAGCTGTTTAAATAATGGAATAGTTGTGTATTTAATAGAAGGATTTCAATTTGGGGGAAAAAAAGTGTATGACTTTCCCAAGGAAGAAATATAACTACAAAGCATGGGTCTTTATTTTATGTCTATGCCTGTGTATATATCCCCTGGAAAAGGAAATGGCAACTCACTCTAGTATTCTTGCCTGGATAATCCCATGGACAGAAGAGTCTAGTGGGTTACAATCTATGGGGTGGCAAAGAGTTTGACATAACTGAGCAAGCAATACTCACTCACTCAGATGTATAGGTACTCCAGTATTTTCTAAACTAAAATTTAAAATGAAAATGTTTTTAGATGATGCTATTATTTAACTTTAGTAAGATTTGTCTGTGTATGTGTGTGTGTGTGCATGCACGTGCGTGTGTAGGTCAACTAATATGTTCATTTTGTACAGCAGTATGAATTGTATCCACTTTCTGAATAATGCAAAAGGAACAAAGGTGGCCAGAAGAGGTGGGCAAAGACAATGGACACAATTCCAAAACCTTTCTAATACATCCTCACCAAAGATGCTCATCAGTGAGTTATTCTAGATTTCTGAATATTAAAATCCACCTATTATGTAGATGATAGGTAGGAAGCAAGAGCTTGGCAATAGAACTGAGCTTTCACTGTTCATGACAATAGTCTCATTTGGTAAATAAAGGGCAAGTCCTCCTTTATGAAATAGGAAACATTAGCAACAACTGGTAGCATAATACAAAACCCTGTTTATAAAAATATGTATGTTTTCCAATTGCAGCAGCACACACTTGGCTTTTTGTGCTTTCAATACATTTCAAGGGAAAGTTAAATGATGATTGAATTCAACAATAACGTCTCTAAGGTTTTGTTTTCCCCTGTAGATTTGAACATTTTCAGCCCAAGTCCTTTTTCAAGAATGTGCTAAGAAATGTAGTGGAACTAAAAGGTAAATATGACTATCATGCTTTTCAGCATCGTAAGTCATATTTGTAGCTGTTAAACAATCTAGCCAAATAGCAACTTTTCCTACAAAATAGTCATTTATAATGTCCTTTTCTCATCTTCATTAAAGAAAAAAATTAACTGAGATGCAGCTTGTGAAAGTTGGAATATACTGAAGACATTCATATTTAAACAATCATGTGTGATTTTTAACACAAACTTCAAAGCTTAAAATAGTCAAAAAGCACTGCCTATTTAACTAGCAACAGTTACATATTATATTATTCAAGGAAAAGAAAGAGCAAGTTCATTATTGCTATTAAGTGTTGATGGAATCCTTAATGTTAGTGCCTTTCACCCTGGTTCGAATCTTTCACAAAATCTTTTATTTTTCTTTTAAGGGCAGCTTAAACAGCTCCACTAAAATTTTAGCATTCCTATTTTAATCTGTCACCCTACCTCTTTTTTCTCTCAGCCAGCTGTTTGCAGACCTCCTGCCACCGCAGATTCAGGCTTCCCAATTTTTCTTGTAGAATACTGGCATCTATTTTTGAGGACTGCTGAATTATTTCTTCCCCAGTTGCATTCAATATTCTGACAACAGTTTGCCGCTGCCCGATGCCATCCTGGAGTTCCTGTGAGATACCAAAAAGGCAAAGACAAAGATGAAGCCCTGTGTCCTTTTATTTGAGAAAAGATTAAACAATGTGCTACCCCATGCAGTTCTACTGGGGGAGAAAGAAATAAAAAAGCTCCACGTGAAAGTTTCTCTATGAAACTGACATGCCCATATCCAAAGGAGACAAGACAGAAAGACACCTTTTATGTGTCAGGAAAAAAGCGCCCTCTCAGTTCAGCTCCAGGTTTTATATTTGTAAAGCTTGTCAGCTGGAGGATGTTATAATGTCCTACAAATCAATTAGTTGGAAACCTTCTCAAGAGCAAATTCGATTTCTTGTCCCCACAAGGATGTTCCATGTTTAATAGTCTATGAAGTGTTGTAAAATTTAAACGTGAAGAAACTATTTAGATTTCTTCGAGACTGTTGATGTGAGAGGTGAAAAAGAACAAGCACAGTTTAGCCAGAGTATTTTTTTAAAAACCTCTAGAGATATTTAAACAAACATTCATGACTATATAAGAAGGAAATTTATTTCAGATTCTGTTTCCATCCATGTATTTTGCATTATAAAACCACATAAAAATTAGAATTAATTGCTTTCAGGGACAGCCTATCAAGAAATCCCTATGGTACAGAGATAAATTTAAAAATAATCTATAGCCACTGGAACATTTTTATGAGTCATTGACGGTGTCAAGTTTAAGCATCTTCTACTTTTTATCCTGAATGAAATTTTAAGGGTGTCAGAAAAATTGTTTTTTATTAAAAAAGACTATTATAACAAAATATATATTTTAAATGCCTTTTGCCATGAAATAAAAATAGCACTCTAGCATTTTTGATAAAATAAGGTAATATAGAATTTGTAAGGCAATTACAATAACTTATAACTAAATCTCATGTTTACAAAATGAAATAACATGAGAACTTGAGATATCTGCCATATTTCAATCTAAAGGACTCACAAATCTTTATGTATAGATGAGACAGTCAGTATTCAGAACACTTTCCTGAACATATGATTCTTATATTCTCCTGCCTCAAACCAAGTACATACAAACTCCATCAAATGCCTGCCAAATGAATGAATCAATGCCTGTTTTCTAAGACTGGGTCAAATCTCCTTTAGATTCTCATTATGGATAAATTTGTTGGATTGTTGTTTTCTACTGCTTTCATGTATTATTATTTTAAATACTAGAATTTTGGATAGTATGTCTTTAGCAGTTAAAAGACTCATTAAATCCACAAAAATGGGAACAGGCCATTATTCTAGGAACATAGTACCTCAGAATGATTATAAAACTATGCACAGTCACTGAACTATTCATAAGCTTTCCTGATCTTACTCTCTTAAGTGAGCATGAGATGTACTCTAACAAACACGTGATACTTCCTTGCAACTAGTTGATTTTGCTCCATCATTTATATTCCACTTTG
Organism: Oryx dammah; assembly: GCF_014754425.2. Taxonomy (NCBI): domain Eukaryota; kingdom Metazoa; phylum Chordata; class Mammalia; order Artiodactyla; family Bovidae; genus Oryx; species Oryx dammah. The sequence goes on along the minus strand of NW_024070207.1, from coordinate 102,533,583 downwards.
AACATCTGTTCAGATCAGTGTTGCATGTGACAGTCACTGCTTAGTAACAGGTAGCCCCATTCATAACAAATTGTGTCTATATTCAGATTATACCATAAATTCCTTGAAGTCAGAGATGGTGTCCTATTCACAGTCTTATTCCTGACACTTACTACAACATCTGGTTCATGAGAGATTTCAGTATGTATCTGTTGAATGAATGCATGAATCTATGGATATAGAAAGTGGAGGAAGAGAGGAGTGCTCATAATTATCATGGTATCATTAGTATTAATACTTATCATTGGACCTCCTAGAGATTCTAAGACGTGTATACAATTTTTTAGGTTTTAGGCAGTATAAAGTCTAGCTGAGAAGATTAGACATAAATGTGAAGGATAATTTGCTATATTATATTCAGTAAGACAGTAAGCAAAGTGATCAGACAGATAAATGACAGATTAGAAGAGAAATGAACTCAATGGAAGGATGAAAAGGAGAGGCCATGGTGGGTAATTTGGAGTTGAGAGAAAGGGTAGGCCTTAGGGACATGTTTGGTCAGAGCTGCAAGAGGATAGCAGAAGGCTAGCCTATGGTGTGGAATTTCTGTGATCTGATCTCAAGTATACACTTGGGCTCTGTGTCACTGTATGAGAATGGAAGTTTAGGGAGAGATGTAGCCCTGGATTAATAGTGGGCTTGGGCAGAGAGGACTCTGCTTTTTATTAAAGACTTTGCAATTCAGTGGAGAGCAACAGAAAATGACTGAAGGACAGGGGTGTGGGAGCTAGAGCTGTGTTCGGAGGTGATTCTGGGGCAAAGTTTAGGCTACTGTTAAAGCAGGGACACAGGTAAAACAGTCAGGACAGGAGTCTGCAAGGTAGGTATTGAGGCTAAACCTAGAGTTTAGACAATGCAGTAGAACAGAAAGGCGAGAAGTAACATGAACTGTTAAGGCACAATTAAGAAGGTTAGGGAACTAGCTGGATCCAGCAATCATGAATGACTATTGAAATGGGGAAATCTTTGCCTAGAACACCAGACTCAGGGAGGCAGTTACAGGAGAAAGATGATGACTCTAATTTGTACCTCCAATGGTGTCCAATACCCATGGCTGTTAGAGATATTTATAAAAAATTCAAACTAGTACAGCCATTATGGAGAACAGTGTGGAAATTCCTTAAAAAACTGGAAACAGAATGGCCATATGACCCAGCAATCCTACTGCTGGGCATACACACTGAGGAAACCAGAATTGAAAGCGACATGTGTATCCCAATGTTCATCGCAGCACTGTTTACAATAGCTAGGACATGGAAGCCACCTAGATGTCCATCAGGAGAAGAATGGATAAGAAAGCTGTGGTACATATACACAATGGAATATTACCCAGCTATTAAAAAGAATGCATTTGAATCAGTTCTAATGAGGTGGATGAAACTGGAGCCTATTATACAGAGTGAAGTAAGTCAGAAAGAAAAACACCAATACAGTATAGTAATGTATGTATATGGAATTTAGGAAGATGGTTATGATGACCCTATATGTGAGACAGTAAAAGAGACACAGATGTAAAGAACAGACTTTTGGACTCTGTGAGAAGGCAAGGGTGGGATAATTGAGAGAATAGTATTGAAATATGTATATTACCATATGTGAAATAGATCGCCAGTCCAGGTTCGATGGATGAGACAGGGTGCTCAGGGCTGGTGTACTGGGATGACCCTGAGGGATGGGATGGGGAGGGAGGTGGGGGGGGGGGGGTTTCAGGATGGGGAACACATGTACACCCATGGCTGATTCATGTCAATGTATGGCAAAAATCACTACAATATTGTAAAGTAATTAGCCTCCAATTAAAATACATAAATTAATTTTAAATAATGCATGGAACACCTGTAAGATGTGTGCTATAGCATTGCATCTCAAACTTCAATGTGCACATCTCCTAGAGATCTTGCTAAACTGTTGATTCTAATCCAGTAGGTCTAAAGAGGGCCCCGAATTTTCAGCTTCTAACAAGCTTCAAGGGGATGCCGATATCACTAGTGTGAGAACAACACATTGAGTAATAAGATGATAGAGTGAATGCCTTCTGAACCTTTGTTAACAAATCAAAGAATTCTTGTTGCTGGTTTATTATGCTATAAACTAATGAAACTTCACAATTTTTATCACAGGCGTCTTGCTTTGTATTTTTGATCTCAGTTCTTCCACTTCATGGCTGATGGCTACAGTGACTTTTACAATCCAATTGTAAAATCAACATGGGTTTTATTATTTCCATTTCCCAGATAGGTGATAGAACTGAGTAGCTAAGAATGAAGCAATAACTTAAAATTGTTAGATCTAAATCTCATTTTATGTAGAGTCCCAAATCAGGGCTTTCAGATTATTTTTTTTTTATTTTGTGAAAGAGAGCTCATTAAATAGTCTATTGCATTTGTGTGAAGAGATTTTGTAATTAGGAGAAGTATTTACAGTGTACGATCGACCTGAGGAGAATTTTCAATAATAAAACCTAAGAAGGCAAAATAATGGACCAAAACAGGAAGTTAAAACTTGTACATGTTGTTTCACAGTTAGCTGCTGAGCCTGAAGATGTGACTTCAATCAATTTTATTCACTTAGTGCAAAACAAATTAATTTTCATTCTATAATTCTAAATATTTTAAGTACTAAATTATTCACTACCACTGAAACTTCTAAGCTCTGATATCACATTCATGTTCTGTTGTCCTAGGCATCCTTATCTATTTCTCTAGCAATTAACATCTAGTCTGAGTTTGGGATAGAAAAAAATCATAATTAAATTGATTGGATTATTCATCATCCCTTAGAAAGCTTATTGTGTTTTGACTCCAATATTAAAGCATCATTCTTAATAATGACTCCTTATCAGACTCCCCTAGGGAGGTTTTTCAAAATATAAAAGCCCAGAATTTCACAGTAAACCGGCTGCAGCAGAATCTCTGGGTATAAGGGGACAAAGGTGTACAAAGCAGATATATTATTAGAGAAAGGGTAGACAAGAAATATGTGGAGCAGGCAGGGGCACAGGAGGGGCATGTTTTAGAGTTACAGCATTATTATTTAGTTCTTGCATGCTTTTTGAATAGAGAAAATTTCCTAAATTATAGAAAGTGACACATATATCTCAATCCTCCAAGTCTGGTCAAATTGGGGGAAGAGAAGAATTACAGGCAAGGAAGAACATCTACGTTTTTATAGAGGGAAAAGATGAGACAAAGAAACTAGTATATCTTATATGAAAAGACTGCATAAATTTAAAAAAGCATATGTGCAAAACCTTCCAAAACTGCATGAAAACAAAATCAACAGAAAATAAAATGTGACAGATGAAGAAAAAGAAGAAGCTAAGAAGCAGTTACAGGGAATTGTACAATGACAAATTGGATAAGCTATGTAGGAGATAAAGAACTGGCAAAATATCACAAACTAGGCAAAATAGGAAAACAGAAGAGACAAAAAGTGACTGGGAGAAAAGGTAAAGATTGAGGGAAAGAGGAGAGAAAAACAAACCTTTGCTGAATAAGTGGATATATCAAAAATCTAATCTTGTGATTTACTGGTAGTCTTGCTAAGGTTTTATTTTGAGACAGATTAATTGTTGCCTCAGTTTGCTCACTGGTCAAGAGAAAACATGAAATGTTACGGACACTTTAGAGACTTGTGAAACTGCCAGATGGAAATTTATGGTGCGATTTCATCCTCTTTTACCTTCTGCTTTACTCTGTCTTAAGCTCATTGCTACTGTTCCTCTTTGTCAGTCCCTAGAATTCAAGTCAGAGTCTGAAAAATTACTTCTGGTCCTTTACTCAGAGATAAACTGGATACGTTTGCCTCTCATGTTAATTCTTATACTATGTAGTCACAACTGTCTTCAGAGGTTTTAACATGCTCAGAAAGTATCTTTTGACATTATTATTTGATGATAAATAATTTTTGTAAGGAAGAAACCATAAACAGACAAAGACTAAAGCAAAATAGCAGGCTTAGCAACAGGACACAATCAATCTAGCCCAGTCACAGGCTAGATGATTCTATTCTCATGGAAGACCTGATAACCCTGTAAGAGCATCTCATGAGGAGAGTGACAAGAATTGAAAGATGGCAAAAATGGGAGAAATCCAAGAGTGAGGCAAGAGTGAGGGAGAAAGAAGTACACAAAAAAGAAGAAGGATTGAAAAAAAGTGAAAAATGGCAATTTTTTCAGTAAAAAAGATGCAGGAGGCAAGAATCAAGGTCTGGAGCCCAGAATGAGGAGATCAAGAACGATGCCTACATATTTACTGCAAGATAAATACTAGCCTACCAGGCAAAGTGTGAAGTGCCTGTACAGCCTCTTCTCTCCCCAGCCTTTGCTGCATTCTCTGTAGCTGCTCCTCACTTCCAACCTTAACTCCAACTCCCAATAAAAACTGAAAGGCTTCCTACTTCCTTGACTATCCTAAGTTTTACAGATCAAACTCGTAACCTGTCTGTAATGCTCAGCTTAAACATTCCCTCTTCTTTGGGGCCCTTTAAGAGCCCAGAGAGAACTCAGGGCCTCCCCTCTGCATAGGTAGTCATAAACTATTTCCAGTTAGTGTCATTCATTGGTAGCATTCATGTCTGTTTTAGACTTTACAGCTGAGGATTAAGTTGTACTGAAGGAGTTTTTTCTTCTTTGGACCATAAAATGTCTCCACATTTGAAGTGTACATCAGATTCTACTTTTAGTTAAGGACCTACAGATCTTTTATTTGTGACTTGCCAACTAAATCAGAGAGCTGCAGCCTTTGCAGACAATCAATCAAAAATAAAATGCACCTTGTTAGCCTGGTATTTCCCCTGGTCTCATTTGTTTTGCATTTCAGTAAACATTTACTGAGGCTTCCCTGGCGGCTCAGTGGTAAAGAACCCACCTGCCAATGCAGGAGACATGGGTTCAATTCCTGTGTGGGGGAAGGAAATGGCCACCCAGTATTCTTGCCTGGGAAATCCTCTAGACAGAGGAGCCTGGCGGGCTATAGTCCATGGGTGGCAAAAGAGTCGGATGGGACTTAGTGACTAAACAACAACAACAAAACATTTATCTCAGTGGTCCCCAAGCTTTGGGGCACCAGGGACTGGGGTGAGGTGGGGGATGGTTCAGGCAGTGAGGAAAAGCTGTAAATACAGATGAGACTTCATTGGCTTCCTAGCCAGCCACTCCCTCCTGCTCTGCAGTGCAGTTCCTAACAGGCCTGACTGGTAGGGTTCCATGGCATGGGGGTTGGGGACCCCTGATTTATTGTGTTCCACTAATAATAACACTAAAACTACAAGTATGTTTTTGTTAGTTTGTTACAGGAAATGGAGGCAGGAGGGGGTCTGATTAGATTTCATCTAGTACTCTTTCCTGTGTGGTGTAATAGTGGATGCATTTGTTGGTGCAATTCCCCATCTGCTCCTGATAATGGTTGCTATAAAAGAATAATGAGAATTTCTCCTGAAACTAGAATTAGACTGTGCCTTTTCCAAAGCAAACACCCTGACAATGAATTAAAGGAAAATTATGTACAGTAGCGATTTATTTTAATGGGACATTTACCTAATATCAAATTACAATGAAATTTCCTTTGGAGGTATTTATCTCATCCACATCAGATACATACATTCATTATTATCACTGCTATTAATGTGGATACCAAATGAATTCATCATAAATTACTTTAAGTACTACATGCTGTATGAGATTATCTCAGGCTGTTTTTTTTCTTTTTATTTCTTTCCTAAGATATAATGCCCTGGGGGGCGGGGGGAGGGAACCCCTAGACATGTATTTCTCAATTTCAAGCAGATTCCAAAGGAATAAACTGTATGTATGTTAAGTCTCTGCCTTTGGGTATCTGAAACTGAAGGCTGCAAGTAAAATCTGTCCTCAAACATATTTTGGTATTAGGACTTTTATAATTTGAATGCCTTTAGGTGGAGTATACATGCATTCTACTGCTCTCTGAAGACATTTGAATTAGTGACCCTTACTTTTTAAAGAAAATTGTTACTATAATGCACACAAGTTTGCAAAGTTAATAGGTTTTACTTTGTTATGATCAATTCTAGGCCTCTCTAGGTTCACAGATTAATTCAATCCTTCTTGGCTTCTAAATCATTCATTAGAAGTTCAGGAGAACTACCTGGGAACATTTAAGAGCTGTTTTTCTCTCTGTTTACTTAGATTTGTAAAGAAAACAAATTGACCTTTCTCTGATCAAAAGGAGGCTCTTGTCTCCAACCATGCTTGCTCTCATTAAGTGGTCCTGGTAACAGAACATATGGCTCCAGGCATAAAATTCTTTCCACGTGATTACTAGGATAGTTTAAAAAAACATATGGGCTATTTTATCATAGAATATATTACGCACAACCAAAAAACTGGCTCTTAAGATAGAATATTTGAAAGGAGACACAGATCATTTTTATATTCCTAATTCTTTCCAGAGGTCTTATCAATTTGGAGCTACACAAATATTTATTCAAACACCATTTGGTGGGTAGAAAAGATGCAGTAAGAATATAGAAAAAGCAACAACATTGTTTTTTAAAGGCAAAATGATGTGTAAATGGAATTGATTCAGGACTGGAAATGTTTGATTCTCATTTAATCTCATTGTCTAACTGCATTGGCTCTGAAGTTGTAGTTCTTATTAGTACTTGCCATGCTTATCAAATATTTTCATTGAGTCATTTGTTGACTAAACAACTATTTATTCAGCAACTCCTACTGGCCAGGAATTTTGTTAAGTGTTATTCTTCATTGGCTACAGTAGAACAGACTGATTGGAAAATTTCTAGAATAGAAATAGAAGCCTCCCTAGTAGGTGTTATCACTGTAGTTAAGGTGAAGAAAAATAGTCAGTGGTACAAACAGAGAAAAGTTAATGAAACCAAATGAGATTTGGGAGCTCAATAGATAGGACCTAGCCATTCAGTGGAGATGTGAATGAAGGAAAATATGTCAACTGGGCAGTTGGAGATACTGGATTGAGCCCCAGAAGAAAAATTAGGATTGAAAATATAACTGAGATTATAATTGGCAGAGCTAAGTCTAAATTTTGTGATGTGGACTTGGCTCTGAATATAGTTGGATTTTTCATTTTCATTGAACACATTCAATGACCCAATGGTCATTCATGACAGCATTCATGACCCAAATACATTTTGGGACTCTGAATATTTGCTTGACAATTGCTTACACAGGAGACTGAGAGGAGTAATGTCATAACTAGCCCTTGCTCCGTTTCTACACTGCAACATTTTCTTTTCATCTGCTGGAAAATAGATCAATCTCATGATGTGTATAAGGTAGAAAGTTGAGAAGCAGCACAATCATCCATTTCAAAAAAAAAAAAAAAAAAACAGAAAGTATCACTCTGATTAAGCTGGTTATATCTACTTACTCTATCTTTTACCCACCCATTGCTAAAAATCACTGGACAAAGATAATTTAAAATATATTCATGTTGGTTTCTAAGAGATCAGGAATTAAACTTGTTTCTTAAACTCCCTTTCTGTACTCAAAGGAATTCTATGTGCTTTAAACTGTGGCATAATCTCTAAATGACTGCTTAGTGTACATAATTGTTCAATGCAGGTAAGTGTTCTCTTCAAATTGATTCACTCCAACAAATAGGTAACTTTTGGATTGGCCAAAAACTTCCTTTGGGTTACAAAAACACTGGAATAAACTTTTTGGCCAACCCAATATTTTGTATCTGATGCCTTTACAATGATAAATAAGTTCATATTTTCCTATCAATATTCAATTTCATGGGGGAGAAAATAACAAGCAAATAACTATACACAATGCTGTATTATGACTACTGAGATACTATGCAAATAAAATCACATCACTTGTGTGGCTGTGTTATGACCATGGGTGTGTACCTATGTGTATCTAGGTTTGGGGAGATGATCAGGAAAAGAAACACAGAGGCTGTGGTGATTAAGATTATCAAAGCCTGAGGTATCAGTACCCCTTATCTTAGTAACTGTTCAAGAAAAATTCACTTATAAATTGAGCATAAAACTAGGCAAGATATGACAGTACTCTTGAATGGTTTCCCATTGAAGAAGGGTTAAAATAAAATATTGAAATACGTATAGCACCCTAGTATGGAAGACAGACAGTAAAAAATAATTGTGTTTCACCAGAATCTCATTTCTTTCCACAAATAACAAGTTATCAAAGTAAGGTTTAGTTTTTCAGGCTCTTGAGAATGGAAAGGCCCAGAAATAAGATAAAGAGGGATTAAAAACAGATCTCTGAGTCTAACATCAATTAATTGATTTTAAACATCTAGCTTAGATAACAGAACCCCCAAGACATCCACTAACAATCCACCTCTAAGCACATGTTGGGCCTCACTAAGTCTTATATGTCCCTCTTGCCAAGTTATACAGGCATTAAACCAAAGCTACCCCCCTTTTTTTAAGCCTTGATTTCTGAGGTTAGCTTTCTTATTTTCCAGCACATTATCTGTTGTATGGTAATGCTCTTCTCCTTCATGGAATTAGATGAGATGATAAAAAATAAATCTGTAGCTCTGGTTGACTGAGCACATACATCCTCTGGAAATCAGACATACGAGGCATAGAATGGGTTCTATTATATTTGTACAGTGTCAACAATTTGTACCTTATTGAACTGTATACAAACCAGAAGAACCTAAGAAAAAAATAAGTAAAATGACTTAAGCAAGTCTTCTGTGAAAACTTCTGGAATTACTCACATGAATCTCTAAAAGATCAGAGATAGTTGCAAAAAAAAAAAAAAAGGTGGAAACCAACTATAGTGGTTTTGACTTCCTTATAAGTCTAACTTGTGAAATGAAAAATATTCAATTATCAAATGTTAATGTTTTCTAAATTTGTTCTGTCTCAGGTAACTTCCTTGTTAACCACCTCTTAGCATTTCCATTTGACTTAAACCTCAAAGAAAACGTGTTGAAGCCAATATTAACATCATTTTGAAACTGATTTCTCTTGTTGACTTTACCAGGCTGCCAATTCATCTTTGTTTTATTCCTTTCTTTCTTTTCCCCTATTCAAGTCCTATTGATTCTGTTATACCTTCTGCCCAGTTATCATTGCTACTTCCCCCTCCTTTGCTGGTTGGTCAGTGCACTTCACTATGTTAGTCAGACTTCCTCCTGTTTTGCTTCACCACTTCTCACACCAAAAATCATACTTATCCTTTCCAGATTAATTCTCCTGAAGGGCAGTTCTGTTGGTTGGTTTCCTGCTCAGACATATATACTGAATTCTCAGGATCTGCTTAATGAAGCCCAAATAATTTAGGTAATAATCAGAACCTCATACCATTCTGGGATGAGAAAACTTTCTAGGCTTCTCAACTGACTCTTCAATTCTTCATCTGTGGACAACTCACAGTGATTCCTTGGCAATTCCCTAGACCTTTGCCATTCTCCTTTCTCCATCACGAATACCCTCATTTCTACTTATGCAATTCTTTCACTCCAGTTCATTAGACTATGAGCTTCGGGAGAGAGAATCATCACTGTTTTTCTTAGTGCCTAGCAAAGTGCCTGCTACACAATAGTGCTCAAATCACATCTGTTAAATGCATAAATAAAAACACACTCCAAATATTATCACGTTTATAAATAAAATTTCAACTAGAAGCCATCTAGCTTGCAAAATCCTACTGCCTATCAACTGTAGAATGTTTTTCATAGTCTATATAAAATTAAATATCCTGATTTTTGTTGCAAGTTTATGAGCTTCTTTTAGTGCAAGGACATTGCTTTCTTAATGTTTGGGTTTTCTACCATGTTAAGCAGTAATAGTTTATTGGCTACATATAATAAGCATATCATATGTCTTAAGATAATGATTAAACTACATTTCTAGATTTTAAAATAAATACAATAATATAAAATGGAGAAGGAAATGGCAACCCATTCCAGTATTCTTGCCTGGGAAATTCCTTGAACAAAGGAGCCTGCCCGGCTCTAGTCCATAGGGTGGCAAGAATTGGACATGACTTAGCCAACTAAACAACAACAATTAAAAAATACCTAATAAGCTTCTAAACAACAAATTAGTGCTGATGGTTCTAAAGAGACAATCTTCAGAGACCGAGCAAAGAAAATTAAAGTGTTTGGCACTTTATATTAGTGACAAAGATGTCCAGGGAGCAGTGCTTTTACAAAAGAAACACACTGCTGACTAAGCAACAGGGCTTTTCAATAGTCTTCAAAGACAACTTTTTTAAAAGTAGGAAAATGTCTCTGTCCTGTCCAATTTCCAAGTTATATCAATGACCTCAAAATAATATTACTTTAACTCTATAAGAAGAAAGGCAAATGACCACTGTTTATGACTAGCCAGTGAATACATGAGATGTTCAGAGTTATACAAATTAAAACCACAAGATACCACTTCATATTCCACAAAATGGAAAAAATGGAAAGTACTGTTAAAATCAAATACTGGTGCAGTGTAGAGCTGATGGAGCTCTCTACCATCACTGGTGGGAGTAGAAAATGACACAACCACTTTAGAAAAGTGTTTTGCAATATTTTATCAGTTTAAAGATCTGATGGAGCCATTTCACTCCTAGGTATTTACCCCAAAGAAATGAAAACCTGTGCTCACAAAAAGACTTGTACACAAACATTCACAGTGTCTTATTCACAATGTCCCTAAACTGAAAGCAGCCTGAATGTCCATCAATGGGAGAATAGACAGATTGTGGTACATTTATAGAATGGAGTATCAACTGGCAATAAAAAGGAGTGAACTATTAATGTACTCACAACATAGATGAATCTCAAAAATAGTATGCTGATCAAAATAGCACAGACTGCACAATTCCATTTATATGGATTCAAGAACTGACAAAACGAATCTATGGTGATAGAAATTCTAACAATAGGTGCCTACAGGGAATAGGAATTGAAGGTGGCTTGAGGCGATGGAAATGTTCTTTTTATTGAGGGGTTGGTTTTATGAGCAGAATCACTTGATAAACTAAGCTGAACACAGTATCTTTGCTTCTCAGTTCTTGGGACATCCTTCTACACTTCCTTATTTATTTGCTCTAGTCATACAGACCAAGAACGCATAGAAAATAAATGATATGGCTGAATCTATTATGTCAAAGTATCATGAAAGTCTGAAATGAAGAACTAAGTTTAATAGGTTCAAATTTTATATAAGAATAAACATTTCCTCCCCTCCACAGTAAATTTATGTCATATTTTATAAATTTTACTATTAAGAAATAAGAACGACATCACTTTCAAGTGCTTTTCTCTCCTTATTTAAGCACTACCTCAGCCATGTTAAGAATGAAGATTTCTAACAAATTTAATTTCTTTCTCTCCCTCTTTGTAACACATTGATGTTTCTTTTGCAAGAAAAGAACTAAGACAGGTGGATTGCCAAACCTCAGTCACCTGCAGACAAAATTTAAAAGGGTTCAGAAGACTTATCCAGTTATGTGGGGTCAGACTTAGTTATACCAGGGATGTTATACTATGTACCCTTTCATCCCAATATACAATTGTCAGTTTGGACAATCTACAGAACAAAGTGGCATCTGTCTTTCAGGAAAGTGTGTATGAATATACATGTGGTGTGGGAGATTAAGAAGGGGAAAAACACATAGTGATCTCATGATTTTAAATTTTGAAAGAAAAAAAATGGTACAAGAAGCCTGTGAGGCTTTCAGAAATAAAATTTTGACCACATCATTGCAAATAATCCCAAAGAGTTCTTAAAAAGAAGTGTGGTGTTGAGCGAGATGCATGCCATCATGCAGGGGATCCTAAATGAGCTCTGATTCTATTGATAAAAGTATATCAACATGGGATGAAAATGGAGACATAGCTGAGGGCAAATACTCAAAAAAGAACAATATAGAACAGTACACAGAGTGAGGGAAAGTCGAGCCTGGAAGTAAGTGAGACTTGTGATGATGTTAACAACAACATTCAGGGCCTTTTCACTTTTGTTTGGAGAAAGTAGCAGCAGAAAGAGATAGGTTCACTGATTAGGGCAGAAGGGGAAGGTTGGGGATACAGATGACACAGAAAGCAGAACCGCTCAGCTCCTCTGCTTGTCTGCTCTGTCAGGGACAATGTTCATCAGACTGGAAAAAGCATAACTGTACGAGAGAAATGAAGCCCAAAATAGGTGAGAGAGTTTTAAAGGAGCACCTTGCTGGTCTAAATGAGCTAAAATCTCTGGCCCTAGACCAATTATATCCCAGGGACATGAGAGAACTTGCATGGATATGGTCCTACCCTGCTGTCAGTGGTCTTTGTGGAACTATGTTAACACTAGAGATGAGCAAATGTCATCCCAATTTTCAAAACTGGGAAGAAGTCAGTGCAACTGGTTTCCATCTAGTCCTGCTAAAGAGCAGTTCTGGATGACTGAACAAGGAGCAAACAAATACTCATTAGCAAAGACAACGTCAGGCAGCTCATTTGGGTTTGGATGACAACTTGTTCTCGTGGTGGACATGTGTGCCTGTGTTTCTGGTTTAATCTCTTAGGCAGTAGGAAAATTGAATTTCACATTTCTAAGCAACTTAAAATAATTTCTTTCTTCTGGTAGTCCCCAGCTGCTAAAATGAAGTAACTCTGTAAGTACTTCACTGTATTCTACAGAGAGCAGTGAAATGTCCAATTGCCTTAGCCATTATTTAGTCTTTAAGTCGTGTCTGAGTCTTTGTGACCCCATGGACTGTAGCCCACCAGACTCCTCTGTCCATGGGATTTACCAGGCAAGAATACTAGAGTGGGTTGCTATTTCCTTCTCCAGGGATCTTCCCAACCCAGGGAATGGACCTGCGTCTTCTGCACTGGTAGGCGGGTTCTTAACCACTGAGTCACCAGCTGCCTACCACCTGAACAAATTTGAAGACCTCTGGCTAAAAATGAATGGAGACAACGATCTGGTGTATGAACCACTCCATGTATTTGATGTGGCAAAAATACATTTTCTTTACACAAGAACAGAACAAGAGGAAATAAGATGCAGGGACGCTGAAGAATCTATATAGGAGGGAGATTTCTGAAGAGAGGCATGTTAGAATTAGACAAGATGAGAAGCAAGAAAAATGTTAAATGAGAAATGAGATGAATGATTTTTACTCTTGGTTTTCTTTCATCATTTTGAATGCATTTTTGCAATGAAAAATTATACTTTTCAATCAGAAAAAATAGGCTATATTCATTTGTAAAATAAATTAATATAATGTCACTCAAACAAGATATGTTATCTGGGTGTTTTACTTAAGAGTCAGAGAACATACAACATAGCCTTTCCTAGTGCTGTATTTTAATTATTCAAATGCAATATTTCAAAACAAGGTTATCTCACTTTATATACTAAGATTGCAGCATTTATAATTCACTACATTATTTGCTCAAGTAGATAGTATTAAACTTATTCAGGGGTATAGTGGACAAAAGATACTCCTAATTATAAATGATAATCCATCACATCTCAGTTAATGTCACTAAGCTCTTCTAATATCATCTGTAACATCATTTCATAGCTCTCTTTAATGCTATTTTTCTACGTACTTAGAATAAATCAATGTCTACCATGAAAACATCAAGGGGAAAGAGTTTTTTAAAGTTCCATAGGTCCAATTTACTTGATGTCCTATGAACATGCTGTCTTTCATAAAAACTGAGACAAATATGCAAATTGGGACAACTCAGAATTATAACAGCCAACATATTTTAGGAAAATAGCTCTCATCTTGTTTTGACAATCAAAATAAATGGCTAGGAAGGACTTCTATGATCTGGAGGTATGTCCTCAAACTCCTACTCTATACCACACTTTCCCCATATTTATGTTCCTTTTCCTTATCTCTAATAAAAATATATATTCTAGTCCCTTCAGTCCTGTCCAAGTCTTTCCAATGCTATGGACTGTAGCCCACCAGGCTCCTCTGTCCAGCAAGAATACTGGAGTGGGTTGCCATTTCTTTCTCCAGGGGATCTTCTGAACCTGGGGATCAAACCTGTTTCTCCTGCACTGCAGACAGATTCTTTATTGCTGAGCCATTGGCCTTACCATAAAATTTTAGTGCTTATCTTGCTTGGTTCCATTTTTTCTATTAATATTTCATGTTATAGTTTGAAGCCTTGTTATACACTGTCTCAAATCCTTTGTGGATTGAAGAAGGGTATAAATCAATAAAACCTAAAACTCAATTTGCTCCTTTAAGTAAGCACTTTAGATGTTTAATCAGTAAAGACAAAGTTAGCTTTGTATTTTACATTTAAAGCATTATCATATTTTCAACGTGAAAAGAAAGTTGTAAAAAAAAAAAAAGCATGGGGGAGAAGAACAATCTGAGACATTCACAAGAGATTTCAGATTCAGCAACAACTTATCTACCTACTCACTGTTTCTGCTATGATCCCTCGCTCAGACCAGGAATGTTACTGATCATATAGAAAATTGTGTTAAATTGGTGAAGATATTATTGGTACTATCAGTCAGTTCAGTTGCTCAGTCATGTCCAACTCTTTGTGACCCCATGGACTGCAGCATGCCAGGCTTCCCTGTCCATCACCAACTCCCATAGCTTCTCAAACTCATGCCCATTGAGTCAGTGAGGCCATTCAACCATCTCATCCTCTGTTGTCACCTTCTCCTCCTGCCTTCAATCTTTCCCAGCATCAGGGTCTTTTCAAATGAGTCAGTTCTTCGCATCAGGTGGCCAAATATTCGAGTTTCAGCTTCAGCATCAGTCTTTCCAATGAACACTTAGGACTGATTTCCTGATATTATGCTAAGACAGTTATTACAATTATCTTGTAGGGATAATATACTACTCTTAAATACTTTATAAAGTGCCATCAGATGATTATTTCACTTTAGACCTGCACAGATATATGAGGTAAGCAATAAAAAAAATGTGTTACTATCCCCATATTAAAGATGAGGGAATGGAAGTGATGGATGTGTTTATGGCATCAATTGTGTTGATGGTTTCACGGATGTCTACTTACTTCTAACATCATCAAATGCACACATTAAAAATGTATAGCTTCATAAATATCAAGCATGCCTCAATCAAGTGGTTTTTTAAAAAAGGGATGAGGAATTGGGAGCCTAAATGACTTCCCTGGTCTGACTCATCCTCCAGGTGTGAGAACCAGGACTGGGATCCAGATGATCACCATGTGTGTTTCAGTGAGTCTCCCCTACTCAGTATTGCCTCTTTTCTGATTCAGTTACTGCGATATTACAGAGATAAAGAGGCACATGAAAAGTAGAAAATACACAAAATTAGGCAAATTGCATACATGTTTAAATTATTGTGCACATAATAAACCAAGAGTTTCATTATTATAGCTCTTTTTCTTGGGAGAAAGCTTATTTGATACAGGTTTTGCTATTTTAAAAAACCCACTATTTTGTCATTCCACTTCATAGTGTTTGTACATTTAATTGGCCTTCCCTGGTGGTTCAGACGGTACTGAATGTGATCATTATATAAAAAATGTGGATCAAAATAATGAGAAATATATCAATGCAGAATATATTTGGAGCTGATTTAGAGAGGACCACAGAATTCCTAGACTGCATTACATGTTTTCGTAAAGCTGTTATATTAGAATGTCATGCTGACATGATTCTTGATAATGTATTTAATGGTTAAAATATGCATGCTGAACATTTCTGTAGAGTTCGTTGCATCTAATTTTCTGTTTCATCTGAAACAAGAAGGTGAATGATGCAATTGTGTGTTTGTGTTTTTTTTTTTTGCTGTGAAACTTAATGAAAATTCTGTCCACTATCAATCAGATGAATCTTTTGTTTTTTTTTTGTTATCCAAACAAATATGCTCAAGAGTAATTTATTAAAAAGTCCTGTACTAACATGATGAAAAAATACAAACAAGGCTCTAATTTCTTTCAGATACACTTGTTGGTAAGATGCACACTGGTGGGTAGGTGAAGCTTTATTCTTACATTTATATTTTTGATGTTATATGAACAGACCAGGTACTGTACAAACAGACAGATTTTTAAGCTAGCATTTTTCAATGGCCAATCTCCAGAAATGAAAATGTGCACATTACCTTTTTCTCTACAAAAAATCAGGGTTGAATGAGGCTCATCTGAAATGTTGCTGCAACCGAAAGATGTCTACTCAGGCCCACATTTACATGGAATGATTTGTTTCAATGTATTCTTACAGTAATATACTGTGAAAATGACAGGTCAACAAACCTCACACATGCCCTAAAACCCAATGATATATGAGTGATTCATGTTGCAAGGATTTAAAAGTCACATTTCATTTTGAAAATCACCATAAGAGATAGAAACACTGTCATAATGTGGTGGTAAGTCGCTATTATTTCTTTCAGAAAGAGAAGAATTCACAAAAATAGTAGAAACTCAGAAGATACCATAAACACGAACAAAGTTCTCTTCTATTATTGACTGAGCATATGAAGGTTATTTGGTTGAAGCTCTGCTATTCAACACTGAAAGCCAAAAACAAAACCTCTACATGATGATTTAGAAATCTCAAATATACTAATGCATTCTCTATTTGACAATTTGGCAGTGTTAAAAAGGACATGCCCTACCCCTCAGCATGGATTGTTATATTTTTAAAAAATGCTTTGAAAATTCAATTGAATTTTTTTAATATGAAAATCAACATTTAGGAAAATAGTTATGTTGCACCTGCATAATAGCCTTTGGGTAAATGTGAATTAAGTTGAGAGGCTCTCACATAGTTAAATACTGACATTTAGGTTTTGGTTGACAACCAGCATTATCTCTTTAGTTCTATGCATCTAAAATATACAGAAGTAAGAAATAAGGTAACCATTTATCTCTAAGACTAGGATGATTAATTTGTTCAGTAAGTTTTTATTGAGTGTGGTTGCATCTTATATGAGACAGTTCTGACCTCTTGGCATTTCAGTCTGGGCACAGACAAACAACAAATACACATACACACACACACAAATTGCGGTAACTTACAGTACAAAGAAAAACACAGTACACTGTTTAAAAAATGATGGTGGAAATGCCAATAGGGGAACTGTTAATGATAGAACTTTTTATTGGGTGTCCAGGAATGACTTTTGTGGTGAGGTTATTGAAATGGAAGATGTGCCAAGAATAAGAGAGTTAGTTGTCTGTCTTGATGAAGAAGACAGGATGTGTGAAGTCCCTAGTTAAGAGAGGGTTTGGTAAAGGTGTGAGTAAAGAGAGCTGAAGGAAAAAAATAAAAATGACTGGAGCTGCAAGAAGAGTAGCATGTAATGAACTCAACTCTACAAATTTATGAATAAGAATAGTCATAAGAATAACCAAAAATTGGCAACAATTCAAATTCCCAATAATTGGAGAATAATGAATTATTTACACTCATTTTGAGATTTTATCATATTGCCTTTAAAAATAAAAAATGTATAATTGATGAGTGGGTAAAATATAAGCAAAATAGTAAATAATAGAAGGTAAAATAGTATATGTAATACTACTCTACTTCACTAGAAAAAAAATCTACAAAATCACTGAAAGTTTGAAAGCAAAGCTCAAACCTATTAATAGCAATGTATGGAGAGAAAGAATATGAGTGTTTTAGTTTAAAAAAATACTTATATGAGTTTTCAAAAATTTCAGATGCTGCACTTTAAAAATTATAGGCGAATATGAAAAATGAAAATGAAACAACCACCATAATGCCTTTCTCTAAATATGAAAAATAAGCTTAAACATACACAGAACTAAAACTAAAGTGTTCTTGTTTGTATGTGCATATGGAGAAAAATAGTGAGACAATATTTGAATTCTGTTAACTGTGATAGAGATGAGTTCCACAGATGTGTGTGTGAAGGGGAAGGTCATTTATCTGCCCATTTCTCTGTCCATATGTCATGAGTACAAGACATTGGAAATAACGTTACTGAGTTATCATTTTTTTTAAAGTCACAATTTAATTACTTAATAAAGCTCATTATGATTTGCCAAAGAAGACCTTCATTTGTGTTCATGAGTATTGGAGGAAACATGTCAAAATAACCATATGGTGGAAAGAATTAGCTGACGACTGCTCTTAAATCCACGTGCTTATCATCATCTCTTGGAACAGGGAAAAATGGCAAGATCACAGCTATATTCAAATACTATGATCTTTATACTAAAAAATCTCTCTCTCTAGGTTATGTGTATTCTGCCTTTTGTAAGTTCACATTATTTTAATAGAGGTGATGACAGTACTAATAAAACAACTCCTAAGTATTTCAAAAAAATTATTTCAGTAGTAACTCTCATCTACTGCCTAAGTTCCAGCATCTAAATAACTTAAAAAAGTCAGATATATACTGCCTTGTTTGAGAAAACAGTACCCTAGATAGAAAATCAGACTAGAGAATTTATTACACAGTTATCGAAATTGATGAGAAATTTGTGCTAGATTACAGAATGGTAGGTGATTGATTTGATTCAACTCCAGAGAAGTAAGATTTAGAAGATAAAATCATTTGTTCACTTACAAGTTATTTGACTTCAAGCAAGTCATTTAATTTTCAGTTTATTCATCTGTAAAACTAAAAGAATAATAATAATAGCGTCTACCACCTAGTGTTGTTGTGGGGATAAAATGAAATCTTATAGTGGGCACATGGTTGTTACATTTTGATTTTTTTTCTTGGCTCTGTTATGTATTGCTGATAAAATTATCTTCTAAACATCAATTTATACATATATATTCCAAAGCCATTTTTATTATGTAGAATTTTTAGGAGTAGTAAATCAGCCTTCAATTGCAAGTGATGATTACCTGTTGTCCTTATTAGCTACTGATCTGATTCAAAAGTACTGCAGTATTGTAGGTTACTCATTGCCTTTTAATCAATTCTTAAAGATTTTGGATCCAACAAGGAGAAAAATACATGTTGAGGCAGCCAGATTTTAAGAGCTTCCTTTGCAAATAAATAATTCTTGCTTTTGATTTTTCCAAGTAACACTTCAGATGAAGTTTTTCCCCTCATACATGTTCTTACTGGATCAGAAAATTTTGTCCACGCCTCTACTAACAGTGAATGGGTTTTTTGACAAGCATAAGGAATGCTTCTAGATCTGTTTCCTCCACCTGTGAAATGGCAAAATATTTGCTATATTATATAAAAGGGAAACTCAGCCGTGCACCAACACAATCACTTTCTGTCGTTAATAGAGAAAAGTAATGGTAGCAAGAACTAGGCCAAATGCCAAAGTCTGTTTGTATTGACCCAGCTTCTGCTGTAGCAGGTTATATACATCTATCCTGGGTAACATTCAGTCCACTGAAAGTGGCTTTCTTGTTACAGTGAATTAGTATTATCATCAGGGTAAGTTTCCCACCACTGGCTTTTGATGATAGGGAGTCAAATGACAATCAATCAACCCAACAAATGACAGCCACCGAGGGAATATTTGGAGCTTATTTAATTATGCCTAGCTTTGAAATAATTCTATTATTATTGAATAGTGTTGGGCAAGTCAATTGATCTTTAATGCACTAAACAAATGCATTTAATTTGGGGGCAGTTATCTCAGTAACTTTCAAGTATTCAGGGCTCTAATAGCCTGCTCTGGTTCCCCCTACCCCCATTCTGGTTGTATTTAGCATTTTCATATTCAGTATGACTAGGTGCTCTGAGGTACTAGGAAGAGATAATAACTATTGATAGTTCTATATATGAATTTCAGCCCATCATTAACTTTAATTTAAAATGTGAGATTTGAAAAGGGTCCACATATTGGAGGTATAAGAAAAAAGTTATTTGTTAAAGTGGGCAAAGAAAGCAGTGCTTAATGGTAATTTTCCTTTGTAGTTAATTTCAAGGCACCCACAGTTGCCAGGTATGTCTAAAGTTTTGGCTAAACAAAACATTATATTGTCTTTGCCTTAGGACATTAGCAAGAGTAAAATGGCAATAAGATTCTGCAGAAGTATTAAAAAAAAAACTGACTCAACAGGGAAAAATGCTATTTAAGGACAATAACATTAAGAGCAGTACTGTCTTCCATTCCCATTGTATTTTATAGGTTACAGAGCATATTAATTAATTTGAAAAACTTCCACACAATAACCCTATGAAATATCAGGGATATCTTTTACATCTATTTTGCAACTCTGAAGAATGATAAACAGTGTTCAGAGAAATTGCATTTGTCAGGATACTCCAGAGAAACAGAACCAACAGAAAGGGTATTGATGCCATTGTCTCCATTGACACCTTCACACAAATACCCAGAATAATGTTGGACCAAATGTCTGCCCACATCCACCCACTCCACCCTGAGCTTGATCCAGGCAAATTGACACATAAAATTATTCAGCACATAAATTAAGTGATTTGCTTAAGGTAAATTGATGAAGTTGAGATTGTTGTTACCCTAGTATTTCAACTTCTAGCCCAATTTAGTTTTCTTTCACACTATATTAGATTGCCTTTAGAAATGTTCTTAAAGCAAATTTCAAAGACTGCAAATTTCTTTAGTTCATGGATCCTGCCTTATTAAATGTATGAAGGAAGCTCAAACATATCTATTTGATAGACATGAGGTAGTTACTGAATGGGAGAAAGTATTTGCAAATGATATGACCAAAAGGAGTGAATATCAAACACACGAACACATACACACACACACACATATACACAATTCACACAACTCAACATCAAACAAACAAACAATGTGATTAACAAAAGGATAGAAAACTTGAATAGATATTTTTCCAAAGAGGAAATTCAGATTTCTAATAGGAACATGAAAAGATGCTCAACATTGCTAATAATCAGGGAAATGCAAATCAAAACCACAATGAGATATTGGCTCACACCTGCCAGAATGGTGATCATCAAAAAGAACACAAATCACACATGTTGGCGAGAATGTGGAAAGAAGGGAACTCTGGTACACCACTGAATAGAATGTAAATTCATGTAGCCACTGTGGAAAACAGCATGAAGATTTCTCAAAAAAACTAAAAATAGAACTACCATATGGCTCAGCAAATCCACTCCTGGATACATACATATATATATATATATATATATCCCAAAACATTAATTTGAATCAATACAATGCATTGCAATGTTCACAGCAGTATTATTTACAATCACCAAGATATGGAAGCAACCTGAGTGTTCATCAACAAATGATGGATACAGAAGACATGGTACACACACACACAATGAAATACTACTCAGCCAATAAAAAGAATGAAATTTTGCCATTTGCAGCAATATGGATGGACTTAGAGGGTATTATACTAAGTGAAATAAGTCAGTTAGAGCAAGAGAAATACTGTGTAGTATCACTAGTATGTGAAGTCTCAAAAATACAACAAACTAGTGAATATAACATAAAAGAAGCAGACTCACAGATATAGAGAACAAACTGGTCATTACCAGTGAGGAGAGGGAAGAGAGGAGGGGCAATATAGAGGTAGCGGACTAAGAAGTACAAACTATTATGTATATTATAAGCTACAGGGATATAGTGTATAATGTGGGATGGGAAATATAGTCAATATTTTAGAGTATCTATAAACGGGAGTATATCCTTTAAAAAACTGTGACTCAATAAATTGTGTACCTGTGGGCCTCCTTGGGGGCTCAGACAGTGAAGAATCTGCCTGCAATGCAGGAGACCCGGGTTCAGTCCCTGGGCTGAGAAGATCCCTTGGAGAAGGAAATGGCTACCCACTTGGTATTCCTGCCTGTACACCTGTAACTTACATAGTATTGTACATCAGCTATTCTTCAATTTTAAAAAAAGAATGCACACTGTGGTAAATATAGGCAATGATATTGAATTATAATCAAACATGTTAAGAGACTAGATCTTAATTATTCCAAATATAACAAAGAAATGATAATTACATGACATGATAGAGGTGTTAACTACCACTACAACAGCAATCATATTAAAATATAAGTGTATCAAATCAACCTGTTATACACATTAAATTTACAAAATGGCATATGTCAAATATATTTCAATAAAAGAACATTAATTAAAAATTAAAAAAAATATTAAGGTGTGACTATAAGAAAACAATATAACTTAAGTACTATATTTTAAAAACTAATGGCTCATTTATTCAAATCCTTGTAGTACGGTTTTAATAGTACCAATGTTTCCTCAGATTAAATTAGACAAAGGCATTAATAACTCAGGTCAGTAGGTGTTTACTGAACTGCTACCATGTATAAGATAATCTATAAAATTTGAAGTAAATCTCTAGAAGTTAATACTATGTTAGGAAACAAGATGTAATCATAGGAAAAGGGAAATGAAGTTTTAAATAAAGGTTCAAGACAATGGGAGACATGATACTTGTCAGTACCAGATTAATTTCTAAATTAATTTTACAGGCAAAATTGATTATAGTTCAGATGAGAGAGAAACATCTTCAAGAATGGATGGCAAATAAAAGGTCTATAGAGGAGTAATTTACAAGTTTTCCTGAGAATCCCCATATTTTGAAAGTTGAGGGGACAAGTTGATGGCCTGAAAACATGGCCAGAGTTAGGAACGCATACTTTGATGACGATATTAGAATGGGCCTTGAATACCAGGAATAGAAATTTTATACCAGATACTGTAAATAAAGGGGGATACTGAAGGTTTGAGTAGACAAATGTCACAATCAGGGTGATTTTTAAGGCTGATCACAATATTATAGCACAGTGGTAAAGAATCTGCCTGACAATGCAGGAGATGCAAGAGATTTGGGTGCGATCCCTGGGTCGGGAAGATTCCCTGGAGGAGGAAATGGCAGACTACTCCAACATCCTTGCCTGGAGAATCCCGTTGGACAGAGGAGCCTGGTGGGCTACTGTCCATGGGGTCACAAAAGAACTGAACATGACTAAGAGATGGAGCACACATGCACAATATTACAAATGGATTGGAAAGAACAATGTGAAGGTAGCAAGAGGAGATCTGATGCAGTTCCAATATAAGGTGGTATGATTTTTATCTAAGAAAGAACTTGGAAAACAAACATAAAAAGGTATTGAAAAGCAAAAGTGTGGCCTGTAGAGAAGGGAGAAAGGTGGAGGGGTTGTTGAACCTCTAGAACAGCCAGAGACAGGATGAAACAGAAAAGTTGATCGAGGGTGACTTCAGAGGAGAATGGAAAATGATTTTGTTGAAGTCATATGGCTATCGCCATACTACACAGATCTGCAAGTGTGAAGTCCTTCAGGGTTTACAAATGCAGGACAGGTAGTAGAACTGGAGATAAAGTTGGGTATAAACAGACGGGAGTTAGTGATGGACAGGGAGGCCTGGCGTGCTGCGGTTCATGGGGTCGCAAAGAATCGGACACAACTGAGTGACTGAACTGAATTGAAGCGAAACAGATGGAAGAGCTAGAGCCAAGAGACTGAAATAGATCCAAGTTGAGGTTAGCGAGAGAAAGAGGCAACATCAAGCCTGAACCTGGTGGGGGCACATATTTAAGATGAGGGAGGCGAGAGTTGCCAAGAAAAGATTTAGGTATGAGATAGGAATATAACTAGGACTATCTGGTGGCTCAGAGGTTAAAGCATCTGCCTGCAATGCAGGAGACCTAAGCTCTATCCCTGGGTCAGGAAGATCCCTGGAGAAGGAAATGGCAACCCACTCCAGTATTCTTGCCTGGAGAATCCCATGGACTGAGGAGCCTGGTGGGCTACAGTCCACGGGGTTGCAAAGAGTCAGACAAGACTGAGAGACTTCACTCACTCACTCATCCCAGCAATGAAGGAAACTGGGCCATTTGTAGAGGTGTGGATGGACCTAGAGCCTGCCATACAGAGTGAAGTCAGAAAGAGAAAAACAAATATCATATATCAACACATATATGTGGAATCTGCAAAAACTGGCATCAATAATCTTATTTATAAAGTGGAAATAGAGACACAGAAAGAGAAAAGAACGTATGGATACCAAGGGGGGAAGAGGGGGTAGGATGAGTTGGGAGACTGGGATTGACATATATAAACTAGAGACACTATGTATAAAATAGATAGTTAATGAGAACCTACTTTATAGCACAAGGAACAAACTCTACTCAGTGCTCTGTGGTGATGTAAATGGGAAAGAAATCCAGAAAAGGAGGGATATATATATATATGTGTGTGTGTGTGTATATATATATATATATATATATAGCTGATTCACTTTGCTGTACAGTAGAAACTAACACAACATTGTAAAGCAACTATACTCGAATAAAAAAAATTAAAAATATAAAATAAAGTGCTTCTGAGTCTAAAAAAGAGGAGTACCAGGGATGTTATTGAACAGGATCAAATGGCAGAGAAGTCAATGGATTTGGCAATTACATGAACATTCATTCACACAATTCTTTCCATAACTATTTCATGAGGGCTTTCTATGTACGTACTATTCTAGGCGCTGAGGATGCAGCAGTGAGCTTTCACAAGGGACTTACATTAAGTGAAGAAAATAGAGAATAAATAAGAAAATAGATGTATAATATCCAAAGTGATAAAGAATATAAAGAAACCTAAGGAACACTGTAAGGGGATGGACACTGAGAGTTGGAGGGTGTTAGGGTGGTCCATGGTAATGGAAGTTAATAGACAATCCTAGACTGAGGGCAGGAGGAGAAGTGGGTGACAGAGGATGAGATGGTTGGATGGCATCACTGACTCAACGGACATGAGTTTGAGCAAATTCCAGGAGCTAGTTAAGGAGAGGGAAGCTTGATGTGTTGCAGTTTATGGGGTCATGAACATGACTTAGGGACTGAAAAACAGAAGGAAGTGACAGAGGGAAACCTGTGGATATTTGAAAGAAGAAACTCAAATGTCAATAGAAGGAATCAAAACCAAATTCATAACATAAAAGATGGTAAAGAGTTGTTGTTGGAATAAGGTACCATTTTCTGTATCTATTTTTTTTAAAGAACAAAGTGGTATATCCTCCTGACAAAAAGCCAGTGATGAAAAAAGTTTTGAAGATATTTAATAGGAACCAAAAAAATCTAAGCTGTGAAGAGATATGCTAAAATTAGGGCATTTCCTCTGTAGTCAGGTCATTGAAATTATCTATAAATTTCAAAAGGACTATGGAAATTCTTAGACAATGGTGCTGCCTTTCTGAATGTATTTTCCATCAGTTCAGTTCAGTTCAGTTGCTCAGTCGTGCCTGACTGTTTGCGAGCCCATGGACTGCAGCACGCCAGGCCTCCCTGTCCATCACCAACTCCCGGAGTTTACTCAAACTCATGTCCATTGAGTCGGTAATGCCATCCAACCATCTCATCCTCTGTTGTCCTCTTCTCCTCCTGCCTCCAATCTTTCCCAGCATCAGGGTCTTTTCAAATGACTCAGCTCTTTGCATCAGGTGGCCAAAGTATTGGAGTTTCAGCCTCAGCTTCAGTCCTTCCAATGAATATTCAGGACTGATTTCCTTTAGGATGGACTAGTTGGATCTCCTTTCAGTCCAAGGGACTCTCAAGAGTCTTCTCCAATACCAAAGTTCAAAACCATCAGTTCTTTGGCACTCAGCTTTCTTTATAGTACAACTCTCAAATCCATACAAAACTACTGGAAAAACCACAGCTTTGACTAGAAGGACCTTTGTTGGCAAAGTAATGTCTCTGCTTTTTAATATGCTGTCTAGGTTGGTCATAACTTTTCTTCCAAGGAGTAAGCATCTTTTTATTTCATGGCTGCAGTCACCATTTGCAGTGATTTTGGAGCTCCCCTAAATAAAGTCTGCCACTGTTTCCACTGTTTCTCCATCTACTTGCCATGTAATGTTGGGACTGGATGCCATGATCTTTGCTTTCTGAATGTTGAGCTTTAAGCCAACTTTTTCATGCTCCTCTTTCACTTTCATCAAGAGGTTCTTTAGTTCTTCACTTTCTACCATAAGGGTGCCATAAGGGTCATCTGCATATCTGAGGTGATTGATATTTTTCCTGGCAAACTTGATTCCAGCTTGTGCTTCATCCAGCCCAGCTGGATGTATTTTGCATATAAGTCAAATAAGCATGGTGACAATATACAACCTTGACATACTCCTTTTCCTATTTGGAACCAGTCTGTTGTTCCATGTCCAGTTCTAACTGTTGCTTCCTGACCTGCATATAGGTTTCTCAAGAGACAGGTCAGGTGGTCTGGTATTCCCATCTCTTTCAGAATTTTCCACAGTTTATTGTGATCCACACAGTCAAAGGCTTTAGCATAGTCAATAAAGCAGAAATAGATGTTTTTCTGGAACTCTCTTGCTTTTTTGATGATCCAGCAGATGTTGGCAATTTGATCTCTTATTCCTCTGCCTTTTCTAAAACCAGCTTGAACACCTGGAAGTTCATGGTTCATGTATTGTTGAAACCTGACTTGCAGAATTTTGAGTATTACTTTGCTCGTGTGTGACATGAGTGCAATTGTGCAGTAGTTTGAGCATTCTTTGGCATTGCCTTTGGTTGGGATTGGAATGAAAACTGACCTTTTCCAGTCCTGTGGCCACTGCTGAGTTTTCCAAATTTTCTGGCATATTGAGTGCAGCACTTTCACAGCATCACCTTTTAGGATTTGAAATAGCTCAACTGGAATTCTATCACCTCCACTAGCTTTGTTCATAGTGATATTTCCTAAGGCCCACTTGACTTCACATTCCAGGATGTCTGGCTCTAGGTGAGTGATCAGACCATCATGATTATCTTGGTCGTGAAGATCTTTTTTGGTATAATTCTGTGTATTCTTGCCACCTTTTCTTAATATCTTCTGCTTCTATTAGGTCCATACTATTTCTGTCCTTTACTGAGCCCATCTTTGCATGAAATGTTCCCTTGGTATCTCTAATTTTCTTGAAGAGATCTCTAGTCTTTCCCATTCTATTGTTTTCCTCTGTATCTTTGCACTGATCACTGAGGAAGGCTTTCTTATCTCTCCTTGCTATTCTTTGGAACTCTGCATTCAAATGGGTATATCTTTCCTTTTCTCCTTTCCTTTTGGCTTCTCTTCTTTTCAGAGATATTTGTAAGGCCTCCTGAGACAGCCATTTTGCTTTTTTTTGCATTTCTTTTTCTTGGGGATGGTCTTGATCCCTGTCTTCTGTACAATGTCACAAACCTCCATCCATAGTTCATCAGGCACTCTATCAAATCTAGTCCCTTAAATCTATTTCTCACTTCCTCTGTATAATCGTTAGGGATTTGATTTAGGTCATACCTGAATGGTCTAGTGATTTTCCCTACTTTCTTCTATCTCTCTCTGGATTTGGCAATAAGGAGTTCATGATCTAAGCCACAGTCAGCTCCCAGTCTTGTTTTGCTGACTGTATAGAGCTTCTCCATCTTTGGCTGCAAAGAATACAATCAATTTGATTTTGTTGTTGACCATCTCATGATGTCCATGTGTAGAGTCTTCTCTTGTGTTGTTGGAAGAGGGTGTTTGCTATGACCAGTGCATTCTTTTGGCAGAACTCTATTAGCCTTTGCCCTGCTTCATTCCGTACTGCAAGGCCAAAGTTACCTGTTACTCCAGGTGTCTTGACTTCCTACTTTTGCATTCCAGTCCCCTATAATGAAAGGGACATATTTTTTGGGTGTTAATTTTAGATGGTCTTGTAAGTTTTCATAGAACCATTCAACTTCAGCTTCTTCAGCATTACTGGTTGGGGCATAGACTTGGATTACCATGACATTGAATGGTTTGCCTTGGAAACGAACAGAGATCATTCTGTCGTTTTTGAGATTGCATCCAAGTACTGCATTTTGGACTCTTGTTGACTATGATGGCTACTCCATTTCTTCTAAGGGATTCTTGCCCACAGTAGTAGATATAATGGTCATCTCTGTTAAATTCTCCCATTGTAGTCCATTTTAGTTTGCTGATTCCTAAAATGTTGACGTTCACTCTTGCCATCTCCTGTTTGATCACTTCCAATTTGCCTTGATTCATGGACCTAACATTCCAGGTTCCTATGCAATATTGCTCTTTACAGTATCAGAGCTTGCTTCCATCACCAGTCACATCCACAACTGGGTGTTGTTTTTGCTTTGGCTCCATCTCTTCATTCTTTCTGGAGTTATTTCTCCACTGATCTCCAGTGGTATATTGGGCACCTATCAACCTGGGGAGTTCATCTTTCAGTGTCCTATCATTTTGCCTTTTCATACTGTTCATGGAGTTCTCAAGGCAAGAATACTGAAGTGGTTTGCCATTTCCTTCTCCAGTATTTCCCATCATTACTTCTAAATATGGATTATATTACATTTTACTTTGTAAGATTTAAAAATATATTTATAACACAAATACTGTATATTAATGCATATATACAGGATTTAGAAAGATGGTAACGATGATCCTATATGCAAGACAGCAAGAGACACAGATGTAAAGAACAGACTTTTGGTCTCTGCAGGAGAAGGCGAGGGTGGGATGATTTGCGAGAATAGCATTGAAACTTGTGTATTGCCATATGTAAAATAGATGGCCAGTGCAAGTTTGATGCATGAAGCAGGGCACCCAAAGCTGGTGCTCTGGGACAATCCAGAGGGATGGTGTGGGGAGGGAGATGTGAGGGGGGTTCAGGATGGAGGGACACATGTGCACCTGTGGCTGATTCATGTTGATGTATGGCAAAAATCATTACAATGTTGTAATTATCCTCCAGTTAAAATAAATTATATAAAAATATATTTATAATTTAAATTATATATTTATAATGTAAAATAGCTAAATATGATATGGAATCTCTTACTTTTTTTTACTTTTCTCATCCTTTTATTCCATTTACAAACGACCTATTCAAATAACCTATTTATGTATTTCCATATGTTTTGCACTTAGTATTTTATATAATCAAAGAAAATACCATAAATAAGGTACATATGTAGATTTTGAAATACAGTTGATAATTTATTGTATATACTTTTTATGCATGTGATTTTTATAGAAAATTCTACATTGTGTCATTATTTTCTATTCAGCAGGTATATCTCAAATTTATAGATTTTAAGAGCTGCATAGGAGCCTAAGCTTACATGTTCTAAAATTTATTCAATTAATTTCTTATTAAAAGTCATTCTTTGTTTCCCTTCATCTCCTTTCTTTTTTTCTCATTATGAACAACGCTGCAACTGATATGCATGCATATATATTTGATATTTTATTTTATAAGTAAGGTCACAGGAAATAAATTTTACATTGTACTTTTCATTTTCTAGACTTGATTTTCACCCTTAACCTGTGTAAAAAGTCATTTTTTTTTTCCCATTCTCAAACTCCAAGGCCTAGGTAAATATCATATACTGTGTTTAAAAATAAATTTAAAAAGTCTTCTGAGCCTCAGAATTGCCAATGTATTTCGTATAATAATTATCTGTATACCATCTCCCATATCTTCTTTTTAGCTACTTTCTGGAGAGCAGGAAACATTTTATTTCTATGTACATTCTTAGCAGAAAGGTTTTCTCACAGAAGACAAAACCAATACAATATTGTATAGTAATTAGCCTCCAATTAAAATAAATATATTTATATTAAAAAAAAGATACCAACTGACTTCTTGATGCCTATAATAATACTTGAAAATACTACTTTAGATAAGTTTTTAGGAAACAAAGACAAAAAATGTATCTCTGCCTTTAGGGAATCTGTCTTTTATGTATTATAGGCGTCTTTAAAATTTCTTGCATATTTAAGTTTCTGATAGCTTTTAATCAGATATTTGTAACTGACAAGTAATCTAATAAGAGAGCTGCAAAAAGATTCATATTCAGGTCCTTAGCTTTAGTTATATGTATGCTTAGTCCCTCAGTCATGCCTGACTCTTTGTGACCCCATGGACTGCAGCCCACCTAGCTTCTCTGTCCATGGGGATTCTCCAGGCAAGAACACTGGAGTGGGTTACCATGCCCTCCTCCAAGGAATCTTCCCAAACCAGGGATTGAACTCAGGTCTCCCACATTGCAGGTGGGATACCTGCAATACTCATACCAACTGAGTCACCAGGGAAGCCCTGATTATATAGCTATATAATAAATTTATAATAGTAAAATATATATTATTAGAAAGATTTTATGCTTTCCCCCCTCTTTTTCTGAGATCTTAAATGTTTTGTTAGACAGAGGGTGAGAGGAGATGGGTGTGAATGTAAATGATACTAGAAATAAATTAAAATTCTTTCCCACTGTAAAAAGAAATCTTACTGGCCTTTATGATAGGGCATTGTCCTTCATGTTCACTGAAAGCCTACAGTACAAAAACCAGCCAATCTCTTGGGAGAATGTAGACAGTTCGGGGGAAATCCAATTATATTTTATTTGTAGAAGGAATCAATATGGAAGTACTCCTCAAGTTCAGTCCAATCACAAATGTGAAGACCAGATTTGCATTTATATCTAAGGAGAAGTACAGAGGATTAAAAAGATTTCAATATAATTCAGCAATCCCTTTGTCAAAATAGGGCATTCATTGAACATAATGACACTCAAGGCCATCCTTCCAATAAATTGCCCAATAAAAGTTTCATAAAAAATTTAATATGGTAGAGGTTGGGGAATATAGGTAATTAAATGTGTTGCAGAGGTAGAAAAAAAGACCCTGGGAGAATTAAAAGATGGTAATTAAGAGTTGAAAGAATAATTCTGAAATAAATAGATTATTTTAGGAAAATCTTATCAGTATGTTAATCACTTTAGTTCCCTTATCATGGGAGAAACTCTTAAATAGGTGCTTAGGTCACTGGTAGTCAAGCCTTTGGTGTCTTCAGATGCCAGGAGTTTCATAACAGACAGGCTCTAAACCTTGATTACTTTTCTAATAAGAACATTGTTGCTTGTCAGTCTTCAATCTTTTTAATTCGTTCATGTCAGATGGAAACAAAATCAACTCTTGGATGGCAAACAAGCTGCACTGGGATTGGGCAAGGCTAGAAACCATCATGTGTAGCCTAGAGATAAGCGAGGCTGAATTCTCTGTGGTCTTCTGAGACTATATCATGTGAAATGAAGAATTTACAAGCAGAAACAGTGGCTAAAAATCTCATTATTAATGACTTTTGAGTAGCCATGGTTTCTGGCTTCTCATGTGCAGCTGTAAGAGACTTACAGACAAGATGGGGAATGTGGGCACAGAATAAATGTTGGTAAATAAACAGAATCTGGGACTAAAACAGGAAAATGTAACTGTCTTGAAAGCGTTTGTGATGTTGGCTGAAGAGCAAACTGTACAGGGTTTGTTTAAACAAAAGCTATGTAAATCTTTGCTCAGCTGGTTGTTCCGGAAAATAAATGGAAGCAAACAGAGGAAAACAGACCACAGGCAAGAAGAGTTTGTCAGGAATGATAACGGGCATGGAAGCAACACGATTAAAAATGATAGCCGAGCCTCTGTAAATAATGTGAGCTCCTCGTGATGCACTAGAGACCCAACTCGACAGCACAATAATTTTAGCTAAAAACCTGCTATTCCCACCATGAGACTCCATAAACTACAGAAGAAAGCTGAGGAATTTTATACACCCAAAGTGACAACTGTGAGAAGCGTGGGAAACCTGGTACCTTTAAATCTTGGATTTTATTCCTAAGTTACCCATTACATCGCCTGGGAGATTTTTGCTGCACTTTAACTGGACAAGGAAGACAATGAAAGCATTTCAGTTTTTGTCCAACTGTGCTAAAAATAGGAGTGAGAGATCTGTGCTTGTTGTTCGCAAGCAAAATTCGGTTGGCAATCTGAGAATATTAGAAAATGACTACGCATGAGCTAAAGGTACAAAAGTTAGGTACCATTCCTATGACCATTCCTTTCCTGTGACATATTTCACTTCTCCATTAAAAGCTGACACTGATAAAACACACTTAAGTTTGTAGGACAGGTGAGAGAAATCCTAAGGAGTCCAAACTAATAACACCAGGTATCATCTGGAGAATCGTTTGGCAAAGAGGACTTTTCTCATTAACTTTCTGTGGGCTCAGCACCTGACATGGCCCAGGGTTGTTCTCCAAGAGCTGGGATTCACACAGACACAGCCTAAGTCAAGAAGAACTGACCTGAAGCTGTACATCAGCCATTTGCACAACAACGCTGGAATGTTATTAGCCCTCAGAAACTGTTTATCTCCAGAGCCACAGGAGCAGGCTGTTGCTCACCACTCTGGATTAACCACATATGGCCAGGGGAAAGATTTTCTCCCTGTTGCTCTCTTCACTGCAGTCTTGTGCCCACATAACTTCAATGGAATTGCTCTAATAGGTTTCAAACAGGTCAAGTCAGAAATTTACTTGCACCTGTTTCTCAAAGTGAACTCAAGAGAAGTTAAAGAAGTCAAAAGGATCAGAGACATTTCTTCAAAGCTCCAAGTACTGGGTTGGCCAAGAAAGTTCTTTGGGTTTTTCCCTGAAGAGTTACAGAAAGCCATGAAGAAACTTTTTCAGCCAACCCAAGAATTCTTTGGGAATGACAAGGAATGGTCAACAGCATGGGCAGTATCCGGTATCACTGGTCTCCTTTGTTACAGAGCTCCTCAACTCATGTGTGACTCTGGGGATAGGATGGCATCCCTGAAGTTCTAAGTTGCATGTGTGGATGTGCAGGGTATTATATTTGTATTTATTTACTTGAAATACTGATTTACTTCCTTATTACAGAGGGGCAAGAGACAGCAAAGTAAGTCCACAGGGTGAAAACTAAGGAGGAACATTTGAAAATCACCAGTAAATACTCTAACAGTAGAGAAGACACCTTAAAGTAATCAGAATCAAGAAAAAAATATACCAAAGTGTCACTAAGTTTGTAGCATCACAGCTGCTTTGTTTTTGGTGTGCTCCCCCCCTTTTTTTTTTCAAATTATCCAATGAGAGAAATCTAATTTTCTATTAAGAAAAAATAAAATGCACACAAAAATGGAAAAGTTACACATTTGGTGGATATATTCTAACATATCTGAAGATTTTACCTCAGAGTCCAGTGCTGGTTAACTGGAAACCGCTGTATCTACTTTCCTTTGTTGACCAAAAGCAGGAAGGGAGGAAGAGAAGGAGGTGCAAAGGAGGAATAACAGTGCAAATAACTAGTCTGTTCAGGAGCAAATTAAGTTTCTCTCATGGATAGTCACTCAGTAAATGTTAATTGATGATAATTAAGAAGAATGAGTTTTCTTTTTTTTGCACTCCATGACACGTCCATATTTTCACATGAGCTAAACTTTATAGCCTAACTGATATGCTGCGACTTTGTAACACATATTTACTATCTTTCATAGAAGGGGTGGCATTGGTGGTGACTTTAAAGACCTCATTAACTTGTTAAATGCATCTTTGACACTATTTTCTATTTCTCCCTATACCACTAATGACACCCACAGTAGTACACACGGTATTTAATGACCATTTCTTCTTCTGTCTGAATGTTCCTTGCTCAGAAACAGAAAGAAAAAAAGGTATAAAGGACAAAAGGGAACTTCAAGCCACATTCAAAAATTTACAAACATTACTGCTGAGCTCCTTAATAAAAGTGATTGGCTATGGTTTGATGACTGCCAAAGAACACAACATTGGCATAAAAAGAATTGGAAAAAAGGGGAAAGAGTGTGAATCAGAATTTTGCCGAGAGTGCTAGCACTAATGTAATCAAACTACAGTAAGTTTAAATCTTTGAAATACCAATGCTTTGGGGGAAGTGAAGGGAGGCTCATCAACATCTCTCTACTTAGGATAATTAACATCAGTATCAGGAGACATCCATAGGGATAAGAACTGTGGAAGATTTGGGAAACCTTCTAGAAACAGCTTCCCCTTCAAACATAATTTATTCAGTTATCATTCCAAATTCCAAGGACAGTAATGAACTCCAAACCACATTCAAAAAGCCAGGTATAGGGAATATTGCAGCCTTTCTAAGCCCTAAACTGTGTAGATTTGTATACTGTGAATTATGAACCAAAATAGCAAGGTGAATAGAAATACAGTTGTAGAACTTTCTCTAGTTGAATCAAAATTCATATTTTAAGCATTAACTTTAAGCAATTCCTAACAAGGACAATAAGTGGGCCTTTAATTTTATATGAGCTCTGATTTAAAAAAAAAATAATTGGAAGGCTTGATTCCTTAAACTTCGGAACTACTGCTTCTTGTTCACTATAGTATCCTTAGCGTCAGAGGTCCAGAATGTAGCAGACCCAAAACAGTAAAACAAGATGAATGAATTAGTGAGTAAACAAATGAAAGCAGTAGACAATGAGCTTAATAAATGATATATTACCTCACAACCAACATTAACACCAAGAAACAAGGGACCCTCCTAACTACACCAATACAATGACATCATCTATACCAGGAAAAAGAAGGGATTTTGCACTTCCATGGATTCATCATTTTTAACTTGTAAGCTCTTTATCTTCCATGCTACAATGTGGGTTCAGTTGTTCTCAATTAATCTTTTTAATTTTTTGCCCTAAAAATGATCCAATTAGAAGAATCTCCATCAAACATTGCTGCCAAGAAGTACTTGAACTGGGTGAACTCTAAAGATAATTCTTTTGTCTGTATTGGGTGGAATCGCCAAGCCACCCTTTATGCTGGATCTTTTATCATCTGTGCATTCAGTCTTGGACCAGTCGGTTGCCTTCTTGGATCTTCCTCTGTAACATCCAGGTATTGGATCAAATGAGAGGTCCCTCATGCTCTTAGGTTAAACTGAGGTCTACCTAGGTTGCACACTAGGCTCAATGCAGGAGGCTTTAAAAATCCCCATTCCCTGGCCTCAAGTGACAAATCACATCAGTATCTGCAAGGGAGTCCCAGGCATACCTTTTTTTTTTTTTAAAGCTTCTTGGGAGATTCCCAACATGTAGCTAAAATTGAGAAGTACCTCTTTAAGATTCATGTCAATGTATGGCAAAACCAATACAGTATTGTAAAGTAAAATAAAGTAAAAATAAAATTAAAAAAAAAAAACTCATTGTTGTCAATTGAGTGAATTAAGCATACTTTAATTTCAGAACCATAACATAATTTTCTGTGTACTCTTTTTATGCCTATAATAATGTATCTCTAGAATAAAGATATGTACATCTATTTTTAAAGGGTACATGGGCTTTTTTTTTCTTAAATCAAAGCCAAATGCAATGATTAATATTCCAAATTTGTCACCAATTTTCAGTATTGCTTAGTATTTGGGGGCATGGATGGCTCCATAGTTCAAGATTTCTGCACATTTAAGAGCAGTTGCCTACAGCATGTTTTAGTCTGTCAGTGTATGTATATTCTTCCTGCCTTTAATAAAGAAAATTTCATTTTAAGCTATAATCCCTAAAAAGGATTTCCTGGCAGAATAGTTTATATCGTAAGAGCATATGGGAGTTAAGAATAATTATTCAGAGAGTATCTTTTTCCAAAGAGCTTAAAGCACTTTATGGAATTCATCTAATTAATGTTCACACTCTATGCATGAGAAGGCATTGGACAGGGAAGAACGGACAGCTCTGAAGTGAACTCCTATTCCATTCAGTGAGAGGACGAGGAAAGCTGAACACCACAATGCATGCTTACAGGGTTTATAGTCTATCACTGTTCATTAGTCTGTATCCAAAATTATATTTCAATACATCAAAATGAAGAGGAAGAAATTTGCTAAATTAGTTGAGCTATTTTTTCCCCCTGCTTTTAAGTACTCAAACAATGAAAAACACAAAAATCTGTTACTTTAAAAATTCCAGATGCTCTAGCATTACATAAACACAGACAGAATCTGATTAAAATGTAGGGCTTCCTTAGCAGAACAAACAATATTTACATCGCTCTTCATTCACACAATAAATGGTAAGCATTGTCAATATGTGTGGGTATATTTACATAGACTTAACTGTTACCAAAAATATGACTATGTACTTTTAGCCCAGACAGCCTGACAGATGAAGTTGATTTTAATATGATCACAAGAAAAGCATTAATTAATGCTTACCTATGAACACATTTTAATGAAATGGAGGAGATAGAAAGATGGTATTATGTAATAGTTAAAAACAGAAAAGTTGATTAAAAAACAAAATAAAAAAAACCTCAGCATCTTTTTTCCTATTTTAAATCACAGTAGTTGAGCTTTCCCACTGGGATTACATCTTAACCTGACCTCATTTCCTTAACCTGGTCAGATTTCCTTCAGAATAAAATTAATAACAGAATTCACAGAAGGCTTACAATTTCATTAAAATAGATCTAAAGTTCTGCTTTCATAAAAATTTCACTGGCAAACTCGAAGACACAAAAGTGTACTTAGAAATTCTACAATCCATAAACTCTGAAATCTGCTTTTGTTTTAAAAACAAAGTATTTAGTAAATAGCATTATTTGTCTTTCCACATAGTCATACCAGATTGACAGAAGATGAGTATAAGGACAGTGCTTCTCTCTCAAAGACATTTTTTGTACAGTTCGACATTATGTGTACATTTGAGACATGTTCAATTTATCTCCTCGCTTTGCTCACAGGAGCTGCTAAGCTGCAAAGTTGCTTCAGTCATGTCTGACTCTGTGTGACCCCATAAACAGCAGCCCACCAGACTCCCCCATCCCTGGGATTCTCTAGGCAAGAATACTGGAGTAGGTTGCCATTTCCTTCTCCAATGCATGAAAGTGAAAAGTCAAAGTTAAGTCGCTCAGTCGTGTCATGGGAGAATTACTGGTAAATATATTCTGCCTGAAAGCAGAGAGTTGATTCTGATGATTATCAACATAAATTAAAAAAAAATATCAAGTCTGTTCATAGAAGTGCAAGCAAAGGCATCCACAAACCACTGGTAAAATCGTGTAATGTTTATTTTTTAGTCAGTTCCCACCACTAACTGCTGACTCCACACTTTCTCTTTTAAAACAGTTATTCACAAATTCTAGCATTGAATCTCTTGGAATTTATTATGTCATCAAACAAACAGACAACCTCTTAAATGTGTTTCTTCACCTATAGCCAACATACAGATGAAAATTAGACTTTCATGAGAAATTTATGCTGAATAAAAGTAATAGTGATGCCATCTAATGTTTTTCTGTGATTTTTTAAAAAAGTACACACAAATAAAACAAAATAATACCATTTGAATGTGAATTTGCCCTTTGAGTATGGCTAATTTTAATAATTAATTTAATAATTAAATGGCCATTAGCTTCAAAACAGGAAAAAAAATATTAGCAGGAAAGTATCCAAATTATTTTCATGTAAATGACTGATTGGGCCTCCCATTGGTGCTAGTGGTAAAGAGCCTGCCTGCTAATGCAGGAGACAAAAGAGATGTGGGTTCGATCCCTGCATCAGGAAGATCCCCTGTAGGAAGGCAGGGCAACCCACTCCAGTATTCTTCCTTAAAGAACCCCACGGAGAGAGGAGCCTGGTGGGCTACAGTCCATAGGGTTGCAAAGAGTCAGACACTAATAAAGCAACTTAGCACACACGCACACACAACTTATTATTTCAAACATATAAGAACTATTTCCTTACTGTTAGCTCTACTTTTCTAGAGTAAGTCTTGGGACTCACTGAACAATTTTGAAACAATCCGTTTTTCTCTGTCCAAGAAAAGAATGAATTTGCAAAAGTAAAGCTCTATAGCCAACCAGTTAAGAAGTTACTTCCTGAACTACAGAGAGGGACCCAGAGCACCATATTATATTGTGATCAAGTGAATTGGCCAGTGGATGAAGCAAGTTTCTAATGGGTAAAAAGTGGCTCTGAAACAGTTAAGGAAACATATGGGCTAAAATTACTGTGATGGTTTCAATAGCAATACTGCTAGAAGTAGAATTTCACTCGCAACCAGGGTACTTTTCCATTGGTTCCTCCCTAGAATGTGTTGCTATCAGTTGCAAATTTCCAGGTGGTCTTAGTGGTTAAGAACCCACCTACCAATGCAGGAGACATAAGAGACTTGGGTTTGATCCCTGGGTTGGGACGATCCCCAGAGGAGGGCATGGCAACCCACTCCAGGATTCTTGTCTGGAGAATCCCATGGACAGAGGATCCTGGTGGGGTACAAAAGAGCCGGACATAACCGAAGTGACTTAGTACACGTGCACAACACAGTTATATGTATAATGGGCATTCACAATCCAGAATTCGAGTCTTTTTTTTTCTTTCTCAGAAGATGGTTACAATTTTGAATAAACACTTTATGTCTGGAGAGACTTCCTCACATTAAACGACCCCATAATGACCAGATGGATAAAACCTCTTCAAACAAATAACCTGAATGTAATGTCCACTTGTGGATCTTGAAATATCCATACACAATTAGAAACACATACAAAAATGGCTTTTGGATACATGATTGATAGACTAGGACAACCACAGTTGCATAATACTCTGGACCTTTCATAAAGTGAATATTTAAAGCATTATAAATGCCTTCTATTACCATAAAGACACATTGTTTCCTGACAATTTACCTGAGTTCTACTTAATCTGTGTCTTCATCAGAAAAAAGAATAGACTGACCCACATGAAATGCTGAACTACATAAAAACAGTGATCTATAAGTTCACACCTAAAATTAGATTTTTATGTATAGAATAAGCATGAAAAACCCAAAGGAAATTCTCATGAATTACCCTTAAAGGCCAGTTCTTACACGTT
Source organism: Oryx dammah (assembly GCF_014754425.2). NCBI lineage: Eukaryota > Metazoa > Chordata > Mammalia > Artiodactyla > Bovidae > Oryx > Oryx dammah. The sequence continues at coordinate 102,494,942 of NW_024070207.1, read as the reverse complement.
TTGAATCTAAAAGTCAATGTACGCTCCCTTGAGAAGAAAACTTTCTCATGTCTTGACTATTTAAAGAATTTTTTTTTCTATTAAAAAAGGTTACCCTATATAAGATAACACCAATAACACTGATGATGTTCAAGTTTTAGCTCTGGGTTAAATTCCTGCTTTATAACATCAAATTATCACACTGTATAGAAGCTGTACTTTTCAATAGATTAGCCTCTAGCCACATGTGGCTATATAAATTTAATTAAAATTAAATAAAGTTTAAAACTCAGTTCATTTCCATTAGGCATACTTGAAGTGTACAACAGTCACACTATAGAGCATTTCTAGCACTGCAGAATCTATTAGTGTTATTATACTGCCTGTTTGTCTTTTCCATTAGCTTACTCCTTGAAGGGAGAGGATGCAGTATAACATATTACATGCAGACTGGCACATATTGATGCTCAAAAAAGTGGAAACCACTGAGCATATCCTATTATTACCACTGATCTCCCCATATACATACAATGCTTTTCGGATTAAAAGTGCTTTTCCTTATCAATGTTTGCCAGGGGCAGAGTGGGGTGGGGACTGCAAGAAAGGTATGAAGAAACATTGAGGAGATAAGAATACTGTCTATCTTCATTGTGGTCCTGGTTACAAAACCACCTATGTTTGTCAAAACTCATCAACCTGTGTATGAAAAGGGCGAATTTTATCACATGTAAATTACACCTTCATGAAACCAAAAGGATTTGGAGAGGGAGGAAAAAGGATGCATTAATTTGCATTTTAAAATGCGATCCTTGAGGTTTAGAGTGAGCTGACCAGAGAATACTGTTGACAGTCAGAGAAGGAAGCATCAGGTGTGTATCAGGATGTCAACCGACTTAGAGGTATAGATTTCTAAAAGTGTCATGGGTTAACATACTGCTCAGAGAAGATGCTAGCAGGTCTCCCTGAGCAGGCGCCCCACCCCCACCCCGCTTCTCACCCGCACCCCACTGATTTCTCTAATCATTTTTGATTTTGCCATCTGTTCCTCCTGGCATAACAAAGGTTCAGAAAGAACAGTGACAACTTCAATAAGCTCATCTTAGATGACAGTCTTGAAATCAGAGGAAAAAAATCAATGTTGATGATTTAATCCTCTATTTATTGAGTAGTTATTTGTGAAGTACATACACACAGTGAAACTAGTTTAGCCAGGTTTGACTGATATTATACGAATCTAAAACAGTGGCTTAAAAATATGTGTGGTCAATTACTAATGGCCCCACTCCACAGAAGTGAGACTGTTATGCATTTAACATTCTGAGAAATCCTAAGGGTTAATTAGGAATTCAGATCATGATTTCTTGATCTCATTCCCTGGAAATGAACCCTCATGATAGAATATGGTCAGCAGTTTGGCATGTACAAGGACTGACAAGATTTTTGCAAGCTGTTCTTTTCTGGGTACTGCAGAACCTTGGCTGGGATTTCCACCATGATGATGGAACCCTGATCCTGCCCATTAATTTTCACAGCTGAATATAAGTCACATCTGTTTACACTGTCCTTTTATTTTAATAAATTACAGTCACTGTTGCCTTTCTGATGTCTTTTAATTCAATGGCATGACTTTGTGTTTCTTCTCTATGCTTGTGTTTGTCACAAAGGGCACGAAGGGAACTATTTATGCACTAAAAGGTAAGTGGAAGTAACAGTGTTAGTCGCTTAGTCATGCCTGACTCTTTGGGATCCCATGCACTGGAGCCCACCAGGTTCCTCTGTCCATAGGATTCTCCAGGCAAGAATACTGGAGTGTGTAGCCATTCCCTTCTCTGGGCATCTCCCCAACCCAGGGATGAAACCCAGGTCTCCTGCATAGCAGGCAGATACTTTACCATCTGAGCCACCAGGGAAGCCTACTAAAAGTTATGTCTCTGCCAATCAGAATGAATTATCCTTGGAAGGGTCTGCAAAAATAATCTCATCTACTTTTCTTGGTGAATATAAAGTAATAAACTATTAAAAGGCAATGAGGGGCTAGAATGTCTTCCCAAAAGAACAGAGCCCTTCATGGTCATCCAATTTCTAGGGCTGGAAGAAACAATAATTTTCCTTCACCAAGGTTATGGGAGATAACAAATCATCTTTATACCTAACTGTGAAAACTCTAGAGTTAATTAAACTCAGTCTCAAAACTTTAAAAAAATGTTTTAGTTTGTTAAATCCATGATGAAAACTTACATCATTTTTCTCACATTCTAGTCTATAAGCAGCACAGGTATATTTTGGACCTTAGTTTTTTTAGAATATGGATGATAGTTTAATCTGTGTTCCATGAAGGACTGAGCTGTGTAGTCCTCTAGACAGCAACAGTCCACGTGGACATAATACACTTAAACTGAGTTTGCTAATTCATTTGCCTTCTATTCATTGACCTTTCTGTAATCTGTTCTATTTGTAATTTAAGGTGAGGGAGGGTGGGAAGAGAAACCTCGTAGTTCATATGTCCATAATAAGGACTTAATAAGTAAGAACTTTTGGAGAAGGAAATGGCAATCCACTCCAATATTGGAGTGGGAAATCTTGCCTGGGAAATCTCATGAACAGAGGAGTCTGGCGGGCTACAGTCCATGGGAGTCACAAAAAGTCGGACACAACTTAGTGACTAAACAACAACAAGTGAGAAGTTTACTATTATTAGTAATAATGTTTTTATTATATTAAAATTTGCTCTTGTAGCTAGTTTATTCATTTAGCTTTCTCCAAATATATGGGAAGTCCTTATGACATTTTTAATCCTCCTTTTCATGAAGCCTTATTGGCTCTTCAGAAAGCTTTAGACTTTTTTTTTTTAAGAAAAACTTTGCTTTATATTAGAACATAGCCAGTTAACAATGTTGTGATAGTTTTAGGTGGACATCAAAGGGACTCAGCCATACATATAAATGTATCCATTCTCCCCCATAGACTTTATATTTACAGAAATTATTTCTTTAGTTTGTTGTAACCCATAATTTGGAAGTTAAGTCTGTTTTTGTGGTTGATTTTTTTTACCCGGAGCAAAGAAAATTTTCAATTTAACTCAGCAAACAGGCACTGGTTTCAATTCCCAAGCAAAGCTGTGCATAAACAAAAACTCTAACCCCAAGAGGTTCTTGATTTAGCTCTGCTATTATGTATCTGCAACCAGATAACTGAATTTCAGAAATGGAGCTCAATATCTTTGTCTATTAGTAAAGTGGTTGAACTACAGGACACCTAGTGTCTCTGCCATCTCTAAAGCTACTATATGACTAAGTAGCTTAGTTTGCTGTATGACTAAGTAAAAATTGCTGAACCATAAAGTTTTTAAAGAATTTGAGAACTCCAGGCATGTACACCCACTGGGTAAGGATTTCACCAAACTATCTTAACGTTGTAATGAACAGTGCTAAAAAATATGGGCTCTTCAAAGCAAAACTTCACTTTGCCTATTCCAGACAGCTTTTAAAGCACTGTCTTCTCAAGACTTATCCCAGTGCTTTTCTTATAATAACTGAATGATAAATAGCTGCTAAATGAATAATGGTGAATCTTAGACTTGAAGAAACACAGAATTTGGGATTTTCCATCTTGCTTACCTATACAATTTTACAATAAACTTAACTATTTTGTGTGGAAAAAAAAAAAAGCTTACCCATTGATCTCACATTTGCTTATAATTTTAAAGTTCTGTATTTCTGTACTTAGATCAAGTCAGTGCTTTCTTATGTGTCCCTTTAACATAGTTGATAAATCTCCTTTTGCCTACAAATCCTTAAAAAAAAACACACAGAGCATTTGGAAAAAATTTATATCTTGATATGTATGTAGGATAAGTATTATGATAAAAATAGGAATGTACTTCTTTTAAAGCCAAAGGCTACTTGTGGGTTAAATTTTCTAGATTGAGACCTTCTCTAAGAAGGTAAAATTTCTAGAGACAAAATAATGACCATGCTTTAAACTCATGTAGCACTTTTCAGTTTATACATTTCTTATTATTTAATTTAATTTTGGCAATGATCCTGTGTCGTGGGTAGACACTTCATTTTATAGAGAAAGTTAAAGAAACTAAGATTTAGGAAGTTAAGCAGCTTATTTAAGTTCACATACCTAATTTCTGGATAAGATGTCTTCTAATTTCATGTTCGAAATCTTTTGCACTGTACCACCATTACCCCTGCTTCACATACAGAAACACTACCTAGAAATATGATTCAAGTACTTTTGTTTTATTCCTAAAACATATTAACCACATATATCAGAGATATTGCAGGTTGAGAATCAGTGGTACGAAAGTGACAGAACCAAGATACAAACTGCAACCATTTTATAGACTCTGTATCTCTCTTAATACATTTAAGGATGAATAGTTTACTAGATGATGGGTTAAAACAAACTTCAGCCAGAAGGACTCTACTGTTTGATCCATGGATATAAGATTCTCAATTGACCTCACTGATTCATTTTTGGAAAAAAAATTTTTTTTCTATGATCCTAGGATCAAACAAAACTTTAAAGAATAGGAACTTAAGGAAAAGAAATCCCTCTGGCAAGTTAGGGATAAATGTGCCCATCAGAAACGCTTTTTTTTTTTCCACTTAAACCTGGATTGGACAGCGGACAGAACATGTTTCTGTTGTTTCCTGATGCTAGTTTTATTCCTTCTCACATTCCTTTTCTGCCAAACAAATGCAGAAGGATTCCACGAAAAGAACATTCCAAATCTTTAATCATTATGAAAAACACAGTACCTTGACCTTGTATTTTAAAGTTAAATGGAGTGGCATTATAAAAATTAAATGGATTCTTGCTCATTTCCATAATATCCTTTAAAAAGCCTTGCCTAGCCCAGAGTGGATGTCCTATTTCTTTATCTTTCTTGATGACCTCTCATGCCTGCAAGTCAGCTCGTTTTTCTTTGCTGAAGACTGCACCCCACTGCTGCATGCACTCTAAAAGTTCCATTAAAATCTAGGGCATCATCACTCATTCTTATCTGTAGCAGGCTGCTAAACCGTACCAAACCAGCAACTGCATGCAAACTAGTCTCCAAGGACGATATTAGTTATATACATTGTCACCCTGTAAGGAGAATTCCACGTGGATCCTACCTTATCTCACAAAGCACCTCTAGCCTTTCAAATATGGCTCCCTGAGTCCGTGCTATGAAAGGGTCTCTTGTAACAGCAAGCATTACTTAAAAAGCAATTTAGCAGCAAGAAATTAGCTTTTTATAGGACACCCTTTATTAAACTCTGTGTGAGATGAGCTGGCATCTTGAATCTCGCATTGCGCCCACTGAGACCATGCAGGCCAAAAGCAGTTTCATTTTAAATACTGTACTCCATAGAAATTATATGTATTCATCCTCTGGTCTTGATGGAGTCTTTCTTAGGATGGACATGTTATTAGGATGATGAGGGTGGAGAATTGAACAACAGGCTAGGATTTAGCGCTACTCTTGTAGCCATGAAATGTGAAGAAATATTGATGCCACTTATTCAAGGAGGCATTCCCTAACTACTGAGGACTGCTTACTGGCTGGTGATGGAGATTGGGGAGATTGATAAAAGAGCTGGGTCAAGATTAGAAATTAGGAGTTTTTTTTTTTTTACTTTTTATAATTTCAAACATCATTGTTTTAAATCACTAACAGGGCATTCTTGAGGAAACGGTGTGCTGTGCTGTGCTTATTTGCTCTGTTATGTCAGACTCTTTCTGGTCCCATGGACTGTAGCCCACCAGGCTCCTCTGTCCATGGGGATTCTCCAGGCCCCTATGTCTATGGGGATTCTCTAGGCAAGAATACTGGAGTAGGTTGCCATACCCTCCTCTAGGAGATCTTCCCAACCCAGGGGTTGAACCCAGGTTTCTGGCATTGCCGGCGGATTCTTTACCATCTGAGCCACCAGGAAAGCCCAAGAATACTGGAGTGGATAGATTATCCCTTCTCCAGAGGATCTTCCTGACCCAGGAATCGAACTGGGGTCTCCTGCATTGCAGGTGGATTCTTTACCAGCTGAGCTACCAGGGAAGCCCTGTAGAAATGGTATTAGATGTTAAATATCATTTTCAAACATTGTGACTCATTTGGTTACATTTTCAGTGAAAGCATATGAGTCTTGGATAACTTTCCTGGATATGTTAATAATAAGTCAAGTTCTGAAAAATTTAAGCTTAAAGGCAGCTAGATGCCACTTCACATATCTATGTAATAGTATTTGTCCTTCTCTGCCATCTCCTAACAAATACATATCAGCAAAATTTTGTGTGAGGAGGGTAGTTCTTCTGAGAGGATTTTGTTTCCATGGTTGTTTCTGGAGGATGTCAGTATGGTACTACCAAGGTGAAATTTACTCTAAATGATTTCCCTGCAAATATTTATTAAGCAGTGTGGAGACAAACATTTAATAAAATAAATGCTAGGAAATTAACAAATATGTTTCTTTACTTATAGAATATATTTTACATAAAACATTCCTTCTGAGTATAAAAATAATGATGAATACAAAACCAAATATCAGATTTGTAGTTTTAATCAAGTAAATGTTTCATAGGACCTTTTGTTTAAGAGCTAGTAGTGAAATTTTTCAGTAATACATAAATATGAACTCTGCCTTCACTGATTTATCCAAAGTTTTTATTATTACATTTTCCAGAATTGACAAGGGGAATCCCACCAAAAAAAGTGAGTGGAATCCCACCCAAGTTCATATCTATCTGGAATCGTAGAAGGTTACCTTATTTGTAAATAAGGTCTTTGCAAATATAATTAGTTAAGGTTTTAGAGACGAAATCATTCTGGATAGAGGAGGAGGCACAGGGAGACACACAAAAAAAGATGGCCATGTGAAGTGAGGGTGGTATGGGATTTATGCCTCCACAAGACAAAGAATGCCTGAGGCTCTACTAGAAGATGGAAGATGTAAAGAAGGATTCTTTCCTAGAGCCTTTAGAGGGCCTGTTGATCTTAATCCTGGACTCCTTGCATTCAGAATCGTGAGAGAATACATTTTCACTAAGTGACCCAGTTTGTGGTCATTTGTCACAGCAGCCTTGGAAGCTAACACAGGGAGTATGGTGGCTGCTATCCTAAATTGTAAGCATTTTACAATTTTGTACATTTGTACATTTTACAATTTACAAGTTTGTCATCAGCACACATTCACTACCCAGGTGTATGGGAATTTTAGCAAAGGATGCCAAATGCTGGTGGACTGTAAGTCTCAAGATTGACCAATGACGTCTCAAGATGACAGGCAGCAGACACAGCAGCACAGTGGGAAGGGAGAAATCATTTTTTAAGCCAATGATTTATTTTCCAGTGACTGTGTAGTCATGCAATAGAGATGACAAAAGTACTTCACTTTTGAACTTTTGACATTGTGAACCTCAATTTTAAAATAAGAATAGAATTTTAAAGAAATTTAAAAATAAGAACAGAATCCCTCAATACATGGCTTACAGTAAAGGCCTCAATCTGCTTGAATGATAAAGACACAGAGTTTATGTTACTGCAAATATTAAAACTATTGAAGGATTTTTCCTTTACTGGTTGTCTAAAATAATGGTGATATTTTGATATATTTGTAACATAGCACACACCAAGGACAAACACAAAATAATGCAGGTAAATATTTGGAGTTAGGCTGTTGCTATGGCTCAGGACCATTTGCCCCTGCCCAAATGGGAGTCTGAGAACATGGTGAAGCTTGGACATGACCATGAGCAAAGATACACCTTGAGCAAGCAGAGCAGCTTGCATGTCTGAGAATAAGTGAGCAGAAATCGCCTCTCCTCTAAGGTGTTCCCTTCCCACCAGGAGTAATTAGAAATGAGAGTACGTGCTGAAGTTGAAATATGAAGCATTTTTAGAAAGAATACAAGGATAGTAATGAATAAGAAATGTGGACCTTTGAAGAGAGAAAACAAAGTTTAGCATTTACTGAATATCTACTACATGCAAAACACTGTTAATCCCCTTTCCATACACACCTTTATTTAATTCCAAAAACAATTCTGTAAGATAAGCAGTGATGTCCTATTTTACAGATGAGGCAGGGGAGGCTCATAGAAGTTAAAGAACTTGAACTTACACAGTACATGTGGATTTAAACTGTCCTCCTCCCCTCTCTTATACTCTCCAACCTCAAGGACCTTACAATGTGGTTGGAGAGCAAGATGAATAGACTTGAAAGTGGTGGTATGAATAAGAAATAAAAGTATCAGTTTCTAAACTGTAGATGTAATTAAGTCCCCCAAACGATGTAAGAAAAGTAAGTGCTACAGGACGTCAGAAGTGGATAAAAATCAGTGAGGTTTTCACAGAGGAGTCATGTTTTGAGCTCAGCTTGGAGAATTCAATGAAAGGAAAAGCATCAGAGTCCATGTAGGGAAAGAAGCAGGAGGACTTCCAGCGTGAACCTTGAGGAGGGAAATTGTTCTTAGGAACTGTAAGCTGAAAAATTTGCTTGAACCCAGAATATGAAAATCAGAATATGTGGGTGAACTTGAGCCTCTGAGAACTTGAAAGTCATTAATATTTTGGGGCTTTTAACCAATATAATGAACCTGCTATGTTCCTTAGGAAGCTTAATAAAATAGTGGAGTTAGATTGCCAAGGGGGAGGGTAGGAGGCTAACCCAATCACTAAGCACTAAATGAGTAATCCCCAGATACAGAAAGGAACTGTGCAAGTGGAGAATAAAGAATGGAAGGAAGAGACAGCAAGATTGCGCATGGCAAGAAATGAGTAAGAAGAGATCAAAAGTATCTGAAGTGTAACAATCGGATAAGTTAGTCCAAGTTTTGGCTGCTATTGCTGGGGTGGGGTTCTCTGGCAAAGAAAAAGTCATAGATTTAGAGAACTATTTAAATACCTCCATTGCAGTCAGTGCCTTTTTATTTTTATTAACACATACCTTCATTATAATTTCTTTCATGAGACATGTGACAAAGAAGTAACATACACTTTTAAATCACTAGAATCAATGCATATGATTACATTTATAGATTGTATGGATTTAAAGACCCTAGTGTAAAGCTGGACACAGTAAAACTCTTAGAAGAAAATATAGGCAGAACACTCTTTGTCATAAATTGCAGCAAGATCTTTTTTGACCCACCTCCTAGAGTAATGAAAATAAAAACAAAAATAAACAAATAGGACCTAATTAAGCTTAAAAGCTTTTGCACAGCAAAGGAAACCATAAAAAAGATGAAAGGACGACCCTCAGAATGGGAGAAAATATTTGCAAATAAAGCAACTGACAAAGGATTAATCTGCAAAACATACCAACAGCTCATGCAGCTCAATATCAAAAGAAAAACAACCCAATGAAAAAATGGGTGGAAGACCTAAATAGACTTTTCTCCAAAGAAGATATACAGATGGCCAAAAGCACTTGAAGAGATGCTCAACATCACTAATTATTCAGTTCAGTTCAGTTCAGTTACTCAGTCGTGTCCCACTCTTTGTAACCCCATGAATCACAGCACGCCAGGCCTCCCTGTCCATCACCAACTCCCGGAGTTCACTCAAACTCATGTCCATTGAGCCGGTGATCCCATCCAGCCATCTCATCCTCGGTCGTCCCCTTCTCCTCCTGCCCCCAAACTCTCCCAGCATCAGAGTCTTTTCCAATGAGTCAACTCTCGCATGAGGTGGCCAAAATACTGGAGTTTCAGCTTTAGCATCATTCCTTCCAAAGAACACCCAGGGCTGATCTCCTTTAGAATGGACTGGTTGGATCTCCTTGCACTAATTATTAGAGAAATGCAAATCAAAACTACAATGAGGTATTACCTCATACCAGTCAGAATGGCCATCATCACAAAATATGCAAATAATAAGTGCTGGAGAGGTGTAAAAAAAAAGGAACCTTCTTGCAGTATTGGGAATGCAAATTGATGCAGTCACTATGGAGAACAGTATGAAATTTCCTTAAAAAAATAAAAATAGAGCGAATATATGACTCAGCAACCCCACTACTGGACATATACCTAGAGAAAACCATAAAAAGACACAGTTCAGTTCAGTTCAGTCACTCAGTCGTATCTGACTCTTTGCGACCCCATGAATCGCAGCACACCAGGCCTCCCTGTCCATCACCAACTCCCTGAGTTCACTCAGACTCACGTCCATCAAGTCAGTGATGCCATCTAGCCATCTCATCCTCGGTCAAAAAGACAAAGGCACTCCAATATTCATTGCAGCATTATTTACAATAGCCAAGACATGGAAGCAACCTAAATGTCCATCAGCACAGGAATGGATAAAGAAGATATGGTACATATATACACTGGAATATTACTCAGCCATAAAAGGAACAAAACTGGGTCATTTATAGAAACATGGATGGATCTAGAGTCTATCATATAAAGTGAAGTAAGTCAGGAAGAGAAAAACAAATATATATTAACACATATATGTGGAATCTAGAAATATGCCATATATGATCTTATTTGCAGAGCAGATAGAGATACAGACATACAGAATGAACGTATGGATACCAAGGGAGAAGGGTGAGTGGGATGAATTGGGAAACTGGGATGCACATATATATACAACTATACTTTAATAAAAATAAAATAAAATAATAAATTTATAGATTTTAAATGTTTTTAAAAGTTCCTTCATGACTGAATTACTTTTGTTGACTATATGTTCAATGTAAATGAGTTTATCTGAAAGAAATTAAGATTTTTCTTCAGGAGAAAGATAAACAGGAGTCTATGGGTCTGAAAGGCTTAGTAAAATTAATGCAATTTTTAAATAGTTCCTTTTTCTTGTATTTTAAAAAATTTATTGTAATTTATGCACTTTTTGAAGTCTATCTTTCTTACTCTCAGATAATAACTCATTCACTTGATGGACTTAGTTTTCTACATATGGAGGCTCCTAGGAGTTCTTTGAACAAGGTTGCTGCAGAGTTTCAGGGTATTATAATCATTATTAATTGCAGTATTTTAAAGTTCATACCTGATAAGCTTCTAAGAAAAATGACCCAAATTTATTTGAAAGGTCAGAGAAATTTATTTTACTTATCCAACCACATGGCAATAAAAATAGAGAAGCTCTGACAAAATGTAGCTCAGCTATTGGTATTGTAATATAGTGTAAATGGCCTATTTGATTCAGAATTAGGGGGCTGATTTCCTCCTTTGGGTCTTCCACATACTAATGGTGTGATGTTAATTAATCTTTACATGCCTCAATTTCTCAGCTGTAAAATGGGCACAATAATAATACTTGCTTTAGCTCATTGAGGACAAATGTCTTTCTATTTTGTTTTCCTATGCTGTCCTCCCAGCAATTAGAACAATGCCTGAACCAGAGTAGAGGTTCAAAAATGTTTTAAAATGAATGAATGGACAAACAAATGAATAACACAAGTATTTGGTAAAATGAAGCATACATATTTGAATATTACAACTATTGTATCTATGATGGAAATAACTATGTACTGCTGTGCTACTACCCAGCTCTAGACTCAATGACATCACAATGGTAGCTTAATATTTGCCATGCTGGCATAGTTAAGCCTCAGAATCTAAATGCCACAAAGCAGATTCTCTCTCTCCTAATAGGCAGTTGTTCAACATTTACCAACATACCATTGGTTTAGATTCTTGTTATCTGGCCTATGCTTAGTTTGGTCTCGTCTGTCTCCTCTACACCTGAAATACAGTTATCCAAACAATTCAGGCTTTCTGGGACTCTGCATAAACACCATCTTGGCTTGAAATACTTTGCTCCCAGAAATATACATCATGCTGGAGTTAACTCCAACTCAGATGCTATATCCTTGAAAATAGTCTCCAATTGCCACAAATTAGACTAGGGTGCCTCTTCCATGTGCTTAGCTATCACTCAGTGCCTATTATCATGATAACATTATCTATCTCAATGTATTATAATAATTACTTGCTCATTAGTATACCTCTCCTAAATGCTCTTTGGAGTACAAGGGCTGTCTTCTTCATAGTTATAACCTCTGTATGTTGCTCGTACAAGGGGCACTCAATGAAGGATAGTTCTATGAACAACTCAATAAACCTAATTTGGTTTTGTCCATGTTGGCGGTACACAAAAGTTATACTCTTTGCAGATGTTTAGATGGAAGATCATTGGTTTAAAACAAATAGCTGATGACTGTGACAGAGCAAGTCAATATTAATTCCTGTCTGGTATTTCTGTTGTGACTACATGGTAGTGCCATTTGTAGTCATCTCTGTTTAGTCTAAAAATCTTATTCATAGGACAGCCACCTACAGGACTAGTCAGAATGGCTCATTGAGCAAGCACGTTTCTCCTTTTTTTTCTCCTGCATCTGTGTACATGAAACATTCCAGATAAACACTGTATTATTCCTGCTTTTCACCCTTGCCTCACAAAGCTCAGATGTTGTACCAGCTATTACCTTTGTCCCTTAAGATCCATTTCATGTCCTCTACAAATCACATTTCCCAGACTCATCTGCCAATTAACTTCTGGGTGGATTTAAGTGTGAGGGACTAGTGGAGGAAAAGGGGAGAATTCAGTATGTTTCTCCCTCTGCCTGCTCTGAGGTTATTTTCTGGCCGTGACTGAATCTCCTCCGGTGTTCCAGCATCCTAACATCTTGCTGGATACACCCTCCTTCTGTTTCTGCAGCTCCTGCCAGTCGCCATCTGATTCCAACGCCCACCAGATGACCTTGACTTGTGAAATCTAGTAACATCACCTGGTGCTTAAACCCTCAGCCATGGAAACAGGAGAAGCTTCCCGTTATTGCTAATCCCTATGTTGCTTTTATCATTTCTTTGTGGCTTTTCAGGTCTTCCATCACCTAGGTAGTTAACGGCCTCTATTAAACACCCTTCTTGTAACTATTGAGAGCAGTTTCCTTAATGATAATGGGGACGATGATGATAATGATGATGACGATGGTGATGATAGTTATGTTTGGAACCATTTATTATTCATGGCACTACTGTCTTCTTCTCTGATGAAAATCAGACTCAAAATATTTTGAATCATCTTTGGTTTCCTATTTCATTTTATGCCTCAGATCTAACCAGTTGCCAAACCTCATAGATTCCACTGCTATTAGCTTTTCTCCTTTCCATTCCCATTCCTCAGATAGCAGTCTGAGATACCATGCTGCCTTTCTTGAAATGCTGTGACATCCTGCTTCCCCAAACCCTCTGCATTCACCTCTTACCACTCTCTTTCCCCAGGAGCATAGGCCCCACAGCTTATCTGAGCTAGTTTGGATGGATAGAAAGATGGGAGGGATTATTATAAGATGTTAGGTGAAACAATATGCGGATTCTCCAGAGATTTTAATAACAGCAACTGCCATGAGCCTGGGCATCACAAAGAATGGAGATGGAGGTGGTCCTAGATTTAAGGTATCAGTAGGAATCTTACTACCAGAAGTTCAGGCAGTTTCACTGCAGCTTTCTCCCATTATTGTGCCTCAGCTTTCCCTAGGTGTCTGTCTGTTTCATTTCGTTCTGCAACTATCTGGCTGCTGCAGCTCAGTGTCTACTCTCTCTTAATTATGACTTATGTATATAGCTTTCATGGCTCCAACCTGCCATGTAATAGAAGCTATACAGTTTCTGTAACTGTTTTAAGATTCTTGAGTTTCCCACTTCTCCAAAAATATTGAAATCTGCTTGGGTAACATTTTTTGATGCCAAGTTCTGGCTTTCATAAATTAAGGGGTGGGCAGAGTTAGGTGGGACCTGAACCAAACCCATGCTTTTACAGGGACTGGGCAGTTTTCTTAGAAACAGAATGATAATTAAATTTATCATCCAAACCTGGGCACTTTGGGGAGTCAAAGAGGGAGTTATAATTACACAAGGGAAACAAGCATAAACTGATATTGTTCTGAAGAAACTGCAAAATGTGAGTAACCATATTTGGAAGACACTACAGGTGAGCAGGGGCTTCCCTAGTGGCTCAGATGGTAAAGAATCTGCTGGCAATGCAGGAGACCCAGGTTCGATCCCTGGGTCAGGAAAGTCCCCTAGACAAGGGAAAAGCTACCCACTATTCTCCAGTATTGGCTGCAGTACTTTTGCCTGAAGAATTCCATGGGCAAAGGAGCCCGGTTGACTACAGTCCATGGGGTCGCAAAGAGTCAGACACGACAGAGGGACTAACACTTTCCCCTTTCTTTTTCATAGGCAAGCAGGCAGGCATTATAAATTGGGTCTACTTCCACTGGCTTTTGTACAGCTCTTCATATTTACTCAGAGTATCTCTTTTTCAATGTGGAATAGCATTCGTTCCTCTCCCACGTTGACCTGAGCCTGTTGCTACTGTATTTGTATGCTCAAATGTTTGTTTCTCCATGAAGCCTTCCTCGATTTATGTGACAGAAAATGAATCTCTTTTTATAGGCTTAAATTGTACTTAAACTGTACATTCTAGTGCCTTTGCTTTTGTCCTATAATTATTTATGACTGTGCCTTATCTAATAGGTGTGACTTAGGAAGCATGAGCCGTATTAACACATTTTTGGGTACCCCACATGGCCTAGCTAGTATTTTGCTCCTAGTTGGTGGCCAATGAATATTCATTAAATGAATGACTGCTGAGTTCTGAAAACATCACTCGTGCTATTGTCTCAGGCTCACCAAATTATTCTGGATACTGATGCCTATGAAATGCAGAAAAGATAAGGGACTGATTATGTCTAGGTTAGAACAGTAGTGAGATCAATAGAAATAAGAGAACTGGAAGTTACCATATTTACATGGTCTTAAGAATGTTTAACTGGAAACAAATCACAGTGAGGACATTTTGTCTCTGAAGAGACAGATAAGAAATCACAGACAACTGAAAGAAAAAGAACACATTGACTTTTCAATAGGTATTTGTTTGGACATACACAATTTATTCTGACAAATATCTAATTTGAATTTCTCTTGGTTTCTATATTTTATAAAATCATTTGCAAGTTCAATTTAATCTATATGGAAATCACAGTGCATATCAGTCTTTCTATTTTCAAACTGCTTCTTAATGCAAAGTTCTGATATTTTAGACAACATTTTAATTGCTATTTTAAAAAAGCAGTGAAATAGCAAATTTTGATTTGTGTTATTTGAGAAGCTTTACATCACTCTTCCACACTGGTCACTGGATACTATGTTACTTAACCTAAAGTGTCACTTTATTTTTAATTAGACTCCACACAGGACTCTTTTCCCTTAAAAATACAGATTAATTGAATAATTTAAGTGTAGGATACATAAAACATTGTTTAGTATTTTCAAAATAACTCTACCTATCTAGGAATCCAAGGACTGGAAATTGACCCAAAGGGCATCCTTCAAATTAGGTATACAAGGCAAATATGGACCTTTCAGTATAATTACAACAGATTCATTTTAATTGCAGAACTATGTCCCTTTTAGGTGCCATGTACCACGACCACAGATCAGTTGCTTAGCCTCTGTACAGCATGACTTTCTCATCTGCTACACAATGAAGAGCTTTACCTGGTACCTCCCAGGACGTATGTGATTATTAAAAGCCAGTCAGAATATGATACAGAGTAAGTATTCTATAGGGTAGTTACTATTGTAATACACGGCTTCTCATGTGGCACTAGTGGTAAAGAACCCATCTGCCAATGCAAGAGACATGAGACTCGGGTTCAGCCCTTGGATTAGGAAGAGCCCCGCCAGGGGGTCCCCTTAAAAGATCCCCTTAACCCCTTTACCTCTACAGAAGTGTGTCTCAACCTTAGCTACTTTTAAAAACACCCAACACCTAGGTTGCACCTACAAATATTCTGATTTAAGTGGTCTGGTGTCTGACCTGGGTGTGGAAAAAAGCTCTCCTCATGGGTATTCTTGCCTGGAGAATCCCCATGGACAGAGGAGCCCGGCGGGCCACAGTCCATGAGGTCACAAAGAGTTGGACAGAACTGAGCGACTCGGAGAAGGCGATGGCACCCCACTCCAGTACTCTTGCCTGGAAAATCCCATGAACAGAGGAGCCTGGTAGGCTGCAGTCCATGGGGTCACGAAGAGTCAGACACGACTGAGTAACTTCACTTTCACTTTTCACTTTCATGCACTGGAGAAAGAAATGGCAACCCACTCCAGTGTTCTTGCCTAGAGAATCTCAGGGACAACGGAGCCTGGGTTGCTGTCTATGGGGTTGCACGGAGTTGGACACGACTGAAGCGACTTAGCAGCAACAGCAGCAGCAGCAGAGCAACTAAGTACAGCACATGTGACTCAAATATGCAATTAAGGCTGAGAACCAATGGTTGGGCCAGCACCTCCCATTTTGACATGAATAAGAATCTCTTGGCAGGGCTTCTCTGGTGGCTCATGGGTAAAAAAATCTGCCGGTCAATGCAGGAGACCTGGGTTTGATCCTAGATCTAGGAAGATCCCATAAGTCATGGAGCAACCAAGCCCATGCACCACAACTACTAAGCCAGTGAGCTCGACTCTAGGAGCCACAACTACTGGAGCGCATGCTCCTCAACAAGAGAAGCTGCTGCAATGTGAAGCCAGTGCAGTGCAACAAAAACAGCCCCTGCTTTGCTGCAACTAGGGAAAAGCCCACACAGCAACAACGACCTAGCACATCCATAGATTAAAAAAATAAAATACAAAGAATCACTTGGAGATCTTGTTAAAGCAAGATCCCTGGCCTCACTCCCAAAGAATACAATTTAGTAGGCTTGGGCGGGGCGGGGGTCCAAGAATTGGCACTTTTAACAAAGCTCTCACTTGATGCTGACCCCGTTGGCCTTTGAGTAGCAGTGCTCTGGTTCAGAGATTCTCAAACTTAACTGCTGAGCCTCAGCCATAGAGTTTCCAATTAAGTAGATATGCAAAAGGCCCCATGCAGGTCTATCAAGTTCTCAGATGATGCTAGTGGTAAGGGTTCGGAGACTTTACTTTGAAAACCACCATTCTAGACACAAAGTAATCACTTTATTTAGATTTTAAAATACTCCCTTTTAATTCACTATTAAATTTTGCATGGCCAGGCCTCTCAACATGCCTGTTCTCTTCCTTTCTGTCTACTCGGACTGACCGGTGCCTGCTTCACGGGTATCTTAGGCACAGGACTGACCTTCTTACATACTTGCCCCAGGACCAGCTGGTGACTGATCTCATCAAAGGGTCGGTGAGGGAGGCGTGGCTTCTACTGGTTTCCCTGGTAACTAATGAGCCCACCTGAGGTCAATTCCCTTATAACTGGCCATCTCCCCTTTCCCTTGGGAGCAAAGACTGCCTGCTGCCTGCCTCACATGGTGCGGTGTCACTCCAGGACCTTGCTTCAATCATGCAACCTCCATTCGACCATTGATGTCTCTGTTGCTGACTCTGGGCTCTTTCTTTGGCCTTGAAGCTGGGAAAACAGAGGCTTTATAGGCCCACAGGGTACAGCCCAACAGATTTCCAAACACTTTCATGCCGAAGCACTTTTTTTTTTTTTAAATAGTAGCTTGCTAGAACATCCTTAGATTACAAAAACCAATACACAAGGCACAGGACATAAATATTCTCACTGTCTACTTTGATACACAACTGTCCTGCACCCAGACACCATCTGATAACATTCACCAAATTGATGGATTCTGTGTTGTTCATTCTGCTCCTTACCTAATGGTCTTTTATTTAACTAATGACTGTAATTCTCATTAGATGCTGAATGGAACATTAAGATTTTATTTGTGGAATGTGGGATAACCACCTGTGGCAGGACATCAGTTGGTGAGTATTACCTAGACAGCAACACCCAACCCTACAGCTGGCATGAGCAACAGGTACTGGTGCTGTCAGTGATGCTGGCATAAGGAGGCAGTGGTTCTCCTGGCTTTTTGCAGGTATTTTGTGAATTAATTCACAAATGCCTTAAGTTTCTTCTTCTTCTTCTAAGTCACTTCAGTCATGTCTGACTTAAGTTTAGAGATCCATTAAACGGCCTTCTGCTAAGCAATCTGTAGCAATGAAATTTTAGAAAAGTACAACACCTTTGTTTTAGCCTAATGGGTAGAAATAACTCAAGGATCTGGGGCTTCAACTGTATTGTCTCATCTTAAAGTCCTTGTACTAGTTCTAAAAGCCTCTTGTTTCTCTCCTGCTTCTGGGTCCCCATTACTCATCTAGTTTAAGGCCAAGCATAAGATATCAACACCCGAGAGAAGTCTTTCCAAACGTCCTGCCTCCAGTAACAGTGCCTGCCCTGTGCTGCCTAGTTCTTGGTGTATATTCTATCCGTGTGTTTATTATACTGTGTGAGAACTGGATAACATCCTGTTCTCCTCCCCAAATGCCAACGAGGACAGCGGCAGTTCATCTTTCTGTTCCTCAGGATCCTAACCTGTAGCATGGAAATAATGATAGTAACTATCTTTATGGTTGGTGTAAGGATTACATGGGGCTTCCCTGATGGCTCAGATGGTAAAGAATCTGCCTGCAATGTAGGAGACCTGGGTTCGATCCCTGGGTTGGGAAGATCCCCTGGAGAAGGGGAGAGTGACCCATTGCAGTATTCTTGCCTGGAGAATCCCATAGACAGAGGAACCTGCTGGGCTATAGTCCATGGGGCTGCAAAGAGTCAGATACAACTGAGCAACTAACACAGAGATTACATGAGGGGATAGATGTCTCCACGGAAAGCATTTGGACCAGTGCCTGACAAGCAAGAAACCATCAATGAAGCTACTACTGTCACTTTTGTTGCCATTGTTATTGTTATTCATATTTTAATTTCCATTTCAGATTTTCAGTGTGGTGAGACACCAAAAGAAGTAACAAATCTGTTGATGCAATGGCAGATACAAGAGTATTTTACTTTGTATTCACTCATTTAACAAATATTTACTGAGTTCCTAGAAGTGTTTTGGGGCTGGGAATATAGCAGTGAGTGAGTCCCCACCCCTGACCTATTACATTCACAGTAAAAAAATACAACAGAACATAAGTGTTAGTTAGATAAATGCAGAGATGAAAGTAATACAGGTTAGGAGGACAGGAAGTAAAGGGTGAGGGGGATGAAGGAATGAGATTAGGGACTGTAACCCAAAAGTGACATCCAGAAAATACACTTTGAATCCTGAGATCACATATATCTTTTCATTCAAACAGGAGAAAGTGTTCAACATTCCAGGTAAATCATTTCTAAAAAGCTCTACTTATCTATAAATAAGTTGATTTGTACCATTCTTTTTAGATTCCAGATAAATCTTACCATATAATATTTGTCTTTTTCTGTCTGACTAACTTCAGTCAGTATAACAATCTCTAAGTTCACCCATGTTGTGTAAATGCCATTATTTTATTCTTTTTATGGCTGAATAATATTCCATTATATATATACTGCTATTTATAAAACAGATAACTAATAATGACTTACTGTATAGCACAAGGAACTCTACTCAATACTTTGTAATGACTTATATGGGAAAAGAGTCTGAAAAGAGTAGATATATATATAACTGATTCACTTTGCTGTGTATGTGAAGCTAATACAATACTGTAAATCAATTATACACTCATAAAAAACTGCACTAAAAAGATACATAAATCAAAGTGCCCTAGGTGGTGTTAACATACAGTGAGGGCTAAGGTAATGAGGATACAATGAGGAAGCTCATCATACAGTCAGCAATGAACAAGGCTGCTGGTGACCAGTGACCCATAACATACAGTCCACTGTGGTATGTGCTTTTGATCCTTTTTAGAAAAAAGAGCAGAAGGAGTGGATTAGGAAGACTGATATGAGAAGACCATTGAATAAACAGCTGGGAGACATCTTCTACCTCCAGATCCTTGGGGGTAATGGTGATGGACATGTGTCCTTTCAATTGTTTCCAGACAGAGTGGATGCTATTTAATTCTCATAACAACCCTAAAGACATGAGAGGTATCACTGTCCTCATACTTCAGAGATACAGAGGTTAGCTAGCTTACCCAGCTATTATATGGCAGAGCCAAAGCTTGGATCTAATATTGTGTGGCTCTGAAATATGCATTTATTAGTGCATGCGTGCTCAGCTATATCTGACTCTTTGCGACTCCATGGACCGTAGCCCACCAGGCTCCTCTGTCCATGGGATTTCCCAGGCAAGACTACTGGAGTTGGTTGCCAATTCCTTTTTCAGGGGATCTTCCCCACCCAGGGATCAAACCCACGTCTCCTGTGTTTCCTGCCCTGCAGGTGGATTCCTTACTACCTGAGTCATCGAGAAGCCCATGTATTTATTGGGCTGGCCAAAAAAGTTCATTTGATGGGAAACCCGAACGAATTTTTTGGCCAACCCAATAGATTCGTCAAGGAGTTCACAGACTTGTTCTATCATCACACCTGTCCCAGCAAATAGCTGGCTGCCTCCAGCAGACCAAGGCTGTAGATCCCCTCCTTCCTGTCACTTGTACCATGTGGTGACCGCTGCCTAGAGTCCTCAGTCTTGGACTCAGAGGAAAACCATGTGCATCTTAGAGTTTTTCTTTAAATATGGCTGCAGAAAAAAAGGTCAATGCTTCAGTGAATAATTGACACCAGCAGTTGTAAGTATTAACTTAGAGCTTACCAAACATGTTACCAGAGTAAGTAGTTGAAAACATTGTTACAAAAAGTTTGGTGAACAAATGAGAAGATATTTTAATTTAGAGACTGTTTAGTCCCTTTAGAAGGTGATGGCACCCCACTCCAGTACTCTTGCCTGGAAAATCCCATGGACGGAGGAGACTGGTAGGCTGCAGTCCATGGGGTCGTGAAGAGTCGGACAGGACTGAGTGACTTCACTTTCACTTTTCACTTTCATGCACTGGAGAAGGAAATGGCAACCCACTCCAGTGTTCTTGCCTGGAGAATCCCAGGGATGGGGGAGCCTGGTGGGCTGCTGTCTATGGGGTCGCACAGAGTTGGACACGACTGAATCGACTTAGCGGCAGCAGCAGTCCCTTTAGAAATCTGCTTAGTTTGAATTCTTAGGCCATTCATCTGCTTTCTCCAGAGTTTCTCCTCAGCTATATGTGGACTCTTCTTCGTATCTTTTGATTGGTTACTATTTGGGGAAACACTCATTGTCAGCTAACAACTATTGAGTAAAAGTGGGTGGGGGATGACATGACTCAGTTTTTAAAATTAATTTTTACTGGAGTATAGTTGCTTTTGGAGAAGGCAATGGTACCCCACTCCAGTACTCTTGCCTGGAAAATCCCATGGACGGAGGAGCCTAGTGGGCTGCAGTCCATGGGGTCGCTGAGAGTTGGGCATGATTCAGTGACTTCACTTTCAGTTTTCACTTTCATGCATTGGAGAAAGAAATGGCAACCCACTCCAGTGTTCTTGCCTGGAGAATCCCAGGGATGACGGAGCCTGGTGGGCTGCCATCTATGGGGTCACACAGACTCGGACATGACTGAAGCGACTTAGCAGCAGCAGCAGCATAGTTGCTTTAGAATGTTGTGTTGCTTTCTTCTGTACAGCAAATTGAATCAGTTATACATATATACCCTCTTTTCTGTATTTCCTTCCCATTTAGGTCACCATAAAGCTTTGAGTAGAGTTCCCTGAGCTATACAGTAGGTTCTCACTAGTGATCTATCTTATACATAGTATCAATAGTGTGTGTGAAATGACTCATTTTTTAAAGAATTTTGAAGCATAATAAAATGTACTAAATATGTTTCATTGCCTTGTAAAATGGATACAGATAAGGGAGCTGTAAGAGGTAAAGGACAGTTTGGAAGCCTGGCTCAAAATATTGCTAATGTTTTATGACATATTTCAGGTCAACAAACATTGTTACTGTTACTACATTTTGCAGAAGAGAATGTAACCTGAGAGAAAAGTTTAGAGGCAAATTAAGATTTTAGAGACATCTGGGGAAAGGTCAGGGGAAGGGGTCAAGAGACACGTGATGGAAACATCATTTACTTCCTTCTCATCCTTAAAACCTGCACTCTGCTAAAATGTGTTAAGCACAGCAAAATGATTAACTCGATGAGGCTAGCATCCCTAATTCTGCTTTTCACCTCTTTAATGAAGCATACCGACATGTGGTGCCCCCACCCCCGCAAAAAAAGGTGGAGGGGGTATCCTCATGAATTTAAAACACTGTAAAATTTAAAAGGAGCTCACTTTTCAACATGAATTGCCTGCCACAGCACAATCTTGGTTATCTGCCTCTCTCAGATACTACAGTTTTCCAGCTAGATGAGGCCTAACACTGTGTTTCACTTTCCTTTGGAAACTCTCATATTAGAGCAAGAGTTAAAACTAAAGCACTAATAATTAATTTACTTCTTATTTGTGGCACATCTGAAGTAAGGGACAATTTTTTGTTTAGAAAGTAAAAATAATTATAAGAATTATTATATAGTTTCTTTTTGATGAAAAAGTATATTCATAATTTTATTTAAGCAACTTGGACAGATCCCTCCCTTTGACATAAAGAAACACTCATTTTTCTGGGTTGACTATATTTTCATGCACAGTATGACATTGCATATGTTTTCAAAATCAAACATCTGAAAATTTGAGTATCTTGAGCTATATAATTCATTTTTATTTGGCTTCCTATATAATTATTTTATACTTTTTCAATAGATCTATTTGGTATTTTCAGAAATTACAAGCTAATGGTTTGTTTAAAAACCAAAGATACTATTTTTTAAAGGACAATATGTTAAAATTCCAATTCCCAAATCTTAAAATACCCTCCCAGGGCACCGCTGTCTAAAATATTCAAAATTATATATTCATAATCTAAGTGTTTTCCAATTTTTAAACTGTTTCTATATATTTTGGCCAATTATGATTAAGTTTTATTCCTAGTATTCTTACATGTTTTAAAGCTTCTAAAATAATTGTATTATTTGTTCTAAAACTTTGTTATGTGACATGCACTAATTTGTCTCATCTCAGTGAAATTCTATGCCACAATGTTTTCCTAAATCATAGTTTCAGCACTAATTCCTGAAACTATAATTCTACTTTAATTTTTTTTTACATCCAAATAGAATATCTAAACTTCGTATCAGATAATTTATTTTACTTCTTTGAGTCTTAAGAATTCTCATCTGACACATGGGGTCAATTTGACTTACATCTTAAGCTGTGTGGGTTTTAAGAAATTATAGATATTAAGTGACCAGCACACATTGTAAACCATAATGCCTTTTTTTCCAAATGTTGGTTTTCCCTATTAGCCCACCTCAATGGTGGGCAAAAAAAGGGCTTGTGGTTCTAATGGATAAGCCATTAAACATTTCCAGTAGGTCAGGATAATGTTAGATTATATCTACTGCCTTACTAACTATTAAGACCAGTTATTTGTCTTGTTGGCATGCCAATAAAGCCTGATTTTCTTTTAATTCAGACATGCGGTTACAACTTCATTTTCTCTTAAACTTTCTCTCCTAGTGATTCAACAGACTTGTCCCTAAAGAGTATTTGACTGAAAATCATGCTGGGCCAGACCCATTTCACACTTCAGAGAAAATCATGTGTCCCTTTTCATTTTCATTGGTTTATTCCCCCATAAAAAAGATATCCCCAGTAAAATGGAATTAATTAATGAGTTGAAGACTATCTTCAGGATACAGATGCTGTAATGAACTGAATTTTGTCGCCCTTCCCAAATTCATATGTTGAAGCCTTACCCCCCAATATAACTGTACTTGGAGACAGGGCCTTTAAAGAGATAAGTACATTTAAATGAGATCACAAGTGTAGGACCCTAACCCAATATGATGAGTGTCATCATAAGAAGAGGAAGAGATACCGGCAATGTATGCACATAGAAAAAAGGTCACGTGAGGACAAAGCATGGAGACGGTCATCTGCAAATCCAGGAGAGGGGCTTCAGGACAAACCAAGTCTCTCAACACCTTGCTTTTGGACTCCCATTCACCAAAACAGTGTGAAATAAATTTCTGTTAAGTCACTGGTCTGTGTTATTTTGGTAGGGCAACCCCAGAGTGAGAGAGACATTCTCTTCTGTGTTAAGGAAATTTACAATGGAATAAGGGTGATGAACCTTCCAAACAAATGTATAAGCAAAAGAGACAAGTATTGGGTTTGCCAAAAGGGCCATTCAGGTGATAGAAAATCCTGAATAAAACTTTCGGCCAACCCACTATTAAGACTAAAGAAAATATAATTAAAACCTACATAAAAGATGGGGTTACAAAAGGAGTAAGTTATTCAAAGGGGACCATGTCTTTGAAGGGGTGCACATTGATAGATTTCAACAAGTAAATAAGAGCTGCTTTTAAAACAGGTTGGAAAAGATACAGAGCTACATGCTTATCTCATTATCTCATGGTATTTCAGAGGCTACTCCTAAGCTTGCCTTTTTTTCCAAGCCAGGATTTGGCATATGTGGCCTGACACATGGATAAACAGTGGAACATAATATTTTGGCACTGTCCTAGAAGTTCCAGAACATATGATCAACTTCACCACTCTATTTCTCTTCCCTTTATTTCACAGCCCCTACATGATAACTTGCGTAATTGCCTCTCAAGAGAAATGTGACTTGCTGAGCAAAATGTATAATCATTAAGAAACAGTTTTTACTTTATAGGAACTATATTTTATAATAACAATACTGACTCAATAATAATAGCAGCTAATATTGAGTAATCAACCATAGAATCAGGCACTGGACTTGAAGCTTTCAAATGAATTGTCTAATTGAATTCTCACAACAACATTACCAAATTGGCACAATTCATATCCCACTTCACAAGTGAGGTGACTTAGCCTTCCAGTAGTTAAAGGAACTTGCTCAAAGTGACACAGCTGGTATTTGATATAGCTGTGACTTCAAATGATCCAGACTAGCTCCAGTAATCAAAACCAAGCTCTTCACCACTGCTTACAGCAAGCATGTGTGTGTGTAATACATACAACTAGATATTATCTATGTATTGATGTACTGTATGGATGCATAGACTGTAAAAACATATATATGAAGTACTGTTATAAGGATAGAGGTCAGTTGAATAGAATTGACAGCCTAGAGAGAAATTAAATAAAATAAATGATCAATTGATTTTTCACAAGAGTTCCAAGACAATTCAATGGCGAAAGAATAATCTTTTCAACAAATGGTACTGGGGCAACTGGATATTCACATCTAACAGAATGAGGGGCCCATTCTTCATACTATACACAAAATTAACTTAAAATACACAGGAGAACTAAATGTAAGAACTAAAACAATAACTCTATTAAAAGAAAATATAGGAGTAAAACTTTATAAACTTGGGTCAGATTAAGCCTTCTTAGAGACGACACCCAAAGCACAAAAGAAAAAGGAACACATAGAAAATTAACCTTCCTCAAAAGTTAAGAACTTGGTGTTTCAATAGATTCCAACAGGAAAATGAAAGGACAACCCACAGAATGGGAGAAAACATGCAAATCATATACCTGATAAGGGACTTGTCTCTAGAATATACAAAAACCGCTTATAGCTCAATAATAAAAACATATAACCCATTAAAAATTGGCAAAGGATTTGAATAGACCTTTCTCAAGAGAAGATGAATAAAGAGCCAATGAGAATATGACAAAATGCTCAACATCATTAATCATCAGGGAAGTGAATATTAAAATTACAGTGATATACCACTTTACATGTACTAGGATAACATAGTAATTTTTTAAAAAGACATAAAATAATCAGTGTTGAATAGAATGTAGGGAAATTGGAACTCTCATTCACTTCTGGTGAGAATGGAAAATGGTACACTGTCTTGAAAACAGTTTCGTAGGTAGCTCCTCAGAAAGTTAAATACAGTGTTACCATGTGAGACAGCCATTCTATTCCTCTGTGTGTGTGTGTGTGTGTGTGTGTGTGTGTGTGTGTGTGTGTGCTTAGTTACTCAGTTGTGTCTGACTCTTTGCAACCCCATAGACTGTAGCCTGGCTCCTCTGTCCTTGGGGATTCTCCAGGCAAGGATACTGGAGTGGGTTACCATGCCCTCCTCCAAGGGATCTTCCCAACCCAGGGATCAAACTCAGGTCTCCCACATTGCAGGTGGATTCTTCACCATCTGCACCACTAGGGAAGCCCATTCTATCCTTAGTAAATATGTACAAGCTTTTGTATTGATATATTACAAAAGCTTGTACAGAAATTTCATGCAGCATTGTACATAATAGCTTAAAAGTGAAAACTGCTCAAATGTCCATTAATGATGGCAAAGCTGATAAAATGTGGCATGTCTACAAAATGGAATATTATTTGGACATAAAAAGGAATGAAGTATTGTTATATGGTACAATATGGATAAACTTAAAACCTTTATGCTAAAGGTAAGAAGTCAATCACAAAAGCCCCAATTTTGAATGATTCCATTTACATGAAACATCCAGATAGGCAAACATATAGAGACAGAAAGCAAATACATGTTTGTCTAAAGATATTGAGAGGAAAGGGGCTTGGGGTAAATTAGGAGTAACTGTTTATGTGCATAGAGTTTTTTGGGGGGAGATGAAAATATTCTAAAATTGATGTCAGTGATGGTTGCACAACTCTGAATATATTTAAAATGACTGAGTTGTAAACTTTAAATGAGTGAATTGTATGGCATGTGAAATATATCTCAACAAAGCTTTAAAAGTATATAAAGTTAATTTCAAAATATGTCATTTGGTTTGAATCTTTCACCTTCTCTAGTCTTTACAAACTGAATCCAAAATTAGGGGTGGGGTATTGGAATAATGAGAGGGTTGGAGAAAATATTATCTTTTTTTAACTTAGAAAGTGCTCATGCCAAAATCTATCAAGTTAAAATTGATTTAATTCTCCCAAATGATTAATAGCATTTCGTTTTGCCATGATCGAGTTAAGAAATCAAAATCAATGTTCTGAATATTAACACTTGCTTTCCTTCACCTCTATATTATAAATAACCAACCACTCAAGAAACAACTTAATTTCTTCTTTTCTTGCCTCTTCTGCAGCTAGATATAGGCATGATATAGCACCAAAGTACTCATGAATTCAACAGTAAGTTTCAAAAAACTACACTAAATGATGATTAACATCACAAGTTAAGGCTAATAAGATGTAAGTAGGAGTGTTCTGTAATATGTGCGGAGCTTTTACTTGAAAGTACATGCAAAACTGTGGTGATGGAAGACTCTTGAGAGTCCCTTAGATGGCAAGGAGATTAAACCAGTCAATCCTAAAGGAAATCAATCCATCCTGAAAGTTCATTGGAAGGACTGATGCTGAAGCTGAAGCTCCAATACTTTGGCCACCTGATACCAACAGCCGACTCATGTAAAAGACCCTGATGCTGGGAAAGATTGAAGGTAGGAGAAGAGTGTGACAGAGGATGAGATGGTTGGATGGCATCACCAACTCATGGCATGAGTTTGAGCAAGCTCCGGGAGCTGGTGATGGGACAGGGAAGCCTGGTGTGCTGCAGTCCACGGGGTCACAGAGAGTTAGACACAACTTAGCGACTGAACAACAATAACATGCAGAACTACTCTTTGATTCAGTTAGTATATGTGCCCTTTGGCTTCCCTTGTACATTTTTTAGTTTGCAGTGCAATATAGACCTGATTACTGAAACTGTTGCAAATATTTTGGAACACAGAATAAACTTCAGGAGGGAAGCTCTGGGCTAAAATGGTACAATAGAAAGAAAAATAATCCCATTCCTTTGGCTGTCCACCTCTGACCTCTTTTACTCAAGTATTACAAACTTCTGTCTTGTTTAAACAATAGATATATTGAATTTTCTATATATAGATAAAACTAACCTAATTAATAGCTATATATATTTAGCTATAGTAACTAGCTATAGATATATATTTTATATAACCCTATTGATGGTTTTGAACTGTGGTGTTGGAGAAGACTCTTGAGAGTCCCTTGGACTGCAAGGAGATCCAACCAGTCCATTCTGAAGGAGATCAGCCCTGGGTGTTCTTTGGAAGGAATGATGCTAAAGCTGAAACTCCAGTACTTTGGCCACTCATGTGAAGAGTTGACTCCTTGGAAAAGACTCTGATGCTGGGAGGGATTGGGGGCAGGAGGAGAAGGGGACGACAGAGGATGAGATGGCTGGATGGCATCACAGACTCGATGGACGTGAGTCTGAGTGAACCCCGGGAGATGGTGATGGACAGGGAGGCCTGGCGTGCTGCAATTCATGGGGTCGCAGAGTCGGACACAACTGAGCGACTGAACAAGAGCATGCTCTAAAGTTAACCAGCTGAACTGATCCAGTAAGCATAAAGAGTATTCTTGTTTATAAGTGAAAGTGAAAGTCTCTCAGCCATGTCTGACTCTTCGCGACCCCATGGACTATACAGTCAGGCCAGAACACTGGATTGGGTAGCCTTTCCCTTCTCCAGGGGATCTTCCCAACCCAGGGATCGAATCCAGGTCTCCTGCATTGCAAGCAGATTCTTTACCAGCTGAGCCACAAGGGAATCTTGTTTATCATGTATTTAAAAAATACAAACCCTCAGCTCAATTTAATTGTCTCCAATAAAGAATTTTAATTCAAAATCTTAAATGTAGCTTATTCAAATCTGTGTGTACTATGAATTACAGTGAACCAATCATTTCCACTTCTGTGTGCATACCCTGTGACCTGGTATTTCTACTAGCAATTATATACACTTGAGAAATTCTTACATGCACCAGAAAACATGTACCAGAATACACATGGAGTATGGCTTATGATTTGAAAATTTCTGAAAATAAGTCCAACCCAAATGTCTAGAAACATATGAAATATATATTCATACAATGGGATACATAGTGATCAACATAAATATATTAATAAATATAAAGAATAACATTAGAGAAAAAAGTCACAGAGAAACCTACAGAGTGCTTCCATTAATATAAAGTTCAAATCCAGACACAAGAAAACAATCTATTGTTTAAAGATATAAACACATGGCATAAAAATATATAAACAAACAAACATGAGAATAACAATTGAAATTTGAGATAGTGGGTACTTTTGACTGAGGAGGGAAAAGAGGGGAAAAATGGAAGGCTTCCAAGAAACTGATGGTGTTCATTTTTTTTTAAAGCAGGAGGTTGTTCCTGTTCCATAGATGTTTATGTTATTTTTTAAAACTGCACGGTCCAATATGGAAGCCACTGATTGACTGTGGCTATTGGGCACTTGAAATGTGACTACTATAAAATGAAACGTGCTGTAGGTGTAAAATACACATTGGATTTCAGTGACTTTGTTCAGAAAAAAGTTAAATATATGTCACACTTTTTCATATTGATTACATGTTTAAATGATCATATTTGAATATATTTGGTTAAATATAATATGTGAGTGAGTGAAGTCACTCAGTCATGTCCAACTCTTTGCGACCCCATGGACTGTAGCCCACCAGGCTCCTCCGTCCATGGGATTCTCCAGGCAAAATATATATCTATTATTAAATTAATTTCTCTGCTTCTTTTCACTTTTTCTAATGCAGCTAAGAGAATATGTAAAATTACATCTATGATCACGTTATGTTTCTGTTAAACAATGCTTTAAACCCTACTTATACATTTTCCATTCTTTATATATCTCTTACATTTTATAGTAAACATTTAAATTGTATATATATTAATTATATAATAAAAGCCAGATTTTCACTATTAAAGATACAAGGAGAAGTAGTTTTACTTTTCAAACATAATATAAACTAGTTTAATGTAACATATTCAATATGGACATCTAAGTCTTTCTTTGGATGGGGTAGCTATACATTAATTGATATTTCCAAAAATAGTGGCATGTGATTAAACTTAATATACACACATACTTTTTGGTCATTTGCTTTAAAAATTCAGGAAAAGAGCTTGGATTTTCACAAAAGAAAATTTGTGTGAAATTTACTGATATACTGTATGACTAGCTGATATACTGAATTATCAAGCAGTTACTGGAAAAGGAACAAAAAAATCAATAAATCCTAATTCAGACTACATGGATGAGTGTAAAAAAATTGAATGTAGCAACTATAAAATTTAAAGATTTTGTTCTAGGCTAATTCAATTTTTTGGGAAACTACAGAATGCCAATATTGAGAATTATCTCTCCTCTGCGGAACTTGATCTGACCATCTAATTTGCAAAGCACAAAGATTATCTAATTTGGTACTTAATACAAATAGTTCATCTGAATAAATGAAGTGTGAATATCTAATAGTCTTTCTGTTTTCTAAATTCTGCTAGAAGCTCAGCATCATGTACCAGCCATATAAAACATTTAAGAGAAAAGGGGAATTTAAAGGTTATCAGTACACCGAATTCAAAATGTATTTCAATCGATTGACACTATAAAAGAAACATGAACATGCATGCATGTGCACACGCACACACACATACGCACACACACAAAACTCCTCTCTATTTGTAAATTACAGAGATTCAGTGGAAAAGAAGTTCAGAATCTGATGAGGAATTTTGATCAGTCTTTAGAATAGGGAAAACACAGAATACGAGATACAAACCAGGAAACAATATGATACACGGAAAAAAAAAAAAAAAAAAGAGGAATTGGGCTTGGAGCCAAAGAGAATTTGATTTGCATCCCTTCATTTACTTTCTTAGAAACTTTGAGGAAATTCCTAAATTAGGATTCTCAACTTTCTCAACTATTAAATAGGAAGAAACTTACTACTTTGAAAAATTTCCAGCAACATGAAATCAAGCATGTGCCCAAGACTTGGGAGGTATTGGCATTTTTGCCCATCACTGAAGAAAGCCATAAGAAGGAAGCCAACATTTGATTTTCTGTTCTACCCTCCTCACTAACAGTGTTTGATAATCTACATTTGAGTGAGACCTCAAATTAATAGAAGCCTTTCCTCCAGTAGTAGTATTGACATGCACGTATCCCTCTCAGTTAAAACAACTACACCGATTAAAACAGAGAAACAAACAATGGCAACAACAACAACAACAACAAATGTTAAAGGAAGAAAATAGTCCACCTAAAAAGAAAAGGAAGCTAAATTCTAGTAAACCTGACATAAATATGTCAAAAATGGCAAGGGGGAAATAGTATTCTTTGTCGAATGTACCAAAAAGAATATATAGTTTTATTTTAGAAAAGGAAAGGCATTTAAATGCTAAGTTAGGTTCTAGGATAGACAGCACAGAAACTGGAACCCCTGTTTGGGCTGTATAACCTTGGGCAAATAACTTAACTTAGGTGCC
Source organism: Oryx dammah (assembly GCF_014754425.2). Lineage (NCBI taxonomy): Eukaryota > Metazoa > Chordata > Mammalia > Artiodactyla > Bovidae > Oryx > Oryx dammah. The sequence goes on along the minus strand of NW_024070207.1, from coordinate 102,463,740 downwards.
TCACTTGCTAAATAAGTATATTAGGAGAATCTACCTCATAGGAGAGTATGATTGTTGAAGGTACAGAAATTATTTAGACTACTTTCTGACACAAAAGAGTCATTACCACAAGTCTTACTATCCATGTTATCATTATCACCACTGCCATCAACATCATCATTTGTATTTCTAAAGAGCATATAAACAGAAGTTAGGTCTCTGGGGACTTCCCTGGTGGCCCAGCAATTAAGACTCTTCTCCCATTTCAGGGGGCACAGATTTGAACCCTAATCAAGGAACTAAGGTCCTGCTTGCAGCCCAGTACAGCCAAGAAAAAAAAAAAGAAAAAGAAAAAGAAAGAAATTAGGTCTCTGAAATGCAGCAAGTCCCCCATTTATTTAGTAATCATATGGCCAACAAATACAGTTGCTTTCAATCACTTTTTGGTTGCAAAATTCCTTTTTTCCTCTAATAAATGTACTAGAGGACCCTGATACTGAAATTGAGTCAGAATTGGTTTGACTGAACCAGGTTGGGAACCTTAAATCCCCACCTGTGTATTTATCTTCATCATATGCAGTGGTCTCTGAGTAAGTGAAAAACAAGTAGTATATAGGCATTTAAAGTGGTTAAAAAAAACTATATTAAGGCAACAAATAACATGTATAAGAAAACTTGAATATCTCTGGGTTGACTCCTATGAAACCATATTGCATTTGACTTGAATCATATCAAACAAAAGCACTTCCAAAATATTGTTTAATGAAAAATTCTAACATTTAAAAACAAGAATGACATTTAATAGATAAACATCAATTTTCTATAGCTACACTGTCCAACAGTGGATCTTGAAATTTTAATGTCTTAGTTACTATTAATTAAAATAAAAATTGAATTCCTTAGTCTCCCTGACCAAAATACCATTGTTCAATAGCCATTTATGACCAGTAGCTACTATCTTGGACAGCAGAGCTAGAACATGTCTAATATCACAGAAAGTTCTATTGGATAGCAATCATTTAGAACATTTCATTATTTGGAAAATTATGCTCTCAATATTGAGTATGTAAGAACATGACTATAAGCAGTAATAAAATACAGGTTGGGAAACACTTTTACTTTCATAAATGCAGTGTAGTCAGAGAAACAGTTTAAATTTACTTCTGTGGAGGAGTTTATTTTGTCAAGGCTTTCTCTGAAATTGTCCACAATATGATATTTACATGAGATACATAGCAGAGTAGGAAAAACTGTTGTCAGAGTTAGCACCTGTATGACCTTGAGGAGGTCAGGCAGTCTCCCTATGCCCCAGCGCTTCGAGAAAACATGGGGGTAATGACAGTTGTCTACCTAACCAGTTTACTTGCTGAACAAGTGAGAAAGTCAATACAAAAGTCCTTTGTAAACTCTGAAGCCCAAAACAATTACTAGTTATCATTATAATCATTTCTACCTTTTCACTTGGCTGAATACAAATGAAGTGTATAATTTCTGTAGAAATAGTTGAGCTAGTCTGAAGGAAAATGTCATGGTTAAAGCATTTGAGAGAGAAATATATTTATGGTCCAGAGACTCCAGGGCTACTGATTAGGAAAAAAAAATCATTTCTGGGTAAGCACATTTATTTGGGAATTGTTAGACAATCTGTATTTTATAATTCAGAAACAGAATATTCTGTTAAATTGGGTAAAATGATGTTTTATCTCCATTTTATCAACTGAAAGACACCAATTTTGACTTTAGCTTTAGAGGTAATAAGATCAGAGTTGCCCCTTAAAAGCATATTAAAACTTCAGGAAGTTTTACAACATGTTAATTTAATGCTTTATTGGCTTACTTCATTTAAGGTTACAAAGAACTGAAATGATCTTTGTGAAGTTTTGATCTAATCTCATTCCACAATGGTTCTTAATTTCTGCCTGGAAGGCAAACTTGCACATTTAAATTTGAGAATTAAAAGAAACAAATAAACTGGTATATATTGGTGTTACCAAAACTTGCAGATTAAAAAAAATACACAGAATTGAAAATTAATGTATTTCAGTTGCCAGAGATTTCAACATTCTTCCAAAAACCTGCAACAAACATACAATATTACTAATTATACTGTGCTTTAAAATTGAACACAGAGTCAGAATACTTTCCTCTTAAGTATATTTTTTTCTCTTCTTTCCACCACCAAATAATGCTTATATTTCTTTGGAGCACACAGAGTTACACATATGTGTCAGTGGGGTTAATGCCAGTTGCTGTAACAAAGGGATCCTGGTAGCTTAAGAAAAGAAAAGGAAAAAAATGTATACTTCAAAATATACACAGGCATTCCTGTCTGTGCATAGCTTTCTTCCACATAGTGATTTAGGGACTCTGGGTTCTTCCATGTTAGGCCTTTTCACCTCCTAATTCTTTGGAACCTTTTCTATAACATCAGCAGGTGGGTCGGGGATGGTTGGAAAAGACATGCCTGCAATGTAACTTGCACTGCAATTCCACTGTTAAGAACTAGGCACATGGCTCTAACTAGAAGCAAGGGGAGCTGGGAAATGTAGCTGCTGCTTTGACAACTTCATCCTAGAAAGCAGCAACTCTATACTCTGAAAGGGAGAGCACAAATTGTGATGGAAAGATAGTTGCCTATGCAATAGTATGAATTTTAGAGAAAAGAGATGCAAAGAGTTGATTATTACTGATAAAAGCACTCATTTAATACTTTTCATATCTTTAATTCTGTTCTCTAGCTTCTAAGTGAAAATGGAAATGTTATACATCCAATACTTTTACCCCCTCCCTTCCCTTAAACAAGTAGAGGACAGAAGGAATTCTGGCAGAGAAAGAAGACTTGGTGTCAAGAAGGAAGTCCTTAAGATGGGACAACTGGAGATCTTTTTCAGTTCTTTTTATTTCTCTCCTTGTCAATCCTTGATTCTCCATTAATACTCTTTGTTTTCAACCCCCATTTTCAGCATGAAATGAAGAAGAATGTCACTCAGGGTTATAGCCCCACTATAAGAACCCTGAATGACAATCTAAGAAAAGACATTTTAAGACTGAACCCTTTAGCCTGTTAGCACACACACACACTGAGGAGTCACCTGGCCTTCAGAGATTCCTTGGATGACTGTGACACTCCTTTATCCAACAAAAACTGAGTCACTTCAAGTAGAGGATAGATAAATCCATCATCTCTTGAAGGAAGATTTAAAAAGGTTATCAGCTACCTACTAAAGGACCAAGTAGATTTCCCTGATTGCAAACTGTCCTGCGTGACCCAAGAAGGAGCATGGCAAACTCTCCAATGTTTATACAGGCTGTTCATTCTTTCATCATGGATTTATCGAGCACCTGCTACATGAATGCCCTGGGTTTGAGGTTAGGGATCCAAAGGCAAATATGAATGAGTCTTTAAATAAGAGAGTGACAAGGTAATGTGTGTATTCATAAAAACTACTCTGCAGAGTGGAAAACATACCGGAGGAACAAGAGTGGAGGCAAGAACAGTGAGGAGGCTGATGCATTAGTACAGGTAGGACATGTGTGCCACCCAGGCAAAGGAGTGAATGCAAATGAAAAGATGTGAATGAATTCCAGAGCTAGTTGATTGTACCTGGAGGGTGTTATGCTTAGTAAAATAAGTCAGATAGAGAAAGACAAAATACTGTAGGTTTTCACTTACACATGGAATCCAAAAAATAAAATAGACAATGAATATAATAAAACAGAAGCAGACTCACAGATTCAGAGAACAAACTAGTAGTTGCTAGTGGGGAGAGGTGAGGAAGGAGGGGCACAATAAGGGAAGGGGATTAAGAGGTACAAACTACTAGGTATAAAATAAATAAGATACAAGGATGTAACATAGAGCACAAGGAATATAGCCACTATTTTATATAACTTTTAGTGGAGTATAATGTATAAAAATATTGAATCACTTTATTGTACACCTGAAATTAATATAATAATATAAATCAATCAGATTTCAGTAAAAACAAAACAAACCAACAATCAAAAAAGAGATAGTTGTTTGTAGATTTGGCAGGACCCAAGAAAAGTATGTGCCATGTGGGGGATGCTTGATGCCCTTGCCTGAAGTAAGACGGTCAAAGGAGAAACATGCTTGCTGGTAGAGGGTAAATTACGAATTTGGTTTTTGAACATGTACAATTTAAGAGGGTATGTGAAAGTTTGGATGGAAGCAACTGGATACACAAGTCTGGAAGGAAGAGGATTCTAGCCTGGAGCAAAACCTTGGAGTTGAAGCCATGGAATGGATGAGAGGGACTCAAGGAGACTTTGTAGAATGAAGAGTCTGGGTAAAACCCTGAGGAACAGCAACATACGAGAAAGAGCCATGGGGAGAGATGCCAGCAAGTGGGATCAAGCAGATATTTCTAAGTACAAGATGTTATAAGGATAACAAGGAGAATGTGCTACTAAGGAAGTGAAATCACCCTCAGGAAGGAGGGCATCTTTGTCCAGAGAGCCTGCTACAAAACGCTCAAGTGAAATGAGGCTTAAAAGAAACGTTTTTGCAGGTGTGGCAACAAGGAAGCTGCTGACAACCTCCTCTAGTGGAACTGAAGGAAAGAAGAAAAGTGAAACTGATCGACCAGTAAAGAAGGGTCTGAGGAAGTACCTTAATAATAACATTCCAAAGTTATATCACAAGCAAGTGATGGTAGTTACTACATATACAAATTTCCCTGCTGGGCAGCACCGTGATGCTATATTATCAGACAAGACGGCAACTGGCTTTCGTTCCCCATATTCATGCACGCATTTGTCTTTCAGAAAGTCAACCTGCTTTTTAGTTACTACTGGTACATGTGTCTTGCCAAAAAGCTAAGAAGGTATAAATTATCTGAAGAATATAAAATAATGAATAATTTATGTTCTTTATTGAACATATTAAGGTCTAGGAATTTCCTTATTTCTCCCAACAACCCTGCCTTTTTTCAGAAGAGAAACTGGAGGTTCAAGTATGATAAGTCATAGGCCAGAGACCAAACAGATGGAAAAGTGATAGCAATGAATTTTATTTACTTATACTGGCTCTTTCCCCCCCTTAAACACCCCCACTTCCTTCATCCTTTAAGCGCAAAAAGGACCAATCTATAGGTTTTTATTATTATCTCCTAACATCTGATTCAATTTAATCTGTATCATATAAAGTTCTCAGAGAATACTTATTGAAAAAAGCAATTTAAAAAAACACCTGAATTTACCTAAGGTCACATTTAGAAAAAATCTAAGACAAATGATAGACATGATAGATATTAGGATAAATATCTTGCCTCCATTCCTGTTGGGGGAGGGGACTAGTAAGTAAGAAATGTCAGAATCAGAGATGTAGTAGAGAGAAATAAAAAATTAATCAAGAAGATCCTAGAAGGAAGACCTCATAAGATACAACATAACATATAGCAGTCATGCAATAAACATTGCCTGGTTTGAACTGAACTCACGGTAGCAAAATGACAACTTGGGCCATGTTGACACAAAAAATGGATTCTCTTATTCAGACAATTCTTATACTGAATAAATTTAATTTCTTTCAGTTCTGGCATAGCTCAGATAAATGTTCCTTATAACCATCTGCTTGCCTTCCTCCGATTCTGTGCTGCCAAACAAACTTCTGTTCTTTAATTTGTTTTGCTAAGTGAACTTAGTCACAGGGAAAAGGTTAGTTCATGTGGCTGGCAATACAATATTCTCAGGTCACCTTTCTCCCATTGTAAATAACTACACTGACATTCTTTTTATTGTCCACCATTTTGGTGACTGTGGATGAGGTTCAGTTTATAACATTCATTTCTATATCTATATGATTAGCAAGCACGTCCTGGTCTCAGAGATATAAATGCCAGGAAGAAACTGCTGTTGTTTAGTTGCTAAGTCATGTCCCACTCTTTGAGACCCCCATGGGCTGTAGCCCATTAGGCTCCTAAACTATTTGACTACAAATTCAAGTCTCAGAATTTGATCTAATGCCTGCAGGGAAACTATGAAATGCTAAAGTGTTAGGGATTGAAACATATGCCTACAGACTGAATACTGGGGGTTAATGTAAAAATACAGAAAAAAACCGACATGATATTGGGAAATCAAACACCTGACACTAGACTTTGAGAAATGTTTATGGCAAACACCTACCCTCCCTTTTTCTCCAAACAAGTTGTTCACTAGTTCTAATTTGTTGTGTGATTAATACATACCTTTCCAGTCAGAGCATGAGACGGACTGACTATAACAGCTATAACATTGCTCTCGGGCAAATGTATTCATTCCTCCTCCACAACCTACACATAACTTTGTTACAACATCATCTGTAAAATTTTGAAATAATTTTCTGTTTCCGGATTGTGCAATTAGTGAAGGAAGTTATTCTCTCTGAAGATATTTATTCAATTCCTACTATGGACCAGAGATTGTTCTATGTGATGGGGAGTCAGCAGGATTCAGTTAAAACACTCCTGCCCATGTGAATATCACATTTTGAATGATGGGAGAATGAAGGGAATTTGGTGTTAAAGAGGCTTGGTTTGAAACCTGGCACCATTATTTCCTAGACTTATGACCTTAGGAAAGTAGCTCAACCAAAACTTCAGCTGCCTCACCCATAAACTGAGGATGATAACACCTTACACCACGATTATAAGATTTGAATGAAATGTCATGGTGCAACCAAATAAAAATAGTAGTGAAGATTTACTGTGTGCTTGTTTTATGACAGCATCATTATGCTTTAATCATCACAATAAATATACAAGGTAGGTATCATTACAGAGAGATTAAATGACTTAAATAGGGAATAAGTAAGTGGTAGAGCTAGAATTCAAACTTAGTTATTCTAATGAACCTGTGCTCTTTTTAACTCCACTCTCCTGTGTTTGCTGCTTTCTTCTGCTTCACTCCACGCCTGGAGTGCAAGTTGTGACAGTGAGGATTCTGTCAGTTGCCCACTGCAGTAAACTGGACTCAAATTAGCAAAAGCAAAAGGGATTTACTGCTTCGCTTTATTGAAAAGTGCTGATGTGGGCTGCAAGTGAAGTTCCATCAAGGCTCCTAAACCATAACTCTCAGTTCTTTTGATCTCCCCCTTAAGGGTCAATCTTACTGAAGTTACCTTCTCTAATGGTATTAGAACAGCTGCAGAAACTCTAAGTAACATATCTGTGTATTACTCAGTGCAAAGCAAGAGAGAAAGAATTTCCAAGAAGCCTGTACCAAAAGCATCCTTGAGTCTCATCACCCCCAATAGGCCATGTGTTCATCCTTGAGCCTATTATTTTGGATTACATTGGCTTGCATGGCTCTGAGCTATATGCTTTATTGCTGGAACAATCAAAAAAATATTTTTTGTCCACACAGAGTGGCTTGCAGGATTTTAGTTCCCTGACCAGGGAATGAACTTGAGCCCTCTGCTGTAAGAGTGTGGAGTCCTAACCGCTGGACTGCCAGGAATTACCTCAATACATATAGTTAAATTAATTAATGTCTTAAAAGCAAATTAAGCATTTCTCACATATCTGTCCATAATATTTTCTAACTATGAAGTGAAAAATAAAAGAACACACACAGTAAGAGAAGAAATGCTTTTTAAACAATCCCAAGTAGTAACACTCACACACATAATTGTTCCTGGCATATTTCTTTTTGAAATTCAGTCATCTACATGAAAACAGCAGAAGGGGAGCTCAGGACAATATGCCATGAATATTTCATATACAATCTGCTTCACACTATACAATTCATTTGTATGGGAGCCTTATTCATTTCTCCCAAATCAAATACTGTTCCTGACTTTCTCGTTTTTTTTGTTTGTTTTTGTACTATAAGATTTGTTTTTCACCTAGTATTCATTCACTAAAAATCTTTATACATCTAATAATTCAAGTACAAGTTAGTACTAAATTTTACTATTTTCTAGTAGGAAAACCCGATATGTTTGAATGCTTTATTGTCAATCTGGAAGAATTCTATTTTTCACCTCAATATTATCTGTGTTCAATGCATTATCCCTTATGAGCCACATTCCTTCCAATAAAGTTAAGATAGACTGAGAGATTTTATACAACTGAAATGAAAATAAATTGATTTAGGATGTATTTTATTCTTAAACAATATATCCCACGTGCCATGGTTTCAGATCTACACTGCCTCCATTTCACACATGTTGGCTTGGCATAGACATTCTCATTTTTAGTGTATTTCTTGCTATTTGGTTACTGACTGTTTTCAGTGTCTTTCATAGGTTCAACCTGGAATGTACATGGTAACTATCTATTTCTTAATAATGTAAAATAAAAGTACTGATTTTGTTTTTAATGAATAACAAAAGTGGGGAAAGAAGTATGTGGAAGAAAGAGAAATATCATAGGACATCTCTTATATGTGGAATCCAAAAAAGAAATGATACAAATGAACTTACTTACAAAACAAAACCAGACTCATAGATTTAGAGACCGAACTCATGATTGCTGGGGAGAAGGATGGGGGAAAGGGGTAGTTAGGGAGCGTGGGATGGACATGTACACACTTTTGTATTTAAAATGGATAACCAACAAGGACCTACTGTATAGCACAGGGAACTCTGATCAATATTATGTGGCAGCCTGAATGGGAGAGGAGTTGGGGGAGAAGGAGTACATGTAAACATATGGCTGAGACCCTTCACTGTTCACCTGAAACTATTACAATGCTGTTAATTAGCTATACCTCAATACAAAATAACAAGTTTAAAATAGATAAATAAAAAGGGGAAAAAGTAGTATGTAGAGAAAGCGTAAATATATAAACTACTTTAGTGCTCTTGCCTCTAGGTTAGCAGACCAGTAACACACTATGCTCTGTGCTGTTATTCTGGGAGAAATTTAGGCCCCTGAGACCAGTTGGGCCCCAGGTTTTAAAGGGCCCAGTCTGACCCTTCTCCAGATGTGAGGAGTTTATGGGGCCAACTCAACAAACCCATTAGGAACTCACACTCTTATGTTCTGGACACCAGGATCCCAGAATTCCCTAGCCAAAAGGTTCAAAGTCATCTTCCAGGTATGGCCAAGGAGCAAGTCTTTGCAGTAAGTGGGTGGAATTTGAATATATGTGTGTGGGATGATGTGGCCATATCTATGTACACAAGATTCCTCCCAGTGTGGGATGGAATGAAAAGAATGTGGAAAAATAGGCAGTGGGTCCCTGAGAAAAAGCTTGGGGTCAGCTCTTCTCAAGCTCCCTCCTTCTAGTACAGAACTCCAGTCAAATAATTTGAATTTGAACCCACACTTCCATATCATCATGATGGTATATTTGTCAAGGAAGAGAGCTATAATGTATTTTATTTAACAGATGGCTCAGCAGGTAAAGAATCTACCTGCAATGCAGGAGACACAGGAGATGCAGGTTCGATCCCTGGGTTGGAGAGATCCCCTGGAGTAGGAAATGTGAGCCCACCCCAGTATTCATGCCTGAAAAATTCCATGGACAGAGGAGCTTGGTGAGGCTACAGCGTAAAGGGCTACAAAGAGTCAGACACAACTCAGTGACTAAGATGAGCTTCTGACTCAATGTATTTCTTATAAATATTAATGCCGACCACCATTTGTACTCTCAGTTCAGGGCAGCCCTGACCTCACACAATGCCTTAGAGGACTATGTGATATACTGGGTTGGCCAATGAGTTCATTTGGATTTTTCCATAATATCATATAGGAAAACCTGAACAAACTTTTCAGCCAACCCAACAGAATACCAAAAGATGTCATTCTTTCACTTGCTGGGCTAAATTGGCTTGGGAGGTGAAGAGGTTCTTTAAACAATAGGGCATAGTTTTTAGAACTGGAGACTCTTAGAGACATTAGTTTTCTTCTTGAGGGAAGGAAGCCGGAAGCAACACAAACCATGAGCAAAAACATGAACATATTCGAAAGCATTTCCCTGGTATATGTTTCTGTTGTGCAAATCTTCTGGGATCCATTTGCTTCTTCATCTGTAGCTCTATAATTAAGATTCTAACTCTGAGCTCAATAATTAAATCAATAGTTCATTAGCTTTTCAGAAAAAAAGCTCCACACAACAAATATAGCTTCTTAAAAAGATAGGTGAGATTTGTTAGTCTGGTCATATGTTCTAAACAAATTGTTTTAAATGTAATTGAAGAACTCCAAGTTCTATGAATAGAATATAAATTTGACTATAAGTTTATAAATCTTTAAACATCAAGACTCATCTAGGTTATATTTAGTACTAATAAATTTAAAATGCATCATTTTATCTAAAATTTATTATTTTGAAACCAAAAGTACAGACTGTACCTTTTATGGTTCTGAGGTTGTCCTATGGAAAATATGCATGCTGGAAGTAGCCATTAAAATAATTATGACTCAAAAACTGCTGCTGCTAAGTTGCTTCAGTCGTGTCTGACTCTGCGTGACCCCAGGGACGGCAGCCCACCAGGCTCCCCGATCCCTGGGATTCTCCAGGCAAGAACACTGGAGTGGGTTGCCATACATCTTTAACATGCCAAGATCTACTACAGTTTTGTGGTGTCAAAAATAGAATATTTCAAAAAAGACTTAAAATGGAAGTTTAATATACCAAAATAAATTCAACCATGAATTTCAAACTTATTTTTCTTTTTAAACACAAATCCAATATCAATTCTCAAAATATAAATGTTCTGGTAAGGGAAGCAATATATGCTATTTTTCACAAATTAATTTTCATGAAAAGAAGCCAAGTAAATAAGATATAAAATAAATACAACACTTTAAAGACTAAAAAAATAATTATATTAAGCAATGATAATGGAAAGTAATTTCTTATTTTGTAGATAAACAATATCTTATTTTCCACTGACTTTTCAATTTCACTTATTTCCCATATTCTAGACCCTGTTTTATAATTGGGTACACAGATGAATAAGTTGTCATTTCTACCCATAAAATACTCAGTCTTAAAAAAGGAAGGACTCCATCTGAAGACTAAAGCTATTATTTTAAGCCCGTTTATAATATCTTCATTGAGGGGCTTCCCTGGTGGCTCAGATGGTAAAGAATCTGCCTGTGATGCAGGAGACCTGGGTTCAATCCCTGGGTTGGGAAGATCCCCCGGAAGAGGAAATGGCAACCCACTCCGGTATTCTTGCCTTGGAGAATCCCCATGGGCAGAGGAGCCTGGTGGGTTACAGTCCATGGGGTCGCAAAGAATCGGACATGACTGAGTGACTAAGCACATAATATCTTCATTAACAATCCAAAATACAGTTATTTTTCCAAAAGATGAAAAAGAGCATCTTTCTATTCAACTGATCCTGAGTTTTAAGGAACAATTTCATTAAAAAAGACACACACACACACACAACAAAACACCAATTTCATTTTGAAAGGGACTGGGTAGGGAAAAGGAAGATCTAAAGTGGTATAAAAATTACTCAATTCAGACTCTAAACTACCAAAACACAATTACTTCTCCTTATTTAATCTTTTTAATTTGTTAAAACTCTTTGTTTATCTGAAAAAAAATTTATTGAGAATCTACTATGTATTGAATATGGCATTAGGCCTTGGACATAAAAGTGTGAAGCAAGCAACCCAGTTCTCACCATCTCATGGCTTCCCTTCTTGTAAGTTATTATATGACAGTGAGGTAAGATCTGTTATGGAGGAAGTAGAGGCTTCCAAAAAACTATAAACAATGTACCCAATCAGATGTGGGGGCAGGGAGTGGGATGGCAAGGCCACCAAGAATTTCTTGCCACAAAGAACCATGAAGAAGATGCACAAGCTCATCAGGTAAAGCAGGAATGGAAGAGATGGGCCATGGTGGTGGTTACAACCATTATGATGAATTCAGGTCCCCATGGGGGGAAAATGTGAAATATTAGGATCTAGTGATTTGGAAATTGTACAGATAGTTTTACTTTTGTAAGGCTGAATAGTTTAGGGGGTAACCAAAAGGGTAAAAAAAGAATGACAAACAGACAAGACATTAGTTGTTACTGTTTTAGTCTCTTAAGTCGTGTCCAACTCTTTGTGACCCCATGGACTGTAGCCCACCAGGCTCCTCTGTCCATGGAATTTTCCAGGCAATAATACTGGAGTGTGTTGCCATTTCCTACTTCCAGGGGATCTCCCCAACCCAGGGATAGAACCCATGATTCCTGAATTGGCAGGTGAATTCTTTACCACTGAGCACCAGGGACATAAGACAGTAGAGGAGGAATCATTTGGCAAGCTGAAAGGAGTTGAGTCTATGGAGGAACATCGGAGCTTGTGGTGGAGTATGGTGGCAGAGAGGACAAGTGAGGATGTAACCTGTGTTTCCATACAGAAGGAGCTAATAAACCACATCTCAAAGTTTTCACTTTATCCATGGAAGAGACAAGAAGGATTACTCATGGCTTTCGGGCAGAAAATAGGCATACTCAGATTTTTGTTTTAGAAAGATTTCTTAAGTTTTTGTGTGGAAATAGATGAGAACAGCAAGAGTAGAATACTAGGATTTAGGCGAGAGTTGCTATTTCAAAATCTTAGCAATAGATCAGGGTTATCTGATTTCTGGTATTAGGTTTCAAGAAGAGGAAAATAAGACATCCTAGAGAGAGTTCTTTCAAAAAGTAATCAACCAAACAATTACTTGGATTAACTGGATGCGTGGCTTATATCTAGGCTTCAGCTTTGTTCAACAAAGTAGGTGGTGGTTGTATTAAATAAGTCAGGGAACCAGAGGGTAGAAGTAGGATTCACAGTGCTAATGCTTGGGTTTGAGCATTTAAGCTAAAGTTTGTGAGGCAAATTTATAGAGATCCAATAGATATTTGTTTATTTTTATAGAGTACTTTGGAAAATTATCTGGGCTGAAATTACAGTAAAAGGGTCATCAACATAAGAATGCTAATTGCATTCACAGATGAGATGACCCAGAGTAAGGATGTCAAGTACAAGGGGAAAAAGGCCCTAGAACAAAACATTGAAGAATATCACTACTTAAAGAAAGTGATATGCTTTGTGAGTCACAAAAGAGGTAAGAATGTCAGAGTCATACAAATTAGGAATAGAGTGTTTTAAACAGGATAGAGGTGCCAATTGGTCCCTAATCAGGTGAAGTAAGATAAAGTGCAAAAAGAAAAAAAAAAAGAAAAAGAAAAACTCCACCAAATTTGGCAAAAGAAGGACCCTCAGTGTCTTTGGTGAGAGCAACCCCCATGAAACTTTGCTGGTAGAAGTCGACATGCAGTGCACTGGAGCGAGGCTGGGAGCATGACAGGGAGAGAGCAAACAGAGGTAAGTTTTTCAAGAATTTTCTGTGTAAAAGAGAGTCAAGAAGGAAATAAGTGGTAGAGGACACAGAACTGAAGGGTTGTGTTAATGATGTAAAATACTAGTGGATGGTTAAATGCTCACAGACTGTGCGATCTCCTTTTCGGAATGCAGAGAGCATGCCGTTACATAAAGCAAATACACGTATCATATGTCTTCATGAGCCAGCAATGTGATGACAGTATATTCCCACAGAACATATTCACTGAAGTGTTAACATAAAATATTTTACAGATTAATTACCATCTCTGAAATTACATTTGTAAAACTGGTGTGCTTTACTAAATCTCCGTGGGCAAGATAGGCTGATGGAGACGGAGCATTTATTTGTACAAATGTTGAGAGTTATGGATTGAAGAATAATTATATCTAATGATAGATTTTCCAAAGCTCTTACTATTTAAGATATAATACAGTAACAAAAATACAGGCTTCAGTTAGGACCTCTTTCCATTGATTCCGAAAGAAGACACTCAAAGTGTAATAGTGCATAAAGAGTGCCAAGCTTTGAGGAATATCAATCTCTGGAAACACTCCATTTTGTTAGCACTCTTAGATTTTCCACAGAAAAATCTCATCAGATACCTCTCTTTGTAAGTATTCACAAGATCCTTAATAGTTCCATGCACATAGTCAATATCCAGTAAATCAGGAAGTGCCTGTAATAGATCCTGTTTTTTACTCATTTTGCTTCAATGATGTTATTCCTGAACTTCCAGATTTCTAGAAATTGTTTCTGGCTTATGTTCATATGTGGAGTAAACTACACACCATTTATTTTTAAATGACAATAATTAATAAAGTACCTAATTATTCTAATTTCCCTTGTTCTATAGACATTTCATAACAGAATCTCTTAGGCTATAGCTTTACTTTAGCAGCTACATAACCAAACAAAAAGTAGAACTGAGAGTTTGATAGAGGAGCACATGGTTGGTTGTTTAATTATTCATTCATTCAACAAACATCTTCTCATCAGCTAGACCACCTGCCAGGGTCTGGACTGGACCTGACAGATACAAAGTGTATAGGAACAGATGTGTGTGTATTTTACATAATTTGGTAATCTCTCGAAGTCTAGTATTTCTCAGCTGACAATGAGAACCACAGAGCCTTTCTAGCAGGGTGGGTAGCAGGAATCCAGAGGACAGGAGGGAGGGATATTCATTCTGGGTAAAATGAACAAGGGGAGCAGACATCGCATATAAGTGTCAGCAAAGTACATGAGATCTTCAAGAAGTGAGAGTTGCTATTGCTGTTGTTATTATAATCCATGTTAAGTCTACCCTCTGTTCTTCCATTGCTCTTGAGAGGAAAGCTCTTTCACTTTTCATAGGTGATTTTTGGAATGGAAAGCAAGGAACTGGTGGCACGTGCAAATTTGGTATGTGCCAACAGACAAGATATTTCCAAATGCACATCAATAGCACATGTCCCAGTCTCATCTACTAAATCCTCATTATAGTCTTATGAGAAGGATCAGAAGGTACACTACCCTTCCCCATTTTAGAGGTGAGCACACAGAGAAACAGAAAAGTCAGTTTCTCACTTCAAATCATACAGATAGCAACTGATAAAGCTTGGACTCACAAATGTTCCCTGATTCTGAGTCTTTCCACTTTCTAAACTGCACACTATGTCCATGAAACACATCAGATCCATTATACGAACAATAAGATTTACTCAAGAAAAGATCTCTGGGTCCCAAGCTGTCATCTCCTGGTACCCCAAGTCCAAAGGGCCTTTGTCTCTGAGCAGGATATTTATAATAAGTAGACAAGTGATACCATAAATCTAGATCTGGGTTGGGTTGTGCTTTGGGTTGGTTGTGTTGTTGCTCAGTCATGTCCAACTCTTTGTGACCCCATGGACTATAGCCTGCCAGGTTCCTCTGTCCATGGGATTCTCCAGGCAAGAATACTGGAGTGGGTTGCCATGCCCTCCTCCAAGGGATCTTCCCAACCCAGGGATCAAACCCAGGTATTCCACATTGCAAGTGGATTCTTTACCATCTGAGCCACCATCCAAATGAAGGATTTAGCAAATCACAACTCATATTCAAATATGTAAGAGACAAGGATGATTACCTTTTACCTAGAATGAAGGTCTCGAAATATTTGTGTATCTCATCAGTTAAAAAAAAAAAAGCATGAACCCTATATAAATTAGAATGTTTGGGTTCTCAGTCACTAGGTCATGTCCAACTCTTTTGTGACCCTACAGACTGTAGCACACCAGGCTTCTCTGCCCATGGGATTTCACAGGCAAGAATACTGCAATGTGTTGCCATTTATTCCTCCAGGGAAATCTTCCGGATATGTGTCTGCTGCATTAGGAGGCAGGTTCAGAGCTGTCTGGGAAGCCCTGAAAGGATGCATGCTCTGTGGAAAAAGGACTTCATTTCATCATATTTTTGTTTCTTATTTCAATGTTTGAGTTTAAGTACAAGCCGGAGAAAGATTTGGAAAAAAAATGTCTTAAAAATGAGTTTTCCCTACCACAGCAGACATAAGAACTCTGCAAGAGGAGGAAAAAGAGAGTTGGGAGAGGAGATAAGAAAATCAGACGCTACTCGGTTTGTGAGGAGGGGCCCTGACAGATAGAAACAGCAAAGGCAGCCTCACTTAATCCTTTAAGACCTTGGAGTGCAGCACAACAGTGGCGACAGTTTTCCTGTCCCTGAAAAGAGTATGGCAGTTAGCTGAGAAAGAGAACCAGCTGTGGCAGGCGAATACCTCAGTGAAAAGCATCATGGACCATATGGCCTTAAACTAGACTGGTGAACACATGCCCAGGATTAAAGACATCCAGACCGAAGGTCTGTGTAGACAAGCTTGTGCATCCAGTTGATCATATGTACAGACGCATCCTCTGGAGGTCGTGTGTGCTCCAGGAACACTGCGGAACGTGAATGCCTGCACTGGAAGAAGAGGGATGCCCTGTCCTAAAATGAAATGGATGGAGAACACCTGGGATTACATTGGTTACATTTTCTACCCTCGAGCAGAAAGGGGTAAGCAGTAAATTCCATCTGTTCAAAAGAATGACTAAGAGGAGATTAAGCCTGTACTCCCTGGATGTGTCTTCCCCCAGATTAGAGTGTAAGCCGGCTCTTTTGAGCTTTAAAACTAGCATCATCTCCTCTTCCTTACTGACATATGTTCTACTGAACATCTTTTCTCAAAATAGACCAGTTTCACCCACGTTGAAAATCTGTCAAGGCAGGGCTCTCCCTCTTTCTGAGTGATCTCCACAAGTACTGGAAGGGATCCCTGGCAGTCCTGGCACCACCTCCCTGCCAGGTGGTGCCAATTCAAAAGGGTGCACAGACCATGAGGTATCTGTGGCTTAAGACCTAAGTGACATCAGTTACACCGTGAACCCAAATCCCTGAAGAACAACTCTCTGTCCTGCCCCCAAGTTCATGCTGGATTAACCAGCATCTGGTAGGGCTGCTTTTCCTCTAGTTCTACTCAAATTTGGGAGCTTTTGATGTTTGAGTTTGGGGTATTTTCTCAGTTCTCCTCTTTTCGCATCCATGAATGTCAGTGCAGCACATTCTCCACACACTGACATGTCTTGTCTGTCCTTGAGCATCGTCGCTTAACCGTCAAATGATGGACCTCAGATACATCTACAATGTTTATCACTGTTGCACCACATACATGTTTTATATCTTTCATTATTATGACAGGTCTCTAGTTTCTGATATTTTCAAATTTGTACTGTCTTTGCATTAGGTATGATTAGCTTAATAATCTTGATAAAATACTCAACTAAGAAGGAACACACCAGTCCATGTATTGCCTTCTCCAACAACAACACAGTACCCAACTGCTAATATCATCTATTGGGTGTGGGGGTGATAGGAAAGTGTTGAAGATTCTATGCTGGGAGCCAGCCTTATTCCAATCAGAAAGAGAAAAAAAACACCATGTAAATATTAATAATATTGGACCACTATTTATTGGATGTTTGCTACACGTCAAGCCATGTGTTAAGTGCTTACATCTATTATCTTGACTGATCTTTTCTATTTTTTTCTTTTTTTTTGAGTTATTCATTGACATGTATAATTGACATAGTATATTAGTTTCAGGTGTACAATATAATGATTTGATATTGCTATTTTTATTTTTTATTGGAGTATAGCTGATTTACAATGTTGTATTAGTTTCACTTGCCTAGCCAGGTGACTCAGTTACCCATATATATCCACTCTTTTTTTAGATTTTTTTCCCCATATAGGTCATTACAGAGTACTGAGAATTCCCTCTGCTATACAATAGGTCCTTATTAGTTATCTATTTTATATATAACAGCATATAGTTGACAGATCTTATTAAAAATTTTGTGGCATAAATATTAACATTCCCTTTTCGAAAATTAGGAAATGGAGACTTAGAGAACTGAAGTAATTGGCAAAATATCACAATGCTAGTAAATATTGGAGCCAGGGATTAGGAACCCAAGTCTGTCTATCTCAGTGTCCCTGCTCTCAATTGCTGCATATAACTTATTTAAGAAAGTTTTAATTAAAGATTTAATTATTTCATAGCAAAAAAATATTTCTATTAGTGGTTTACTGGTGTAGGATACATTCTTTAATTCATCAGAAATTACTTAACTATTGATAAATATTTTTATATATCCTTAATGTCTAAAATCTAAATAGGTCAATGCTTATATATAATACATGCTAATTATATATAATTATAAAATTAAATAGAAATTATAATTATATATAGTTAAATCTTATAAATTTATATACAATTAGTATGTGTTATATAAGGATTTATATACCATGCATGTACACACATATATATATCACATATATATACACAGAAAGAGAGAATAAGTATATGTGTATTTCTGATAGATTATCACTGTAATCACCAAAACAAACAATATAAGCTCAATATTAACTGAAATATGTGACATTCAAGAAGTTTAAATATTTTAGAGGTTGCCTATGGCTATACACATAAATAAATAGATACAGCACACTCTTTTACATATAAAATGAGAAGAAATGGTCTCAATTATATTATTACATTTCCCCTCTAAATGTGTCATAGTACATTCTAGCAGAAAAAAAGTAATTTGTCATATGAAGACTAGAATGGATACATTTAACATGCAGATATGGTTTGTTGAAATGCCCTTAGAGATGAAAATGACAGGTAATGTATTTCTTAGTGCATTTATTCATATGTTTATTTTTGTGAGAGACAGACATAACTGTCAGCCTCTGGATACAGCTCAGTGGATAGTGACTTTTGCTTACGCTTAATAGTTTCCATATGTTCAATAAAAATCATTATGAGAAAGTTCACTGAACCTTTATACAAACTAACCATGCAATGCCTCACTCTAAAAGGCACTCAGGAGGTGAATGAAAAACCTGTATATTTCCTTTCGAAATGAACAAATAAAAAATATTTTATTTGTTTATTTAATGCATAATTTATCTTCCATAAATTATTATAATAGGAAGAAAAATAGTATATAAAGAGATTAACTAGATGTCAGGCATCTAAATGTGTTACATACATTGAAATATCTATCATCAAAATAAGCCTATGAGAGATTATTATTACATCCATTTAAGAGAAAAAGAAACTGACACAGAGATTAACTTCTCCTAGGTCATACTAATAGTGCACCTAGGCAGTGCGCCCAAAGCTCATGTATTTTAATCATTAAATTTCTACATTTACCTATCACTAACACAAATTTAGAAAAAGATTTTTTTTCTAGAAAATGTTGCCCTGTATTCTTGATGTTCTAATACAAATGTTAAGAATTTATAATAAAAGTATTAAACATGTTGGTGGGTAATCTGACATGTTCACAGATAGAATAATTTAG
Source organism: Oryx dammah (assembly GCF_014754425.2). Classification (NCBI taxonomy): domain Eukaryota; kingdom Metazoa; phylum Chordata; class Mammalia; order Artiodactyla; family Bovidae; genus Oryx; species Oryx dammah. The sequence continues at coordinate 102,444,580 of NW_024070207.1, read as the reverse complement.
CAGACCACATGAACAGGCTTTCTACATTACAGTCTTCTTTAAGCAACACATTATTTAACTTCATGGAATTTGGAAAAGAATATCTGTCAACTTTAGGAAACAAATATTAAGAATAAAAAAGATCAAGGGGGCTATTCTGCTTAACAGTTTGCTTTTAACACTGAAAGAGTACATATTAAAATATGGGTGTAATTCCAAAGTTAGATAAGTGTTCAAGTCAGCAAATACCCAGGTGGCTATTATATCCTGCATATACGTTCAGAAATTTTTTGGCCCTGAGAAGTTAATTGAAGCCTTTCCTTTTCAATACAATATGGCTGAGAACCAGGATGCTGAGGTCACATAGTAAGTTAGCAGCCAATTCAAAAAGAAAACCCTAGACACCTTTGATGAGGATGACTATTATTAGTTTTTCAATGCTAATATGTCATTCGCTGGCTTTAAAGTAGGAATAATATTCATTAATCTTGTGTTCATATTTCATTTAGAAAGCTATAAATGATATGAAAAGGCAGTGATTTGGACAGGATGTTTTGAATACAGACAAGTTGAAATGTAATTGGAAACGGGCCCACTTTCCCCATCTATCTTTGATTTTCTTGCTTCTTCCAAGTGTATCATTCCTCCTGCATCTACTGTCTGTTTTACTCTGATATTGATAGAGAAATGAGTTTTAATTCAAAAATTCAAATTATAGTCTTACAAGCTGTTTGATATAAATGCTCAATAAAAATTAAGGAAAAAACACAAAAATAAGAGCAGATATAAGAAAATAATATGATTTTTTTGTCTTTATCAGAATGATGTCTATGACAGCTTTAAATACTATCCAAAACTAAAATTTCTTTCTTTTTTTTTTTTTTCAAAACTAAAATTTCTAAGCTACAACCTCTGCTTAATAATACAGGAGTGACAAAATTATTGGCAATTGTCCAAACACTTGGATGAACTGAATATCAACCACTTCCTATCATTCATGTGTTAATTCATTCATAGCTCCTCACGAATCTATGAATTTTAACTTGTCTCTGTGCTGCAAAAGAGGCAAGCAAAATAAATGGAAGCTACCAGCAGTGAAAGGTGTACATTCTAGAAAGGAAAATGGAAGACCTGTTGGCCTATGAGCCACTCCCCCCATCAACATGATAATTTACCTAAACGGAAATTAAATGAATAGAATTTTTCCTGATAAATGGTAGCGTACCTACAAGAATGTTTACCTACGTTTGTGCCCTGGAAGCCAAGCATTGCATATGTTTGTTGGCCACTTAGGACTAATGTAACAGAATGGATAGAAAGTGATCACTCTCGGTTTAACCCTTGGCAACACTAGAAGAGCATGGATTCCATTAACATTTCCACATTTATTACTCTTCTCTTTAGAAAGAAAGTTAAACACTGCAAAGTCTCTTTACAAGAGTTTTGTTTCATTATATTTCATTCTTTTTTACATTAAAAGTTCAATAAGATTATATCAAATAAATCTATCTGAATGAAGGAATGACAGAATACAATTGCATTCTGTATTTTTTACTTTTAAATTTTAAATTTACATTTCCAACAATAAAGGAAAACAACAAAGGGGACAAGCTGCTAGATTCCTTGGAGTTTCACATTTATGATTATTCCTATTTTAGCTTTACTGGTACAAGAAACCAAAAGAAAATCCAGTGCTGGGGTTCAATACAAGAGGTGAAAGGGAAGGGAGTGTTGATAAAAGAGGAAAGGAAGGTAGATTTGATGGCAGAAGTTTTCCTTTTAAGTAATATTTAGATGAAGAAGAAAAGTTATGTTTATTACATTCAGTATCTGTCCCTGTGGAAGAAGAACTTTTCCTTATCTCAGTCTGTGACTCATACTCTCTGCCACATTAGCTGTGGGAGATTGACTTGAACAGATGTTTGGGTTTCATATTAAATTTACAAATTATTTCCCATAATTCCCTAGTGCCCATCTATTACAATTTTCATAACTCCAATCTTTGTTTTTTAGGTACTGAGAAAAATGAGCCATAAGATACTGCACATAATTCTTAGTCAATAGTTGGTACATCAAAATGCTTAAAGATGGAGTTCATATATTTTTAAGACCACAAAAAATAACAGATATAAACCTTTCAGTAATTTCCATCTTTATTATAACATTATTGGAATGGTGGTTTTTCAGGCTTCATGTACCAAAGAAATAAATGAGATAAATAATTGACCTTATGCTTCAGAAAATGTTTATTCCTAAATATTATTTTCTTTCAATATTGTTAATTATTCTTGTATTACTAACATCTATTATTATGTGTTGAATGGTAATCTTCATAGATGGATGGGTTGATACATGAGTAGATAGACTGTGGTTGTTTAGTCACTAAGCTGTGTCTAACTTTTTTGTGACCCCACGTACTGTAGCCTACCAGGCTCCTCCATCCATGGGATTTCCCAGGCAAGGATACCGGAATGGGTTGCCATTTCCTCCTCCAGGGGATCTCCCCAACCCATGGATTAAACGTGCATCTCCTTCACTGACAGGTGGATTCTTTACCATTGAGCCACCAGGGAGGCCCAGATAGATATATAGATACAAGAGTAAGACAGATAGAAGACAGATTTTCACCTTGAGTGAAATAAATTCTCTTATCCTAACAAACACCATGGAAGATAAATTTATATCTTATTATTAGAGATAAGATTTAGGTTTAGAAATGGTGTGTTATCAAATTTAAAATACATAAGTGTGAAAGTATTAAGATATTCTTAAAATCTTGACAGATATTGGAAATAGTTTAGCAAATATTACCCAGAATAAAAATAAACATATTTAATTTGGAATGTGCTTTAGTTTTGCAGTATTATGTGGGCTACTGTGTTCCTTGTTATTTTAATGTTGTTCATGAATATAGATTATTCAACTGACACTTTGTTCCACTATATCTGGAGGTCAAATGTGAGGTAGTTACCAAGACCCTATATTAGGCAGTCCTGCAGACTTTTACCATCAAAGTTTATATATCATACACTTCTATGGAATATGACAACAAATTGGAAGTCTGATGGCTAATTTTACATATAATTTTATGTGGTAGTTAAGAGTGAGTATGCAATTAACTCATTTACATTCTGGTAATTCATCAGTTTTTAAAAATAAGTGAAATGGAAGAATGTATTGGAATTTAATTACTGGTATCCTCACACATTTGTTGATTGTATTAAAACAAATACATTGACCGAGTGGTCTTAAATCCTGAAAATTCATAACATCTTCAAGTTCTGCTACTAATGTTCATTACTTATCTCATGAAAATGTCTATGCATGTAAATAATAAAATAATAATGAATAAATCAACATAATTATACCTTATAAAGATGATGATATAATGCCAGATATCTCACATGCATTAGCTTAATCTATGAGGCAAGTGTCACACTCATTTTCCAAAGAAGGATGATGAGGCTTGGAAAAAATCTATCTTGCCCAAGATCACATGGCAAACTAAATGCTCAAGCAAGGAATTAAACCTTGTCTTTTTATACTGAGCTCTCTGCTCTTGTGTATGCTTTTTTTTCTTATGACAGATACTATTTCATATCATAAGGTTCATTCTCATTTATCATATTAAACCAAAAGTCTTTTCACTATTACTGGAATGGCATATTCCCATCTCAGGGCCTTGACATTTAGCTGATCCCTCATCCTGGCTTGTTTCCTTCAGATAGTAGCATCCTTTTTTCCTTTAATTCATTATAGCTCTCCTCAGATGTCACACACTCAGCCTTCTTCCCTAACAACACTGTCTAAAATGCCACTTCATTTCCCATTCAGCTTTGATTATTTTTTTCGTAGCATTTCTTATCTATTATTTTATTGCGTATTTATTTGATTACTGTTAGCCTGCCCTGCTAAAATGCAAATTTGACAAGAAAGGGACATTGTTTTGTTCATGGTTGTACACCTAGTACCTACAATAAAACATGGCACAGAGCTGGTCAACAAGTACTGGTTGAATGAGAACAAAAATGAATGACTGCTGAGATTTACCCTAAAGATTTTAAACTTTCATACATATGAAAATAGTCTATGAATGAAGTAAAACTGCATGGACAAAGGCAGATGGGGTTGCAAGTAGTATTACAACTTTTCTTTTAGTAGTGAAGAGTAGACATTTAGAAAAACTATCTGAGCTGGATTGTGAAGTTTTGGAAGAACAGACTAATGGAGTAAACCATAAAGAAGGCTGAGTGCCAAAGAATTGATGTTTTTTGAACTGCGGTGTTGAAGAAGACTCTTCAGAGTCCCTTGGACTGCAAAGAAATTACACCAGTCAATTCTAAAGCAAATCAGTCCTGAATATTCATTGGAAGGACTGATGCTGAAGCTGAAGCTCCAATACTCTGGCCCCCTGATGGGAAAAGCTGACTCTTAGAAAAGACCCTGATGCTGGGAAAGATTGAAGGCAGGAGGAGACAGGGATGACAGAGGACAAGATGGCTGAATGTCATCACTGACTCAATGAACATGAGTTTGAGCAAGCTCCGGGAGATGGTGAAGGACAGGGAAGCCTGGTATGCTGCAGTCCATGGAGTTGCAAAGAATCAGATATGACTGAGTGAATGAACAACAACAATCTACAGGATACCTGGGGACAAAAATAACCAGGAAGGGAATGAAAAGCACTGACATCGCTTAGACTACAGAATTGGGAAAATGGGTTAACTGTAAAGAGGGATGATTAAGTTAGGCTGAGGACAACAGATGACTGTCAATGAAGGGATCTCAAAGTCAGGTCTAACTGGGACAAATGGTACACGTACACCTTGAGTTCTCACAAAGAGGGACATTATGTTCAACTGGCTCCGGCATTTGCCACACACATTTAAAAAATTCTTACCAGTATGGGAAGTAAGTTTATAAATATTTCAGAACTGAAGTTTTCTTTCTGTTTTTGGCAAAGGAGCAGATAAATTGGTGTTCATGTGTGACCATGGCTTCAAGGAAATGGGCATAAGGAGATGAATGAGTAGAGATGAAAGCTAGGAGGTATAGACTGGCTTGACAAGCTTGACAAGAAAAGGTTTTCTGAATCCCAAGTTAAGAATAAAAGTCCTGAAGTGATAAATTAGTCATTTTTTTCCCCAGATTCTCCATTTTTCTCTAAGTGAGCTTCCTCCACAGATATGTGCTTCAAACATACACAACCCACCACTGCAGAGAGGATATATACAAGATCTAGAAGTGAAAATGGTGGGTCAAAGTGATTCACAGTTCACAGCAGATACTATTAAGAGTTTTCACAGCTCTTTAAATCTTTCAGCCCAAGGACTCAAAAACATTGCTTGAATGAACTGGAAAATGGAAGGAAGTTGGGCTTTAGTGATCACTGAGAATCAACTAGGTGAGGTTCTGTGCTTGGGCAGCACTCAGGATTTTAGGAAGAAAAAAAAATTAGTAATGTTTCTATTCTTACTGAGGAATTCTTTATAATATATCCTATCACTAACCAAGTTAAATTATTTCACTTTGAGTTGTATCTGGTACTTTGATGTAAATTGACAATATACCATGTTTCTCTATAAATTATTTCTCTTAAATAGTTACTTTCCTAAAATGTATTTACCCACATCAGATTCTACTAATTTCATAATAAAAGAGAAACTTTTCTATCTTTAATTAAAATCATTATAGTATGAACCAAAAGAACATATCACAGATTATACATTTTAATAAAACAAATGAGTCCAGAAATGTCTTCATAATCTTGATTACATTTACCTTTAGAGTAATACCAAATGTGACTTATTTTCAAACAAACATGATGTATTTTCTTTCTGACTAAATCAAATATTCTATGAATCCAAAATAGGCTTCTAGGGAGTTACTTCAGTCTGTAGAAAATTCTACTGATATTTTCTCCTTATGCCAAGTGGGAAGAAATCTATTATAATAAGAAAATACAAATTGTACAAACACAGTGCCAAAGTTTAAGAACTAGTACATATTGAAAATAAAATGTAACCACCATGTATGCCATTTATTTAAACCAAAGTTATCTACACTTAATTTAAAATCATTTAAATAAAGTTTTAAATGAGAGCTTTGAATTGGCTGCTATATTAAAAGATATAGTTAAGTCTACTATGTGTGCAGATGTACTAGTCATATGCAAATATGTTACAGTAAGAACAGAAATTATTAACTGTAGTGCAAAATTATGAGGAATACTTTCTTAAAGAAAGAATGTGGTAGAATCCATGACATCACAAAAATTTTAGAGATAAATCCTATGTTTTTAAGCCTCTTAAAACTGGTTTACCACCTAGGGTTTTTCAATCTACCTATCTTTCAAAACCTTTGTGCCCAAAACAGACACATGGATCAATGGAACAGAATAGGGTGCCCATAAATAAATCCATGCACTTACAGTCAGTTAATCTATGACAAAAGAGGCAAGAATATACAGTGGAGAAAAGACAGTCTCTTCAACATGTGGTGGTAGGAAAACTGGATAGCTACATGTAAAAGAATGAAATTAGAACATCTTACTACCATATATAAAATAAACTCAAAATGGATTAAAGACATAAATATAAGACCAGACACCACAGAACTCCTAAAAGAAAACATAGGTAAACCACTCTGACACCAATTGTAGCTATATTTTTTTATCTGTCTCCTAAGGCAAAAGTAAATAAGTAGGACCTAATTAAACTTAAAAGCATTTTGCACAGCAAAGGAAATCATTGACAAAATGGAAAAAAAAAAAAGCCTATGGAATGCAGAAAATATTTGCAAAGGATATGACCAATAGGGACTAATATCCAACAAATATCAACAGCTCATTCAACTCAACAGCAAACAAAGAATACATTTGAATCAGTTCTAATGAGGTGGATGAAACTGGAGCCGATTATACAGAGTGAAGTAAGCCAGAAAGAAAAACACCAATACAGTATACTAATGCATATATATGGAACTTAGAAAGATGGTAATGATAACCCTGTATGCGAGACAGCAAAAGAGACACAGATGTATAGAACAGTCTTTTGGACTCTGTGGGAGAGGGCGAGGGTGGCATTGAAACATGCATAATATCATATAAGAAACGAATCGCCAGTCTAGGTTCGATGCAGGATAATGGATGCTTGGAGCTGGTGCACTGGGATGACCCAGAGGGATGGTATGGGGAGGGAGGTGGGAGGGGGGTTCAGGATTGGGAACACGTGTACACCCGTGGCGGATTCATGTTGATGTATGGCAAAACCAATACAATATTGTAAAGTAAAAAAAAAAAATAATAATAAAAACAGAAAAAAATGGGAAGAAGACCTGAATAAACATTTTCCCAAAGAACATGTACAGATGGCTGACAGGAACATGAGAAGATGTGCAACATTGCTAATCATCACAGAAATGCAAAACAAAACCAAAATGAGGTATCACCTCACGCCTGTCAGAATGGCTATCATCAAAAAGATCAGAAATAACAAATGTTGGTGAGGATGTGGACACAAGGGAATACTTGTGTACTGCTGATAGGAATGTAAATTGGTGCAGTCACTATGGAAAACAGGATGGAGTTTCCTTAGAAAACTGAAAACTACCACATGATCCAGCAATTCCACTCCTGAGTATACATCCAAAGAAAATGAAAACACTAATTCAAAAGATACATGCACACCAATGTTCATAGCAACATTATTTACAATTGCCAAGATATGGAAGTAACCTAAGTGTTCATCAACTGATAAATGGATAAGAAGATGTGAAACTCTGTCATTTGCAACAATGGTGGATGGACATAGAGAATATTAGTGATTAGTGAAATAAGTCATAAAGAGAAAGACAAATACTGTATGTGGGATCTAAACAACAAAGCAAATTAATGAATATAACAAAGCAGAATCAGACTCACAGATACAGAGAAAAAACTAGTGGTTGCCAGTGGTAAGAAGGAAGTAGTGAGCAGCAAGATAGATGTAAGGGATTCAGGGATATACACTATTATGTACAAAAGAAGCAAGCAAAAGGATATTTCACAGAGCACAAGGGAAGGGAACCATTGTTTGTAATAAGTTTAAATGAAGTATAATCTATAAAATATTGATCACTATGTTGTACACCTGCAACTAATAATACTGTAAATCAGCTATACTTCAAAAAGATAATGAAAAGAAACTTAAAAAGAAAAAAACAGTGTGTCCATTAGGAGATGCAAAAAGTAGGTAAGTTCCCCAAATTAGCTTAAACAAAAACACTCTGGTTTTCTGGGTATGCCTGTAAAACTGTGTAATAGAACATACATACAGTGTACTCTGATACGTCTTAACATGAATAATGTGAACTGTGTCCAGCTTTTGTCTATATTGCCTTGGGCTGCCTTCCTGATCACACAATGACTGACGCTTCTTTTTAAAAGGGTAAATATTTTTAAAAGAAAGTATAGGTTAGACATATGCACACATAAAGAAATATCCTAAAGTGGCAGTTTAAGTTTTGTTCTATGCATATTATTCATCTCTATCATCATGAAGAGACATAAACTTGATAGTATGATGAGGAAAAAAATAACTGTAATTTACAGATGTGTGTTATTATTCCAAAATACCTCTTGGAAACAACTAAATGAAAGTGTAATTTTTATTTCAATTATATATTTTATAAGGAGAAAATAGACTGTTTACTGTAGGACTGAAATATAGGTATGATGATACTATTTTATTTTACAGGAATTTTTAAAATAAATAACCAAATGATATGGCTTATTATGATGATGTCAAATATATAGAGTGATGAATTTAGAATAATAAATTTTGTTTATTGGAACACAGTGGCTATACCAGAATGGCTGAAATGAATGAAACTAGAGAAGATTAGTTCTTTCCAAACTGCCCACTAATAATATATTGAATCTAGTGATATTTAAGTGCTAGTTTACAAGTGAACTAGGATGACCTGCTTGAAATTAAGTGGGAAGGTGGGATCAACAACAATTAAGCTTTATAACATAGCATACTGAAACCAATCTAACACAGACATTAATTGGGAATGGATGACAGCAGTAGACCCTAATGTCCACAGTACCTTGAACAGCAGTGGATAGACTGTAATTTAAATGGGTTCTTTAATTATGCATGGAAGCATGTCTCCTCCAACACATTATTGCTCCAGAATAAAAACAACCCCTCAAAGAGAGAACAAGATGGTAGAGGAGTAGCTGGATGTGGAGTACATCTCTTCCCATGGATACATCAGGAATACACCTTCAGACACAGAAGTGCATGCAGAACACCAGCTGAGAGTGGACAGGAGTGTACTCGACAAGCAGAAAAGAATATATAGAACCATGCAAAACTCGAGATCAAGCCCTGAGCCTTTGGAGTGGGAGCATTGACTCCAAGACTCTAGACTACCAGAGAACTAGCCCTAGAGAGTATCAAATAGTAAGAACTCACACAAAGGAAACCACTTGAATACAACACCAGGCATCACCCAATCACCAGTAGCACCCTATGCAGGATGCCTCATCTAAACAACAAACAAAACAAAAATACAAACCCAATCATCAGCAGACAGGATTACCACCTCACTCAGCCTTGCCCATCAGAGGAAAAACAAACAAACAAACAAAAAAGCACAACTCTCACCCTATATGAAGCTTACACAAATAACTGGACCAACCTTAGGAGGGCATAAACCAAAAAGAAGAAAGTATTTAACCTTGAAGCCTGGGAAAAGGAGACCTCAAATACAATAAGTGAAAAAAATAATAATGAAAAGGCAGAGAAATACTACACAAATGAAGGAACAAACTAGAAACACAGAGGACCAGATAAATGAAGAGGAAATAGGAAAAGTACTTGAAAAAGAATTCAGAATGATAGTAAAGATGATCAAAAACCTTAAAAACAAAATGGAAAAAATGCAAGAATCAATTAACAAAGACCTAGAAGAATTAAAGAATATACATACAGGGACAAACAGCACAATTACTGAAATTAAAAATACTCTAGAAGGAATCAATAGCAGAATATCTGAAGCAGAAGAACAAATCAGTGAGCTGGAAGATAAAATGGTGGAAATAACTTCTGAGGAGTAGAATAAAGTAAAAAGAATGAAAAGAACTGAGGATAGTCTCAAAGACCTCTGAAAGTGAAAGTGAAAGTGAAGTCGTGTCTGACTCTTTGCGACCCCGTGGACTGTAGCCCACCAGGCTCCTCTGTCCATGGGATTCTCCAGGCAAGAATACTGGAGTGGGTTGCCACTTTCGTTCTCCAGGGGCTCTTCCTGACCCAGGGATCAAACCCAGGTCTCCTGCATTGCAGGCAGATGCTTTAACCTCTGAGCCACCAGGGAAGAGACCTCTGGGGCCATATCAAATGCACCAACATTCAAATAATAGGGGTCCCAGAAGAAGAAGAGAAAAGAAAGGGTATGAGAAAATTTTTGAAGAAATTATAGTTGAAAATTTCCCCAACATGGAAAAGGAAATAGTCAATCAAGTCCAAGAGGCACAAAGAGACCCATACAGGATAAACCCAAGGAGACACACCAAGACACATACTAATCAAACTAGCAAAGACTAAACACAAAGAAAGAATATTAAAAGCAGAAAGTGAGAAGCAATAAGTAACATACAAGGGAAAGCCCATACACTTAACAGCTGATCTTTCAGCAGAAACTCTGCAGGCCAGAAGGGAATGGCAGGGTATATTTAAAGTACTGAAAGGGAAAAATCTACCACCAAGATTACTATACCTGGCAAGGATCTCATTCAAAATTGATGGAGAAATAAAAAGCTTTTCCAACAAGCAAAAGTTAGGAGAATTCAGTACCACTAAACCAGCTTTACAACAAATGTTAAATGGACTTATATACACAAGAAATACAAGAGAAGAAAAAAGATTTACAAAATCAACCCCAAACAATTAAGAAAATGGCAATAGGAACACACACACACACACACACACACACACACACACACACAGACACACACACATATATATAATAACTTTAAATGTAAATGGGTTATATGCTCCAACTAAAAGACAAAGACTGGCTGAGTGGATACAAAAACAACACCCATATATATATGCTGTCTACAAGAAACCCACTTCAGTCCTAAAGACACATATAGACTGAAAGTGAGAGTACGGAAAAATATATTCCATGCAAATGGGAAGCAAAAAAAAGCTGGAGTAGCAATCCTCTCATCAGACAAAATAGACCTTAAAATAAAGAATATTACAAGAGATAAGGAAGGACACTACATAATGATCAAGCGATCAAACCAAGAGGAAGATATAACAATTGTAAATATCTATGCACCCAACATAGGAGCAACACAATACATAAGACAAACACTAACAGACATAAAAGGAGAAATTGACAGTAACACAATAATAGTAGGAGACATCAACACCCCTCTCACACCAATGGACAGATAATCAAAACAGAAAATTAATAAGGAAACACAAGTTTTATATGATACATTAGATGAGATGGATCTCATTGATATCTTCAAGAGATTCCATCCAAATGCAGAAGAATACACCTTGTTCTCAAGTGCACATGGAACATTCTCCAGGGTAGACCACATCTTGGGTCACAAATCAAACCTCACCAAATTTAAGAAAACTGAAATCATATCAAACATCTTCTCTGACAACAATGCTATGAGACTAGATATCAATTACAAGAAAAAAAACCTGTAAGAAACACAAACACATAGAGATTAAACAACACGGTTCTAAGTAACCAACAGGTTACTGATGAAATCAAAAGGGAAGTCAAAAATTTCTAGAAACAAATGACAATGAAAACATGACAATTCAAAACCTATGGAATGCAGCAAAAGCAGTTCTAAGGGGGAAGTTTATAGCAATATAATCCTACCTCAAGAAACAAGAAAAACATCAAATAGACAACCAAACTTTACACCTAAAACAACTGGAAAAAGAACAACAACAACAACAAAATTAGTAGAAGGAAAGAAATCATAAAGTTCTGAGAAGAAATAAATGAAAAAGAAAGAAACAATAGTAAAGATTAATAAAATTAAAAGCTGGCTCTTTGAGAAGATAAACAAAACTGACAAACATTTAACCAGACTCATCAAGAAAAAGAGAGAGAAGAATCAAATAAACAAAATTAGAAATGAAAAAGGAGAGGTTACAACAGACAATGCAGAAATACAAAGGATTATAAGAGACTTATGAATAACCATACGGCAATTCAATAGATAACCTGGAAGAAATGAACAGATTCTTCAAGAAGTTCAATCTTCTAAGACTGAACCAGGAAGAAGTAAAAATTATGAACAACCCAATTACAAGGACTGAAATTGAAGCTATGATAAAAAATCTCCCCCCCCCAAAAAAAAGCCCAGGACCAGATGGCTTCACAGAATTCCATCAAACATTTAGAGAAAAGCTAATGCCTGTCCTTCTAAAACTCTTTCAAAAAATTGCAGAGGAAGGAACACTTCCAAACTCACCCTACAAGGCCACCATCACCCTGATACCAAAACCAGAGAAAGAAAACACCAAAAAAAGAAAACTACAGGCCAATATCACTGATGAACATAGATGCAAAAATCCTCAATACAATTTTAGCAATCAGAATTCAGCAACATATCATTAAGCTCATACACCATGATCAAGTTGGGTTTATTCCAGGGATGCAACGATTCTTCAATATATGCAAATCAATCAATGTGATACACCATATTACAAATTGAAATGTAAAAACCATATGATAATTTCAATAGACACAGAAAAAGCCTTTGACAAAATTCAGCACCCATTTATGATTAAAACTCTTCAAAAAATGGGCATAGAAGGAACCTACCTCAACATAGTAAAGGCCATATATGATAAGCCTACAGCAAACATTATTCTCAATGGTGAAAAACTGAAAGCATTTCCCCTAAGATCAGGAACAAGACAAGGGTGTCCACTCTCCCCACTATTATTCAATACAGTTCTGGAAGTCCTAGCTATAGCAATCAGAGAAGAAAAAGAAATTAAAGGAATCCAGATCAGAAAAGAAGTAAAGCTCTCACTGTTTGCAGATGACATGATACTGTACACAGAAAACCCTAACGATAGTATCAGAAAATTACTAGAGCTAATCAGTGAATTTAACAAAGTTGCAGGATACAAAATCAATACACAGAAATCACTTGCATTTCTATATACTAACAATGAAAATTCAGAGAGAGAAATGAAGGAATCAATCCTATTCACCATTGCAACAAAAAGAATTAAATATCTAGGAATAAACTTACCTAAAGAGACAAAATAACTGTACACAGAAAATGATAAGACAGTGATAAAAGAAATCAAAGATGACATAAACAGATGGAGAGATATTCCATGTTCCTGGGTAGGAAGAAACAATATTGTGAAGATGACTATACTACCAAATGCAATCTACAGACTCAATGTGATCCCTATCAAATTACCAATAGCATTTTTCACAGAACTAGAACAAAACATTTCACAATTCATATGGAAACACTAAAGACCCCAAATAGCCAAAGCAGTATTGATAAAGAAGAATGGAACTGGAGGAATCAACCTTCCTGACTTCAGATTATACTACAAAGCTACAGTCATCAAGACAGTATGGTACTGACACAAAAACAGAAATATAGACCAATGGAACAAGATTGAAAGGCCATAAATAAACCCATGCACTATGGGTACCTTATTTTTGACAAAGGAGGCAAGAATATACAATGGGGCAAAGACAACCTCTTCAATAATTGGTGCTGGGAAAACTGGACAGCTACATGTAAAATAATGAAATTAGAACACTTCCTAACAAAATACACAAAGGTAAACTCAAAATGGATTAAAGACCTAAATGTAAGACCAGAAACTATAAAACTCTTAGAGGAAAACATAGGCAGAACACACGATGACATAAATCAAAGCAAGATCCTCTGTGATCCACCTCCTAGAGTAATGGAAATAAAAACAAAAGTAAACAAGTGGTACCTGATTAAACTTAAAAGCTTTTGCACAGCAAGGAAACTACAAGCAAGGTGAAAAGACAGTCATCACAATGGGAGAAAATAATAGCAAATGAAACAACTGACAAAGGATTAATTTCCAAAATATATAAGCAGCTCATATAACTCAATGTCAAAGAAAAAAAACAACCCAATCAAAAAGTTGGAAAAATACCTAAACAGACATTTCTCCAAAGAAGACAACAGATGGCTAACAAACATATGAAAAGATGCTCAACATTGCTCATTTTGAGAGAAATGCAAATCAAAACTACAATGAGATATCATCTCACACCAGTCAGAATGGCCATCATCAAAAAGTCTATAAAGAATAAATGCTGGAGAGGGTGTGGAGAAAAGGGAACACTCTTGCACTGTTGGTGGGAATGTAAATTGATATAACCACTATGGAAGATGGTATGGAGATTCCTTAAAAAACTAGGAATAAAACCACCAATATGACCCAGCAATCTCACTCCTTGGCATATACCCTGAGGAAACCAAAATTGAAAAAGACACATGTATCCCATTGTTCATTGCAGCACCATTTACAATAGCTAGAACATGGAAGCAACCTAGATGGCCATCAACAGACAAATGGATAAAGAAGTGGTGGCACATATACACAATGGAATATTACTCATCCATAAAAAGGAACACATTTGAGTCAGTTCTGATGAGATGGATGAACCTAGAACCTGAGGAGATGATGAACTTAGAACCTAGTGAAGTGAGTCAGAAAGAGAAAAATAAATATCGTTTTCTAATGCACATATACAGAATCTAGAAAAATGGTACTGAATAATTTACTTACAGGGCAGCAATGGAGAAACAGACATAGAGAATAAATTTATGGACATGGGGAGCAGGGAAGAGAGGGTGAGATGTATGGAAAGAGTAACATGGAAACTTATATTACCGTATGTAAAATATATATCCAATGGGAATTTGCTGTATGGCTCAGGAAACTCAAACAACGGTTCTGTATCAACCTAGATGGGTGGGATGGGGAGGGAGACAGGAGGGAGGTCCAAAAGGGAGGGGATATATGTATACCTATGGCTGATTCATTTTGAGGTTTGACAGAAAACAATAAAATTCTGTAAAGGAATTATCCTTCAATAAAAATAAATAAATTAAAAAACAAACAAACCCCCAAGGCAAGATGAAATCATTCTTTCTTGATGAAAGACTCTGGGAAGATTTAGGCAATAAGGAACAATCATAAATGTAGATAGACTTTGGGAAGATTTAGGCAATAAGGAACAGTCATAATTGTAGAGTTTTGCTTTCCAGAGTCTTCCCCTCTTCTTTCTTACCCACCTCTACCCCACTATCAGAGTTAACTTCATGAAATATTTTTGGAACTCACTTAATTGGAAAAAAAAGAAGAAATGGATATTCAAACTGATAGAAGGCATGGAAGAATCATGGACTCAGGCAACTTATAATGAAACAAAGTGATCAATGAATCTACTCAGCTTTCAAATACAGAATTATCACATAGGCAACTTTAACAGATGGCAAGTCAATTTTGGCTTGGGGGATTGCAGCTCACTGCTCCATTATGCTCAAAATACTAAGGAGAATGACTATGAGGACCTTATCCATAAAGTGTGCTTAAACATGGCTGTTTATAAATTTGATCATTTGGTCCTACTGTAGTTTACTAGAACAAAAACTGAACAAATTTCCCCCTCAAAAGGTATGTAAAAGAAAGAAATATATAAAAAGGTGCATCTTTTTCTCCTTCAGCTCCTTTCACCACTTCTTAGCGGGCAGGCAAATCTCTCAAGATCATGCCCTAGCCTGTTGTCCCATAACCAAGGTGGTGTTCTTCTTGCCGTCTACCAAGTCACACAAATTTTACTCTTCAGTCCTGAACATGACCTTGCCTTTGTTCCTTTTTTATTCCTTCTGTTAGATTAAGTGTTCCCTACGTTCTAACCTCTTTAAACCTTTCTCACCTTTTAAGGTTTGGTTATAATGGTATCTTGCTGAAAAACTCCCGAATTTCCCCTTCGTTGGCAGCTAGACATATATGCATACTTCTTTCATAACTTGCACTTTATCCTGCCTGAAATAGTTGTTTATATCTTTTTCCAAGCTCTTTCCCCCAGTTCTGTAAACTCTTTGAAGTAAGGAGCTATACCTTAGTCTCTCTTAATTCTTTTTTTTAAAATAAAGGTTGTATACTCAAGTCAAAACAAAATGCACAAAAGGAATAAAAGACCTTCCACATCACATCCCTAACAATCTATTATTATTCACACAAATCTATAATGAAGTTGTGTGTGTGTGACAGAGAAGAGAGAGAGCGAGAAGGAACATGAGGAGAGGGGAAGAGAGAGGGACAGCTACTGAAGGGCAAAAAAAAAAAAAAAAAAGAGCCAGAGGCATAAGGAAACACTTCCTTTTTTTCCTTAAAAGATTTAGTTGCCTGTGCACATTTTTCACTTTGGAGAAGTGATTTCTCCTCAAAGAATTCATGGAGAGCACTTACTAAAGCTAGAATCAGCTGACTCCTTGCTGGTTTGCTGACGGATCCCTGAGGCTCCATGTCCCTGAGGCTCCATGTAGGAGGACACTCCTGATCCTATGGCCAGGGCCAATGGAAGGACAATATTTGGTGAGGAACATGTTCACTTTGCTCCCTTCTTTCTCTCTGTAAAGAGAAGGCAACAGGGTGCGCTTGGTGATGTATGCTCTCCTAGCCTACTCTCTCTGCAAGGCCAGCAAGAGAGAGAGAGAGAGAGAAACAGAGATACTGACAAAAAGACGGAGACCAAGGGGCAGAGAAAAAAGAGCTGAGAGAGACACAAGGAGAGATTTCCTGTTTCTACTTATAAAATCCAGTTGCTCTGTGGAAAAAAAAATTGAAGAACTGTGGAAAGAAACTAAGTATGGTTTTAAAAAAAAAAAGCTACTATTTAAAAAACACACTAAAAGGCAGCATTGCAAACTAGAAGAAATTCTTGCCTGGGAACCAAGTGCCCATGCATCAGTCTCAGAGCTAATGTTAACAAGCTGCTCGCTGAAGAAAATCACTTAACTTACATCAGACTCAATTTTCTCATGTGTAAAGTGAGAAATCTGGATTAGATGATCACTAAAATTCTTTCCAGCTCTAAAAAGCCCAGGGTTCCACATTCAGGAAAAAAAAATGTAGCCAAGTAACTTTATATTTAAATTTAGGATATGATCCCAGGTCTGTAATGGTGGCTGCTCAGCAAAAAATTAAAGATATCTTCCAAACCATGGTGACATTCAGTTTAACATATTGAAAAACTGTACTTAAAAATAAGTGCTATAAAAGTCTTCCTTGAAACAAGCGACAAGGACATCTCCCCAATCAGTTTTGGAACATCAGGTTTCATTTCTCAAGCAAAATAAGAGTTTCACATTTTATAGGATTTCTTTACCAGACTCTGAGGGACCCACTACAAATGCAAAATACACGGGTAGCATGATTTTTGGACTCTAGGAGGATGCCACACTGGGTTTCAGCTGTGTCTGTTTATAACTCTCAAGGGAAGTTTTACCTGGTCTCCGGGCCCCAGTTCCTCCAAATTAACACAAAGAATACTGAGCATAATGATTGAGTGAGTTCCATTTGCTCCTAATTCTCTTCCTATGTGACCCATTTAAGAGTATTTTCTCTTTGACCAAAGAGCCTTTAGTGACCTACTAAATCAAGTAAAAAATTCACATTTCCTCTGAAAAGATGTTTATATTTTATTGTAATTATCTTAACAATATAGAAAAATAAATTATGATTGTTTATTATCTTGCCCTTTCAACTGTGAAAGATAATCATGCCCTTGCATTTTCTCAGGATTTTTTTGAAGCAGAACTTGAGCAAGAGCAGAAGGAATCATAAATGGAGAAGAACCGGGAATTTCCTTATAAAATGACAATTCTTATTGTGAGTAAGAAGAAATACAGGCACAATTACAGGTGGAATGAGAAAAGAGAAAGCAGAGTCAAGGCCTAGGCAAGATCTCTATGGATGTGTGTATCTGTGTGTATTTTTAAGGGCTAAACTTTTTTTTTTTTTCATTTCACTACATTTCTTTATCATAAACATCAGCTTGGAAATGTATGAATTGAATGGAACGGGAAGTCAAAAAGGTCATAGAGGAAGAGAGACCATGGAAATAGTTGGTTATTACTACCTATATGATGCCGTGATAAATTCAAGTCTTATTTTTCTTTCAATTTAAATAGATCCTATTGGTTCTGTCCTTTAATCTTTGAGATTGGTGTTAGGTTAATTGTTCTTTATTTCCCAAAGTTCTCTAAAGTTAAGGAATTCACAACTAAATCACACACTCCTGGTTTCTGAAAGGCACCAAGTAAATTACTCATATTCCACATAAGAGCTTACTTCATGTCTTAAAGAATGTGAAATAATTTTGCTTTTATTGCATTAAGTTTTTTATACTTCTCAGCTTTATGCTAATGAATGTTTATTTGGTTTTGCCAATTTGTCTTATTACTTTAACAAAATTTTCATTATTATGATAATCTTTCTCTCTGCTATGGTAAATTATCATCAAATCCTTGGTGAGTAGTCTACTCTTTACTCCGGATTGAAAGGGGAGACCCAACAGAAAGAAAACAGATACATTTATGGAAATTCAATTATCTGGTGATTTAACAGATATCTTCAAAGAACTATGTTAGGTATAAAGTAGATTTATTATAATAATGTATATCTAAATTTTAAAGAAAGATTTTCAAATTATATATTGGATATTAAAAGTATCTGATTTTTCTTCTGTTGTTAATTCAGTCCCTGTCTAAATCATATCCTATCTAAACCCTATCTAGTCTTTCCTTCCTAACATCCTTTGTTCCTTTTACCCTTCCTTCCTTCTTTCCATATGTTAAACACGGTATTATATTTTGAAGATAAATTAGCAAGCAAAACAAAACTCAGTCCCTGCCTTTATAAGGTTGTCCCTCAAGGAGTGGACCCAATATAATAATAACAATAACAGCAAAATGATATGAATAATTATAAAATTTGATGAATGTTACAAAGGAAACATGATAGAAGAGAAAAGCTCCAAGGAATGGAAGGTACTTAGTAATAAAGCATTGATTAATTAATGCTTAGAATTGATTTCCTGTTTGCCTTTTATACTGGAGAAACAAAAATTTTTGGCCAAGGGTGCTTATTTCCATTAACATATATAGATAAATATAGAAACTCTCAGGTTTTGGAATTATGAATATGTAAAATAAAAGTTGCCTACATTAAATATATAAATACTGTAACACTCTTGTATGAAAATTTCATAGCTTCATTTTCCTTTTCCCTGTAAGCAGTGACAAAACATGGGACCCCAGAATGAGTGAGAAATCTCAGATATTAGGTGGAAGGAAAAACATTCTCAGGTTCCCTGTCCAAAACTTTTTCCTATCCTGCAAGGGCTAGTGAGTCTTGGATATGTTAATTTTATTCTCATGTTTGTGTTTTTTAGAAAAATGAATGGTCAATAAATTGCTTAAGTTTTATAACCTCATTTGATAATCTTAAACAAATAAAAGTAGACAAGAATAATTACATCAAACCACAAAGATGTACAGCAAAGGAAACACTCAACAGAATGAAAAGGTAACCTACAGAATGGGAAAACAGAATTGTATACCATATATGTGATAAAGGGTTAGTATCTAAAATATAAAAAAATTCTACAACTCAATATCAAAAATATCAAATAACCCGATTTTTAAAATGGGCAAAAGACTGAATAGACATTTCTCCAAAGAAGACATACAAATGGCCAACAAATGGAAAGATGCTCAACATCACTAAACATAAAAAATAAATGCAAATAGCTGATATGGAAAAGAGTATGGAGGTTCTTTACTGCTACTATATGATCTGACTTTATTTTTCTGGGCTCCAAAATCACTGCAGATGGTGATTGCAGCCATGAAATTAAAAGACGCTTACTCCTTGGAAGGAAAGTTATGACCAACCTAGACAGCATATTAAAAAGCCGAGACATTACTTTGCTAACAAAGGTCCATCTAGTCAAGGCTATGATTTTTCCAGTAGTCATGTATGGATGTGAGAGTTGAACTATAAAGAATGCTGAGCGCCAAAGAATTGAAGCTTTTGAACCGTGGTGTTGGAGAAGACTCTTGAGAGTCCCCTGGACTGCAAGGAGATCCAACCAGTCCATCCTAAAGGAGATCAGTCCTGGGTGTTCATTGAAAGGACTGATGTTGAAGCTGAAACTCCAGTACTTTGGCCACCTGATGCGAAGAGCTGACTCATTTGAAAAGACCTTGATGCTGGGAAGGATTGAGGGCAGGAGGAGAAACAGACAACAGAGGATAAGATGGTTGGATGGCATCATCGACTCGATGGACATGGGTTTGGGTGGATTCTGGGAGTTGGTTGGTGATAGACAGGGAGGCCTGGTGTGCTGCAGTTAATGCAGTCTCAAAGAGTCAGACACGACTGAGCAACTGAACTCAACTGAAGTGAACTATATGATCTAGCAATTCTACTCCTGGGCATATACCTAGAAACAATGAAAACTTTAATTTGAAGTAAATAATTGTGTACATTGAAGTAAATAGTCTTCACTGCAACATTATTTACAGTATCTAAGAAATGGAAACATCAACATCATTCATCAAAAGATGAACGGATAAAGAAGTGGTACATCTATACAATGAAATGCTAGCAATTAGAAAGAATGAAATAATGCCATTTATAACAACATAGATGGACCGAGAGAGTATCATAATAAGTGAAGTTAGTCAAAGACAAACATTATATGGTATCAGTTACATGTGGAATTGAAAAAATAAGAAAAATGAATCTATATACAAAACAAAAACAGATTCACAGACATAGAAAATAAATTTATGGTTACCACAGAAGAGAGGGAGTAGGGGAAGGATAAATTAGGTGTATGGGATTAACAGATATAAAATATTATATATAAAATATATAAGCAACAGAATTTATTGTATAATACATGGCAATATATTCAGAATCTTGTAATAACCTAAAATGGAAAATAATCTGAAAAACACAAGATTCTAAATCAACTATACTTCAATAAAATATAAAATTAAATTAAAAATTCAAATAAAAACCATAATGAGATTCACCTCATAATTATTAAGATGGCTATTATCAGGAAAAAAAACAAACAAAAGATAACTGTTGGTAAGGACATGCAGAAAAGCAAACCCTTGTGCACAGTTAGTGGGAAGATAAATTGGCATAGATGCTATGAAAAACAGTGTAGCATTTCTTAAAAAAAGTTAAAAATAGAACCACCATAAAATTCAGTGATCCCATTCTATTTACTCATCAAAAAACAATGAACTCGCCATCTCAAAGAGATATTGGAACTCTTACATTCAAAGCTGTGAAAACAACCTAAATGTCCATAGACTGATAAACGGTAAAGAAAATACAATATATATATACAATGGAATATTATTCAGCCACTTTAGAAGGGAATCCTCTCATAAGCTACAATATGGATGGACCTTGCTGACACTATGCTAGCTGCAATAAAGCAGTCACAAAAGGATAAATACTGTGTGATTCCACTTACATGACTAAAAGAGACAAACACATGGAAACAAAGTGTTATAGAATGGTGGTTGTCAGGGGTTGAGGAGAGGAGAAAAGTAAGAATTTGTTGTTAAATGGGTACACAATTTCAGTTATGCAAGATAAATTTTTAGCCATCTACTATACAATACTATGGTTATAGTTAACAATGCTGTGCTGCATATATAAAAAGATGGTTAAGAGGTTAGATCTCATGTTATATGCTTGTACAACAATAAAAAACCAAATATTTAATAGGAAAAAGTTATCTTCTTTCAACACAGGCAATTCTTTTTTACTGAGTTTAATTTTTGAATGCTGTTTACGAGATGATGTACCTGTAACCACAGAAGGCTGCAAAGGCTGATGTTTGCGTCTTCTAGTGAGGGTGGGAGCACCAATATTATTGGGTTGACCAAAAGGTCGTTCAGGTTTTAAGATGTTACTGAAATACCCAAGGGAACTTTTTGATCAACCCAATACATATAGAAAGAAATACTAAAATGCAAGGCAACAATATAAGATATGGCACAAGTCATTTTATAATAAACTAGGATAGACATTAATTTGATATTAAATGCTTTGTAGTAAAAACAGATAAGATCGTTGTGAACTAGACTGTTGCAGCATGTTTTTTGGACTAGGGTTGACTATGCTGGGCTTTAAAGATCAAGAAATGTAAAGAATAATGGGGGAATAGGGAGCCCACTCAGGCAGTAGTTACAACTAAAGCAAACTGGAGGCAATAAAGAACCCAGGATTTTTAGGGACAAAACAAGATAGCTAAGGGTTCACTCAGAGGAAGAGTGGGTGGTAAGTCTGGAGGTGTAAGTTGACATACGATGGGAGGTTAAGTTGACATATGATGGTAAGAGGCTATGTAAGTCTTAACTATAAGTCTGATGTTTAATTTTTCAGATAAATGCTTTTTATCAATAACTAGCTGCAGAGATTCAAAAGTGAACCTAAGCAGTTAAACACCAAGTAGGAAAACAAAGAACCCTTGATTGTATTACATTATATACATTTATAAACTAATCATAAGGGTGATGCCATGGGAGGGGGAAATAGCTAGCTTGGAATCTGCCTTCAAATTATGCAATTTTTCGTTGTTTGAAAGAGTTGACCTGCCTACTCAGAAGCCATTATCTATCAGATCCAGCTGTCATGGTGATATAATTTGAGGGTCAATTAGATTCATAGGCTAATTTCTTTTCATTGGGTTCACTGATGACCTTACAAAATTCAAATGATGACAAAGGAATGTAAATGTTTAGTAGAGTTATAAAGCTCCCTTAAGATAATGAAAGACTTAAGTGAAAATTATACTCAACTTCGGGTGGTTACAATATGATTTTTAACAATCATTTTCTAGTAAGAGACTTAGAAAGATCACTGAATGAATTTTTGATCTGTCAGTTTTACTGGAAAATCATTATGTTCTAAGGTTATTGGAAATGCAGTGACCAGGTAACAGAAACTTCATCTACCATATCTCCCCCAATCTTAACACAGCCATTATCTAGCCTCATTTGAAGTACAAGAGAGTAAAGAATGAATTGTGAGAGGGATCCCAGTTTGCTTCTTCCTTCAGTGTTATTTTTAATCTTTGAGATAAACTATAAAGTCCCAATTAACCTGAAACAAACAACACCCCTCCAGAGTCACACAGTAATCAATGACAAAGTTAATTGGAATTTAGTTCTTTTACAAATTCTATCTTAGTAGCTCTTCAGTGATCAGAGTGAAAGACGACTTTAATCAAAACTTGGAGTATTTGAGAAAGAGACAAAGAACAGGAGAAG
This sequence comes from Oryx dammah, assembly GCF_014754425.2. Classification (NCBI taxonomy): domain Eukaryota; kingdom Metazoa; phylum Chordata; class Mammalia; order Artiodactyla; family Bovidae; genus Oryx; species Oryx dammah. The sequence continues at coordinate 102,421,179 of NW_024070207.1, read as the reverse complement.
GAAGATCATTTGTAAGTGACTGAAACCTAGTCTTGCCACTCAAGATTGCCTTTCCTTTAAAGTTGCAGGTCTGAAGCCGAAACACTTTTTGAGAAGAGAAGAAACAGGGTTGGAGAGAGGTTAAAGCAAGTTTGTCTGGACACAGTCCCCGACTATAGCATCTATTAGCTTAGACAGCCTGGACACATTAGTGAGTTTCTCTGTGCTCCAGTTTCCTTTCCTACAAAATGAGAACAATAACAAAACCCAGATTAGCACTGGGTCTAGCACCAAGGAAGCCCTCAATAAAAATTCACTTTTTTTTTTTTCTAAAGAAAGTCCAGGTATTCTTTTTGACACACTTCTCTCCACTTTTCCCCATAGGTCTGGAGCTAATAGTCTTCAGGCCAGAGGCAGCGTAAGGCAAGGTTCATAATATAATTCTCCAGATCTACTTTGTTGTTTTTCTGATACCTCAAAGAATATCACATTATAGGAGAGAAAGTTGAATCAGCCTGGTACTTGTTTACTTATTCTGATGAAGGCTATCCTGACTCTTCCAATTTTTTAAAGTTTAGTGAGGTAAAAATTTATACAGAAAAATTGTACATAGTTAATGCATACATTTTGATCAGTTTAGACACAGGCATACATCTGTGATTCCATCAACACACTCGAGGCTAAGGATATCCATCACTTCCTCAAATTTCCTTTTGTTTTTTGGTGTTTTGTGTGTGTGGGCACCTGCATATATGAAAAAAAATAACATGAAGTCCATCTTTAACATATTTTAGTGCCCAATACTGCATTGTTAACTATAGGCACCCATGTTGCACAGCCAATCTCTATCACTTATTCCACATTTTAATGCCTCCTGTGACCAATTTCACCTGCACCTTGGGCTCCTACTCCTCATCTCAGCTGGTAAAAAAAAAAAAAAAAAAGTGCTCAGTACACCACCAAGAAATTACTGAAAAGGCCAATTCATAGTTCTGCAAACAGTGGGAAACAGCCATTATCACAGCTCTGTAAATTAAAATGTTATTTCCTACTTTAGTTGTACTCTAGCTACAGGCTTATCAGGAATGCCTGGTGGGGGCTGACTTGCTATTTCAGTGGTGGTAAATAATTCTTAGTAAAGATGTTTCAAACCGTAAGATGATTCATTCAGCATATAGTATTGAGAATTAACTGGACTGCTGGGTACAGCCTTGGAATACAGGAATGTGGAGGTGCCATTGTTCCCTGGGGACATTTTTCCAGTCATTCTTAGTGAGTCCTTTGTCTTTGTTGAGACTGTTGTATTTTGCACATTTGGTTGAATAAATTATAGCATCTGAAACAATTCTATAGCCCAACACCACAATGAGAGTATTTTGTCAATAAAATGATGAGCTAGGAAGGAAGAAATCCATGGGGAAAAGCCAAGACAAAGTGTGCAGAACAAGAGGGTGGCTCTACTTTTTTAGAAGCATATTAACCCTTTATTTTAATAAAATACAGAGTCCATATGAGGGTCATGCCTTACTGACCATTTAGTGAACTTACCCCACTGAATGATATAGATCAGTACCTCTCATGGGTTTATAGATTTGAGGTTTCTATTTCAACATCTCTACAAAAATATGAATACATACTTTGGATGACTTGGTTCAACTGACAGTGATAGTTAATTTTTCTGTTTTTGCTTTGTTGGTATATAAGGACTGGCTTATGGGGCTTTCCAGGTGGCCAGTGGTAAAGAAACTTCCTGCTAAGTGGAGACGTGAGTTTAATCCCTGGGTCAAAGATCCCCTGGAGGAGGGCATGGCAATCCACTCCAGTATTCTTACTTGGAAAATTCCATGGACAGAGGAGCCTGGAGAGCTATGGTCTATAGGGTTGCAAAAGAGTCAGACATGACTCAGTGGCTGAACAACAAAGACTGGCTTAGTATCAGTTATTTGAAGTGTAGAGAGCTGATGAGGATGAAAATTATGCATTGTCAAAGTAAAGAACAAATGACAATCAATAGCACTGTATGAATTAATGTTAAACACAAGTTAGAATAAAGGAAAGAGTCCGTTGAAGAGTCATTAAATGATACATGGGAGTATAGGTTTTAACATAGGGGTATGTCCTTGAATTAATGGTAACAAAAGTCAGATGTAAGGTAAATATATAGGATGACCCATATTTATTTTTAAAAGAAAAGAATATAGATGTATATAACTATTCACATATATATTCTGATATATAATATATACTCATATATAATGTATATATTCATATATATGAAAATGTCCATATGAGTACAGATAAATATTGGTGTAAAAAGATAATTCCTACCAACACTTAATAGAGTTGAAGGAGGGTGAGGCAGTAATTTATCAGCTCTTTAAACAACTTAGCATATTTTTGATTTGGTGTAATGAGAATGTGTTATTTTATAATTTGTAAATACGTTTCTTAAAAAGTATAAATGAAAAGAATTTTAGAATAGGTCTTTTTAAGCAAGCAGCTTGTCACATGAATTCATATTAACGTATTTGCATGAATATTTTAAATCGGTTACAACATTCAGTAAAGTATAACCTGCACACTAATGGCATAATCTTACAAAAATAGGCTGCACATGAAAAACCAAACCAAAAGCGTTCCCAAAAATAAAAGAGAAAGTGAATGTAGAGTTGCATCCGATATCCCTGCCATTCAATCCTGGATTGGAAACTGACTGTTAAAGGGGAAAAAGTCATTGAAATCGGATCTCCTGTTTTAGTAAAGCCAGCACTAACTAATCTGAAATATAAGTAATCATAATTTGCGAATTCACCCTTTCTGACATGGAATCCTGAGTTTCCACTTTATGGGTCTAGACTTTTTAGAACAAGGGAGAAAATGACACACAAATAATCAAGACCCCAGTCTTATCTTTAGGTTATCATTTTACTACCTAAACCATGGGTGGCTCAGTGATAAAGAATCTGCCTGTCAATTCAGGAGATCCCTGATTGGGTTCAATCCCTGAGTTGGGAAGAACCCTGGAGAGGAAATGGCAACCTACTCTGGTTGTTGTTCTTTAAATCTCTTTGTGACAAAGTTTAAGACAGTTAATTTTAATAGTGAGTCACTACTACATAACCATGGGCTTCCCTGATGGCCCAGTGGTAAAGAATAGGCCTGCCAATGCAAGAGATGCAGGTTCGATCTCTGTGTTGGGAAGATGTCCTGGAGAAGGAAATGGCAACCCCACTCTAGTATTTTTACTTGGGAAATCCTATGGACTAATGAGCCTGACAGGCTACAGTCACAAAAGAGTTGGACATGACTTAGAGACTAAACAAAAACTAAGTAACTATACAGCATTAGACATTCAATTAAGTCAATCAAATTTTGATCTTTCAACCAGGTAAATGCACAAGTGTGTAGACACAGTGCATTATACTTCTCCATTCAACTTGTGTGCAGGGTTTTCTATTCAAATAAGATTTTAAGTATGTCTAACACAACACGTCCTCAGATACACATACACACAGTTATAAATGTACATCCTTCATTCAAATATGCCTTTATTAAGCATATTGCTGAGATATGAAAAGAGAGTCTACTGTGGAGTGAGGAACAACTATAAGCTTTACCCCCTTCCGTTGCTGCTTGTCAATAAATGGGACCGCAGAAGTTCTGATGGAATTTAGAGTTGAAACTCCTTCCATAGTGAACTTGTTGCCATGACTTTAGTCCCGGTCACTGTGACAAACTGAAAATTTGATCTATGATTTAGATGTGTGTGTGTGCTCTAGTCACTCAGTTGTGTCTGACTCTTTGAAACCCTATGTACTGAAGCCTGCCAGGCTCCTTTGTCCATGGGAATTGCCAGGCAAGAATACCAGAGTGGGTTGCCATTTCCTCTCCAGGGTTCTTCCCAACTCAGGGATTGAACCCAATCAGGGATCTCCTGAATTGACAGGCAGATTCTTTATCACTGAGCCACCCATGGTTTAGGTAGTAAAATGATAACCTAAAGATAAGACTGGGGTCTTGATTATTTGTGTGTCATTTTCTCCCTTGTTCTAAAAAGTCTAGACCCATAAAGTGGAAACTCAGGATTCCATGTCAGAAAGGGTGAATTCACAAATTATGATTACTTATATTTCTTCAAGATGTTCATGAATAGTAGGTTATTATTGGATAGTTGTGGATAAATGTTATTTTCCTATTTAGAATCCATTTGACAAGTATGCAAAGACAGTGTATAGGAAAACTGAAATAAAGACAACCTGAAAGTTAAAACATCTGACATTAAGATTTACTAAATAACAAGTCTGCAAAACTTTTGCAAACTATATCATGCAAATTATTTTGATAAGATGGATGCCTCTTATTGGGGGATAACAAAAAATAAATCTCTGCATTTACATTTTTAATTTGTAGATGTTTACCCTAAATAGAGATAATTTAGAAAATTCTACAAAAAATTGAAAATGAGCTGATAGTGGTATAAATTCCAAGTAGATATTAATATTTTTGATCCACCTAATGGTCATCATAAACAAATGAACCATATAACACCTCAATGTATATGAGATAAACATTTATCTTTACATCAAAGTGATACTAATCATTCTTTGATATAAACATATACATTATTTCAAATTATGAAAACCCTAAGATTAGAAAAGGCAAATTTATCACATAGTAAACAAAAGAGATACACTTTCACACCAACTATGTATAAATTTGCTATATTTTAAGAAATATTCAGTAATGAGTGTGTAGGTGTGAAGAATCATTCCTTTCCCTGTCTACCTGACTGATGGTCATTTCTCTCTTAAATGAGTGTAAAATACACATACCAGAATTTTTACATGCTGTGAGTTGCTGGGTTTTCTGGGTTCAGAATACTTTAAAAAAATCTCTAACTTCAAATTGTTGGGATCATTAATTCTGGCTATAAAAGCACCTACATTAATTTAAAACTTGGCAAACATTAAACCAGTAAATATTTAAGCGTGGGCCATCATACCCTGCCTCTCTTCCATTTTTTTTCTCAGCGTCTTAAAGGATTTTGTCCATATAGTTATCTTTCAAATAAATTTCTTCAGACGACCTCAAATTCCCATATCTTTGTGTGTATGGGTGGGTGTGTGCGTGCATGTGTGCGTGTGTGTGCGCCCATGTGTGTGAGTGAAGGGTGAACTAAAGAGGCAAAGACAATAATCACCAGTTAACTATCAGGTTTCTACCAAATTCTCTCACAGCTGACTCGTTCTTAAAATGCCACTGAGACATTCATCTTCTCTTTCAGGCTAAAGAGGGGAAAAGCTTATGCTTTTTATTTGCTTCTTGTAGATAATTAAAATTTTATTATTCACACTAGCATGCTATTGATGCTTCGACTGATCCTTTGAACATCTGGCCTACTGTTTAAAATGCATGGGGCATACAGATGCCAACCCGTGCTAATAATCAGAGGACCTTCAATTAAGTACCTACAATGCAACCAATGATAAACGAGAGAAAAGATGGTACCAGTTTGCCAAAGAATTCTTTCATAGTCTGATTCTCAAAAGCAATTAGAATTACTTCTCGGGCCTGGGAATTAATGAAGTTTCATTAAAATTTAAATTTCAAATGATTCCAAGGATATCAAACTTGAGAAGTTGAGCTGATTGTCTACATAATAAATCACACCACAGGAACATGTCAAAAAGACTAATGCAAGTTCTCTGCCATCCAAAGTTGTGTCTCTCCTTGTCAGCGCTATGTGAACATATATAATTGCTTTCTTTTCTCGAAGCAGCAATAGCCAAAGACCCGCTGTTATTAAACCCTATTTCTCTCTGTTTAGAGTTTGTCAAATTATAACTTCAAGGCTGTGACTGAAACTAGTTCTAGTCTATGAAAGAAGGTTTGTTCTAATAATTGGATATGATGTGAATGGACGACCCAGAGGGATGGTATGGAGAGGGAGGAGGGACGGGGTTTCAGGATGGGGAACACGTGTATACCTGTGGCAGATACATGTTGATGTATGGCAAAACCAATACAATAAAGTAATTAACCTCCAATTAAAATAAGTAAATTTATTTTAAAAAATTTGCTTTCTTCACACTAAGCTAATTGCTTAAATGAGGAGATAAAAATGGTGTAACATTGTAACATCAACAACCCCTAACATTTGATGTTTGAAAGTAATGTTTAACTTGATAACACAGACTTTTCTTTATTTAATAGAAAGCTAAACACACTATGTGTATGTGTGTGTTTATGTAAAGTAACTATTGCATTACAGAACATCCAAAAGTATGAGAATGAAAAGAACTAAAATTCTTTGAGTATAGAAATCAACGTGGGTGTTTTTAATGGGAATAAAGTTGAACAATAAGTAGAAAATGACACTAACATAAAAATGGCCTAGTGTGAAAGTGAACGCTTTAATCTTGAATTAGAGCAGTGAAACAAAATACACTGCAAATTCTAGGCTGCATTTTGTTTAATCTTTTACTCATCCTCACAAAAATTATTTTTGGTAACAATTTTTATGTTATCTTTTTTCTCTCCACAACAGAGTGAATTCTCTGCTTAAAAAAATCTAAAGAATTTCCCCAAATATGACATATAAGCATCCATGAAGGAATCATTTTAACTCCCACTTTAATATTTTCTTGCTATGTTCCTCTTTATATGTAGAATTTGAATCAGACTAATTGAAATGTCATCGATAATTTATTTTCATTGTTCACTACTTGTTTTATGTATCTGTATCTTGTACAGGATTCTGAATCTAGGGTAAAGCACTGTACAAAGTGTCTCCCAACAAACCATCTTTTTCTACCCAGCAGTTCTAGAGAACTCCCATCACAGGGGTACAGGCTATAAATACATAAAAAATCAATAAAAGTAGAAGGGTGTGGCTTAGGATGTATTCAGAGACTGGGAGGAGAATCGGAAGTCCCCAAATGGCAACCGAACTGTTCTAATGACCATTGTATTTGCCCTTCACAGTGTTCAAATATTTCAGTACATGAACAACCTAGCACTTATTTTTTAGCCCTTTACTACCCCGTGCTTTTCTGTTACCTGCTTAGCTCATATGGACATTTTTGTTTGGAACACCTGTGTTACATACATGTAGAGACACCAATTGTATTTTATTATACTGAAACTGCCTGCCTATTTACATCTCACCCATACTTTCACATCAGAGACCTGGAGTTCAGTGAGAGAAATATCTTCTGTAGCTATGAGCAGGCTCTTCTCAAATACAATACTTCTGTTGTATAAATACATATCACTATGAGTACTCTATATATCTAGGTGTTTCATAGGCACCCAATAATAAATATACCTGTGGAATCAATAACTTAGCTTATGAAATGGTAACAGGAATTGCTTTTGTGGGCACAAGGTAATGCTAACATTTCTTTTGGATCCATAATAAATCCATACGAATAGTGGATGGCAAGCAATGTGATCTTTAGAAACTGAGCTTAAAAACAAAAATGGATACGACAAGTGATGTTCCTGAGATCATACAAATTGCCTGTGGTGGGAAGTGGATCATATAGCTCTAACAATAAATTAAAATATTTAATAAGATGAGTAAATACAACTCATAGATTCCAGATAATTGTTTGGAGTTCACTACTTATAATTATCAGTCATGAGCACACTTTTCTCAATGAAAAAAATGTAGCAAAAACAGGTGAATATTGTTCTAACAGATGGAGAATTTAGCAGGAATGTTTTTTACCTTCATGAAATATTATCAGAATATACAATTGGTAGCTCAATAAATATAGAAGTGTCTTGATCTCACTATTTAATTCCAGTCTCCCAAATGAAAAATAATTCACAGTGTGATTGAACAAGAAACAATGTCTGGCATGACCCGACATAGAGTCCTCTTTGCATTTACTCAAGTTTTACTTTTACCTGTTACATGTGGTGCTTTCAGTAACCATAAGTATTCACATGACATCTTGCTAAGATTTTTAAACCTGTTTAACACTCTAATGAAATATAAGTCCTAAGATTTGAGATAAATTTTACTACATATAAAATTAGAAAACTGCTAACATAATTCTATGATTAACAGGGTAACCTGAGCACAAACTGGAAGTTAGGCTGAATTCCATATCTAATTGAAAAGGAGCCATTAGCTTAAATATCATTGAAGATTAACCACCTCAGTATGAAAGTGAAATGGGTAAAACTGGGTGGAATAGGCACAGATTTACAACTTTACAAACCCCAAACTAAGACACACTGATCAGAGAGATGGACAGAATATTGACAATCAGTACTGTTCAGAGAGATTTTAGTCATGTTGTCCTTGTATAACAGAGTCATGACCCAATCCTTCAGTTCAGTTGCTCAGTCTTGTCTCACTCTTTGCAACCCCATGAACCCTAGCACGCCAGGCTTCCCTGTCCTTCACCAACTCCCAGAGTGTACTCAAACTCACATCCATTGAATTGGTGATGCCATCCAACCATCTCATCCTCTGTCGTCCCCTTCTCCTCCTGCCTTCAATCTTTCACGAAATCAGGGTCTTTTCAAATAAGTCAGTTCTGCACATCAGGTGGCCAAAGTATTGGAGTTTCAGCTTCAGTATCAGTCCTTCCAAAGAATATTCAGGACTCATTTCCTTTAGGATTGACTGGTTGGATCTCCTTGAAGTCCAAGGGACTCTCAAGAGTCTTCCCCAACATCACAGTTCAAAAGAATCAGTTCTTTGGCACTCAGCTTTCTTTATAGTCCAACTCTCACATCCATACATGACCACTGGAAAAACCATAGCTTTGAGTAATCAGACCTTTGTCGGCAAAGTAACGTCTCTGCTTTTTATGCTGTCTAGGTTTGCCGTCTATGGGGTTGCACAGAGTCTGACACGACTGAAGCGACTTAGCAGCAGCAGCAGGTTAGTCATAGCTCTTCTTCCAAGGAGCAAGCATCTTTTAATTTCATGGCTGCAGTTACCATCTGCAGTGATTTTGGAGCCCCCCAAAATAAAGTCTCTCACGATTTCCATTGTTTTCCTATCTATTTGCCATGAAGTGATGGGACCAGATGCCATAATCTTAATTTTTGAATGTTGAGTTATATGCCAGCTTTTCCACTCTCTTCTTTCACTTTCATCAAGAGGCTCTTTAGTTCCTCTTCACATTTTGCCATAAGGGTGGTGTCATCTGCATATCCAAGGTTACTGATTTTTTCCCTGGCAGTTCTGATTCCAGCTTGTGCTTCTTCCAGCCCAGAATTTCACATGATGTACTCTGCAATTAAGTTAAATAAGCAGGGTGACAATGTACAACACTGATGTACTCCTTTCCCAATTTGGAACCAGTCTGTTGTTCCATGTCCAGTTCTAACTGTTGCTTCTTGACCTGCATAGAAATTTCTCATGGGCGGGTAAGGTGGCCTGGTATTCCCATCTCTTGAAGAATGTTCCAGAGTTTGTTGTGATCCACACAGTCAAAGGCTTTAGCATAGTCAATAAAGCAGAAATAGATGCCTTTCTGGAATTCTCTTGCTTTACCTATGATCCAACGGATGCTGGCAATTTGATCTCTGGTTCCTTTGCCTTTTCTAAATCCAGCTTGAACATCTGGAAGTTCTCGGTTCACCTACCACTGAAGCCTATCCTGGAGAATTTTGAGCATTACCTTGCTGGCATTTGAGATGAGTGCAACTGTGAAATAACTGGAATGGATCATTTGAGTTTCCTTTTCATGAAATCATTGGGATGGAGAATTTGAGTTTGCTGGACATTATTATAGTTTGTGGAGGTGTCAGACATAATTACCTAAAATCGTGATTCAAAATCACATTTTGAAATTATGTTCACTTTGTTTTTATACAATGTCATAAAAAGAAGCATACAAATTTTTAAAAGTTAAAAATGATCACTTTATATTTAAAGGGCTTTTATCACATACATGATCACGGTAGAGTCAATCACTGACAGAATACTAAAACACATTCCAACAGCACTATAATTATGCACAACACACCTTCCAAATGCAGCAAAGTTCTACAGCTATCCAAAGAAGTTTTATCTAAGTTATATATGGGTTTTGAATGCTTTTCTCTATATATTTTTATCTTTTCCATTTGAAACAGTAAAAACAACTTCAACAAAGCATTTTAAGTAATGGTGTGTTGGATTAATGACTATGTACAATTTCCCTCATTTAATTTTATTTCATCAAATTAGTCTTCAAGTCTTACAGACCATCTGTGACAGTCCAGTTGCTTTGTCAGAGTACATTTTGCCTGTGCTCAGGGGAGCTTGGGATTCTTTACTCCAACTTAAATTTAGGACTTCTGAACACTGTTTCTCTGAATTTTACATCTGATGGGGTGTTTTTAATAAGCAAAAATATATTAATTACCTGGATGTCATAAATCAAATCATCAGTTAAATTATGCCACATTTTTACCCTAAATTGCCTAGGAGGGAAAAATATGCAAGCATATTATTAATTAGGAACTATTTGTTTAGTATATTAGCAACAGGACAGTAGATAACCACAGGATATACAGACAGGGAAGGGAAAAGGGAGACTGGAAAGAAAACTCAAAGACAAACATAGCACTATCCCATGGGTAGGCTCCAGAACAGAATTTAAAATGAGCTGATAGTGGTCCAAAGTTCTTAAATGAGTGTAAAATACACACATACCAGAATTGGGTTTATAAGTTGTTTTTTTCCCATATATACTATATGGGCATCTTGGACTCACAAAACCAAAGAGAATTCTGCATAATCAAAATAGTATTGCAGTCTCTGTGGAAACCTTAGTAGAAATGGCAACTTCTAACCTACCTGCATACATGCGTGCAGTCATGTCCAACTCTTTGCAACCCTGTAGACTGTAGCCTGCCAGGCTCCCCTGTCCCTGGAATTTTCCAGGCAAGAATACTGAAGTGGGTTGTCATTTCCTTTTTTTTGGTAATTAATTTATTTATTTTAATTGGAGGCTAATTACTTTACAGTATTGTAGTGGTTTTTGCCATACATTGACATGAATCAGCCATGGGTGTACATGTGGTCCCCATCCTGAACCCCCCTCCCACCTCCCTCCTCATCCCATCCCTCAGGATCATCCCAGTGCACCAGCCCTGAGCACCGTGTCTCATGCATCAAACTTTGGCAATCTGTTTCACATATGATAAGATACAGAATAGCATTGAAACATTCCATTTCCTTTTCCAGGGGATCTTCCCAACCCAGGGACCCAACCCACGTCTCTTGCATCTCCTGTACTGGCATGCAGATTCTTTACCACTGGGCCACCTGGGAAGCCCTTAAACTACCTATGTGTGTGTGGTCAGTCGCTTCAGTCGTGTGTGACTCTTCACGACCCCATGGACTGTAGCCCACCAGGCTCCTCTGTCCATGGGGATTCTCCAGGCAGGAACGCTGGAGTGGGTTGTCATTCCCTTCGGGATTGGGGGCAGGAGGACAAGGGGATGACCGAGGATGAGATGGCTGGATGGCATCACCGACTCGATGGACGTGAGTCTGAGTGAACTCCAGGAGTTGGTGATGGACAGGGAGGCCTGGCGTGCTGCGATTCATGGGGTCGCAAAGAGTCGGACACGACTGAGCGACTGAACTGAACTGACAGTGTTTCTTAACTATGTCACACTAAGGTAAGGAGTTGGGCTCATTAAGTGAACAAATAAATAGGTGCTATTTTATAGCATGCTTCCTAAGAATATCACTTGCTAGAAAGGAGAAAAAAAATTTACCCTTGAAGACTGTAAAAATTCTATATGAGAAAGCAAATATATTACTTGATCTTTTTATTTTCTATCTCCATTTTGTCTTCAGTGATAAGGTTGAAGAAAAATACTAAAGGTAATCCAAAACTTGTTAGTGGTTGCTCTGAAATTGATTTCTCCATTCTTGTGGCATTTACCAGCATTATTTAAATTCCACAGCACAATCTGAGAATTCTATAAGATAAATCACATTGTAAATGAATTATATTACCATGGGCTTGCCCATAATTCCTCCAAGTGCCTTGTTTGCTATTAAGGATGGTTTATGGAGAACTTGGCACTATATTTTCCCTCTACTTGATTTTTGTAACTTACTCTCCCTCTTGAGGTGTTGAGCTCTGATCTATGTGACATGATTCGTAACATTAAAAACTCCTGGGCTTCCCTGGTGGCTCAGTGGGAAAGAATCTGGCTGCTAGTGAAGGAGACATGGGTTTGATCCCTGGTCCGGGAAGAGCCCGCATGCCACTGGACAACTAAGCCCGTGCACCACAACTACTGAGCCTGTGCTCTAGAGCCCATGAGCTGCAACTACTGAGCCCACAGGCCGTGACTACTGAAGCCTGCATCCCCTAGAGCCTGGGCTCTGCAACAAGAGAAGCCACTACAATGATGAGCCTGCACACAACAGCTAGAAAGCAGCCCCCACTTGCTGCAACTGGAGAAAGCCCAGGCACAGCAACAAAGACCCAGTATAGTGATAAAGAAAACAAATAAATGAAATGAATCATAAAAATAAAACTCCTTGCCCCCCAATCATATATTTTTCTTATTATTTTGAATTCAATTGCTTAGTATATTTCTATAATACAAATTCTGCTCTTTTATTGGAGATTTTTAAAATTGGTATTCCACATAGGAGTATTTCATATAGATAAATTTCCCCTTTAGGAGGTAGCAAGTCAATAGATAAGAATTTGTGTCTTTTACTTTTTAATAATGCCTAATTTTTAGAAAAGAATAAGTTTCAGAGAAGAATTTCCAAAACCTGGAGGGGTTCATATTCATTGCAAACTTCCTTGACTAATTATTTCCTTAAGTTATTTTTAAGTACAGCTCTAAGTAATTCCTAACATCTTCTCCATATTTTTTCTGAATTAGTGCTTCAAATATATGTTAATCAATGTGAAATAACCCACGGTATACTCACTATTTATCATGTATACATTAAGGAAATTTGGCTCAAGAGAAACTATTCTCCACTGAGGTATCCTAGTGTGTTCAGTACTCTAGGAACTGCTTACTAGAAATCTAAGAGCAATTAAGCTAACTTTTTAAAATAGTATGTACACTGGATAAGGAATCTTTTCAGATTTGGTTTCTTTTCCTAGTTTCCCCTTTTCCTTTAACACGTAGCTTTGTCATCTTATAGTTTTGCCATTTCTTTTTAGTATTTGCCAAATACTTTTTAGTATTTTATAGTCCCAGTGTTTTAGACTTTATACAGTACCAATATGACAGTTTTTGAAATAGGCAATACTGCTATCACTGACTTTTTTTGTTTATTTAAAGTTTTTTTTTTTTAATTGGGGTATAGTTGCTTTACAATATTGTGTTGGTTTCTGCTATACAACAAAGTGAATCAGCTGTATGTATATATATATCCCCTTCCTCTTGGGCCTTCCTCCCACCACGACCCCCATCCCACCCTTTAAGGTCCCATGGATGGAGGAGCCTGGTAGGCTGCAGTCCATGGGGTCGTGAAGAGTCAGACACAACTGAGCGACTTCACTTTGACTTTTCACTTCCATGCACTGGAGAATGAAATGGCAACCCACTCCAGTGTTCTTGCCTGGAGAATCCCAGGGATGGGGGAGCCTGGTGGGCTGCCGTCTATGGGGTCGCACAGAGTCGGACACGACTGAAGCAACTTAGCAGCAGCAGCAGCAGCAGCAGAGTACCAAGCTGAGCCCTCTGTTGTTTGTCAAAAAAGGTTCAGAATTAGTCCAAAATCAACCAACAAATACATGGTATAGTTGGGAAAAATTTGATGACTATGAAAGAAAAAGATTACAAGACCAAAATGCTCAATTTATATATTACAAAACTGTACTCATGACTTCACTAATTTATTTTTTTTTGTGTGTTTTTAATTAATTAATTAATTTTAATGGAGGTTAATTACTTTACAATAGTGCGGTGGTTTTTGCCATACATTGCCATGAATCAGCCACGGGTGCACATGTGTCCCTCTATCCTGAAAGTCCCTCCCACCTCCCTCCCCACCCCATCCTTCTGGGTTGTCCCAGAGCACCGGCTTTGGGTACTCTCCTTCATGCATGGAACTTGCACTGGTCATCTGTTTTACATATGGTAATATACATGTTTAAATGCTATATTCTCAAATCATCCCACCCTCACTTTCTCCCACAGAATCCAAAAGTCTTCTTTACATCTGTGTCTCTTTTGCTGTCTTGCATATAGGGTCATCGTTACTGTCTTTCTAAATTCCATATATATGTGTTACTATACTGTATTGGTGTTTCTCTTTCTGACTTACTTCACTCTGTATAATAGGCTCCAGTTTCATCCACCTCATTAGAACTGACTCAAATGCATTCTTTTCTATAGTTGAGTAATATTCCATGACTTCATTTATTTCTTAAACAAAGAGCCAAGATGGGTAAGGCTTCTTGAAGCAAGAATAGAAAAGCAAAGCTTTTAGCTCTTTTCCCCAGTATTCTTGAATCTGAGATATGAATTGCTTGTTTTCTTAATTGGCAAAATGCTACAGAGTATTTTTTAATTAATTAATTTTTTATTGAAGGATAATTGCTTTATAGAATTTTGCTGTTTTCTGTCAAACCTCAACATGAGTCAGCCATCAGTTCAGTTCAGTCGCTCAGTCGTGTCCGACTCTTTGCGACCCCATGAATCGCAGCACGCCAGGCCTCCCTGTCCATTACCAACTCCTGGAGTTCACTCAGACTCACGTCCATCGAGTCAGTGATGCCATCCAGCCATCTCATCCTCTGTCGTCCCCTTCTCCTCCTGCCCCCAATCCCTCCCAGCATCAGAGTCTTTTCCAATGAGTCAACTCTTCTCATGAGGTGGCCAAAGTACTGGAGCTTCAGCTTTAGCATCATTCCTTCCAAAGAAATCCCAGGGCTGATCTCCTTCAGAATGGACTGGTTGGATCTCCTTGCAGTCCAAGGGACTCTCAAGAGCCTTCTCCAACACCACAGTTCAAAAGCATCAATTCTTCGGCCCTCAGCCTTCTTCACAGTCCAACTCTCACATCCATACATGACCACAGGAAAAACCATAGCCTTGACTAGACGGACCTTAGTTGGCAAAGTAATGTCTCTGCTTTTGAATATACTATCTCGGTTGGTCATAACTTCTCTTCAGGTATACATATATTCCCTCTCTCTTGAACCTCCCTCCTGTCTCCCTCCTCATCTCACCCCTCCAGGCTGACACAGAGCCCCTGTTTCAGTTTCCTGAGCCATACAGCAAATTCCCCTTGGCTATCTATTTTACATATGGTAGTGTAAGTTTCCTTGTTACTCTTTCCATACATCAGTCCCTCACTGAAAGTTACTTAAGAAGAGGCATTAATTCTTGGTTCACTAGCGTGTCATTTGGCAAATTACTATATATGAGCAATAAATCACAGAGTTGGAAGATGCCCTGAGAAATATTCTAGGTTTATTCTTTTGCTTTCTGGTAAATTAGCAACTTATTCACTTCAACAACAAATGTATGTGTATTTTCATATTATAAATAGTATGATAACAAATCATGCACAAACTATTAGTACTTTACAACTCCATCCTTTTGAAAGTTTGCCTAAGAATATGTGGTATGTATTTGGATTTCAAACTATGGCTAAAATTCCTGAAGGACTACACAGAAAACTCAACCATCCCACTTGCAATAAGATCTGGTTAGTTGTTCTTACTCAACACCTTTAAGTTTTCAAATACTATATAATCAAAAGTGTTAAAAAGATATGACAAAGATATTTTGTAACTTATAGGATAATAGGATAAAGTTTTGAAAATGCATGCTAACTGAAATGATGAAGTAATATAATTTTGAGTTGGTATACATATATTAAAATTTTGATTGAGACATATTTTAATATCTCCAAACAGAGTATAGCATTAACTATAATTACTTATTCCAACCATAGATTGGCATAATTATTATATGACCTTATAATACAAAGTTACAAAATATTAGAATGTTTTCACAACTACTTCAGGAATTAATTACATAAAATAATTGCTCAATTATACTCCATCAGGATGGAAAAAGGAAATTTTAAGATAAAAGCTATGTAGTAACCTTTTTTCCCTCAAATAAGAGACTAGATAAAGCATATGAAAAATTCTCAAACTTCCTTTTGATTAGAAAAATGTATTTAATCCATTACTTATATCATAACATTTAAAGAGCTGTAGTTCTAAACAATGGCCATGAAATACAATATTACTTTATGATGCTATTTATCTGTTCATATACATATCCTGCTTCTCCAGTGCAATTTTAGAACCAGTGAAGAGTAGGTGTAATTCCTCTGCATTCCCCAGCAGCTAGTGCATTGGAATGTGTAATGTATTTCCAAAATAATGTGGGATGGGACTTGCCTAGTGGTACAGTGGATGAGATTTTGCCTGTTGATGCAGGGGACATGGGTTTGATCCCTGGTCCAGGAAAATTCCACATGTCATGGAGCAACTAAGTCTGCACACCTCAACTGCTGATTCTGCATGCCACAACTACTGAAGCCTGTGCACTGAGAGCCTGTGCTCCACAACAAAAGGGGCCATTGTAATGAGAGGCCCACACACCACAGCTAGAGAGTAGCTCCTGCGCACCACAACTAGAGAAAGTCCACGTGCAGCAACGAAGACCCAGTAGAGCCAAACATAAAAATAAATTAAAAATTGAAGAATTGAAGAAAATTAAAGAAAACAAAAGGCAATGTGGGATGATGAAAAATTGCACTCATTGCCTAAAGGATGAATAAAAAGGGATATTTGTGGAATATTTTGTAAAAGAGAGTGATTACTGAAACTTCATTTAAAACATAGGGTCAGCAAAACACAGCCTATGGGGCATTCCTACTTGCCACCCATGTTTATACACACAAGCTAAGAATGGTTTTCACATTTTAAATTGCTAGGAAAAAAATCAAAAGAAAAATAATATTTCATATTTTGAAATATGAAAATTAAATGAAATTCAAATGCCAGTGTAATGTTTGATAAGAACAAAACTCATATGTATTTTCTATGGCTGTGTTCATAATACAAGAGCATTGTTGAGAGGTTGTAGCAGAGACTGGATGGCCTGAAAAAGTCTAAAGTATTTACTATCTGGTCTTTTATAGAAAAGTCTGTTAATTCCTACTTTAGGAGAAAGCATGCACAAGATGGTAAAAATAAAAAAGACAATCAGATTCTAGTTGGACCCCAAGAGTTCAATTATGGAAAGAGAAGAAAAGAAAAAAAAAAAACATAAATGGGGGAGGATAACTAACTGGAATGACCTTTGGAAATTTAGTAACAGAATTCAAATTCACATCCTTATGTTGTCATGAAATCACAGAAAGAGGAAATTTCTGCTCTCACAGGATTTTTGAGTAGACTGTAGACAGAAAAGGCAATGAAAAGAGAGGAGATAGTAAAAGTACAAAACTTCTCAGAGAAAGTTCTAATATTAGAAACATAGAGAAGTTCATATTACTTCACTGTTCTGCTCCACTTCTTTCAAACTAAGCATAAGTAAGTTTTAATGGTAAATAAATATTTCTTTTCTTCACTTAAAAAAAAGATAGAGGGTCCACTTATAAAATTAAACATGGAAGTATTTCTTCCATGTATAGAATTTTGTAATGGAAGAAACCTCTCAAGTCCAAAGGATATGTGCAGAGGTTCTACAATAATAATGGAAGAGAAAAATAACAATTAAAAGACAGACACACAAACACTCTCTCACATGCTTACAAGCTTTTACTAAAATCATTACTGTGAACAAATCAAATAAAATTAGGGCACTGGTGGGCAAACATGGAAATATTTATTTTTTACCAAAGATTTATTTATTGAGGTATTACAACTGTCTGAAAAAATAAAATTCTAACAAAGTCATTCTTGTGAAACTGTTGCTTGTCTTCTAAGTTCCTATAGATATATCATCCTATACCCATAGATTTCCTATCCTTCTAGCTATCATGTTTCAACAGAAAAAATGGAGCCTTTGGCGTTCTACATTTAATCTTTCAATTTTTCTAAGGAAGTAATGACTGTTTAGTGTTTATGGATTCCATTCAACAAATAGCTATTTAGTATTCACTCTACACAAGACACTGCTGGGTGCTATGAGAGATACAAAGGCATACATAGTCATGGCCCTCCTGAGGATCATAACCTGGGTAGCAAGACAAAACAGGTGTGCAAGTAAATACGATACAAGACAAACGGAGATCAATTCTTTAACAGAGCTAGACAGGGAGAGCGTGGTTACCTCTGGTGAGACTTCAGATGATTTCATGCAATCTGTGGTTTGGGCCATAAAGGAAACATAAGATGAGGGCCAATAAAGAACACTTTAGGAAGACATTATTACATTACAGGGGCATGAAAGAGTAGGGTGTTTCCTGCCTCACTCCCAGATACATAAAACACAGCAGGGATCTGGATTATTAATGTGATTTTACTGTAGGAGTACAGCAAAGTGTACTTTAAGACTAATCAATGGTATTTGGCAAAAAATAGAGTAGGGAGGAACAATAATAAGCTATAGTATGAAAATCACTATGTTTTGTGATAATGAAGTGAGAAAGTATGTCTAAGTTTGTGTAAAGAGGAGGGAGGCAAAGGGGTAGTATTACTGTTAGTGAAGACAATGAATGCCCTGTGATGTCCATTTATATATTTAAAGTGAGATTAAATTGATTCCATTATATAGACTTCAAAACCTGGCAAAACTAATCTATGCTGTTAAAAGTCATGATAGTACTTAGCTATGAGTATAGCAATGAATGAATGAAAGGAGTTACTAATGAATGTCTGGGGTGTTGCTAAGGTTCTGTTTTTAATCTAAGTGCTGGTTACGAGAGTTTGTTCAGCTTGTGAAAGTTCATCAAACTGTACTTTTTTATATTACACGTGCTTAAAGTTTTAAAAAATTAGGCTCAATGGGTATATTTCAACTAAAGGAAAACATCCTGTAATTATTACCTTATTAATCTCATGTATCTTAACAACTTAATATCCCTTTCAATTCTCTAAAAGTTATATAAATTTGTCATCTTGGAACATAAGATGGAAATGATAAAAATATTTTAAGATCATTTTAATGGGAAAAAATAAGTTATTGAAATTTCCTTGCTAACTCTTTAAACTCATCAGAGTGAGATTCATCATTCTAAACTCTATTATTTATCACTGTCTTATTCTTCTGTGTCTCTTCACAGTAAAACTTAACAGAAAGATTTATCTATAATTTTTGTATCTAATTTGCAACCTCATATTATCTAATCAAGCTACTCTCTGGCCCTTCCCATCTCTCCATTCTACTGATTCTACTCTTGTCCAGATTACCAAAGACTCTATGTTGGCAAATCCAATTACTCCTCGATTTTACTGAGCCTCTTGGGACATTTCATGCTGCTATTCACTCCCTCCTCCTCTAAGACTTTCTTCTATTGTCTTCCACATTATCACACTTTCCTGGTTTTTCTAATTCTCAGTATTCTGAATGCCCCTCAGTATGTTAAATGCCCTTTTCTTGTTCCAATTCTAAATATTTGAGTGCTTCAGGGCTCAAATCTGAGATCATTTGCCTTCTTTATCGATACACTTACTCTTGGAGATCCCTAGTGTTGTCACTTTTAACAGCTCCTTAATATACATCTCCAGGCCCAAGCTCTTCCTTGAAATCCAAATTCATATTCAGTTGCTTATTCAACATGTCTAATAAACATCCCCAAGTTAACATGTCAAAAGGAAAGTTCTTTTCTAAGACACACTCATATATATACATACTTTTAAACACACACACACACACACATGCAAACACACACACACATGCAAACACACACATATATGTATATATCTACTTTTTAGATCCCTTTCCATTATAGGTTATTAAAAGATATTAAATATAGTTTCCTGTGTTATACAGAATCCTTGTTGTTTGTCTATTTTATGTATAATAGTGTGTATCTGTTAATCCTCCTAATTTATCCCTCATCGCCTCTCCCTTTTGGTAACCATAAGTTTGTTTTCTATGTCTGAGTTTGTTTCTGTTTTGTGCATAGATTCATTTGTATTTTGTTTTAGATTACACATGTAAGTGATACCACATAACATTTGTGTTTCTCTTTCTTACTTCACTTAGTATGATAATCTCCAGGTCGATCTATGTTGCTCCAAATGGCAATATTTCATCCTTTTTATGGCTGAGTAATATTACACACACACACACACCCCCCCCCCCACATCTTCTTTATGCACTCCTGTTGATGGACACTTTGGTTGCTTCCATGTCTTGGCTATTGTAAACAGTGCTGCTATGAACACTGGGGTGCATGTATCTTTTCAAATCAGCGTTTTTGTCTTTTCTGGATACATGCCCAGGAATGGGATTGCTGGATCATCTGGTAACTCTATTTTTAGTTTTTTTAGGAACCGCCATACTGTTCTCCATAGTGGCTGTACCAATTTACATTTCTATCAACAGTGTAGGAGGGTTCTCTTTTCTCTATATCCTCTTCAGAATTTTTTATTGGCAGACTTTCTGATGGCGGCCTTTCTGACTGGTGTGAAGTGATATCCCATTGTAGTTTTGATTTGCATTTATGTAAGTATTAGTGATGCTAAACATCTTTTCATGTGTTGTTGGCTATCTTTGGAGAAATGTCTATTTAGGTCTTCTGATATGTATTTTAGAAATCTATTCCTACTCATATATTGCCCACTCAATAAATGGTCATACCACCATCATAATTGTTCAGGTTAAACATATGAGATTTCTTTCTTTCTATTATCAATAAAGTTTTGTTGACTTCTAATCTGAAATCTGTCACTTTAGTCTTTCCATTAAGAGAATCCTTGTCCAAATCACAATTATCTCTCACATGGACTACTAAATTTAATGACTGATATTTTTATTTCATTATCACACCCTACATTCCATTTTCTATAAACAGTCAGAACGTCAACACTCTTCAATCACTTGATGTCACAAACATAATAACATCTATTTACCATGACTAACAAGGGTTTTTTTTCTCTCACTTCAAATTCTTGTATGAACTGGTTATTTCCTACTTTTCCAACCTATCATCCTCTATGCTTTAGATATACTGGAATTTTGTTGTTGCTAAGGTTCCATTAGTATGCCAACTCATCCTCACCCAAGATACTTTGCATTAGTGCTCCACCAAGCTAGCATATTGTTCTTTTTGACTGTCACATAGCTGGCCCCTTCTTGTCATTTAGATCTCAGTTCAAATGATGATATGTAGACAATATTTCCTTGACAATACAAACCAGTCACCATCTCTTATTTTACTCTATTTTAAAGTATCTTTGTGTTTTTTTAGCTTTATTATTTTTGTTTTCTACTGCCCACAGGAGAATATAAACTCCATGAAAGTATAAACCTTCCCTTCACTGTTATTTGCCCTATACCCAGTGTCCCAAAGAATGCACATCCTACAATAGATGTCTGGTAAGTATTTGCTGAATCCTGAATTCTAACCCTAATAATTGATCTGACATGATGAGTGAAAAATTATAGGATTGAAGGATGAAGAATATTTCTATTCAGAACTGTTTAACTAATTCATAATGGCCAAAGACTTGCTCGTGTTTGCATAGAGGCCACTGCAAATTGGAGAACTACTCTTTCTAATCTCAGCATATAAAAGAAATGTATGTTATTAACTGGCCACCACTCTGATTTTTAAAAATATGACTCAAATCTGGAAAGGAGATGAGTAATACCTAATGCCCAGTATAACTTTTGTTTGGCTAATAATGGATTTTTTTCTTTTACAGGCATACGGAATTATAGGGTTGCAAACAACAAAGAGAGGTACTCCTTCTGTATCACAGTGTTGCTATAATTACAGATAAAGGTTTCTCAGCATTTTCAAATAAAAGAACTTAACTCAGCTGGTAAATGTCCATTACCCTAATATATGGCTTATAATATCTTAGCTTAACTGCCTATTAAAAACAGCTAATTAAAAATGGATTGATATTTTTAATAAAATTATGTAAATACCCAGAAGAAACCAACCCTTGGAGTATGTTCATTTCTGTAACAATTAGAGTGCATGTTTCCCCTCAATATTCAAAATATCTATTTATATGCATAATTTTTAAGATGGCCTAAAAATTCTGAAAAAATGATTACTTAGCAATGAGCAGTGTTTTCATAAGGGGTAACAATGGCTTAACTACATACTGCAGAGGACACTGATGAATTATTCTGATTCCCCTTCAATGGAGAACTTCTGCCTCAGCAGCTGGGAGTACTATTGGCAGACTGTCTTTAGCATTCAGGCCCTAAAGGGGACTTTCAGTCCCATTTCCCTTTCTGAGGAAGACAAATTAATGCAGGGTATAAAGGCCCAGTCATCTCAGCCCAATTCAGGACGACTCAGAAGGGCCATTCTAGCTCCAGAGCATCCCATGTGGTTAACCATGTGTTGGAAAATAGCTCCATGGACATGCCCAATGACACTGCAAGTATCCGCACAATGGACAAGCTCAACTTTAGACTGACTTAAGTTCTGGTGAATGCTCTGTGATCCTCCTAGAACATGGAGAGATGGGCAATCTTGAAAGAGCTGTGTGTTTCTTGAGGGAGGCTGCCATAGGGGATTTTCTCATCTGCCCTTCTTGTTACAGTAAGCTATGTGACTCTCTGCCTCACCTCCCTTTAAAAAATAGTTTCAGGCTATAAAACTGCTTAGTTGCAGAATGAGGGCTTCCCTGATGGCTCAGCAATAAAGAATCTGCCTGCCAATGCAGGAGATGGGGGTTCGATCCCTGGGTTGGGAAGATTCCCTGGAGAAGGAAATGGCAACCCACTCCAGTATTCTGGCGTGGAGAATCCCACGAACAGAGGAGCCAGGTGGGTGACAGTCCATGGAGTTGCAAGAGTTGGACATGACTTAGTGACTAAACCACCACCATGAGGTGCAGAATGAACTTGGCTTCTCAACAACAGAGGGCCCTACCACTTGTGTTCCCTTGCATCTGGTCCCTTTCATTTTGGTGTCATCTGTGGGGCATGTGACGTGAAAAGCTGATACCATGCTGATCATACTTTTGCTGCCTATTAAGCTATTTGGGTTTATTATCTCTTTGCTGGCTGAAAAAAAAAATGTCAGCTTGCTTGATTCCCAGGCTCTTATTTGGTCTGCACTGCTACTCAATTTCTCTCCCTGTCCACTCCCACTTTGTAACCCTCCTTTTCATAGCTGTTGATTCAAAGGGCCCTCCCCAGTACGTATCCTGCATACTAAACACCATCTTAGAGTCTGCTTCCTAGAGAACCCAGCTGATCATATCTAACCAGTACTTCAAAGGGAGCAAGAAGAATAATATTATGTTGTAGTATTTCTCATTTATTTGGATGCCAGAAAGAAGTTGTATTATTTTCCAGCTTAAGAGCTCATAGAGTTATCTCATGTACAGTATATCCCTTTGAAATTATATGATGCATGTTAATTATATAATCTTTTACTAGATGATTACCTGTCAGATACCTAGACCTTCTCCATTAGATCATTCAGTCTCTTTCAACAAAACCTCCTGCAGTCTATGAGGTATGGAAGTATTCTATTCTGTAAAAAAAACAAAACTAAGAAATCTGCTCCTCTATTACTTCCATTCATTCATGTAACTTCTCCTTTTCTGAGCAAATATCATGTTTCCATCTCTTTTTTGTAACAGTCCCTGAGGTTAACCTGCATCTCTTTCTCCTTATTTTCCTTCCAACTACATCTCTCACCCTCATAAAAAAAGCATTCTCAATTACAACTCAGCCTGAAATTAGCTGTTTTTAGGTTACTTTACTTTGCAAAAGTTAATAGGATTTGAAGACCTCAAAGAAAAATTCTTCCCAGTCATATCTCCCTATATGTGTGATGAAAACTTCAAGTGTGCCAAATGGCTCCTTAAATAGTATTTTTAATTTATATTAGCTCTTTACTTTTAGGGCAAACAAAGGAGCTCTCAGCAGGCATGATGGAGCCAGTATTAGACTCAAAGCAAGCATCATTTTCTTCATATGTTCCTAGGGACTTTCTTTGTCAATTACTAATGAATAACTTCTTATTGTATAAGCTACCATACTGAATGAAATGTGCACAAACTACCATGTCTATTTGATCTCAAAAAAAATAATGGGACATCTGCATTTCTATTTCTCCCCTGAAAATAGGTTCAGCGGGGAGGAGAGGGTAGGGCAAACTGAGAAAGTCCCACTGACATACATACACTACCACATGTAAAACAGAGAGCTAGTGGGAAGATGCTGTATAGCGCAGAGCTCAGCTCGTGCTCTGTGATGACATGGAAGGGTGGGGCTGGGTGGGGTGGGGGTGAGGTTCAAGTGGGAGGGGATATATGTGTATGGATAGGTGATTCACTTTGTTGTACAGCAGAAACTAACACAACATCGCAAAACAATTATACTCCAATTAAAAAATAAAATCTCCCAAAGAGAAAAAAATAATGGAACAACATTTTTGGTTTTCAAAATACTATTTTTAAAGTTCTGCATAATTCCTTTTCCATAATCTTACGAACATATTCCATGTCAGCTTCTAACTAGCTACCCTTGAACTTAAGTTAAGGCTCCTATTTAACGAATCTGAAAGGCAGCTGAATCAAAAAACATCTATGTAGATAAGGGAAATCCAACAGTGTTGTGGATGGGGGCCCAGAGCTTTGTCATGGATTGTGGTAGTTGACAAATTAGCAGGGACATTTCAACAACAAGTCAATAATTAACTATATTCTTTCAACCAAATCTTTGAAGAGAACTCAAATCTCCAACACTTAGGAGATAAGTCACTTAAAACCAACATTCCATTTATAACTCCTGTATGCTCTTCTGTTTTAGTTTTCATGGCAGCCACACCTATAAGTTTACCTATATGCACTGCCTAGAAACCTTTGAGAATGAAATATACACAAAATTGTTTGGTTGTACTTCCTACCAGACTTCTAAAACTTTGCTTTTTTCTTTTTCCCAAGTTCTTCTCCTACTTTTTTCATAAATAGGATTGCAACCTCTACCTTAAATCTTATACATTCTGACTCTTCTATTTTGGCTGTAATTATATTTGTTGAGATGTTCTTTTCTAATATTAAAGCTGAGCTAAAATTTTAATTTGTAATTTAAACATTAGACTTTATAATGTATATAGATTAAATATAATTTCAATATTTTTTCATACCCACTCAGGTTAATGAAAAGACTTTGGAACTTCTTTAATTAAAAATAGGAAGGATATAGTTAAAAAAAAAAAGAGAGGGGGAGAGAGACTATACATTGAGTGAATGTGTAAGTGTGTGTAAATGGGTGTGTTTCTGTTTCATATATGCAGAGATGCCACCTACATTGGGCATTTTGTAAACTGCATAATGACATCCAACCCAAAGCAGGGTGGCAAGTGTCAAAGTCAATACATACTTCCCTCTCTAGGTCATGTGCCTTGAAACAGGTCTTCCTCCCATCACCACCAGCCCCCAGGCTGTGGTACCATTTTCAAATGTGTCTGTCCAAAGAAGGAACCTATTATTATTAAATCATCAAGCCATAAAGAGTGACCTTTGTAATGCACACAAAGACTCTAGATATGTCAGAAGCAGACCTGCCAGTGAGTAAAGTCTATTTTTAAACATTAATACTAAAATACTTATTTGAGATTAAAGGTAATGGGCACAAGCAGTATCTGTTGTAGAAACAGGCTACATTCCCAAATTGAATTTGAACATCAATTGTTTGTGGAAAGGAATCAATGAATAAATAGCAGCTCAGCTGCCAGCTCAACCACTGAATCTAACTTAAGCTATTTTAATAAGCAAAGTTGACCTGCTATTCAGTTCATTTCAGTTGCTCAGTTGTGTCTGACTCTTATCGACCCCATGGACTGAAGCACGCCAGGCTTCCCTGCCATCACCAACTCTTGGAGCTTACTAAAACTCATGTCCATTGAGCCGGTGATGCCATCCAACCATCTCATCCTCTGTAGTCCCCTTCTCCTCCTGACTTCAACCTTTCCCAGCATCAGAGTCTTTTCAAAAGAGTCAACTCTTTGTATCAGGTGGCCAAAGTATTGGAGCTTCAGCTTCAGCATCATTAATTCCAGTGAATATTCAGGACTGATTTTCTTTAGGATGGACTGGTAGGATCTCCCTGCAGTCCAAGGAACTCTCAAGAGTCTTCTCCAACACCACAGTTCAAAAGCATCAATTCTTTGGCACTCAGTATTCTTTATAGTCCAACTGTCACATCCATACATGACTACTGGAAAAACCATATCCTTGACTAGATGGACCTTTGTTGGCAAAGTAATATCTCTGCTTTTTAATATGCTGTCTAGGTTGGTCATACCTTTTCTTCCAAGGAGCAAGGATCTTTTAATTTCATGACTGAAGTCACCATCTGCAGTGATTTTGGAGGCTGAAAAAATAAAGTCTCTCACTGTTTCCATTGTTTCCACATCTATTTGCCATGAAGTGGTGGGACTGGATGCTGTGATCTTAGTTTTCTGAATGTTGAGTTTTAAGCCAACTTTTTAACTTTTCTCTTTCACTTTCCTCTTTCACTTTCATCAAAAGGCTCTTTAGTTCTTCTTTGCTTTCCGCCATAAGGGTGGTATCATTTGCATATCTGAGGTTATTGATATTTCTCCTGGCAATCTTGATTCCAGCTTGTGCTTCATCCAACCTGGCATTTCACATGATGTACTCTGCATATAAGTTAAATAAGCAGGGTGACAATATACAGCCTTGACATACTCCTTTCCTGATCTGGAACCAGTCTGTTGTTCCATGTCCAGTTCTAACTGTTGCTTCTTGACCTGCATACAGATTTCTCAAGAGGTGGGTCAGGTGGTCTGGAATTTCCATCTCTTTAAGAAGTTTCCACAGTTTGTGTTGATCCACACAGTCATAGGCTCTGGCATAGTCAATAAAGTAGAGGTAGATGTTTTTCTGGAACTCTTGTATTTTTTCAATGATCCAACAGATGTTGGCAATTTCATCTCTGGTTCCTCTGCCTTTTCTAAATCCAGCTTGAACATCTGGAAGTTCATGGTTCATGTACTGTTGAAGCCTGGCTTGGAGAATTTTGAGAATTACTTTGCTAGCGTGTGAGATGAGTGCAATTGTGCGGTAGCTTGAACATTCTTTGGCATTGCATTTCTTTGGGATTGGAAGGAAAACTGACCTTTTCCAGTCCTGTGCCACTGCTGACTTTTCCAAATTTGCTGGCATACTGAGTGTAGCACTTTCACAGCATCACATTTTAGGATTTGAAATAGCTCAACTGGAATTCTATCATCCCCACTAGCTTTGTTCATAGTGATGCTTCCTAAGGCCCACTTTACTTCACATTCCAGGATGTCTTGCTCTAGGTGAGTGATCACACCATCGTGATTATCTTGGTCATGAAGATCTTTTTTGTACATTTCTTCTGTGTATTCTTGCCACGTCTTCTTAATATCTTCTGCTTCTATTAGGTCCATACTATTTCTGTCCTTTATTGAGACCATCTTTGCATGAAATGTTCCCTTGGTATCTCTAATTTTCTTGAAGAGATCTCTATTCTTTCCCATTCTATTGATTTCCTCTATTTCTTTGTGCTTCCTGATATTAGGAATATGAAATTTAGGGAACAACAATTCCACTCAGATAACAACAGTGATGCTCTGAAATGGTGTCTTAGAAGAAGGGAGAGTAATAAAAGAGCCACTGAGTATGGTGGCACAGGTAATAAATTGATCCCAAAGGAATCAACTGAGAGGGGTAGAGAAGCTGAAATACTTAAGCTGTGAAGAGTGGCCCAGGATCTACCTGTTTAGAGAACAGCTCGCTATTTGGTAGCTCTTAATAGATCCATGTGGGCTTGCAGACATCCTAAGTGGGTTATCATTCTGACCACACACTCCAGAAAGGCAAGCCAAATTATTCTGAGATGGGATACTTGCCACAAGTTTGGACAGACAAATCTTCTATAATCTGAACATTAATCATAGAATACATGGTTACTTTAAATGAAAATAAAAACACTTAAATCTGTATAATTATTTGTCTATAGTTAAATCAACAATTACATGTTTAATCAAAACTATATATGCACAGATAAATATGTATGCACACACATATACTGCACTCACAACTGTGACTTTACCTAGCAAAAGTATAGATCACCAACTTTACCAACTATATACTTATGATCTCTGGCAATATCTACTACAACTAAATGTGTATAATGTACCCTAAGATCTGATGCATTCACTTCTAGGTATTAATGTATATTCATCAGAAAAGTATAAACCTTTACACTAAAGACATATTAGAATGCCCACAGCAGCACTATTCATAGTAACTCAATAACAATAGAACTTTTATACTCAGCCAATGGAATATTACACAGCCATGCAGAAAATGGATTAATCACACAGCTACAATGATCTGAAGACCAGACATAAAAGATCATGTATCATCTGATTCAGATCAAAAATAGGAGAGCAAAACCAATCTATGCTGTACAAATCAGATTAGTGATTACTCTTGGGGATGAATGACTAGAAGAGTGAACAATCAGGCTTCTAGAGTGTTTTATTTGTTTATTTGTTTTGTATCTTTAAGTAGGTGCTGCTTAGATATCTAGGTTCAGTTTGCAAAAATGCATTGAGCTATATAGTTGAGAAATACTCACTTTTCTATATGTATATGCACTTCAGTAAAACTTTTTTTTAAAGGTAGAGATTTCTAAGATGTTAAAACATCAGAGTTTCCATCTTTTTAGTGTTGCTATGAAATGTATCCTGAGTCAGGTGTCTCATATATATTATCTTTAACCCATACAACAGGCCTGCCCAGTCAGTATGATTATTCCCATTATATAGGTGATTTAGGTTTTTACACAAAAACTGGATATGTTTATTGGCACCCATACTTTGCGGGGGGGGGAAGCAGGGCCTCATCAATGTAGATATATTAATATGAAAGGTCACCCCAATTTCCTTGATTATTTAGGAATGTAGAAAAGATGTCCCTACTTGAGGCCAGGCTTCCTAAAAATGCACTGGGGCATGTGAATAATGATAGTACACTCTAATTTACATGCTTATTTGTCTGTGTCAACAATTTAATTAAGATTTCTTTCTGCATAGTGAACTGGCCTACTTTTAATTCACAGTGCCAAGAAAGAGAGGCTTTGGGTAAATAGAACACAAAATAGCTTTAGAAAAACAAAAAAAGCAAAGATAACTAAGGTAGCCTAGAGTTCCAATCACTGCGGGTTGACAAAAATGCTTTGCATAGATCATGGAAGATATTTATCTCCCCAAATTCTCCAAAGTTAAAGTTGATCACAATTTCCTTAGTTTTTTGGGTGTTTTTTTTTTTCATCACTTATGCACTTTTTTTTTTTAAGACTTGACAGGAGAGTACTAACATTTTAAAATATTCTTTCCCATAATGACCACCAGTCTCTTCCTAATGCCCAGGAAAGAATACAATGTAAAGTGAAAAATGATTCACAATTTGTGATAATGAGAGAGTTACTATTTCAGAATTTCTTCCTTTATCCACTGATTTATCCATTGCTATAGGAACATATATGGATGTGAGAGTTGGACCATAAAGAAAGCTGAGCACTGGAGAACTGATACTTTTGAATTGTGCTGGAGAAGACTCTTGAGAGTCTCTTAGACAGCAAGGAGATCATATCAGTCAATCCTAAAGGAAATCAACTCTGAATATTCACTGGAAGGACTAATGCTGAAGCTGAAGCAACAATACTTTGGCCACTTCATATGAAGAGCCGACTCATTGGAAAAGACCCTAATTCTGGGAAAGACTGAAGGCAAAAAGAGAAGGGGACAGCAGAGGATGAGATGGTTAGATAGCATCAGCAACTCAATGGACATGAACTTGAGCAAACTCCAGGAGATAGTAAAGGACAGGGAAGCCTTGTGTGCTGCAGTCCATGGGGTCACAAAGAGTCAGACACAACTCAGCAACTGAATAACAATAAAGGAACATATATATAATTGTTTGAGACAAAGAATATAATGGATGTTGACAAAATTTCCCAGAACTTAAACTTTGAAAGTTAAGTTAGCAAAGCTGTCATTGAGTCATTATTTTAGGGTCTCATTTTTTCTGAGATGAACCTCTGAATTACATTTGAAAGAAACACTATATACTCTCAGCAATTAGATTTATTTCTTTCAGTTATTATCTAAGTTATTAGGCTCTAATTCAAGATCTTCTGGAATTACTAAAGGACCCACACAGAAGTACCATTAAATGAAATTGAAGAAAAAATTACATAAAAGTAGACACATGGTTTGGATATTAAAAAAATAACTTTGGTGTGGAGCAATAGAAATTCTCATACATTGCTGATGGGAGTGCAATATGGCATAGCCACTTTGGAAGAGAGCTTGGTAGTTTCTTACAAAACTCAACATACTCTTACCTTATGATCCAGTAATTGCCCCCCTTGATATTTATCCAAAGGAGCTGATAAATTATGTTCACACAGAAACCTACACATGAATGTTTATAGCAGCTTTATTCAGAACTGCCAAAACTTGGAAGCTAGCAAGATGGCCTTCAGTGGGTAAATGGATAAATAAACTGTGGTACATCCAGACAATGGAATATTATCTGCACTTATATGACATGAGCTATCAAACCATGAAAAGACATAAAGGAGCACATATAAATACATATTATTAATTGAAAGAAGCCATTTTGAAAAGGTTCTATACTTTATGATTCCAACTCTAAGGCATTCTGAGAAAGGCAGAACTATGGACACAGTAAAAATAGTAAGTTAGTTACCAGGAGTTGAGGGGGTGGGGGAAGGGGAGGAATGAATAAGTGGAACACAGAGGATTTTTAGGACAGTGAAATTTCTCGATATGACTGTCACAATGATAGATAGATATCAGTATTTGCCCAACCCATAGAATGTACAATACACACAGTGAACCCTGGGATAAACCAGGGACTTTGTGTGGTTATCGTGTGCTGGTGTGGCTTCATCAGTTGTAACAAATATACCACTCTGGTGAGTGATGTTGATAATAGGGAAGACCAGAATGTGTGGGAGCAAAGAGTATATGGGGAAATCTCTGTACCTTCCTCTGAATTTTCCTGTGAACCTAAAACTGCTCTAAAATGTTTCTTAAAAAAATCAAGGTTCTCCTTACTGACAGACTGTGTAGTGCATTGTAGTTTTTGCCGCAACATTCGTTCTTCCATAGTCAAGTCAATTGGCCCTGGAATTTTCCTGGGGACTGGTTCTGGATTAAGAGGGGCCTTGTGCTCGAAACTGGTTCAACTGGATTGAAGAGAGACTTACATCACCAAAATGGGAGGATGGGTTTTCTCTCTAGCCTGTAGCCTAAGAGTCAACTTGTGACCACCTGGGAAACAAACCGTAGGAAGTCACAAGAATAAAGACTAAGACCAGTAATCAAAGGATTCCTACACTTTGGAAAATTGGTCTTGTTTCTGGAGGATTCTGACTCAGTTACATCTCTGGACAAAGGGTCAGGAACACCTCTGAATATTTTAGGCACTGTTGGGAATACAGAGATGAAGCAGAATTCTGTGAGGAGTTTCTCTAGAGAACAGTGACAGTTGGTAACGGGTAATGAGAGGGGTGAAATTTACTCTATTTTTTGGATATAACCTCAGTCTAGGATATGGCTGACCAATACTAGTTGTAGCAAATCATTTAACATAAAAGTATTTTCTTCATATGTTAAATTAAGCTAACTAATACATATAATGCAAGGCCATATACACACACGGACCTTTTTGAGGAAATACAATAACAGTTAATATTTCTGAAAGACTTCCTGTGTGCCATGTACTGCGTTAAATACTGAATATGTAATTTCTAACTTAATCTTCATAGAAATCCCACAGGCTAGACATAATTACTCCCCTATTTTGCAGTTGAGAATAGACTCAGAGATTTCAGCCACTTTTTTGAAGTCAGATAGGTAAAAAATGTTGAAGTCTGAAAAGTAATCTTAGATATCTTTCCAAACTCAAGCTCTCAACCAGGAGCTCTTATTATCTCCAAAATATAGCCATAGCTGGTATAAGTAGAGGACAAAGGCTATTTTATGAAGTGATGACTAAAGGAAAGACAGAAATTATTTAACTTTCATGAGATTAAAAAGAAGTGTGCTAACCCAGGTAGAGTAACAGCAGGAGAGAAGTTGATAGACAATAGGATTGATTTTGAGGCAGAGGTCCTACAGAGACTAAAATGGATAGTAAAACAAACAAACAAACAAATCTGTGAAATAATGAAATAATGTTTCTTTCTTGAGAAAAAAGTTCCCCAGTTAAGTATATTTGTTGTTGTTCAGTAGTTAAGTCATGTCCAACTCTTTGAGATCTCATGGACTACAGCATGTCAGGCTATAGTTAACCATATACCATGTGCTGAATACTGCTTGGGACCATTAGTACAAAACTGAATGGTCTCAACTCTTTCTTTTGACAACATATAGAGAATTTCAATCTGCTATGACAAATGCTAAGATTGAGGTTCAAGCAGTGTGCAACCAGAACCCCAAGGAGAAGCCACTGAGTGCTACCTATACATGAAGGCAAGCAAAAAAAGATGTTCTGGTCTGGGCTGAAACATGAACTGAAAAGTGTTGTTGTTTTTTTTTTTTTTTCCTGGAGATTGAATCAATAAGCAATACTTAGTTATCCCTTTTCCTTAAAAAATGAATATATATTTTTAAATTTATATATAATAATATTCACTCCTTTTGGTGCCATAGTTCCATGAGTTTTGACAAATGCAGTCATATAGCCATCATAACAAGCAAAATGCAGAACAACTTAGTCACCTTGAAAAAGCTCTTGCCAACCACTACTCTCATCCCAAATAATCAAAACCAATCCCTTTTAATCCATCTATGCTACTATTCGTTGTGCCAAAATCAAGAGATGTTTAAATCCCTACTGTTATGAAAAGTTATTGAAAGAAAACAAGAACTATACACACAGAACACTTAGTGAAAGATTTGGAAACCAATTAGAATCTTATAGCTACTACTAGAAATATCAAGCCATATCTGGTGCCATAGAGTTAACAAAAGCTTTTTACCTACATTATCCTATTTAATAAACCCTCACCAAGAAACCACAAGTTAAATAAAATCAATACAAAGAGATGACATAGTATGGTCTTCAAAATTTTGCAACAAAGATGACCCTCATAATGTACCTGGAAAAGTCATGACTGGCTTTATAGATTTAGAAGTTCAAGAAGTCCCTTGAGAGTGAAGTTAGCTCTCATTCAGAGTAAAAGCAAGAAGGGTAGCATTTAGATATTTAAGGAAAATGTGTGAAATGTACAATCAAATCTCTGAGATTAACGAAGGTGAATGAAGAGCATCTTCATATTAGAGAAGGTTTCTATCTACAGAAAAATATGAGAAATGGGCAAGTGATGAACACAAATTTGTTTCTCCTAGGAAAGAAACCTTGCACTTTCCAGCCACTAGAGTGGCAAATGCACTTGCAATGTAGTGAGACTTCTTCTGGGTTTTCCAAAGCCCTGGGGAAATATCATTCAAAACCGTTTCATTCTATTGCTCTAATGCTGCAACTTCTGGTCATGAGATCAGTTACTCAGTTACTCTGGCAGACTCAAGTATTCTGTCCTTGAAAAGGTAGAACAAGTACTATAAATGAAAGGGTGCTCTGTCCTGGACATGACTTTTAATTTAGCTTTTCTCTGGTCAGATCGGAGAAGGCAATGGTAACCCACTCCAGTCCTCTTGCCTGGGAAAATTCCATGGGCGGAGGAGCCTGGTAGGCTGCAGTCCATGGGGTCGCAAAGAGTCAGACACGACTGAGCGACTTCACTTTCACTTTTCACTTTTATGCACTGGAGAAGGAAATGGCAACCCACTCCAGTGTTCTTGCCTAGAGAATCCCAGGGACAGCAGAGCCTGGTGGGCTGCGGTCTATGGGGTCACACACAGTCAGACACGACTGAAGCAACTTAGCATCAGCAGCTGGTAGGATAATCCAATCTAGGTAAACTGACCCACAGCTGAGGGACAGAACTTAGTCAATGGGGATGCTTCAACACAGGCCATCCCATGAAGTACTACCTGAAAAGCCAGCCAGTTGCCCTCTCTGATAGCTCTGCTCATGTGTTTCATTTCCAGCAGCAGACATTATAAAAGAGAAGCATTCTCTGTCATTTGCCTATAATGAGACGAGCAATAAGTACTCTAACTTTGGCTTAAAAATGTAGCTCTTCTAACCAGAGCCCATACCCTTTCCTTAAGCCACACATCTCAGGCACAATGAGAACATACTGGTGACGTAATATCAGATGATTTTTCAGAGAAGGCACTTTTGGAAAAACACTGTTCATTAACTGCTGGCCAATGGCTTTAACAGACTATTAAGGAAATCCTGATCTTCTCAGTCTTTCTTTCCTTTGCAACATCTCTGTTATTCTTGAATTGAATTTATATTCCACACATTAAAATCCACATCAAAGAAACACTAAGGTGAATTATTCCAGAGTCATGGAAATGTATACACCTGTCAATGATAAGCAGTTTGATTATTAAAGGTATAAAAATATGACTGATAAAGAAACATGGCTTAGATATTGAATAAATATTGTAGCTAAATCCTGAAAGCGCAACATCAAGAAATAATGAAAGCTTTAGAAACTGATGCTCTGGAAAATGTCCCTATTTTAAAATACTCAAAGGGCTGCTTAAGCTTTTTTGGGGGGGAGGGGGCAGTTCTAATCTCCACAGGTGATCTACAGCCTGAGCTAAACCTAAAGCCCTCAGATTTCCAAAGTTCAAAACATTTCAAAATGGTCCTAGCCATAGATTTTTAAAGTGACAGTTCCTAATCATGTTATTTTAAAAGATACAAAACATACACTAGACTTTAAAAACACTATCCATATACTGAGAATATGAACTGATTGAATGATTACAAGAACTTAAGAATTTCTTGGGGCTAACAGTGAATATGTGATGAGTACAAGGGCTTAGGTTTAATTAATACTTCTGAAGAGTGACTTATCTTCAAAAGAGCCAAAATTTAAATCTGATAGTTTATCAGATTATCTGGGGACATATTAATATCACCATTTATGAAATGACTTTCATTTGGTACACAGAACCCAGGTCTCCCGCATTGCAGGCAGATTCTTCACCAGCTGAGCCACGAGGGAAACTCAAGAATACTGGAGTGGGTAGCCTATCCCTTCTCCAGCGGATCTTCCCAACCCAGGAACTGAACCAGGGTCTCCTTCATTGCAGGTGGATTCTTTAGCAGCTGATCTACCAGGGAAGCCCTAAAAAAAATATTATTCATTATTTTAACATCTAAGGTTTGTCCAGGCAGCAGCTGTATCCTTGACAGACTCTCTCAAGATAGGATTTGGTATCAAGGTGAAAAGCCTGAGTTAGAGATATGTTCTGGGTTCAATTTCCTGTGGTTTAAAAGATTTCTTAGCAGGAGATCATGCATGACAACATGCCTCAGTCTAGTTGAGGCAAGAGCAACCTGCAGCACACCAGAAGTGCTCCTAAATCCATCGGTTCATTCCACCCGGAAAGGCCTAGTGCATTCTTCTACCTTTTAATCAAGTAGCGGTCCCTTGAGATAAGGTCCCTTCCAGGTCTCTTTCTCTTTCAGGCCCACAGAGAAAAGATAAAATAGAAGCAAAAAGCAATGAATAGAGTTTGTGTTTGAGCCACTGCTAAATATCTCTCTGATTAGCAACAAGCTTCCTTTGGTATTTCTGTCTTAAACAGTTGCAGGGGCTGGAGTGTGAGTGTTACATAAGCTGCTGCTGCTAAGTCACTTCAGTCGTGCCCGACTCTGTGCAACCCCATAGACGGCAGCCCACTAGGCTCTCCCATCCCTGGGATTCTCCAGGCAAGAACACTGGAGTGGGTTGCCATTTCCTTCTCCAATGCATAAAAATGAAAGTAAAGTCACTCGGTTGTGCTCAACTCTCAGCGACCCCATGGGCTGCAGCCCACCAGGCTCCTCCGTCCATGGGATTTTCCAGGCAAGAGTACTGGAGTGGGGTGCCATTGCCTTCTCCATTACGTAAGCTACCCCCATTTATTTCATTTATCTGTACATGTTTTGTTTAGAATAATGATGGACCACTTAGACACATATAGAGACTCCAAAGAGGAAAAGTATATCATATCAATAAAATATATGCAGAATTAGTTATAATATATGTGAAGTTAAATATAAAGGAAAGAATAGCTTAACATACACTTTAGTCTTCATGAGAGAATTATTTAATTCTATGACACAATGGTTAATAGTTGAGTAAAATATGAAGTATTTACTATAAACTATCAATTTCTTTTTTTTTAACTAAGAGAGCATTTACAGTGTAAAGGCTCAAGAACATTCAACTGCCTTACACAATGCCATTAAAAAATATATTAGGTTATAAACAATCTGTAAATTATTTTATAAAAATTAAAAATTATAAGAGCAAGAAAGACCAAAGAATGCCAAACTAGAAATTACCTTTAAGATATGAAAATTATAAAAACATAATTTTTGAAATTCCTGGGAGGCAATTTAATGTATGGGACCTAGGCCTCATCAACAGTCATGTCATCAATATATAGCATATAATTCTGTGTTTTGAGCAAGGTACATAGTTTTATTCCTCTTTTTCAGTGAGATCAAAATGACTCTGCTTTAGAATTAAGACAATGGACTAGAGAATTAAGAGGACGATACTAAATTATGTTTAACCTAAAATAACACACAAAAATGTTTACAAATATTTTACAAAATGAAAACTGGTTTGAAATATCATTTTTAACCTTCATTTCAAAAACAAAATTTATCTAAATTTATTGCAGCTATCACTCAGGTAATGAAGAATTTATTTTAAAAAGTATAAAAAGAAATCACAATGGTTTTGTGCTCATTAACATAATGCTGTCTAATTACAACTGATGAGGATAATCATGCCTTCCAAGTTGTAATATTTACTCTCTTTGGAAATAATTTCAAGAGTTCCACTGATTATTAGCAGGCAAAAAACAAACAACAACAACAAAAAAACCCTCAGTGTTGGTTAATAGACTAAAAAATCTCTGTGCTTTAGCTTTACAGAAGTGACTAGTATTGAGTATGGCCAACTATACTAATAGTTTTCAGAGCAATTTATAAATGGTCCTTGAAATAACACAAAAATTAGTGGCAACAGTAAATAAAATCATTTGTGAATGCACTATGTCTGAGGTATAGTGTGTTTTATATATATATATATATATGTTTACACACACACACTGGAGTTTAATATTGTATAATTGAAAAATTTGCCAAGATAATTCCTGATGCATATCCATTTTTCTTTATTTACAATATTCATGCTGAATAGATAATGCTGTTAACAACCAAGATGTCTAACTACTTTTGTGAAATACCTCAATATACAAGTAAGGGAAATAGGATGAAATGCTTATTGGTCCGTTTATTTTAGATACACTGATCCTCCTTCAACAGCATTAAGAAATATAAAATATTCTATAGTATAGGACTTCCTTATAGAAAAACACTCCTCTGCTAGATCATAGAATGTTATCCTGAAGTACAA
Organism: Oryx dammah; assembly: GCF_014754425.2. NCBI lineage: Eukaryota > Metazoa > Chordata > Mammalia > Artiodactyla > Bovidae > Oryx > Oryx dammah. The sequence continues at coordinate 102,383,541 of NW_024070207.1, read as the reverse complement.
AGAAGAATCAAGCAAAAATTACTAGGTTCTTATTAGACTGAAAAGCATAGACCTAAAGGTTATAGAAAACAAGAACATAAGCAATATACAGTTTTCATTCTTAAGGATCTTTACTCAAGCTAAGGCTATAAGTCGATATATACATAAATGGACTCTTAGTGGCTTATGGCAGTACATAGTAAGTGCCAGATGATTTATATAGAGTTGAGAAGAAAAGGTGGCTTTTGTGGGTAGATAAGGGAGGTCTTCATAGTACCAGTGGGACTTCAGGGGTTTTGGCATGATGGATTTGTAAATTGCATGAGGGTCAGTGGTGAGCAAGAGAGTCTGGGGATGGAAGAGCATGAGATGAGTTCAGAGGGCAGTTAGTTGCAAAATTTTGGATGATACAGCTGGAGACATACAATTCAAAGCATTCAAAAGGATTTGAAGAGCAGTCCTCCTTTCAGAGGTGAAGAAACAGATCCAGAGAAGCTGTATGATTTGAGCAAGTAAGAGTCCTGGCCTTTCCAAATCATGGTCCACTGCCTTGAACTATTTACTTCTACTTCCCTCTTTCCTTTTATTTGTTAAAATATAAAATTATTTCATTTTGTGAAAATAATAATGTTAGGGAAAATAATGTAAAATCTTCCCATTTGGAGGAGGCATTCTGTTTCAGATTGTAATGGTGATGGTACTAATGAAACAGATGATGGTGGAAGAGACATGGCGAAGGAAGACCTGGTGAATGGTGACAACAGATGAGAGTGAAAAGCATTCAAGATGGCTCTGTGATTTCCCTCTCTGTATGTAGTGTATTTCTAGGAAAACAGTAAAGATTACTTACTTAAAAAAAGCAACAACACCAACATTAGCTATACATCAAATGTCAGCTCAAGGAATTCCCTGGTGGCACAGTGGATAAGAATATGCCTGCCAATGCAGGGGACATAGGTTTGATCCCTGGTCCGGGAAGATCCCACCTGCTGTGGAACAACTAAGCCCATGTGCCACAACTACTGAACCTGTGCTCTAGAGCCTCCGAGCTGCAACAAGAGAAGCCACTGCAATGAGAAGCCCCCACACTGCAACTAGACAGTGGCCTCCACTCACCGCGATTAGAGAACGCCAGAGTGCAGCCACGAAGACCCAGTGTAGCCAAAAAACAACAACAAAAGTCAGCCCATTAGAAAAATTTATTCATTTTTTCTACCTTAGATTTCAATGATTTTATTATGAAAACACAAATGATGAAAATTAGCCCTCTTGTTCTAGGTATCATATAGTCCAGTCTTCATTATACTACCTTGCTTGACTCAGAGCACCTTCATGTGAAGTCAGGTCCCTACATTGAAACACACAGAGTTTTCTAACAGATTTTTATTCATGGTCTCTTTTGACCAAACAGAAAGTATTCACCAGGTAATTTTAGCACCGTGTGCTCCTAGGACAGTGTTTGGCACATAGTATTAAACAGTTGCTTAGTACAAGGCTGTTAAAACAAACAATGAAATCCTCTTTGTGAATTCAATGCCATATCCATACTTCACCTTATTCTATTCTCCCTGGGCAGAATATAATCACTTCAATCAGAACACTCATAAAAAAGAATAATTTGATTAATTCAACTTATGTTTTTTATGAAGTTTAAATCAAAATCATTTTGTTTGTTTCAAATCTGCATTTAAAAAACCCTTTCCAATAGAGTAGTCCACTTTATTGCCTTGGTAAATATAGAATGTTGAGTATAATTTTAATCTTTGCTAATGATTGGGGCCATTAAAAAGTTCTAGAATCATCATCTCAACAATTCTTTTTTGAGTTTATTGCTGTGCATGCAGAAGGTTTAGGGCTTTGAATTTGTGAGGCACAGCTATGGCCTGCAGTGTGCCTTATGAAAATGGCTTTCAGGAATAAATTGACATTAAGAATGCATCCTACAGTGATGGGGCTTTTCCTTAGGATCTGCATAAAAGAACCCAAGCTGGCTGGCTAATAAACAATTTCAGCTTATTCCCATTTTATCACTATCTGACCTCATGCATAACTAAATATGATCTAATTTTGTTACTTGTGAATTCAATTCACTTCTAAGTTCCACTCCTAATCAAATTTGTGAGTTAACTCTATCCTGAAAATGAGAAGAAAGGAAAAAAAAAATCTCTAAAATACTTCCCTCCGCCACTTGCCCCCGCTCCCCCACACCTACCAAGAGAAATTGCTATTAAAGATAAAAATGGCAACCTGCTCCAGTATTCTTGCCTGGGAAATCCCATGGATGGGGGAGCCTGGCAGGCTACAGTCCATGGGGGTCACAAAGAGTCGGCCACGACTGAGCAACTTCACTTTCACTTCACTTGAAAACTACACAAAGGGACCTCCCTTGCCTGGGGCATATAATTATTTATAAGATTACCTACCTTTCTTTCTCATTAACTGAAAAGCTTTTGTCAGATAACCTATATTATTTTCAACAAAGTATATAAAAAGAAAATTATTGTCTATTATTTTTTAGATATCCCTTTTTGGCTACTAAAAAATATAAATGCATTTATCTCACAAGGAAGCTTGAAACCTTGGGGCTATTTTTCCTGTATTAAAACATATTCTCTTCACTTCTTCCTCTTCAATTAGTTTTTAGATTTATTTCTTGTGAAAGCATAAATAACTCCAGTTTGTCTTTGGCTGTAATGAGAAATCATAGCGTGGTGTATATCTTTTGTGATCTGTCAATTTGTTTATTGAAATATTTTTCATCTTTTCTTTGGAGTGTTTTTCATTGCCTCCTCTTTCCTGACTAAAGTTTCTTGCCTCCTATACATTCTTCAAAGGCTTAGCCCTTCTGTATTATTTGTTCAATTTCTCCCTTTCAGGAGCTTAGAACTGTCTTTACTTCCCTCCTGCTATCATCTCCGTCTAAGAGTTCTGTTTTGAACTGTACATCTCACTTCACCATGTTCCTTTTGCCTAGAACAATAACCCAGCAACAAGTGCATCAGTTATTTTACCAGGACTTTATGTTGTACCCGGTTCTATTCATCCCTTCAACTTTATTTTTTAAGTATTTTGAGGCAAAGATTGATTGTTCTGTATCTATTACTGCAAGTTGATGCTTTGTTGCCAGAGTTTATCAAACACGCAGCCCACGATGTGCTGTGTGCTTTGCTTAGTCGCTCAGTCATGTCCGACTCTTTGCGACCCCATGGACTGTAGCCTGCCAGGCTGGAGTGGGTTGCCATGTCCTCCTCCAGGGGATCTTCCCAACCCAGGGATTGAACCCAGGTCTTCTGTATATCAGGCAGATTCTTTACCAGCTGGGCTACAGGGAAGCCCCACAGCTCATCATATATAATGTAATTAACACCTTTTCACCCTGAAATATGAAAAACGCTTATAACAGAGGCTTTTCTCTGGTAGAGATACAGAGACATCATATATGCTTACTCAGACTGAGGTCAGGCAAGCTGGAATTGAAATCTGGGCTTTAAAACTCAATGGCTATATGACCCTGGGAAAATTAACATCTCTAAACCTCAGGCTGGGAAGATTGCTATGGGGAACCTTGCAGACCTGATAGATGAGAAAGTCTTGTAGCAGACTCACCACAGGGCAAGAACATAATAAACCCTCAATCCGTGTTCACTGTTACTCATGTTCTCATCTTCATCATGTCTATTACAGTTTACTCCTCTTGCAATTAATTCTCAGAACTTTATATAAACTGTGAACCCAGCTCCTGCTGAATATGTATTGAATTATGTTATATCTTCCTTATTTTTCTATTGCTGAAAATACCTATTAAAAGATTCTACCCATACTGAATTGGAATTTTAAAGCTATTTTTAAAAAGCTGAAATTTTATCCCTATGTTTAGAGATATGATCATTGTTGCACTTTTACAGCTATAAAAGTCAGTGATAACACTGACGTGCACGGTTTATTATAATTTCAAAATATAAGATCTTAATGGTATACAATGAGTAGAAGGATGATTTCATTTCTATTTATCAAAAGTAAGTTTATACTAGCTTCATATATTGTTAATAACCCATTTGAAAAACAGGTAAATAAAGGACTGATTGAAAAAATTTAAATGTCCTTACTATTGAAAGCCTTATATTTAAATGTATATACACATTTTTACAAACATTTAAATTCTATGGTGTGGCAGTTTTATTTGCTTTAAGTAAGTATTTTGCTTATAATATTTTAGAGTAATAAATAGGATCATAGGCTACCTATGAAATGTAACACGAAAAGTTAGAATTTAGATGCATACTTCATCTATATTTATTTAAATAGGCAATATGGTTGAAAAAATATTGATGTAAAATACAGTGTACCCTCTCAGGATAAGAAAGAAAAAGCCACCAATTTTAAATGGAGCTGATAAGGCACTCATGGAAATAAAAATTGATTTGACTTATATACATCTTCCTGTGCATTGAGCAACTGCTCATTTTTTTTTTAAGAAAAGCTAGCTCTTCTCACATGTATAAGCTCATGTTTTAATTTTGATCAGAAATGTAAATGTCTTAAAATGTCTCAGGAAAAAACTGGAGTTTGCAAGCACATGGTTTATCACCAATAACTTACAAGAGTACTTTATCACTGGGTATAAAAATTGATTTCAAATTCATAGAATATTTAATTTAGAGAAACTACTTTCTTAGCTCAACTAAGCTGCATTTAGGTTAATTTTGGTGATTACTTTTGAACGTGGTACTTGGTACCAAGTTAACTGTTGTAATTACTTTTGAACTTGGTACTTCCCTCTAGTGGTACTGTCATTTGGAGACAGTATTACATAAGGCTTATCTTGTTGAACATGTCCAGTAAGTTCCTTGACAGCTTTCAGATGATTAATTATGGCTCCAGTGAATGTACTGTGCACTTTAAAAGTCACTCTTTTGGAGCCGATTATACAGAGTGAAGTAAGCCAGAAAGAAAAACACCAATACAGTATACTAACACATATATATGGAATTTAGAAAGATGGCAATGATGACCCTGTATGCAGGACAGCAAAAAAGACACAGATGGGTATAGTGGACTTTTGGACTCAGTGGGAGAGGGAGAGGGTGAGATGATTTGGGAGAATGACATTGAAACATGTATAATATCATGTAAGAATCGAATTGCCAGTCTATGTCTGATGCAGGATATGGCACGCTTGGGGCTGGTACACGGGGATGACCCAGAGAGATGTTGTGGGGAGGGGGGTGGGAGAGGGGTTCATGTTTGGGAACGCATGTACACCCGTGGTGGATTCATGTCAATGTATGCCAAAACCAATACAGAACTGTAAAGTAAAAAAAAATAAAAGTCACTCTTTTACACATGTCTGTATATGTGTAGAGAGATGCTAATGTTAAATGAGAAATAATCAGTGACAGATATTATGAGAACTATAATGTAGGAATAAAGTGTTTCACAGCTGCCCCACACTCATTAGCACTTAAATCAATGTAGATATAAAGTAGAATGAGAGAAGAGATTAAATATCAAGTGTTAACCCACCATTAAGTGAGTTTTACTGAGAGATGAATCTTTCTTCTCATGATGACTCTGTATAAATTCATTGAAAACAAAAGCACATAAGTGGCCCCTCTTGAAGGTATGTCTTACATTCCTGGTGACATTTCAATTATAATATGAAGCTTAAGAAAACAATTGATTTCTGAAGTTCTAATGATTGATCCCTGTACTCTGAAGTGATTCTGAGTACTGTTTATAAATATTTTGCTTTAAAAAAAAATACACCACACTCCTACTAAACAGTTTTGCTTTCATAGAATGAACACACTTTTTCAAAATACTTCTCAAGCAGCTACTTAGTGCTCCTGACTTAGACTTCAGATTTACATTATAAGAGAAGGCCCATTCATCTGCTGATGGACATCTAGGTTGCTTCCATGTCCTGGCTATTATAAACAGTGCTGCGATGAACATTGGGGTACACGTGTCTCTTTCAATTTATATACATCAACACTGCAAAGTGGAGAAACTTGATTCTGGGCTCCAGTAAATGGTTAAGAGAAACTCCACTAGTTTGTTCTGCTGGTATCAATTTCTCATCATGTACAGTATTACACTGCCATTACTTTTTTTTTTCTGGTGCCTGTTCATTTAGGTCACCTTTTGTAATCAAAGAATAGGATTGAATGTCATTTATATTTACGGGCAGAATGCAGGGAACTAAGCTGACAGGCATAGTTCTGGTACAGTATTTTGTATTTTTGTCATTGGAAAGCAATTATGGCTCACCTTCCTGAGTTTGGAGAAGGCAATAGCAACCCACTCCAGTACTCCTGCCTGGAAAATCCCATGGATGGAAGAGCCTGGTGGGCTGCAGTCCATGGGGTCGCAAAGAGTTGGACATGACTAAGCGACTTCACTTTCACTTTTCACTTTCATGCATTGGAGAAAGAAAGGGCAACCCACTCCAGTGTTCTTGCCTGAAGAATCCCAGGGATGGTGGAGCCTGGTGGGCTGCCATCTATGGGGTCGCATAGAGTCAGACACGACTGAAGCGACTTAGCAGCAGCAGCAGCAGCAGCTCCTGAGTTCAGGAGTGGGGCACAGTGAACAACAACTGAGGAGGTAAAGCCAGAGACACATTTAGCAAAAGGAGGGGTAGGAACTCATCATGTGTATATTTTTTCACTGACCCACTGCAGTTCACTTAATTTAGGTGTGATTTTTGTACTACATACTCTTGATGTGGCAAATACACTTTTGATCTATTGGGGAAGTTACACAACATACTACCTGATAAGTGATATTTACTGATCATTTCATTGGCTATAATTGTCTTAGCTGTTTTATTACCTCCACAGATATCCCATAATAAATGCACTATTAGTAGCCTTTCACAAATAAAGGAACTAAAACATGCAGAAATAAAGCACCTTGCCCAGCAACATGTAGTTAAATCCTGGAACTGGAAGCCAGACTCATCTGACTGTCCTCTAACGCTAAAAGTACACAGGGCTTAGAGTTGTTGTCCTGAACTGTGTCAAACCCAATGTCTACATTTCTAGGACATACATTTGGTAACACTCACACTTACTAATCTGAAGTGGAATGAATAGATTCCATAACCTAGTTTGTAGAATGCTCTAAATATAAGGGATGAATGAAATAATTTATGGTACAACAGTATCTATTTAGGTTTAAAGTCCTTTTGAATGCGTAAATGTTTCTGTGGTCCCATGAGAGGGCTTATGGAAGAAGTCAGATACTGGCACCTATGCATGTAGACTCCCCTTTAATGTGGACATTTCCAAATGCCAACTTAATGCTGATGACTTGTATGGAATATTGAATACTAGGAGTGGCATCACTATCCAAGACCTAATAAAGGTCCTAGTTGTGAACACCATCACTTCATTCCTGAAAAATTCACCAACTATGAAAACTATGCTTCCTCTTACTCAAAAAAAAAAAAAGCTTCTCATATAAAACCCACTTTATGTTAATCTGCAAAATGGACTTAGCCTCTAGGTACATGTTACTATAAACAGGGTTTTCACCTACTGGAATGTCCAGGGGCTTTAGAAGGGACTGTTCATACATTAATATCTCAATGAATCTGGTCTCTTATATGTAACTATTATTCCATTGTCCACTTCTCAAGACAGCCACCAAAAATGCCTGCCTGGTTCAAGTGAAAGACTGTATTCAAACTGTAAACAGAACAACCTCAGATGAGAATTTTAAGATTAAATGAGAAGATGTATGCACAGATCTCAGAGCAGTATGTTTGCACACAGTGAGCACTGACTAAAGCGGTAACTACTACTAGACACTGAAAACTCAAGATCTAAACAGAATTACTCCAAGGAAACTTGTATCAACAGCTTAAACACAACTGCAACATGTATAGCTTAAAGCTGATAAGCCTATTTGTGACACTTAAGTGATTTAAATTTTTAAAAAAATGTGCACCCTTGGCTGATTCATGTTGATGTATGGCAAAAACCATCACAATATTGTAAAGTATTTAGCCTTCAATTAAAATAAATAAATAGATTTTAAAAATTAATAATTAATGTGGGAACTGAGTGAGTGAAGTCACTCGGTCGTGTCCGACTCTTTGTGACCCCATGGACTGTAGCCCACCAGGCTCCTCCATCCATGGGATTTTCCAGGCAAGAATACTGGAGTGGGTTGCCATTTCCTTCTCCAGAGGATCTTCCCAACCCAGGGGTTGAACCCAGGTCTCCCGCATGGCAGGCAGACGCTTTAACCTCTGAGTTCACTTTAATTATTTCACACAATACAAATGTTTGCATTTATATACATCTTATTAGCCACATGATAGATGCAGATTTCCTCTAAAACAATCATATTAATGATTTAACAAAACTTGAGTTTAAAATGCTTCATTAAAAAATAAATAAAATGCTTCATTATTCATGTTTCACAACACTCATCCAATCTATTCAAATTTAACTGTCACTCAAAGCTCAGTCCTTTTTCATGGTTATAAATTGCATTTCAGAACTTTTGCCTCTATGCTGCCAATAAGTCATATTTTATAATCTGGCATATAATGAAGGATAGTGAACAATGTTAATTACAAGGTCAGTTCAGTGTCAAAGCAGAAATTCACTGAATAGTATTTTCAGGAAAGTAGCTAGACTCTATTATATTTAAACTCTACCATAGTGAATATTCTGTATCAGACTCAATTCATGAGGAAAAAACATTTAAGTTATATGGCAAAGTGCCTTTCCCCCCTGAAATAATGTTAATAATTGAAGGCTTTCAAAATTTTATCCTGTAAATTTCAGATACGATTAAATGTTGACTTTTTAAAGGCTGGAGATGTCAAATACTTAAAATTATATTTTCATCTTAATTTAATGATTAAAACATATTCATGCTGTTTAATAGACCTAACCCCAAATTTCTAAATCCGTCTGATTGTTCTATCTGGAAAATATTAAATTTAATAAAGGAGAGTGTAGAAAAGATTATTCTGGAGTACTTAAATGACATTTTCTTTGAAATGTCAATGTTCACAGTATTTTCAAAATAAATTTATTTGAAAATTATTTTATTAGAGTCAGTAATATGCCAGAAGATGACAGATATGAAATTAACCTCTATCTAAAACCATAATTCCATAGTCCTTATTAAGTTCAACTGAAGGAAAGAATATAAGGATAATCAAAAGGGTCAAAGCTGTTTTTAAGGTAAAAGTTTAAAATTAATGATTTCCTTCATTTTTAGTAGCAGGTTATTCACATAGACTTAAGTGGGGTTTTTAAGATGAAACACTGTCAGTATTGACCTCTTTGTGCCTCAGTTTCCTAATCTAAAGGGAAGGGTATATAGGTAGAAGACCACAGGGATCTATTTCAGCTTTTGCAGTCTATGGTATTTATAACTGCATTTTAATCAAGGGATTTATTCTTATTCCCATCTAGTAGGACATGCTTTGTCCTTTGCCCTGAGAGAGTCAGGGACCCAAAATTGTATCCAGGTCTCCAGTTAGAATTTACTTCATTTAATCTCAGCTATTTCTTGGCATAGCTGTACTTTCTATCATACTTTTTCATATTAGGGGGAAATTTCTCATTTCACCTCGTCACTTCAAACCCTCCACTTGAGTAATACCATGAAACGGCAGGTAAAAATAGGCCATGAAGTAGAAGGAAATATTTATTCAGAGCCTAGGCAAAGCTGAATCCTTTCCCCTTGTGTCAAATCTTATATCTACCATTAGAACAAAACAGATCTGCAGGGAGAAGACATCTTCCCCAAACTCTGCAGAAATCCTTGAGAAGGCAGGAAAGTCAGCTTGAACTAATATTTGATAACAGTACATGTCCCATTTGGGGACACTGCTGAGGGAATGCATTTAAAGAGGTACTATTTGATTTAAATCCCTTCTGGTCTGATCCCAAAGTGATAGGCTCCATGTTCCTCAGTGGATGGGACTGTAAAGCTTTTTGAACAAGATGATTTATAGGTGACCTAAATAACTATTATCTGATTGTTAAAGATTAGCAAAAAGAGCTAGTATCACCAGGAATGGAGGGTTATGCCCTTGGCTTTGGGGACTTCTAAGGTAGTAGAAAGGACAATAGGTTGTGTATTAGTCAGGGTTCTTCAGAGAAAAATAACCAGTGAGATAAAAAGAAATCAATTATAAGGAATCAGTTCGTACAGTTATTGAGGGTAAGTCGCAAGGTCTGCAGGGTGAGTCAGAAAGCTGGAGGCCCAGGAGCCAACAAGAGAGTTCCAGTCTGAAGGCTGGCAGGCTCAAGGCTCAGGAAGAGCTGTTTCAGTTCAAGTTTAAAGGCAAGAAAATTGAAACGTCCTATTTCAATGTTCTGGTTAGGTGGCACTCAGGCAGATGGAATCCTCCCATACTCAGAAGAGGGTCTGTCTTTTTGTTTTATTCACACCTTCAAATTACTGACAAGGTCCATCCATATTAAGAAAAACTATCTGCTTTACTTAGTCTACCTAGTCATGTGTTAATCTCATCCAGAAATACCCTCACAGACACACTCGAGAAAATTTTTGACCACATATTTAGGCACACTGTGGGGTAGTCAAGCTGACACATAAAATTAACCATCACAGGAAGTGATGACAAATCACAAAAGCCATAATAGTAGGTGCAAACTAAACAGCAGTATCATGAGAATGGAAGACTGTCCAAAGTCCCTTTGAATTCCAGAGATAATACTGAGTTTGATGCCCTAATCCAGATGACATTTCAGATGACTCAAGTCAGATGGCCTGCCTTGGAAGAAAAATGTGATGCCCTCCTCCTCAACTGCCTAACTTAGAAAGCAGTTTGTGTACTGAAATGATGAGGGATGAACTGTGACCAGAAACAAAGAAACGGTAACTCCTAGGGTCCAAGCAAGATGCTAGTCAGCTTTCTGTTTTATTTTAGATGTTTAATACTTAAATGATCTTTGCTCTGTATTTTCATAATTGCAAAATTGGAAATACCTTCTAAGTCCAATAAGGTAAGATTGCTTCAACAAACACTGGCATGAATACAAGATAGTACTATCCAGCCACTTAAAAATGTGGAAAAGGAAACTTAAGAGCAAAGAAGAATATCTGAGCTGCAGAAATTTCTCTTACAGTGAAAGTGCTCTAAATTCCCTTGGGTAAAATGCAACACATTAATTAGGCAACAGGATTACAAAACTCAATTGCCACTGGTTAAGATGCTAAAAAACAAGATCAAGAACAAACACTAGCTTAAAAGAGAGAAAAGGCAAGTGTCATGTCCTAATGATAGTTACTAAGTGTAATAAAGTGACCAACACTGACAGGAAAATGGGTTGATGAGACTAATGGAATAACAGAGAGAAGAAGGCAGGCTATTCATTGCCATGGAACTGAAGAGGGACACATTCATTCAAAGGTTAGATTTTTATCTCTGCTGCAAGTTTTATAATTGTATCCTTTCATTTTTAAAAAATAAAAATATAATGTAGATATTGATAGTCTGAAACTCTCTACTCCAACCTTTTTTCCCCATTTACAGTTATTTTAAGACACTTTTTGATTAAATGAGGTTTCTATTTGTTTTAAAGAACACACCCAAGCCTGTTAGAACAGACTTTATGTTGTAAATTAAACACATTACAAAGTAACATGAACCATGTCGTTCCATTTTCATGAAAATATGAAGGTTTAAATCCACATGTCCATAAATGGAAAAAAAGATTTAGGAAATGTTTAACATGGAGACATACTAAAACGTTACAAGTGATTTTCTCTGGAAAGTGATATTAACAGAGAGATTTGTTTCTTCTCTATGCTTTTCTATATTCCTCAAAAACTTTCATGAGTGGATATAATTTTCACATTGTAACAAAAGTGGCATTAACTTGTGAGGTTTCATATTGTTTCAGCCTGTCATTTTCTACTCAGTTTTCAGGCCCACTCCCTCTAAACTCAAACTGCCTGAGAAATGTCAACAGCTACGATACATCTGTTTGCATTGAGACTATACGCACCCAGTATCTTCTTATGATATGTATTTCTTTTGTATTGAAACTTCTATATAGACTAGGAGCACTGATACTTGATCTCTTCCATAAACTCTTGCTGAATATGCAGTACTCAAGTTAATCATGGAGATATTCAACAGTGACATGTATCAAGAACTTATACAAATGGGAAATTCATTTGATACTTTTATTTCCTAGGGTGAGAAAGAAAATTAGAGCAAGGTAGAATAACTGGCATAAAAATAGCTAATGTCATACAAAACTTATTAAAGAAAATGTGATGTGGAAATTATCAAATCACAGAATATTAGAGCTGGAAGAGAGTCATTTTACAGATTCAAAACTTTTAAAAAAATAGAGAGAAAAATGGATTTCTCTGCTGTTCCATGGATAAGCAGATTTCACGGACATATCTGCTCCTGTTTTCTTCCTTTCAACCTTTTCAGAGCACTTAGTTTGTGCCAGGCATTGAGAATATGCTGGGGAGTGAGAGGCAAATAAAGCAGGCAAGAATCTTGCTCTCATGCAGGTTGTAGTCTAGTGGGTGACAGTGATAAATCAGAAGTGATAATAAGTTATTTTTGGGGGTAAGTGCCAAAAGAGGAAACGATAAAATACACGGGACACCTGACATAACAGGTAGCAGAATGTAATCTTCCTATTATATTTTGATAGTCCTGCCCCTCTGCCTATTTTGTTTCTGTTTTTTTCAATATAAATTCTTAAACATGGCTTAAAATATTTTGGTTTTAGGCTGACCAAGGCAAATTCTTGATAAATATATCCAAAGAACACCAATAACATCAACACTTAATCAATTGATACTACTTTTCCAATATTGCAACTTGGGTCTTATCCTGTTTCATGTGTTCTGAGATCAAGACTTGTGCATTTGCAAAACTCATTTTGTCAATCAAAATTTCATGTACTTCTCCCTGATTGGCTAGGGCTGATTTATTTGGTGCTCTTCTCAACTCATTCTTATATTCTCTGGGGAGAAAAACTGAACATTGCATTGTAGAGTAGCATGTGGAAGTATGCAACATGTTACAAAACAATTTTTTCATAGATTTATCCCATGAAAGTTTCCTTTGACAATGCAAATAGAAAACCAAAATGCAAAGTGTAGAAAGATAGGGATAGGGCTTCCCTGGTGGTCCAGTGGTAAAGAATCTGCCTGCCAATGCAGGAGACACAGGTTCTAACCCTGGTCTGGGAAGATCCCACATGCCATGGAGGAACTAAGCCTATGCACCACAACTACTGAGCTTGTGCTGTAGAGTCCAGGAGCCACAGCTCCTAAAGCCTGCACTCCCTAGAGCCTCTTCTGCCAACAAGAGAAGCCACTGCAACGAGAAGCTCATGCACTGCAACTAGACACGAGTCTCTGCTTGTCGCAACTACAGAAAAGCCCGTGTGCAGCAATGAAGACTCAGCAAAGCCAAAAATAAATAATTATTTTTAAAATCTTTAAAAAAAGAAATATGGAGATAAAAGCTGATCACTGGGACGACCTTGAGGGATGGGATGGGGAGGGAGATGAGAAGGGGGTTCAGGATGGGGGACACATGTACACTCATGGCTGATGCATGTCAATGTATGGCAAAAACGACTACAACATTGTAAAGTAATTAGCCTCCGATGAAAATAAATGAATTAATTTTTAAAAATACTAAAAAAAAGCTGATTCTGGGATCACATAGTTCCCATATTAAAAAGAATGAGAGATATACTACCTACTTAAATCCAACTGAAGGTAGTTTTCCTTCTGTCATCATACAAACAATAAGTGATAACCGATTCTGAAGTCAGAAAAGCTAGATATTCAGTTTCGTATTTAAAATAAAGCAGTTCTACCAATTTTTGGTAAACACAACTACTCATGTTATTCTCTTCACTGAGTCTGTAAGTGGTGACAGGACATTTTCTGCCTCTTTTCCCAGGCTGTAGAATTTATCCACTGAAGAACTGGCTAATGGCTTCAGTTCCACATGGCTAAATCCCCTGGAGAAAAAGCATAAGACCGCATGCAGAATTTTACTGTAGTTGCAAAAATGGCATTCTATTTCCTTTTAAAATTTTTGTTTCAGGTGCTTAGGTAAATCTGGTGGTAAAATGTTTACCATTTACAATTCTGACAAGAATGATCCTAGTTTATAAAATTGCTACTACTCATGACAGGAAAAGAGGCAAACATCATATCAAATACTGGAGGAAGAAAATGACCATCTCCCAGAGTACTGAAAATCCAAGCCAGATCACTCAACTTCAACTTCACAAGTAAATATGAAGGTCATTCTACACACAATGGCCAAACAAATGCCTAGGGTCTACAATCAACTGTCCATGTTTATATTGTAAATAATGCTGATTATATGTCATAGCTAGTATGTACACCAAATCAACAAATAATTTTAAAGATCCATTGGACGGCCCAATAAGGTACCACTTCCACACACGTGCACCATCTAATAAAAATCTTGGGACATGTATATATATAAGGGGTAGAGAAAATACATTTTCAAAGACAGGAACTCACCCCATATTTTATTTTTATCTGGGCAGAAACACATGTTCCAATCTTTTCTTTTCTCCATGCCTTTCTCTAAAGAAAAATGGGCCTGCTCCTTTAAACAATCTGTTTATAAGAGCTATAGCTTCTGAGAATTGAGTAAAATACACCAAGTAATATTTCTAAAATATATACACCCCTTTGTTAAGGAGATAAGCCAAGCCTTTCTTTAGGTTCATACAGAAATTAATGCTTGCAACCCTGAATTAGTTTTGTGACAATCTGAGAGTAGTAGTGATTATCTATAGCTTTACTATTTTTGTTATGACAGGTTCCTATTCAGTCAAACTAGTTATTTGGGCCTATATTCTTCTTGGGATAAGCCTGAATATCATCTAAATGCAGGACTTGCCACCACCCAAGACATTCTTTCTCTTTGGTTATCGTATTGAGAGCCATCTGCATAATCTGGAATCTAGCGTTAATTATTGCTCATGCTTCTCTCATCCTCCATCAGCTCAGACCTCTTTACAACAGTTTATTTTGCTCTTCAGGGTTCTCTGCTGGCTCAGTGGTAAACAATCCTCCTGCCAATGCAGGAGATGTGGGTTTGATTCCTGGATCAGGAAGATCTCCTGGAGAAGGAAATGACAACCCATTCCAGTATTCTTGCCTGGGAAATCCCAGGGACAGAGGAACCTGGCCAGCTACAGTCCATGGGGTCACAAGAGTCAGGCACGACTGAAGGACTAAACAACAAGAACAGTAACATTCTGTTTTTCAGCTTCCCTATCTCTGTGGCAAAGCTATCTCCTGGCAACTTAATCACCAATAAGCTTTCTTTTATTTGAAACCTCAATGCAATTTTGCCCAATGACAGTGTCAAACATTTATTATAGAATCTAGCATTTTATTATAGATGGCAATAAATTATTCTCTCATTAATCTATACATTTTTTCTTTGGCAAACAAATTTTACATATCTCCAGGGCAGAAACAATATATTTGGTTAACTGACTCATTGGCACAGAAAACAACTATTATTGAGCTTTAATTATGGGCCAGAGAGTGTACTATACCTTGAAAACAGAGTCGGCAAAGAAACACTCTTGACTTTCAACGCTCTTGACTCTCCCTGTAACTGAATCCAATAATTGCTAGAAGAGACTTACTAAAGAATGTTCTAGATGAATGGTTCTCACACTTTAGTATGCACTGAATATCATCCAGAGGGCTGGTTAAAATGCAGACCACTGTTTCTGATCCAGCAGATCTGAAATGACACCTGAGGATCTATAGTTCTAACCCCCAGGTGCTGCTGATGTTCTGGCCTGGGGAGAGTGATTTAGAGAAGAGCAAGGTGATCACATAGGAGATAAACGTGCAAAGACACAATGGAGGAGAGTGCCTACTGGACTCAGGGAGCAGTGGGAAAGGGTGTATGCTACGTTTAGAGGGTGTGCGGGGGTTAAACGTGATGTGGTGGCCAGTGACAGACACATTTTGATAGATCTTGTGGGGTTTCCCTGGTGGTCCAGGGGTAAAGAATCCGCCTTGCAGTGCAGGGGACTCAGGTTCGATCCTTGGTTGGGGAACTAAGATCCCACATGCCACAACTAAGACCTAAGGCTACCAAATAAATAAATAAAATAGATCTCAGATGCCATGCTAAGAAATGTGGATTTTAGAATCATGAAACACCATCAGAAATTTGTAAAGAGGGGAGGGATGTGATCCAACTGGGGTTTTATTTCTTAGAAAGAAAATTATTAGACTATTAGAGTGGAAGATACACAGAGGTTTGTATCATGTTGATACTCAGAGCTACAAAATGAAAATTATTTTGTTGTTTCAACACCAAGGGCTAGATATTATGCTTCTCCTGTATGGTCTGCCCTGGATTTCCTCAGCTGAACAGTTTTAACAATTCTCCTTGAGAAAGTACAACCTCCTTACCTAGTGGCCAGGAGATACCTGGTGGTCCACTTCAAGTAACACCAACATTTATATTCATGTTTCATAGACTCCTCAGACTGTTGTAGCAGGAAGAACACATGTGATTTTATTGATCATGAATTTGAAGGCTGGATTAAGTGAACTGAGGTAACCTAGCTAGTTAGTATCAGAGCTAAGACTAAAATTCAACTAGCCAAATATTCTGTTTGTTACCATAAAAATGCATATAAATCAGTTTAAGTTTTTAAGTAATTACAACATGAACAGTTATGATCAAGTTTGCACCTGGACAGGCAATTATAACTAAGTCACAACTGCAATAATATCTACTTTGAGACATATTTGTTTTTAGAGATGTTAAAAACAACACACATCTTAGAAGCAATGAAATACTGTAAATATTAATACAGGGTATCTTTCCAGGGTTTCGATTTTGTTCATGTGAGAGATGGAAGATGGCATGTCTGTGATGAATCATCTCTTGCCACATCCTATTTACAGGCAACAAAGCATCTTGCAATTTAAGAAATCACCTTTCAGTATCTTCTAAACCAGAGGAGCTCAGCCATAGCACAGAAGACTGCTATAAGAGCCAGACTACGCTGGAGGTGCTGGCTATTCTTTCTTTACTCTTCTGTATTTCCTTCCCTCCCTCCATTTGACAAGCAATTCCTGCAAATGCTTAGGAATTTATTCAGTCAGATGTCAATTTCCAACCATAGTTACAGCTTTGAGGCTAATTATCAAATGCTGACCTTGTGCCCTCATTCCTACCTCTCAAAAATAAATCACTTTATTACATGAACATCTGTTTCAATGTATTTTTCTTTAGTGAATCCAAACAAAACAATTAAAATTTTCATTAAAGTGTTATTATTAATTTATTAAGGCTTCTGATAATTTACTGTTTTATCTAGCTTTTGCTGAAAATGTAGAGATTAAACAGAAACCATCTTCTTTTTTATATTGTACAAATGTAGTGTCAACATTCTGTTGGCTAAATTGTAAGTTAATTCAAAAGACATATTTATATTTATGTAGGAAGCAGCTATAACTTTCAGCCACAACACTTTAACATAGAATAAGAAGTACAACATTTTATTTATTTTTAGCCTCAACAGATAATGCATCTATTAAATATGTTAATATCATGGGCATAACAATTGAAAATGTGTTTAATTGCTCAACCTTGGGGACTGGATAATCTATATCAGATTTCTATTGGTGTTTTATGTCTCTGAATTATTATTCAGGCTCTCTGATGGGAGCCTGTGCCTCTAGTCTCTCTCTTCTTTTATCTCTCCTATGTAATCCCTCTGAAATAGACCTTTGAGTATATCAATATATCTTTTCTCAGTCTAAGCTTGTCAGTTTCTCCAAATTGCTTCTCTTTGACCTCATCACTTCATCCACCTTATGGTTCTCCTTATGTGTCCAATAATGTGAGATTTTTTGATATTTTCAGGACAGGTCATGCTATTTTTTGCTTTCAAATTTACTCAAGCTGTTGTCCTACCTTTTGACCTTCTTCCTCTATATTGGCAAGATTCTACTCCAATTCCCAGATGAGCTCATATGCCACCATCTCTGTTAGACTTCTCTAACACTTTCACAAATTTTATTGTACCTATCTTGGAGTACTAATGACTTTAATGTGGCCCTTCTCAACTAGACCAAGCATGTACCATTTGCAACACATAAAACACAGTAAATACTCAACAAATGTTGTTTAACTAATGCATGAATGACAGCATCTGTACAGTGATGTTTTCAGGGCCTCATCTCTCATTATCATTGCAACACACTACAACAAAGTTTTGATGTGTGCTTCCAATGCAAATACCTGTGTCAAAGTCAACTATGAGTTTCAAAATGCTAAATCCAGCAGCAATTCTTTTGTGTTTGTGTAACTTAATTTTTCAGTAGCATTTGACACTGTCAATCCCTATATTTTGACGTACTTTTTTCATTTAGTTTCAGGACATCTGGTTTTCTTTATATATCATAGTTACTGCTTCCTAATCTCCTTTGACTGTCTCTTTCCCCTTCCTTTCTTTGAAAAGTATGATCAATTCTCAGCCTCTTTTCCCAAGCTCTCTTCCCAGGAGACCTCATTCAATCCCATATCTTTAACATCATCTAATCTCTCTCTTGACCTTCAGACTAATCTATCCAGCTTCTTTACCAGCATCTCCAATTGGATGTCTAATGAGACCTTGAAAATAATCATGGTCAAAATAAAACTCTTGATTTCATCTCTCCCTGCACTTTACTCTTCCTCCACAGTTTTTCTCCATTTCCCCTAGAAGAGTATCTAGAAATAGCTTTCAGATTTTTTTCATACTGCATATCTAATCCATTGCAGCAAATCTATCATCTCTGCTTTTCAAAGGTATCCTAAATCCACACTCTCTTACTGACTCCCACCATTCCATCCTACTCTGAGCCATCAGCATCTTTCATATGGACTATTAGAGTGGTACCCCATGTCATCTTCTTACATCACTATTGCCCTTTCACTCTAACCTCTACTTGTGTGTGCTCAGTCACTCAGTCACATTCAACTCTTTGCGACCCCATGGACTGTAGCCTACCAGGTTCCTTTGTCCCTGGAATTTTCCAGGCAAGAATACTGGAGTGGGTTGCCATTTCCTACTCCAGGGGATCTTCCTGACCTAGGGATTGAACCCATGTCTCCTGTGTCTCTTGCACCGGCAGGCAGATTCTTTACCACTGTGCCATCTGGGAAGCCCAAACTCTACTCAGCTACAAGAAATCTCTTTGAAGAAAATACATCAGATCACTTCATTCTCCAGCTCTAAATTCTCCAGTGATATCCCACAAATCTCAGAGAAGGAATTAGATTCCACATCATGCACTGTAAATTATGCATAATCTGGCCCTTGCCCAATCTCTGACTTCTTCCCTCCTCATCCTCCCCTTACAATAGGATCCATGATATTTCTTGGACAAGCCAAGTCTCTCCTGAGCTCCGTACCCTTGTCCTTGCTGTTTCCTCTGCCTAAAACATTTTTCCCAAGTATTCACCAGGCTAATTGCTTTAAATAACTCTTGTCTCTTCTTAAGTATTGCCTCCCAGAGAAGCTATGTCTTCCTACTCCGTCTAAACTACCCACCTTCAATATCATGTTATATCTCCTTAATCAGCTTTTTTACCCCAAGATGTATCACTCTTTGAAATCACATGTGTAAATATATAATAAATGTAACAAATAAATATGTTAATAAATGTAACAATAAATAAACTTATTTATTGTATGGCTCTCTACTAGGATGCAAATTCCATGAGGGTAGGGATTTAATTTTGTTGACTCTTATATCCTTAGTACCTGGCATATAATGTGTACTTAGTAAATGTGTATCGAAGGAATAAACACATTGAATGGATCCAAATTATTCCACTGTGGCGTATGGATAATTTTGAGCCAAAGACATTTGAGAATCAACAGATGCAGAAAGATGCCTTTTCTGTACTCCCCTTTCTACCCCAAAGCAGAACCTTCCAAATGAATTCAACTTATTATAAATCTCTCTTTAAGTGAGGCATCATATAGCAGGGAAAGGATGGCTCCTATCACCAGAGATGAGAAGCTGGCAAAGGAATGAGAAATTGTATAAACAGACCTCACTAAAACAAACCTTACCTTCTATTAGCTCCCCCCATAAGTTTCTCAGTCATTTTCCATCATTTATTTTCACTTGAAATTTTAACCCACTCCCCTTGTTAAGATAGTATATAAGCTCTACATTCCAACAGCTTCTTGAGCTACATTTTCTGTGAGCTCCAGTGTACATACGTGAATAAAGTTTGTGTTTTCTCTTGCTAATCCATCATTTGTCAGTTTACTTCACAGGCTCCCAAGTACTGAACTTAAGAGGGGAGAGGAAAAATGTTTCCTCTTCGACAACATAAATGAATGCATCAGTGAATGGACAGCTTGGGTAATTTTCCTCATCCTTCTAAGCCTCATGCTATTTTTCTTTTTATTGATCGCACCATCAATGCCAGGCAAGAAATGGAATTTCTGAAAAGTAAGGGTATTAGAAATGTTAAAAGGCTACCATAGAAAGATGCCATGTTGAGAAATGGTTCACATGATCTTCATTAATCTCACTGTTAAGCTAAACAGTTAGCAGGGTCAGGATGGAGAGTGGAGATACCCTTCTGTACAAGGTCCCAGTGATGTGATCCAAAGATGCCAAAAGACACATAAAAAGAATAGACATTCCTTTGATATCAGTAAAGGTTATCACTTACTCCAATCTCATGACAGAGCCCAGAACCCAGCAGAGGCCCCCTCATAGAAAACATGCTTGTCTCAACTTCAGGTTGCCACCAAAGTGGCCAGCTACCAAAATACAATCCAATCACATGAAGATATACTCAGATCCTTCATAAATCCCCCTACCGCCAATCACATGTTTTTTACCCCCCCTAAAACTATTCTGAAAAAGTGAAAGTCATTCAGTTGTGTCTGATTCTTTGTGACCCATGGACTCTACAGTCCATGGAATTCTCCAGGTAAGAATATTGAAGTGGGTAGCCGTTCCCTTCTTCAGGGGATCTTCCCAACCAGGAGATCGAGTCCAGGTCTCCCACATTGCAGGCAGATTCTTTGCCAGCTGAGCCACCAGGGAAGCCCAAAATTCTTCTAACAAACATTAAATCACTTCTAAGCAAATCTAGCACGAAATTCTTGAAGATACAGTAAGAGGAATGTGAATCTTAGAGCAGTTTTTTTTTTTTTTTTCAGACCTATCAGGTTATGATCTACCTATATCTCAGTTCTTACTTTTCTAAATCAGTATAGAAGCCTGCCTGCAGGCCACTTTAATTCCAACCTAAGAAGGTGCCTATTGAATGCAGGAGGAGGAGGGGACGACAGGATGTGATGGTTGGATGGCATCACCGACTCAATGGACATGAGTATGAGTAAACTCCAGGAGCTGGTGATGGGCAGGGAGGCCTGGCATGCTGCAGTCCATGGGGCTGCAAAGAGTTGGACACGACTGATCAACTGAACTGAACTAAACTGAAGAAAGTGCCTTGGCCAGAGAAGATCTGTAACTAACAAGTTAGTCTGGGGGTGGGGGTGGGGGAATCATTTGTATAAGAGTCCTCCATATGGGCCTAGAAGGATTATTACCAGAGGAAAAGAGGGTAATAACTTGCTATTACTGGCTAGAGCCCAGGCAACCAGAGAGGCTGGGAAAACAGAATCTCAGAAAGTATGGAAGACCTAGTCCAAATGCAGAAACTGATGCCTTTCCCAGGGTTCTCAAGGTAAAGATGGACATCAGTGTCTGGTTGGCTTACATCTCTGAGACCTAAGTGAGATATGGGACAATCCAGACTTATTAGGAAATTGCATTTTCTCATGCCAAACTCACTTATGAATTTATAACTGTAAAACAGTCTATTTTTGGATTATCCATGGTACTTTGAATCCTAGGCTAGTAGATTTCTGCCATTTATAAGCCTGTGCCTCTCTGACTTTTAGAGGCTTCCCCCCACATTACACCCAGGAATAACAACAACAAAGTATGTTTTTATGAGCCAGGGAAGGATCAGTATGGCACAAAATTTACACAGTAAAGCTTACTGTTTTACTTCATTAAACACTGATTATTGAGGTTGATGATCTGTTCTATAGCTTTCCCCAAAACCTGTGTTATTGTTTTATCAATTCTGTAAAGAGTATAGTCCAAACACTGAAGCTGGCAGCCCTTATCCTTTATCATGGTTCTAAAGGTAACAGGGAGTACCAGGCTACAGAGCAAACAGGATATAACTCTCTAAGTATTGCTCAAGTTCCAGTAATTCTGGTGCTCCCAGTAACTACTGGGCCAGGCCCAGGAAACTTTGCAGTCTATGTGCCCCTCGAGAAATGGTTCTCAAAGAGTGGTTCCTTGACCAGCAACAGCAGCATTACTTGGGAACTTGTTAGGAAAGCAAATTCTTAGGTTTCCACCCACAGTTACCTCATCAGAAACTCTAGGAATGGGGCCCAGTAATCAGTGCTTGAACAAGCCCTCCAGTTCATTTTGATGCAGGCTAGAGTGTGAAAAACATTCCGTTATAGTGTTAAAAGTCAAAGAAATTTAAGCAGGTTGTAACAAGTTCTGTGACCTCTAGCACTGAGAATTGCCAAGGAGACAAAGGAGCCTGGTGGGCTTCAGTCCATGGGATTGCAAGAGCTAGACACAACTTAGCGACTAAACCACCACCACCACCACCTGAGAGCTAAGGCCATTCCATTTGCATGGGAATACTATGTATATTGAACTGTATCAGCTTCACAGCATAGCCTTTCCTAAAGTTTGAGCCCCTGGTGCTATATTAAGTTAATCTTGGTCTTAGAACTGAAATTGGGGAAAAACAGACTGGATTTCCTCGAGTAAAGATTCCATGACTCAGTATCTCCTTACATGATGAACACTCTCCCCATGTAGTTTTAGCAGCTCCCATGTCCCCTCATCTTCCAACCCCTTCTCTTTCCCATTGACCTTGTCCACAGTGATGTGGAACTACCCTACTTTCGTTGTGCATTTACCAAACCCTATACCAGGGAAATGCAGTGAGAAGGTCTTTGTCCACCAAAGCCTAGTCTTTGCCTTAACTATTCCTGACTCACTTTTATTCATGCATCTTTAGGAAAAACTGTTCCTTCTCCCTGACTCAACCTTCCTTTCTCTGATTTTTCATTTGGTGGCTGATTCTGAAGCCCTGATCAGTTATCACATTCTGTGCTCACCCCTTTCAGAGCACAGTATTCTAATTATTTGATTCCACACCTGATTCTTCTGAACTAGGAGCTTCTGAAAGGTTGTGTCTTTCGTCTCTCTCTGTTACCAGCTTTTGGTCAATTCCTATCTACAATAAAGACTTGATAACATTTGATTAATGAATGAAGGAAAACCAGACAATGGATTCTTAGGAGACAAAAAAGTATTCTGCAATAAATGTCTTTTGAATCTCAACATGTTTGTGAGCATACAAAGAGACATAATTTAAAATGAATTTACCTGGAGTTTTGTAACTTCTTCCACTCTTGATTTCACTTTGTAATCAAAACCCTAAGCTGCTTGTTTCCACTTAACCTTACCAAACTCATACAAATTCAGGTGGCAATGTCTCCAATTGCCAGAGTTACTCAGAATTGTACACTGATCCTCCAAGGTGCTTAATGAGCCACCTTGGCTGATTAACAACCACCTACAAGATTGATGGGCATGAAATGAATTTTAATAGCAATCAAACCCTTGCCTCTCTGATTTATAGACCTATCACTGTTATGGAACAAACCAAATTTCAGGTATTCTGACTGCTCAGAATCAAGCTGCAGTCCGATTGTGGCATGTTGGAGTTTGAGGTCAATGCTACAAACATATCCAGCAAACTGGCTAGAGAAAGAGGCCTGGAAATATGAATGTTCAGTTCAGTTCAGTTCAGTTGCTCAGTCGTCTCTGACTCTTTGCGACCCCATGAATCACAGCATGCCAGGCCTCCCTGTCCA
Organism: Oryx dammah; assembly: GCF_014754425.2. Lineage (NCBI taxonomy): Eukaryota > Metazoa > Chordata > Mammalia > Artiodactyla > Bovidae > Oryx > Oryx dammah. The sequence continues at coordinate 102,359,557 of NW_024070207.1, read as the reverse complement.
TCACCAACTCTCGGAGTTCACTCAGACTCACATCCATCGAGTCTGTATATTTAGATATGTATGGCTAGGCTAAAGTCCTGGTTCTCAAAGCAAGATGAGATGAAGACCAGCAGAATCAGCATTGCCAAGGAACTGAGGGATGTCAGGAGCACAAATTCTAATCCCAACTCAGACCTACAGGACCAGCAACTACGAAGATGCAGCCCAGTGAGCTGTGGTACAATGGACCCTCTGGCTGATGCTGAGGAAGCATGAGATGCACTGGCCTACCAGTGATTCTCAACTGGTATGGCCATCCTTCAGCTGGGACTTGTTTTTAAATAAAGTGTATAGAATTTGGGTCTTCACCCATGGACACTGAGCTAATAGGTTTGGGATGAAGGTAAGGCATTGACAGCTTTTATTGAACCAGTCAGATAACTCGGAAAGGGATATACGAACTTCACTTAGAGAAAGGTGGAACACAGGATGAACCTTAGGGATATACGAATTTCACTTAGAGAAAGGTAGAGCACAGTATCTGAACCTCTACAGGTTACTAGGTTGGCCCAAAAGTTCATTCGGGTTTTGTGACAGAATAAGATATTATGGAAAAACCTGAGCAAACTTTTTGGCCAGTATGGCCAACATGCAATAGCCTATAGCTGTCTCCCTTCCTCCTGCCTCTCCTTTAATCCTCCTCTTATTTACAGACATGCCACTCACTCTCACACCTCTCTACCGTGGTTGGGACCCTTCCCTGCCTGATCCACCACCCAGCTTTCTCCTTGCCTATCCAACTTGGACTCCTCCTTCCCATTTTATGAAAAGCTCTCCTCAAAGCACATTCTCTCTACTCTTTTTCTCCTCCCATACACTGTTCAAATTAGTCTACCTGTATAAGTAAGGTCTTTGGAAAGACCAGGATTATTCATATATTCATTCAACAATTATTTACCTGTCATCTATTTTGTTCAAGGGACTACGTTAAGCCTTGGGTATATACTGGTGAACAAAATGGACACAGTTCCTGCCCTAATGGAGCTTGAAGACTAGATACGAACCATAATGGCAACACTTACTGGCTGTGTGCTCTTGGACAAGTTACTTAATCTCTTTGAGTCTCAGTATTATGAGCTGTAAATTGATGCTGATACCTCCAACTTTGTAGAGCTATGTCAAAAATTAAGTAGCAAGAGTAAGAAGCAAAGGATGGAATGCCCCTTACACTGTAGGCCTTCAACAAACAGTAGCTGTTATTAGATTACTTCTCTCACTCCATTTGAATGGCTTTACGTATCTATCCTTCACTGGCCTTGTTTCCTGAGATCTCTTCTTCACCTCTGAATTCTCTGTCCTTGTTACAGTGCCTACGACATAACTAACATACTGTAATTCCTCTATAAATGTTTCTGAGTAAATACACTGCACTTTGCCAGACAAGTTCTGTTCTCTGATGTGAACCACTTTGTTCTCCCCTAAAAAATAAGGCAAAACTACTCAGATGACTTTCAATGATGAATTCTGTATTGTGGCTATTTAGGGAATGCACTTCTAATGAGAAATTTTCTTCTTATATTGAACATTATGAAATTAAGATAACTGTATCCAAGTAAATGTCCTGTCACTTTAACCATGTGAAAATCTACTTTCCAAAAGCACTGAAGGAAAGTAGTGAAGATGCATTGGCCTTGAGGAAAAATACAGCTACTGGTCCTCATATAGGACATGCCTTGTTTTATATTGGTTCAGATAAAAGGCCCATTTGTTCGGTGTGTACAGATAACACATGCATACAGGAAAGGGGGAATCCTAAAGCTAGTTAGCTGAATTTTGTTTGTGAGCATCTGGATATTTAAGAGAAGAATCGATGCGTGGAAACACATTTATGGCTGTCATTGGGGAAAGAATGGGGGAGGGATAAACTAAGAGTTTAGGATTAATGGACACATGCCACTGTATATAAAATGCATAAGAAACAAGGATTGACTGTATAGCAAAGGAAAGTATATTAAATATCTTGTAATAATCTATAACATAAAACATAAATACATATGCTGTGTGTGCTAAGTGGCTTCAGTTGTGTCCAATTCTTTGCAACTATGAACTGCAGCATACCAGGCTCCTCTGTCCATGGGATTTCCCAGCCAAGAATACTGGATTGCCATGCCCTCTCGACCCAAGGATGGAACCCACGTCTTCTGCATTGGCAGGCTGGTTCTTTATCACTAGCACTACCTAGGAAGCCTATACATATGTAAAGTGAAATTGCTCAGTTGTGTCTGACTCACTGTGACCCCACTGACTGTAGCCTGCCAGGCTCCTCTGTCCATGGGATTTTCCAGGCAAGAATACTGGAGTGGGTTGCCATTTCCTCCTCCAGGGGATCTTTCCAACCCAGGGATCGAATCTGGGTCTCCCGCATTGCAAACAGACTCCTTACCGTCTGAGCCACCAGGGAAGGGTGTATATATATGTATATATAATAACCCAATTACTTTGCTGTGCACCTGAAACTAACACAATATTGTAGGTCAACTACATGTCAAAAAAAAAAGAAAAAGGAATTGATACTAATGAGGGAAATCTAGTCCACTACAAAATAGTTCTTTATTCCACTAGTTCTTTAAACTTCAGCATAAACAAATAGAAATTCCCTGGAGTACTTATTACATATTTCTGGACACCAGTGCCAGAGTTTCTGATTCAGTATGTCCTCAGGTAGGGCCCAGGAATTTTCATTTCTAATAATATGCAGGTGATGATGATGTGGGAACCATACTTTGAAAACCACTGTTCTACTCAATGAGAGAAAAAGTCTGAAATATGCCCTGTTACTGAAAAAAGAAACAGAACCATGAAAAAAAAAAAAGGAAAATATAATTCTCAGGTAACTGAAGTTCTCCAAGTAAAATTAATCACACTAGTTATATATACCTATAACCCATTGTTTCATAGGCCATTCTAAACCTACCACTTTATTTCACATGGTTATTTGTGTGAATCCACTTTTTTTATAAGGTAGCAAGCACCTTAAAAAATAGTGGCATGGCTTATTCATCTTTGTATCTATCACGGTTTGTACATATCTCCTGTGAAATAAATGTTGTTAAATAAAATCTAAAGAAAATAGATTATTCACCTTAAACTCTAGGTTAGTAGAAATTTTATGAAGTAATCTGTAACTTAAGGAACACTGTTGATTTCAATGTTTATATCCTTGATTTTCTTTTTCATTTGAAATATTAACATAGGTGAAGAACAGGACAGCTAACTTCTGTGAGATGGTACGTAAAGAAGAGTTAGATCTATTTAAATAATTCAGATGTTATACAGATACCACATACAGAATGTATAAACTGTGATAAAACTTTTTACTGTGCTCCTACTAAATGTCTGAAAGTGAACTGAACCATGGAAATGCCTAACAGAACCATGCTAATATTAACGTGTTTCATTGCTTGGTCCTGTCCGACTCTTTGTGACCCCATGGACTGTATATTAATAGCTTCAATGTATTAAGCAGTTAGGATGCAACAGGTATTATACAAAGTGCTTACCATGAATTATGTTTATTTATTCTTCACAATACCTCCAAGAAGTTGGCACTATCAGCATCCCAAATTAAGGAAAAGGAAAGGAAAGTTTAAAAATATTAAATTTCTCCCAAGTCACACAGATAAGAAATAGGAGAGCAATGACATGAACTAAGGGTGAATGAAGGTAGAGTTTGTTTCAGTGACCCTGCTGAATTGACTCTGACAAAGGGCTCAGTACTCAGAAGAGTCACATGTAAAAGTGATCAATTTATTTTCTAAAATTTAAACCTTAGTAAAACTATTGGTTAAGTTTACATAGGTCCAACATTCTGAAAGGTAGACCCCAAAGTGAAAGTGTTAGTTGCTCAATCATGTCCGACTTTGTCACCCCATGGACTGTGGCCCACCAGGCTCCTCTGTTCATGGAATTCTCCAGGCAAGAATATTGGAGTGGGCTGCCATTTTGTTCTCCAGGGGACCTTTCCAACCCAGGGATCAAATTCAGGTCTCCTGCATTGCAGGTAGATTCTTTTTATATTCTGAGCCCCCTGATACAGATGAGACCCTAAGGGGGAGCTCATTTCTATTTCATATCAGAGTAATTTGGAAGGAATGATGCTGAAGCTGAAGCTCCAGTACTGTGGCCACCTCATGCGAAGAGTTGACTCACTGGAAAAGACTCTGATGCTGGGAGGGACTGGGGGCAGGAGGAGAAGGGGACGACCGAGGATGAGATGGCTGGATGCCATCACGGACTCGATGGACGTGAATCTAGGTGAACTCCGGGATTTGGTGATGGACAGGGAGGCCTGGCGTGCTGCGATTCATGGGGTCGCAAAGGGTCGGACACGACTGAGCGACTGAACTGAACTGAACTGAAAATGAAGGTATAATTTTTCATTCATCAGTTTGACAAATTTCTCTAGAACATGTGTTGTGTGCAAATATGGTCTGTGTTTCTGTCGACCCAGTGGTGAGAAAAATATGCCCATTGTCTGGTGGGCGAGACAGATAACAATCAAACACTAACACAAACAACATGGAATTACAAATTGAAATATGGAATATGAGAGGAAAATAAAGGGTACCAAGAAATCATGTTGCAAGAGGACTCGATCTGAATTGGTAGTGGGGGATCCAGAAAACTTTTCCCAGGATGGTAACAACCACAGGAGTTCTGTACAGTGAGCAGGAAGCACAACATATGTATAGGGGCTGAGGGGTGGTGGTGGAGGTTGTGAACAGAGTTCCTAACACGGGGAGTAAGATGTGCAAAGTCAAAAGAGATCATGGCACTGTATTTAGAAGAATCTTACCAAATACAGTTAGTGTGGTTGGAGTAGAAAAAAGTAAGAAGAAAGAAGTAGTGAAAGATAATACTACAAACATAGCAGAAAAAAAGAGCATGGTGGACCTTGAAGAGCATGTTAAGGCCATGAGTAATAAGACTCCTTTGAAGTGGAATATACAGTGACAAAATTTGCATTTAAAAACAAAACAAAACAAACCAAAAAAAAACAGCATTCCGGCTAGAGAGAGAGCAGGCTGGTGGGGAGGGGCAGATTCCTTTTAATTCCGCTAATTGAGCAACTTCACTTCCACTTTTCACTTTCATACATTGGAGAAGAAAATGGCAGCCCACTCCAGTGTTCTTGCTTGGAGAATCCCAGGGACAGGGGAGCCTGGTGGGCTGCCGTCTATGGGGTCGCACAGAGTTGGACATGACTGAAGTGACTTAGCAGCAGCAGCAGTAAGAGAGTTGGGCTTCCCAGGTGGAACTAGTGGTAAAGAACCTGCCTGCCATTGTAGGAGAAATAAGAGATGCTGTTTTGATCCCTGGGTCGGGAAGATTCCCTGGAAGAGGGCATGACAACCTACTCAGGTATTCTTGCCTGGAGAATCCCATGGACAGAGGAGCCTGCTGGGCTATGGTCCATGGGATGGCAAAGAGTCAGAAACAACCAAAGTGACTTAACACACAACATACACAATTAAAAGATTATTGTGGTCATCACAGAGAGAAATGATGGCAGCTTATCCTAGATAATGAGGGACATAGACATGGAGGAAAACTGTAGAGATATTGAAGAAGGTTAAATCAGTGGGATCTGACAAGGCAATTGAAGGACAGTAAAGAGGAATCAAGTATAAATCCCAGACTTTGAGCCTGCTTAACTGACTGGTGACATTCTCCAGGATAGGGCAAAGTGGATTTGTGTCATGTTTGAAGGACAAGATCATAAGTTCAATTTGGTGTTTGTTGAGTTTGTGCTGCCTTCAACAGTGGCAATGTCAATTAGGCAGATGGGCAATTAAGACCAGCATTTGGGGAAGAATTCAGGGCAGCAAAGTATATTTTAAAGGCTTTGCAGGAAAGTTTGTCATTTAAATCCAAAGCATTAATGAGATCACCTAGAAATAGGAGACAAAGCAAAAAATGAAGGGAAACAGTCATCCTTCTTTGGTACATTGTGTAGTGAATCAGAAATTCACTGTTAAATTTTTTGCCCACATATATTTTTCTTAATTTTTATTGGAGTATAGTTGCTTTACAATGTTGTATTAGTTTCTGTTATGCAGCAAAGTGAATCTTCTATATGTATAAAATATATCCCCTCTTTTTTGGACTTCCTTCCCATTTATGTAACCACACAGAAATGAGTAGAGCTCCCTGTGCTATACAGTAGGTTCTTGTTATCTGTTTTATACACTGTAGTGTATATATGTCAATCCCAATCCCTCAATTTATCCAACCCACCCTCACCCCCAGTATCCCTATGTCTGTTCTCTACAGCTGTCTCTATTTCTGCTTTGCAAATAAGTTCATCTGTATCACTTTTCTACATTCCACATACAAGCAATATTATACAATATTTGTTTTTCCTCTTTCTGACTTCCAAGAAATCAACTGGTAAGGGATTAATCTCCAAAATATACAAACAACTCATGCAGCTCAATTAAAAAAAAATCAAAAAATGAGTGAAAGACCTAAATAAACATTTCTCAAAAAACACTTAAAGATGGCCAAGAAACACATGAAAGGATGCTCCACATTGCTAATTACTAAATAAATGCAAATCAAAGCTACAATGAGGTATCAGCTCATACCAGTCAGAATGGCCATCATCAAAAAAATCCACAAACAACAAATGCTAGAGAGGGTGTGGAGAAAAGAGAACCCTCTTTCACTGTTGGTGGGAATGTAAATTGGTACAGCCACTATGGAGAACAATATGGAGGTTCCTTAAAAACTGAAAACAGAACTACCATATGACCTAGCAATTCCACTTCTGGGCATATGCTCGGAGAAAACCATAATTCAAAAAGATAACATGCACCCCAGTGTTCACTGCAGCACTATTTACAATAGCCAGGACATGGAAGCAACCTAAATGTCCATCAACAGAAGAATGGATAAAGAAGATGTGGGATATTACTTAGATTATTTAATTTTAAATTAGAAAACCAATCTAACCACCCATGGTATAGATGAAGAGAACTAAAACATTGAAAGTTTGGTTCATTTGCTAAGTTATAAAAGTAGAAGTGGGACAGGAACAGAGATCTTCTGAACTATAGCTTCATTCTCTGACTTCTACATCAGTGTTTCTCAAAATGTTATCCTGGGGACCACAGCATCAGCATCACCTACACACTTGTTACAAATGTAAATACTTGGACCCCATCCCAGATCTACTGAATAAGAAGCACTAGGATTGGGCTCAGCAGCCCTTCTGGTCGATTTCATGCTCACTCGGTTCTGAGTGCAATCCCTCGCCTGAGTCGCAGTCATCCAAGTTATGTGTTCACACCCATAGGCAGAGAGGGTGCCGGGAAAATGGGAGGCTGTTCTTGACTATGTGCCAGAGATGATCTTATAAACTAGACCCTCTTGAACTCAACAGAAGCTGTAGAAAGCCTTGGTACAAGTGTTTTACAATCCAACACTTATGCATGCTGTATCTGTGCTTTGCAAAAGGGACAGACAGTGGTTCTGGGGAAAATGGCATTAGCAATCCAAGCTGAACAGGTAAAATAGTCTAAGACACAGGGGGCAAAAGATGATTTGGTAGAACTTGACAGAGAAGGTACTTTTAATGATCAATTTCAGTTTGATAGATATAAACAGCGACTTTCAAGGCTCAAACACCCACACTCCCATCTTTAGAACAATGTTAGCAATTCTGTATACTTGACATATAAACCTCTGTTGCAAATTACCCTCCAGCGGTGAGATTTATAACCAATGGTTTCTGGTGTTTTGTTTCTTTGAAATATGTAACCTTACCCAGATGTTTATATCTGGGTCTTAAAATCTAATGGAACAGTTCACTTGACGTGTTAGCACAATTAAGGAACTCTTCCTTAATGGGGGAAGAGGGGCAAATTGATATGTTTAATTTTCAAAACCACAGACTGTTCTCTGCTCTATAACAGTCTATCAGCTAGAAACGTCTATTAACTGTCTCTTCTGTAGTTCATGAGTACAAGGATAAGTTGTTGTTTTAATGAACTTCGGAACATTCTGGGATTGTAAGCTAGAAGCTGAATCAGAGTTTAATTTATATTTAGGACATTTTTAGTTTCTTATACTTACTGTCATCCTACTTTAAACATAATTATATTAAAAGATAACTCTTTAAATGGAATATTTAATTAATAAAGACACATCTATTTCTTGCCCAGTATACATACATCTACACATATAAGCTTAACCTATTTGTATGACTAGGATTCATAAATTCTATTATACTGGGTAAAAATGATATCAGCTTCTATCTAATAATTCAAGAAATTCCTCCTTTGTGACATACAGGCTCTCGACAGAATTCTGATAAATACACTTTCTTTAATATTCAAACATAATAAAATACATTGTCTTTGTTAAATCACCAAAATACTGAAAGAACTGTACCATTAGTGTTTGAAGTACCTTTGAAAGTATTTCTAATTTCTCTTCCTCTTTGAATATGCTACTCAAAGGAACAAGGCATTTATTCAAACTACTTTCATAGTAAGATGATGACTGGACAATAATGAAAAGCTGTGTATTTGCAATTGTGCTGCTCAAGAAAGGTAGTTATGTACATTGCTTATCCCTTCAGTAAAAACAAAGATCATTCATTTTCTTTTAGATGTATTCACTACCATCCAATGCAAAATATGCATAGAAAATAGACCATTCACAAGTACAGTAACTGCATAGCAATTTCCTTTTAACTTTCCACATGGATATACATTTCTGAGTGCATTAATTTCACTGTAAAAGAAATAACACTGTATGATTAAAAAGAAAACTAGGTACTGAAAACTAGGTGAAGATACTTTGCATACTACAGTTAAGAAGGAAATGTTTGATAACGCTTGCTTATAAAATGTGTAGACGTACTCCTTGGAAATATATTTTGTGAATGCCTAGAGATGGGCTGAAGAGAAAAAAATACAATAAAAGAGCATTTAAAATGTTTATAATTTTCTTTTACATGCCTCTAACTTAAAAATAAATATCCAATCTTTTTAATAGATTCAGTTTGCTGCACAAAAGCATGAATTAAATACTAATGAGTTAGAATATAATTTTGAAAAGTGAAGTATATTCCTAACAGCAAGCTCATCAACTGACTTTTACATTCTTCTGATAAATGCAAAGCACTACTTCTCTGAACATAGCTTTTTATGGTTACTTTTTCAAAATAACTACATCATTCAAAAACTACTGAGTTGCCTGTAAAACCCAAATTGCTTGAACATTAGTTCTGGAGAAATTTTCACGATGCCTTTAAACTCTGAGTGTCAAATTCAACAAAAAGTTCTAAAGCCTACGGGTGGTATTTATCACCTTCCAACACTCACATTCATCATGTAGAGAAAATATGTTTAAGAAAGGGGAAAAAAATGAAATAGGAACTCAGTTTAAAATATTATTTCTTATAATCAGTGTAGTTCCTCTTTATGTAAGGTCCTTTGAGTTGCCAATTGGAAAGACACCAGGATTGAGAGAGGACCCAAATCTTTATGATAAATGATCAAGCACAGGGTGTGGAAGAAAACTAAAACTGAAACTCAATGTAATATTTAGCTTAATCATGCTGGTAGTTTAATCACAACTAAGGCTCTCCAACCTCAGCAATTTAGCCAAAAATTAACTAACAAAGAAATTTATAGTTTGCTGTGGACATGCAAAAGAGCTGTTTCTTTCTTTTCTTTCCTATACTAAACTTTCCATTTGCCTTTCAAGCTAATGCATCAGTTATGATTTTAGTTAAATTATGAGATTTGTTTGCTGTGCTGTGTGCTGTGCTTAGTTTCTCAGTCGTTTCTGACTCTTTGTGACCCCATGGACTGTAGCCCGCCAGGCTCCTCTGTCCATGGGGGTTCTCCAGGCAAATATACTGGAGTGGGTTGTCATGCCCTCATCCAGGGGATCCTCCCAATCCAGGGATTGAACCCAGGTCTCTCACATTGCAGGTGGATTTTTTTTTTTACCATCTGAGCTATGGTTTTAGTTAAATTATGAGATGTTTGCAGGGAAACACTTTTGCCTGCAAATCAAAGTACACATACTGACAATTCTCAGATCTTCTTCAATACTGTTTGATTAGATTGCTAGAAAGAGGCAAAGTGTCATGCATTCATTTCAACAAAATTTTATAGAGTCATCAAATAAAAGTTCATTTTATGATGAAATCATAACACACACACACACAAAAAGTGGTTGCCAACTCTTGATGCCTCTTAAAATCTGAAAATAGTAGTGGCCAATTTGACAGTCAGAAAAGTAATAACCGATGTTCCCTGAACGCTCCATGACTTTAAAATGACAATCCTACCACCTAATGCCAGCCCCCTCCTCACTTAAAAGGGATCATAACCATTGATTTATGATTAAATTCCGATGCATCAATGACAAAAGGGGAAAATGAAGAGTTATGGTCACTAATAATAATTATATCCTGAAAGCTTGCCGTAAGGAAGTCCTGAATCAGTGTTATTGCTGAGTCTAGGGTTAACTTAAAAATTAGGTGGGAGATTGATAGTTCTTACAGGAAATGTTATGTCTAAATTTATTTTCTTGGTTTCTAATTTTGAGCCCAACGGTTGGGGCCCTTTTAAAGGTTCAGTTGAGTTCACTTCAGTTCAGTCGCTCAGTCGTATCCGACTCTTTGCGACCCCATGAATCACAGCACACCAGGCTTCCCTGTCCATCACCAACTCCTGGAGTTTACCCAAACTCATGTCCATCGAGTCGGGGATGCCATCCAGCCATCTCATCCTCTGTCGTCCCCTTCTCCTCCTGCCCCCAATCCTTCCCAGCATCAGGGTCTTTTCCAATGAGTCAACTCTTTGCATGAGGTGGTCAGAGTACTGGAGTTTCAGCTTCAACATCAGTCCTTCCAATGAACACCCAGGACTGATCTCCTTCAGAATGGACTGGCTGGATCTCCTTGCAGTCCAAGGGACTCTCAAGAGTCTTCTCCAACACCACACTTCAAAAGCATCAATTCTTCGGCGCTCACCTTTCTTCACAGTCCAACTCTCACATCCATACATGACCACAGGTAAAACCATAGCCTTGACTAGATGGACCTTAGTCAGCAAAGTAATGTCTCTGCTTTTCAATATGCTATCTAGGTTGGTCATAACTTTTCTTCCAAGGAGTAAGCGTCTTTTAATTTCGTGGCTGCAATCACCATCTGCAGTGATTTTGGAGCCCCCAAAATAAAGTCTGACACTGTTTCCCCATCTATTTCCCAGGAAGTGATGGGACCAGATGCCATGATCTTTGTTTTCTGAATGTTGAGCTTTAAGCCAACTTTTTCACTCTCCTCTTTCATCAAGAGGCTTTTTAGTTCCTCTTCACTTTCTGACATAAGGGTTAGACATCAGCAAATGGCTTCAGTGACAAAGAGTTATTAAGTTATAACACAACACTTTTCTTTTCAAACACTATCTAGATGGTGAAAAGAAGAATCCCTTCTACCTTCTCTTCCTTATTTTTTTTACAGACGTATATTTGCTCCCAGAACGCTTTTAGTCATTTTAAGCTGGCTTTGCCCCACCTTATACTTTAGCCTTGCTCTTCTCTTCTAGATCTCAGTGACATTTAGTTCAGAGAAGTCCTTACAATTGCAGAGTTCTGACAATGGTAGAGAGGGGTGTGGGGGGATAAAGGAGATTTGGCCAAAGGGTACAAACTTTCAGTTAAAAGGTAAGTCCTGGGGATCTAAGTTGCAGCATGGTGACTACAGTTAACAATACTGTGCTGTATACTTGAAAGTTGCTATGAGAGTAGAACTTTAATGGCTTTACTATAAGAACAACAATTATGTGAGGTGAAGGATTTTAACTTTATTGTGGTAAATGTTTTACAATATATACATGTGTCAAATCACACTGTACACTGTATACATGAAGTGGATATGACATATGCTTTTTCCTATTTTGCTTTTTATTTATTCATTTTTCCATGTTTATTGAGACAGAATTGACATCAATTCTGACAGAACTGATAAAAATCAAAATAGGAAAAAGCATATGTCATATCAACTTCATAGAACTGAGAGATCAATGGCGATCATGGTTATTAAAGTACATTTTAAATGCCAGAGAAATATAAAATATAAAAAATGGAGGATTTCCTCATTGCTGCTTAGGAACTGAAGCTTTATCTTAATGTCCTCAATAAATATACATTGGATATGTAAATAAGGGAATGATGAATATTATGAAATACTATGATATTATGAAATGATAATAGATGTAATGCTTATTTATAAGGCTGATTTATGTTTGTTTTACATTTAGGAGTAGGTAACATGCTGCAAAAATGGGTGGGTCAGTGAGAGAAATGCCGTTCTAAAAAAAATGTGCAAGGAAGCAACTTTCCATCATGGTCAAATTACTTCAGATGCCTTGAATTCATGAATAAAACACTCCATCAAATTTTATGCATCTCAAGCACTTCTCACACATTTAAATTCACAACATCCAAGTGAGGTAGGAAAGGAGGAATATTTCATTTTTCTTATTTGGTGAAATGAGGATAATGAGGCACAAGGAGGTTAATGATAGATTTGAAGTTAATGCAATCAGTCAGCAGTAGAACCATACTTAGAATTCAGGTTCCCTGAAATCCACTTAGGGTTCATTTCAAGATACTGTGTTAACTGTATTTCATTGTTGGGGGATTTAATTCAGCCATGTAGACATAAATGCTCACAACATTTTATTTTTCTTACTAAGGGACCTCCAACCACTAGGATACAGAAGAGGGAGACCTCCTGCTGTGAGGCACAGCATCACTGTCAATTCATTTCCTGAGCTAACTTCGGTTCCTTTCCCTATGAATTCTATTTTTCCACATCACACCACTGAATTATTAAGATTCACTGAATACCCCTTGAATTTATTAACATGCTATATCTCAAGAATACTGACTTCTCCTTTTGGTTTTATAGGTACAAAGTGAGGAAACACTGATTATGAAGGCAGGACGAGGTGGAATGAGACAACCCCCCTCCTCCCACCACCAAATGCAGGTTTTGTAGATAGAAGGTTAAGTTGTCAAGATACCACATTTTCTTGTTTATCGTTCCAGGTCACTGGTCACTACTTTTTATTCTCCTTTTCTGTTTCTCTTCCTTTTACCCACTTCTTTTTTTTTTTTAATTGATTTTTTAAATTTAAATTTTATTTTTTTACTTTACAATACTGTATTGGTTTTGCCATACATTGACATGAATCCACCACAGGTGTACATTACCATTGAAATCCTTAGTGTTTTCCTTTTCCCCATCCTTACTTTTCCTTTGTGAGATCATCTAACCACATAGCTTTAACTCTTATACCAATAATTCCCAAATTTAAATGTCCTTCCCTGGTGGCTCAGAGGTTAAAGCATCTGCCTGCAATGTGGGAGACCTGGGTTCCATCCCTGGGTCAGGAAGATTCCCTGGAGAAGGAAATGGCACCGCACTCCAGTATTCTTGCCTGGAGAATCCCATGGATGGAGGAGCCTGGTGGGCTACAGTCCATGGGGTCGCAAAGAGTCAGACAAGACTGAGCGACTTCACTTTCACTTTCTTTCTAGACCCATATTATTAAACTCTAAATCCATGCAGTCAACTGCATATTCATATCTCCACTGGAATGCTAATAGATACCTCACGTTTGATTTGAATCTTTCCAAAAATCACCCCACTCTATCTGCAGCCTACCATTTCAGTTGAGGATAACTTTATACCTTCTATTAATTAGAGGAAAAACCCTGGAGCCACATGTGATTCTACTTTTCTGACATAGCTTTTTCCAATCCATCAGGAAATCCTTGTTGGCTTCACCTTCAAATATATTCAGACTCCCTCTTACTACCCTAGTCTGAGACACTATCATCTTTGATCAAATTGCCATAATAATCTAAGTGTCCTCCTTGCTTTGAGCCCCTACCACCAGGATCCAGAGTAATCCTTTTAATTCATGTCAAATCTTATCCATAACATCCTCCACAGGCTCCCATCTAACTCAGACAGAAAGAGAACATTCTTACAATGGTCTCCAAGGTCCACCATCACCTTGTTAATAGCCTTTCCTACACCTCTTTCATTTCACTCTAACCACATGCAGATGAAGTACCAGGAATTGCAGACAAACTGATGAGTTAGGAATCCCGTATTGACATTTTCCTCAAGCCAAGAGGATTCTTCCCTCAGACATCTAAGATGATTCACTCCCTTACCTCCTTCATGGATTTGCTCAAATGTCACTTTCTCAGTGGGGACTATCTTGATACCTTACTTTAAAATCAGAATGCACTCCAGTATAAGTCACCCCCTACTTTGCTTATCTCATTTTCGACAGCACTCATCATCTTTTAACACACTATAAAATTGACTTATTGTGTATGCTTACTGTTTGAGCCCCCTTAGAATCTAGAAGCCTCTATATTTTCTGTTGTTTTCACTGATGCATCTCAAACGTTTAGAGTAGTGCCTGACACAAAGCAGATACTCAATTAATATTTATTGAATTTAACTGATGCTAAATTGAGGGTTTTGGTTGTCTAATCGACTGAGGTGACTTAGCAGCAGCAGCAGCAGCAATGCCAGAATTCGTTTCAGAGTATTAAAGGGACCAAGCAAGCAGATGATGGAAGTGGGTACATCTGGAGTGAGTAGAAATTGAGGGAAGGAAGTGAAAGACACGAGATGCAATGGGGGACAAATACGCTTTTTTTTTTTCTACTGCAGAACCCAGAGGCACAGATGTAGACAAAGGGGGCAACCATGAGTATAGTACTAAAGATGTTGACCATTTTAAAGAGGCTGAAAGGAATTATATATTTAATTGATATGATTTTAAAGGCTGACTAAAGTGTCATTTTCCTTTTTTCCCCAGGATTATATTATTTCAAAAGGTCGTTTGTTATTTCACTGGGAGTGGTTAATGTTAATTTCTCATATAAGACTGATTAATAAAAAAATGATAAATGTTATTGTCTTTGCAAGTAAAATATTCAGAAAACAGGATATATGTGAAAATGAGAAGCTAAGTGATCTTCAGAGGTAAAAAAAACTTTTTCTATCATGGATGTAAGTGGCCTGCTTACAAACAGTGAGTTATGAGCTGAATGCAATAAAATAAGAATTAATCTATTGGTTTATCTATGAAATATATTATTGAAGTTGGAATCTATTTGTAGCACCATTTCTGGTCAAAGTTTTACAAAAGAGGTAAAAAGGAAAGATACTTTACCAAAAAAGCCCAAAACCACTTTTTTTTTTTCATTTCTGAAAAATACTGCAAGACTGTCTAGATCTAAAAATGACCAAGGATTCTGTGATTATTTAACTTGCATTGACATTTCCAAAATCAAAAACATATCCTTGGTCATTTAAGCTATGGATGTGATTTTTATGTACAGCTTTCCAAGTTAATAATCCACTAGCTTGTTAGTTATAGCAGCAATAAAATAAAACAAGTTTATGGAAAATTCTCTGAGACTTAATGTGATCTACATGCAAATATATGGAAATGATTTCTTTCTTAAAACAGTAATAAAAGGTGTGTTTGAAAAATTCATGCTTTGGAATAATAAATAGTGTTCACATAATCATTCTCTTAAGTTGCCTATTTTTATTTACATACATGCTTTATTGACCACTTAAAAGTGGTTCATACAAAATACAAATCTAAATTGTTGAATATTTTAGGTTATCTCAATATCTAACTTACATTTTCTACCAAAATATACTACTTATTTAATAATAGTGTTTTTGTGTTAGTCACTCAGTTGCGTCTGACTCTTTACAACCCTATAGACTGTAGCCCACCAGGCTCCTCTGTCCATGGGATTTCCCAGGCAAGAATATTGGAATGGGTAGCCATGTCCTCCTCCAGGGGATCTTTCTGACCCAGGGATCAAACCCAGGTCTCCCACATTACAGGCAGATTCTTTACTGTAGAAGCCACCAAAGATTGATTACATAAATCATTAGGAAATTTTATTTTCACAAACCAAATAATAAACCTATAGGAAATGATGCACTTTATAATATTTTATTGGAATTTTCCAGTATTTAAATTTTCATAGCCAGCAGTAACTGGAAATCAGTTTTCACTTTAGTAACATTTGTCATTGTGTTTTGTGTAAACCAACTCTTAAACCTCAAATGGCTGCATTTGGCATACATCTCTTCAACATTTGGTTCTCTCTAGTTGGGAGGCCATAGTCATTCTAGTCCCTCTCAGTCTGTCTCATCTAGCATATCCCCATGGCCTTCACATATGATACACACTGAGCACAGAAAAACTGAATACATTTATACTAGAATAATATCTCTGTTGTCACAACCTATTACCTAGACAATCAGTGGCACTCTCCTCCCTGCTTAGGTTACTCTCAGTAAGGCAAATGTTGACACAGAACATTCCAATTATGGCAGCTGAGGTCAATCTACAAAAAGCTAGATAGCAAATTAATGCAGATCCAAGGAAAACTGAACAAGCAGCAGTGCTGGAGAAGCCCTCAAAGGTTAGAAATGAATTGTGACTTGAACATGGCACAATCTGGTATCTGGTCCTGACTCGTCCTTCAAAAACAGGGTCAACATCTTGTGAGATCCAAACTGATTTTGAAAACTAACCATCCCATGATATACACATTCTAATTCTCTGATGGACAAAGTAAACCTTTCAGTGTTTCTTTTACTGCCATCTGCAAAAGAACACTGTTATCTATAACATGCCTCATTAGCATAGATAACATAAAGTTCTGTTTTTTTTTTTTTTTTAATGTGGGTTGTTCTGTCCTCAAATATGTTAAACTCATTTAGAATGCTTAATTAAGCTGTAGGAAATTAATCTTAGAGATCCAAATCTTGGAATTGCTGCCCTTATTAATTCCTCCCACTTGATTTGTGTATTCCGTTACTATCACACCAAGTATCTGATGGCCCATTGACAAAAAAAAAAAAAAGAAGGTATGCTAGGGAAAAGTATCAATTACACGGGCAAAAGAACTACTAAGAGTCATTTGGAGTGTAGAACACGAGGGATGGGGAAAAAAAAAAAAACCTCTAATGAATGAAATCTTCACAAACAAAGGGGGTGACCAGTATAAATTTTGCAAAGTAAAACCTAATCCGTCCTCCAGTCATGTCATTATACAAGGATGCTGAGTGAGTGATAAGGACAAACTTGACATGCTTTAATACAGGATGACCTTTTAAAATAAAAGGTATCTCTTCTAGGTTAGAGCTGGCAAGGCCAAAGACAAAATTGCCTGCAGATGAAAGCACAGTTTTTAATGTCAGGTTCTTGAGAAATAAAACCTCTGAGCTGTCCATGGTGCTGGATTAGACCAGGCCTTCATAAAAGCTGCTTGAAAATCCTCCAGGCCCTGGCTTACAGCATAATTTGCTGTGTATAGAACCATCAGCCATGTTGTAACTCCTACATGTACTTTTAAAACATAATTTATAATTTCATTCCTGCCTATGTCATGGCCAGCTATGAGACAGCTGTCTATGACTGAGTGATTCCTTGAGTGATTAACACCAGGTATTCTGATTTGGTAGATCTTGGTACGGCCCAGGCATATATGTCTCATATAATTCTGAGAAGGGACTAAAGAACTGCTTAAACTCTAATCTCCCCCACAATTTCCTGCCTCAATCCCCAGCCAAAATGTCTCCAGTGTTTCCAACAGAGCAATGATTCTGATCCCACTAAGCAGCTTAATTAAACTTTACATATGACATTTGGACTCATGCCATTGAGGCTTTACTTATGACACCACTCCAGCTTGTAATTCCCTTCCCTTTGTTTTACCTCTTTCAAATTTTATCTATCCTCTGGATCACTTTCTTTATGATTCATGCTTCACTACTCCAGACCTCAATAGCATCACTTTTGGAGTTGCACAGACTTTGATTTGAATCAATGACTGTGTTGAAACAACTCACTTAACTTTAAAACCAAGTCTTTACTTGCTTACTTATAAAATGCAAATAACGTCGACCACACTGCAGATTTCTTGTGAGGTTAATATGAGATCAGATAGCTAAGGCACTCAAAACAATATCAGATACATAGTGTGACCATGACATGTTAATTCTTTTCCACTTCCTTTTCTAAATTCCCTTTAAATATATGTTTCCTTTATTACTTTATTTCATCTCACTGCCTTTTGTTTCTAGCATTTGCCTCATTAACCAGCCTTTAAGAGTCTTGACTAATAATAGTCATTGAATATAAAGTGCATAGTGGGTAGATGCCAGGGACTATGCAGAGCACTTATCTTGACTAAGAAGACTCCGCTATTGAGTAGCAGAGCTGGAATTCTAAATCTCAAGCCCCAGCTCCTAACCACTATGCTATCCTAAGGTCAATGACCATTCAGTTTTCCCCCTACCATGCCTAATCCAAGTATCTGGCATATGAATTAATTGCTACCTGAACCTTTTTCAGTCTAAGGGAGAAAATGCATTGTCTATATCTTATTCTGCTGAATAAGCATCATCATCAGTCCATTCAAAAAGGACAGCCAACTGCCCTATCCTTTAGTAAATGACTTACTTAGGACACTAAGAGGAACTCTTCTGGAAACCAGGAGAGTTAACACAGCTCCTACATTTCTATACTTTCTCTCTTCAGAGTATATGTACTGGAAAATCTAAGAATATCATTCACTTTCATATTTTTCACATTTTCCAGAGGGATAACTAAGTATATACCTCCTGTTGGGGCAATGATTAAGTTAGCTATAGAAGACTGAAATCCTCTTTGCTTATCTAGGCTGTTCTTAATAGTCTCATCTTGTTCAAATAATCGCAATCAAGCAAATGACCAGTAAGAAGATATTATGATCTCAGTTAGTATATTTATAGAGCTAGGAAGAGTTAGATGTTCTCATATTCATCAATGTCAATTTATCAGGATCACCATGGTTAGGAAGAAGAACCTAGTGCTATAATAATGACAGACATGATCTGTAAGTTTTAATAATTTAAAATATACTTGGGATATAATCCCAGTAATGGTTTTGACACACTTGTGGGAACTTTATAAGAATCATTCTATAGATTCCTCAGTGGTGATGAAACAGTTCTGTATCCTGATGTTGGTGGTGATTATATGAATCTAAATACGTGATTAAATGTCATAGAACAATACATAAAGACATCCAATGAAAGACTGTGCAAAACTGGAGAAATCCAAGTAAAGTTAATTGTAGTGTGCTAGTGTGAATTTTCTGGGGCTGATAATGGGATATATATTGAAGATGCTACCACTGAGAAAAGTTGAATAATGTACATATAGGAATTTTCTATACTAATTTTTAACTCCTTGTGAGTTTATGATTATTTCACAATAAAAATATTAAAACATTTTAAAAATCCTTCATAACTTCAGTGTGTGTTTCAAGAGAAAATAAGGAAAAATAATTTAAGAAGAGAGTAAAAGAAAGAGTCTGGCTACTTCTTAAGAGGAAGTTTTCCTTTCTTTTATATCTCAAACAGCAAAGAGAACTTAAGATGCTATATTAACAAGCATGAGAAGTCTTTTTTCTTCAAAAGGCTTAAGAAGATGTGAATGAATTTTCTCTGCAGTGTGAACGATACACTAAAATTACTTATGCCACTCTTGTTTTAGACTTCTGTTTATGAATCAGTTCTGTAAATTTGCCAGTATTTAGTCATTAACCTTAAGTTATGACTGAATTTGCAATAAATTTAAAGATGTGATTTGAATTCACCTTTTACAAGATGTTGTAAGGTAATGTGGTGCTATGACACATATCTTGAAAACCATATTTCCTCTTAAAATGAACCTGTTTGCTCCTAAGATGTTTAACTGAAGTGATTAAATGGGCTGAATATAAGATACTGATTAAAGGTCTAGCTACATTTGTGCTATTTTTATAATGAGATTATGTCATGAGGATATATCACTGAGAACGAAATTTTGAAAGGCAGCATATGAAAATTGTCAACATGGGAGTAAAATTTACGTGCCAATGGGAAAATGATATTGGAAAATTCAGTTAGCAAAAGGCATTAGGAGTCACTTTTCAAAGTTTATACTGATAAAGTTTCTGTTATCAAGTGGTAGTAGACAAATATTTTCAAAAATTATATAGGTTACTAAAAGAAAAATTGAAATTAGACACTTTTACCACTAAATTTTGCTACAAGGTAGATGTTAACTTGCAGTTGCAAGAACAATTGGGTTTATATTCTTGACAAGTTTACAGTAGTCAAAACTTAGAGATAATCATCTGCAAGGAACATAGGAATTCTGATCACTTTATCATTAAGCCTACTACTACCTGTGCAGTAACACTGAAAAGTGAAATGAAATTAGGTAATTTTCCACTTCTGGGTGGCCTCAGTGTGTTTTCTTCACTCAATAGCAATTGATATGCATAATCTAAAGCTTGCAATTGTTAGTTTCTTTTGATCTTCAGGTATTCTAAACCATTTTATGCCTATTACTAAGAATCACCCATTAAAGAGTATTTAAAAGAAAAAAAAATCTAGGACTCAGTATAGTAAAGAGCTCCACATACACATGAGATCTTGCACACTTTTGGAAATAATTAGTAAATATATACTCTTGTAGAAAACCTTAATTTTAATTTTAAAATAGTCTATGGGTGTTTTCCAAGAAATGACTGGCCTTGAGGCTTCTTGTTAGGATGGTACATAGTAGCTACAAACTTCTCTGGGAAATGAAAGATGGGTCAACCTGCACCAGATTTGCATGGCAGGATAACAGTACAGGAGTAGAGAGACGGAAACAAAAGATACAGTGGTTGTTGGCCAGATGTCCTTGATTCCTTCATTCTTTCCATGATTACATATTGAGGGTTGATTACATCCTTAGTGCTGCTAGACACAGGGGATGTGCTGATGGAATAAAATAAACCTGACACCTGACCTCATCGTTCTTAACATAATAATTGGAGAGAGACAATCTAGGAGGCAGAAAATAAGTGTCATGGAGAAGACAGACAAAGAGCCAAGTTACAGAATAATGTTAATAGACGGTGCAGGTGGAGGAGGCAGACTTAAACCATGTGGACAGACCTCTCCTTGGAGCTGAGACTGCACAGATGAGAGAAACGGCAGAGAAGAATGTCTGCTCCAAAGACACTCCGTAGACTGTGGTAAAGCTTCCCACATCAAGAGGGATTTGCTGAGTCTTTTGTTTGAATATTGTCAAAAGATTACAAATGGGAATAGTCCATCCTACCTCATTCACCTTAACTGCCCTTCCATTCTCTAACTGAGAAAAAGAGAGGTTTTGACAAAAGGCTTTAAAATGTGGTTCTTTTACTCGTACTTGCTGAATTCCTTTGGGTTTCCTTGGATGTTATCTGTACTAACCACTTCACACAAAAGTTGGGAGGATTAAACAAAATCATGGTTAAGAATATGCACCAAATACTCTGCTTTATTCATTAATGTAAGACATTAGAGTAAAAAGAAAATCTTATTCATTCCATGATGATATGGAACCATCCCTATTCTCCTTTGCAAAAAGGAGGAGAAACAGCCATACAGTCTTTGAAGTCCGATAGACATGGTTCTAAATTTCAGTTGTTTCACTTCTTGCTATGTGATCTTGGGAAAATTACCTAATTTCTGATCTTCAGTATCCTCATAGATCCATCAAAGCTAAAGCTCTGTGTATCACTGTTGGAATAACACCATGCATATTAATAATCTGGCATAAACAAAAATATATATAATCATGATCAGCACTACTACCACCACTATTAGCATTTAGGACCTATAGCCAATGTGATCTAGTCTATCACTGAGTCTTAGCTCAGAGTTCAAGCCTGCTATTTTATCTAACATTCCCTAAATCACACCCTTCACTGAACAGACCTTTCCTCCTCATTGTCTTCTAGGTATATCATCCTTGATCTTGCCTCTGAATTTCCACATACTGTTTGGAGTATCGTTTCTATTTTCTCTTTAGTAAATCTGGACAACTTTTGTAGGTCTATCACACCAAGAAATCAGAGGTTGTGTTCATGTCTTTGTTTCTTATTGTAACCTCAGCACCTAACACAGAATCCTATATTAGGAGCTTAATTCAAGTCTATTAAATATGATTAAATATCATAGATAAGGAATCTTTTCCTTATCATACACAATTACACAGGAATTTATTACCCTGAATCCCCATAGGAATCTCTGATTGAATTACTGCTTTTGAAAAATCTGCAGGTTTCCTCTAGCTCAAGTTACTCTCATGGAGTAGGGAGTGTTGGACAACAGGACAGGCTCATTTATTTGTCAAGGAACTGATCCTCTACACTGAACCCATACAATTCAAATAATGACAACTAATTCTATGTTGCAGGCTGCCAGATTTTCTCACAATAAACTAAAACTAGAAATAAATGTTCTATTTTAAGTGTCTACTAGATACTGAAGGGGTTTCCCAGGTGACTCAGAGGTAAAGAATCTTCCTGCCAATGCAAGAGCCGCAAGAGACACAGGTTCAATCCCTGGGTTGGGAAGATCTCCTGGAGAAGGAAATGTCAACTCATTCCAGTGTTCTTGCCTGGGAAATTCCGTGGACAGAGGAGCCTGACAGGCTACAGTACATGGGGTCACAAGGAGTCAGACACAACTTAGTGACTCAACAACAACAGGATATTGAAGACCAATATTCATTAATTGGTTACTGTGTATAACTCAGACCTTGTCTTTCCAACATGACTGTGAGATACGGGAGAATATCTTACTGTTGGGAACCTAAAAGACTCTTAACACTTGCCCATCTCTCATAAACTGGAAGCAAATAAATCTCCTAATCTCCTCCTTTTCTCTATTAAGATATACCACTGGAGGTCATGACATTCTCTGGAAATCCAGAAATTCCTAAGGCAAAATCTAGCTGACACAGTTTAGAAGATGCTATGATTGATTTCCTTCAAGCACAGTTCTGTTGCCATAGAATCATCTCGAATCTGCCACCTTTAAAGCTGAACTCTTCGCCATTCCACTCACAAGGATGCTCACTTGGGTTTGAAGGGAAAATGTAAACTATTAGCATCAGGGCTGATTCTTCCTGGATGTTTTCAAAAGAAAGGCCTGGATTCCCCATTACTTTTTTTCTATTAAAATCATATCAAAAGCAAAGGTGTACCAAATCTTAGCATGTCTGTTGTATAGAAGCTCTTACAGAGACATTCTCAAAGTAACATTTCCAGTATGGGTTAAAATCTGTTTTAAATCAAAGTTGCTTCTCCTTCATTTATAGAACTAGCACTGAGAAGTAATATATAAGAATACTATTTGAAAGTCACGATTCATCTTATTATGGCATAGTATTATGATAAACTTACAGGCAACACATAATAAGCACACCAAGGAGAATCTTCGGTAATAAATGGAAATTATTATTATTAAAATAAGTAAAATCATGAGTGCTAAAGAGCATATTTAATCTTCATCATGTTGAATTATATATGAGATTAGGCAAGAACATACTGGCCTTTCAATAATAAAATCCACATTTTGAAATTCATCTTTTAAAAGTATAAAATCAGAAAGGCAAAAACAAGCAAAACCCCCATTGGCTCAAAGAATACGATGGAGACATAAAAACAACAAAGGTTAAGGACTGGATACATATTCAAACCCATACTATATGTGTTTAAGTTATTTTTTTTAAATGGTCATTGCTAGGATTTGCTGGAAGTAACTTGTTACTTAGAATATTAACACTATTTTCATAAGTTGTAAGGCATAATAGATAAGACACACATACCCACAAACATGGTGAATAGTGGCAACATATTTAGTCATTGGGGCTTTCACTGTAAAATGCCTGGGTGTGTCTTCAACTGATGCTAAATTTAGTAGCATTTGAAGTCTCTTGGAAAAGACATTTCCAAAGAATTGAAAAGGGTAGGTGTCTTCAATTTAGCAAAGCATGCTGCTTGCTGCAGTGACTAGCTCTGAGGGCTTCCTGCTCAGTTGCTCTGTGAGAGAGTTATGTTAAAACGTGTCAGGATTCTAGAAAGAGTAAGTTCACACCAAACTTTGTATTTCCTCTATTTCCAAGACAACAGTGAGTTTCTGTAAGTTAAAAATCACAAAGAGTAAAATACTGCCATTTCTCACCCTTATAATTTATGATCTCATATGAATGTGCATTCACATTTTAGATAATGTATGTGTTATGTTTTAATTATAATACCTGAAATGAATTCAAACACATGTCAGAGAAACAACCACATTACAGCCTCTTGAAA
This sequence comes from Oryx dammah, assembly GCF_014754425.2. Taxonomy (NCBI): domain Eukaryota; kingdom Metazoa; phylum Chordata; class Mammalia; order Artiodactyla; family Bovidae; genus Oryx; species Oryx dammah. Next base: position 102,335,260 of record NW_024070207.1, on the reverse strand, counting down.
ATCACAAATTGAAATGCTCTAATGATATGATTAGAACTTAATACTGATATCAAAGATTATTTTCCTATTATTTTCTTTCACCAGTTGCTGTGATTTCTTGGTAGTTATAAGAGCAAGACATTGGAATATTTATTAACCCTACTAAGTATATTTAAAATCACAGCCACATGAAATCTAGCCTGTAAAATGGGAAAAATAATAATAGTAACTTCAGAGAATATGTTCAGAGGCAAATGAGGTAATGTACATGAGATTGCTTTGTAAAAACTTTTTAAGACAAATTATACAACTCAGCTTTTTATTTTCTTCATTCTGAAAAGTGATCAAAGTTAAAATTTACCTAAAAACTATCAGAATGATTACACACCTCCAAGTGTCTTAAGTTATATTGCTAGATATTGGCCGCAGAGTAACTTAGCCTTGATTTAGCAAAATAAGATTTTTGTGAGTATGCCATGGACATCCATTTTCTAGTGCACACAGGGCAGGAGTAGTTGCTTAAGACAGGCTTCTTACCGTCAAAGATAAGAAGTCAGGTGAATAGGTGAAAGTCAGTCTTCTTAGTGAAAGTGAAGTCGCTCAGTCGTGTCCGACTCTTTGCGACCACATGGACTGTAGCCCACCAGGCTCCTCCCTCCATGGGATTCTCCAGGCAAGAGTACTGGAGTGGGGTGCCATTTCCTTCTCCAGGGGATCTTCCTGACCCAGGGATCGAACCCGGGTCTCCCACATTCCAGGCAGATGTTTTAACCTCTGAGCCAGAGCAGAAGGCAAATTCCAAGCTGTATCAACTTGGTAACATATATGTCATTAAGCTGCAAGTGCTCTGTAAATTTTAAGGGCCTGCCATGTCACTATCATGTTACACTATGTATATCTTTTGTTGAGGACATTCCTTCCATATGTGCACAACAGTGTTTGTTGCTTTTTAAATTTCAATGTGGTCTTTAATCAAAAGAAGGGTCACTTAAAGATTCTTTCTCAGTCCCATAATTCTGCAAAATATGTTCATATAATTATACACTATAGACAGATAGATAAAAATTAGAGATGGAGAAAGAGAGAGGATCACAGAAAGAGAGCAAGGAGAGAAGTAACTGGGTGGATGGATGAATGGAAAAAACTGACAGGGGAGAGAGCCAGAAGGATAGATAGCATATATAATCTCTGTCAAATTACTTACCTTTTCTACTTGCAGTTTATAAAATGGTACAATAATAGCACCTAAATTATGAGACTGTTGTGACCATTAAGTTAAATGTGGCATGGAGTAAAAGTTCAGTAAATGTTACTTTTCATTGTAGTTTTTATTTTTCTCTTCAATAACGTCACATTTTCCCTGTAAAATTTTATGCATAGATTAGATATAGCCTAATAATGAGAATTATCAGCTATTGAGCATGTTCTGTGTCTAAGCACAGATGTTTTATAAACTTTAATATGCAGTGAACAACTATATCCTTTCCTGATTCACGTATTGTTTTGGGTAAACCCTTAAAATATTTGCTAGTTTGGTTGGTTATATGAACAAATTAGGACCATTTCATACCCCTTCTTGAAAAGATAAGCTGATAATTGACAAACATGGATTTTTAGAAAAAAAATACATAATATAACATAAAAAAGCTGTAAAAGCTACATTGTAAACATGAAAAAATAAGTGGTAAATAGGGATTTTTTGAGTGTGTGTGTGTGCATGTGGCATAAGTATCAGCACAGAGAAAAGGTCGAAAAGTTATACACCAAAATGTGAATTGTGGATTCCAGCTGGTGCTTGGAGAAGGCAATGGCACCCCACTCCAGCACTCTTGCCTGGAAAATCCCATGGACGGAGGAGCCTGGTAGGCTGCAGTCCATGGGGTTGCTAAGAGTCGGACACGACTGAGCATCTTCACTTTCACTTTTCACTTTCTTGCATTGGAGAAGGAAATGGCAACTCACTCCAGTATTCTTGCCTGGAGAATCCCAGGGACGGGGGAGCCTGGTGGGCTGCCGTCTATGGGGTCGCACAGAGTCGGACACAACTGAAGTGACTTAGCAGCAGCAGCAGCTGGTGCTTAGATTTTTCATAGTAGCATATTGATGAGAAAGCTAAGTCTGTAGTCTTACTGTCTGGGTTTGGATTCTCACTTTCCCACTTGCTAACTGTATAGGCTCAAATGAGTTTCTTAACTCTTACCTATATTTCCTCATTTTTAACATGGGAGTAATAGTGGTACCTACTTCACACATTTAGAATATTAAATAATTAAACCCATGTAAACTACTTTGATCTATACATCTTAGATACTATTATTATTAATTATTTCTACTAGTGGGCTTCCCTTGTGGTTCAGCTGGTAAAGAATCCGCTTGCACTGCTGGGCATACACACCGAGAAAACCAGAATTGAAAGAGACACACGTACCCCAATGTTCATTGCAGCACTGTTTATAATAGCCAGGACATGGAAGCAACCTAGATGTCCATCAGCAGATGAATGGATAAGAAAGCTGTGGTACATATACACAATGGAGTATTACTCAGCCATTAAAAAGAATACATTTGAATCAGTTCTAATGAGGTGGATGAAACTGGAGCTTATTATACAGAGTGAAGTAAGCCAGAAAGAAAAATACTAATACAGTATAGTAACACCTATATATGGAATTCAGAAAGATGGTAATGATAACCCTGTATGCAAGATAGCAAAAGAGACACAGATGTATGGAACAGTCTTTTGGACTCTGTGGGAGAGGGAGAGGGTGGGATGATTTGGGAGAATGGCATTGAAACATGTATAATATCATATATGAAACGAATCACCAGTCCAGGTTCAATGCATGATACTGGATGCTTGGGGCTGGTGTACTGGGATGACCCAGAGGGATGGGATGGGGAGGGAGGAGGGAGGGGGGTTCAGGATGGGGAACACGTGTACACCTGTGGCGGATTCATGTTGATGTATGGCAAAACCAATACAATATTGTAAAGTAATTAACCTCCAATTAAAATAAATAAATTTATATTTTAAAATTAAAAAAAAAAAAAGAATCCGCTTGCATTGCAGGGGACCTGGGTTCGATCTCTGGGTTGGGAAGATCCCCTGGAGAAGGGAAAGGCTACCCATTCCAGAATTCTGGCCTGAAGAATTCCATGGACTACATAGTCCATCGGGTCACAAAGAGTCAGACATGACTGAGCGACTTTCACTTCATTTCTACTAATACACTGGACTTTATCCCTTTAATAACAGGAAACAGTACCTGTTTATCTGGTCAAAAATGAGGATAAGATTTGTTAAGATATTTTGAAAATTAATTTTTGGTTCTTATTTTTGTTAACTGATAGTGGCTTGAGATTGTTTAGATCACTAACAACAAACTTGTGAGGAATAGATCAATATCCCAATTCAGTAATAACTTGTGAAGTGATTCATCAGCAGTACAGAATGAGTTGCTTTTTTCCAGAATTTCCCCTCTTTGAAGAAAAAGAGGTTATTGTAAAAAAAAAAATGCTGTGATAATTCCATGTTACAGTGACAAGCCAGAGACATTCATAGTACAAAATAGATTTCTACAAAATGAAGCAGGACTTAAGCTTTGTAGAGATACTATAGCTAACTATAGTTTAGAGCAATATAGTTTTCAATGAACTTCACATATACTAGTAGTGCTAACTTATACTCATTTGAATGCTTATGAAGCCCTCTCTTCACAAGTCAAATCATGCAAATTGATGAATATAAATTGCAGCAATTTTACCACTGCTAAAATCGTCTCTGAGCATTACAAGAGGAGTTCACTTGGCTACTGTCTTCACACTGAATTATTTGCCTGATGGGCTTAAGGTAATAAAGTGACACATTGATCTGCATTTTATTTTACATTTAAAAGGAAGACAGTCCTAATTCTTACTAAAAACTACAAATTATAAAATTAGCAAAAGGCAGCTATGGCTAAATACATTTCAAGCAAGATGCCATTCATCTTTGTTAAATTGATCTGCTGAGTCAAGCAGAAATATCTCCAAGGTTTTCTCTTGATGAGCCAAGGCTAAAGGGATACAGAGCCAGAATTCAGGCATCTAGTGAGGCTTCAGTCAATTACCTTTCTTTCCTATGGCTCAAGCTTCAGTTCTTCAATACCTCTTTTTCTTTGCATAGGAATTTTACCTTTTTATTGAACATCAATAAAACTATATAGTTTATATTAGACACCCAAAGAGTATCAATAATCATAAAACAGGTAATATTTAATGAGCATGAGTAATCACCAAACTTTATTGTCAATGCTCTATGTATATCGTTCTATTAGTTCTCACATCTACTCTATAAGGTAGGCAGCATTAATGTGCTCATTTCACAGATGAAGGAACCGTGGCTCAGAGAAGTCAAATAGCTCCTCAGGTGTATAGGTATAGAGTATCCATTAAGTAGAATACCCTAATTATGCTGTAAATATAATATTCTAGAAATGGATATGCAATAGATACTTGTTGACTAATAATTGAATAATGAAATGCAATAGACTCTACTAGTAAAGGGCAAAGGATATGGACCTGGAAAGACTTGGCTTGGTCTCACAATGGAGATTTATTAAGAGAGTTTCGGCAATTTTACCAATCAATTTCATCTTTGGAGAATTATCTTAGTTCCTAAAATTTCCTAGAGGGAGATTCTGAGATAAGGCTTCATTGTAAAGGTGATAGGATAGGAAATGCTTCCAGGAAACAATGGTTAAGGGAGTGGAAAAGAGGGATTGAGAAGGGAAAAAGGCCAACCATGTGCATGGCATAACAGTCCAGCATGACAATGAAGGTCACACTTCTGGGTCTACCTGCAATGCAGGAGACATGGGTTCAACTCCTGGGTTGGAAAGATCCCCTGGAGGAGGGCATGGCAGCCCACTCCAGTATCCTTGCCTGGAGAATCCCATGGACAGAGGAGCCTGGTGGACTACAGTCCACGGGGTCACAAAACAGTCAGACACAACTTAGTGGCTAAACAATGACAAATCACCAATTATTTTTCCTGTTGCTGTCACTAGTGCTGCCAGTGGTATAATGTATAAATTAGGATATTTCTGCAGTATTTATCCCCAAAGCCCATAAAATTCTTGGACACCTTGCACCATTTATGGATGTGAGGGTGCTCTCTCAGGATCTGAGTGCCATGGAAGGAGCCACATTCTCGCCAGCTTTCCTGCTCCAAGGCTATTGAGCAAGCATCTCAAAAGACAAGAACAGAGGGCACAACCTTTTAGCTATTAAATGTAAGATGCTTTATTGATTTATTGATAACAGTAATAAGGGCAACAAAAAGGATGTTTCTGACCTCCTTCATGATCTCCCAGCTATTGCTATTTCTTGCAAAGTTACTGATGAGAAGAGCAGTCAGTCAACCCCAAGGAGAGCAGCTAAGGAGAAGGGTAAGTGAAATGAGCTTTACCAGGTCTAAACATATGGGCTGCCTCTCTTCATTGCTGGATGAAAATTTAGGCATGAATGAAAATGGATGAAGGAGTACATGTTACCTAAAGGAGGGGATGGGTAGAATACTAAATCTTTCTCTATGTCACTCTGTTTTAGTTGACTTGTTTAAGTGAGTCTGCTTTACTACAGTACTTTAAAAAAACAAAAACAAAAACTTTTACTTTTGTATTGGGTTATAGTGCATTAACAATGTTGTGATAGTTTCAGGTGAATGGCAAAGGAATTTATCCATAGATATACATGTATCCCTTCTCCCTAACACTAAGCTTTGTCCTTTTTGTGACTATAATCATCTTCTGTCTGATCACGGTGCTGGACAGTTACTAAAAAACCCTGAGAAAAGAGATTCACAAGGGTTTCACTGGGTTTTGGGAGATTAAAAGCCACAGCAAAAGTTTCTGGATCCTATATTTGTCTCTTTTAAATAATCCACCCATGATACATACACCCATGTATATACACATTTTTGTACTGAAATTCAAACAGAAACATGCCCTGCTCTTTCTTTTAAGAATGACAAATGTGTGGTTATTATATTCTCCAGAGAATAAAAGAGCTCTTGGACATTGGTTTTGAGATCAGATTAATTACTGTCATTTTAAAAGTAAAAAATCCACAGGTTTTTGCAATTGTAACATTGAGGTGGTGGGGAGGGGGGAAGAATATATTCTGAACAAAATCTTTTACAAATATCTTAGGGCTTTCTAATGACTGACATAGTCAAACATCAGAAAGAATGAGAAAATCACTTCAATAACTTTTTTTGAGCCTTTAATTATCAAATTATCATTAAAATATAAACCTGTTTTGCAAACTCTGAATACATGCTGGTTTTCCTTTATTTTAGAGCATACAAGGGAAACAATATCATGAGTTTTAAAATATATGTCTCTCTGTGTGTGTGTGTCCTTGTACACATGTTAAATGGTATCCTTCTAATGAAGGGATTTACATTCACTGTCCAGTTATTCTTATTACAAGAGTTGCTAGTTGTTTTTTGAAGAAAGAACAGGGTCCTTGATGATGTCTCTATTAGTTATTAACAGCAAGGGAATATATAAGAAGACAGATGTCTGTGGAATATATTGATAGACTTTTTACTTAATAATTGTGCATAGAACATATCTTTTGTAATTACTTTAAGGAAAATTTAATAATGAACTCTTAAGGAATACTTAAAAATATTACTTTATACTAAATCTTACACAGCTTCCACATGCAATGCAAACATTCCATTACTGAAGATAATATACAAGGGTACTCAGATTTGAAGTTTTATGGAGATTGTTGGACCATAATCCATAAATCCTTTTAAGGTAGCACCAAAATCTTAGCTATAATCTTGATGATACAAAATAAAAAGAGGAGCTCTAAAGAAAAGAAGCTACAATATTTCATGATCCATATTATTGCCATCATCTACTTGTGCAAGAAGAGTGTATATTTTTAATTAAATCCCCAATGATTTGATATTTTGTTTCTGGAACTTTATAAACAAGAGTATCCGAAGAAATTCGGAGCTTTCCTCACAAGACCAAAGCAACAGTGCATGAAATTGAACTCAAAAAGAGCCACCATTCTGTGTGACTACTTGGCTGACACAATTTAGATATTTATAGCTTTACGAATGGGCCACTGGAGAAGAACTTGAAGCTTTCTTTAGCCAGCAAGGATTAATGAACGTGTGCACCTGGTAATTACACCACTCCATCTTCCTGAAAGCCCTCACGCTGCCTCCATGGCAGAAACTATCATGAAAATGCATTGAAAAATATCAATCTGCAATTCCACAATTTAATCTAAATAATAAAACTTGGTATCTTTTCTCCCCATGCATTCCAGATGTGACAACGACATTGACAGCATTTAAATTTAAAACATAGAAGCTGAATGTCAGCCTATTATTGAGCATGCCTCATTTCCAAAGTAAACCTCACGAGAGAAAAAAGAAGAGGCTATAAATATAGCAAAAAATTTACAACATTCAAATGTACAACAGCGAGCCCATAACTGTTTCCTCTTTATTAAAACACAGCATACATTATAAATAATGCATTTACTTCAAGGCAGACCCATTTGTGATGATTAAATCCCAACCAAAGTGAATAAAGATAAAATTTAGAAGTGTAAAGATATCTTCCAAGTCCAGTTTGGACCTGTTTTGGCTGGCTTTTCTAAACTCTTACTGGAAGAAAAACCTCAATAACTTTTTCAACTATAAATAAAAGGTAAATCATCCTATTTTATCATTTAACCATATATTAATTCCCAAAATACTCAAAATAAAGAGTCTTACAGTGTCATAGTATCCAACTCAAATAATTTGTTACAAAATAATTTACATCTTTAAACTTTAATTGAATAAATCAAACTTTTGGAAACAGAATTTTTCTCAAGTAGAACACAACATAGAAGTTCAACATTGTGTTTCTTAATGTTGTGCCACAAAGCATTTGGATTGTTGCAAGCAAAGTAGCAATGTATACATAAACAAAGCAGGCAGTTTTGGAAAAAAAAATCAAGGTGCTCTAAACAAAGCTGATTTTTATGATAAAGTTTGATGCTACTCACACTGAATTTTAATGACTCCTTTAGTAAAGCAGAAAGAGAGAAAATATAACGTAAGTACTGATACTAAAAGTTAATTGCTGCCTTAACGCACACTGAGACTCCTTTAGCTGGAGTCTCTTAAAAACACCTTTAAAAGCAGAAGAGGGCACAACCATTGAAAAAAATAATCGCCTATCACTGCTGAACTCTATTGTTCTCTGTTGGAGTATAGAAGAAGGAAATGTTCCAACAGAGGGAAGTGGGTATGAGTTGCCCCCTCCAGAAGAGCCAAGCAAATCGGTTGTAAGAAGGAGACTTCAAACGCTGGACAACCAGAGCTGCTCAAAGAACCTGACATTTGGGATACTTGCCCTTACTGCTGTTTTTTTTTTTTGTTTGCTTGTTTGTTTGTTTTGGTTTATATTTCCCCTACCGTGATGTGGTTCAACTTGACAGCAGTGAAATAATGGACAAATGTATTTGTGAATGCTTTGATCTTCAGCCCTTTATCCTGCTTCTAACTAGCTGTTGCAATATCACTTAATCCCGGACCTCAGTATTCCACATACAAAAGCATCTCCTCCCACCTACTGCTCACACGCTCCTGCATCAGAATAGAAGACTTACAGAGAGGCAGCCAGACCCACGGAAGAGCACTTTCCTCTCAACAGATGTCTTCCGGATTTTAGGTACCCACACATACACACACACACAGAGGCACACAGTTGCCTACCTGAATAAGGTGTTCAAAAAACCTCTGACGGTCCCCACGGACGGTTTTAGTTCAGAGCAGCCAGCAATGCCTCCGCACAAAGCTTTGCCATTGCTAGTGTGAGGAGAAAGAGCTGCTGGGATGCTGAATGGCACATCAGCCAACTTTGTGTGTAGCAAAGGCTCTAAAGAAAACCTGGGCTGAAGCTCTCTGCTGGATCGTGGATTGGACTCAACTCCACTCCCTACACAGCCTGTGTTACCCAATGGAGACTGTTTCTGGAAGTGCTTAGAGCATGTATGCCAAGGCAAAGACAGACTCCCCTTTGCTTTCTAAATCACTGTGGTAAACTGCAGACCTGATACTTTGAGGTGGATCATTCACTATGAGCCACAAGAGACATCAATGGTCTCAATGGAAACTGTAGCCCCAGAACCTAGAACACAGTCGGCATTCCATAAATATTTGGCTAAATACTGATAACAGGGTCAAATGAGAAGTTGTGGAATTATTCACATACTGTAATGAAAGCAAAGCAGATTAAAATGAATCCATTGACTCATTTTCAAAAGTTTGTTGAAAACCACATGTATTATTTGTTTGGTGCCCCAGCAATTTCTAACATCATCCTAGTTCATCCCAGCTCACCAACAAATCAAAAGCTGATTTTAACTCACTCATATAGATTATAATCAGCTATACATGTGCATACATACTTACTAACCATCTGGAGTTGAGCATCAAAGCCTTACACTAAACTTGCACAATGGATTGAGTAAAAGAACCCCATTCTGTGAGGAAGTTTAAAAGAATCCTATTCCTCAAGGAGGTTTTACTTCTACAACAGCCTCTCAATAACCCTAAACCTACAGGCACATTCTCTAACAAGTTACTGTCATATAACCAAGCCCACACTGATGAGGAGGCCTTGGGTTAATTCCTGAGCCAAAGGGAAAAGCTCCAAAATACAGGACACCCTGGGGTCTCCCCACAGATGCTCGCCTGGAAGTAGTGTCTGCCAAGCACCTGTCTGGAGGCGCAGGTGTATGCATGTTGGGACAGCTTAGGAATACACCTAATTTGGTAGATGACACCCCTGATGTGGAAGGCTTTATTGTACCGTTTATGACAATATCTACAGATTATGATGTGCTTGTTTAATAAAGGGAGTACTTAAGTGCACCCGAAACAAACAGGAAGTTAATAACCTAAGCGGTGCTGACGTGTTTATGTACAACGACTGACTAGAATATTCTTTACTGCCTGTTACTCCACCTCAAAATATCCTCTGCAGAAATCCTGTTTCGACACACACACACATCTTCCCGTTTGGAGTACTGATATTATGCTGACTTTCAGGAAGACCTACTTACACCTGCAGCCACCTTGCAGAGATCTAGACTCATCACAGGTGTTCAATAAATACCCAGCAAATGACCAGATAAATGACAAATGAAGGAGAAATACACTTGATATTTACATCCTCAAAATAGCTATCATAGGGTATGTGATTTTACAGGGGTTGCAAATTGGGTTGTCTACCTTTGCAATCTGCTGACTATCATTGCCAGTTGGTTTGGATAGATTAACTTCAATAGAGCCTGATACTTGAGGTCTCATTTCAGTGCCATCTCTATAATGCTGTAACTAGTTATACAGTTTGGCAGATGCAAATGTATGCAGTTCTGATCCTCCACCCGACTTCCTAACTATAGGTTTTATAATAGTAGAAAGAATGGGGGCCTTTTATTTATAAATAATTATTATAATAGGGAAATAGTCATTCTTTCCCTTTGAGCCACTCATAGCTGGCCAGCTCTCAAGTGAAAGTGGATCAGCCCTTTCTTGGTTAATGGCATGGTCTGCATCACTGAGGTGATCAGATTCCTTTGCAGAATGCAAATAAACCATCTTGAATGGCAAAAGGATCAAAGCACAGCACCTGAACATTGCTCAGACCTGCTGTTCATATTTTTCTGCATCAGAGAACTTGAAAGAAAGAGAAATTAGAACTAAAAAGAAATGCACTTCCCAAAGCATGTATCAATATTTAGATGTTTAGTGGATTTATCCCCCTTGGACTACTTTTTTGCATCCCATTCTTGGGCAGTAGCAGAGATGTCTGTGGTGGAGTCCTGACTCAGACACCCACAAACTATTTGACCTTGCACCAGTTATGTAAACTTCCTGGCTTCAACTTCCACATCTGTGAATGGGACTAATAATACCTCATCAAAAGTTAAGGATTCAATAGGTATTCACACAGTACACCTCAAAATTTAATGCGATACAAACCACCTGGGGATAATCTTAATAATACAGAACCTGTGTAATTAGTGGCCATGTCTGGGGTGGCTCCTCAGATTTCATTCTTCTAATAAGCCCCCAAGTAGTATGGATGCTACTGCTCTGTGGACCCGACATTGAGTAGCAAATATCAATGGAAAACACTTTTGTTTGCCACAGGCTTTTCCTCAGTATGTACTCATTATTGGATGCTTACTCTATGGAAGGTGCTGTGCAGGACATCATGAGTTTGTTTTTTTTTTTAATTTGATCCAAAATCATTGACTACCATGAATAGCTTGGACACTGAGAACCAAAATCACGTACCCCTTATTCTCACAAAGCTTTCTGTCTGTATGAACATAACTTACCATGTCACTATCTTCATTAGCATAACTTTCCTATTTTAGGGGAATGACTCTTCTTTACAGTAACTTGGCCAAAGTCCTACCCACTCTTTGATAGAAAGCATCAATAGGCAATTTCCATCCTAATACTCTCTAAACCTCTTGCCTTAAAATCCTTGCCATGCTATTTCCACCAAACCTAACGTTACGATCTTGACCCAATCCTAATTGTGTCCCTAAACTGACACACTTCCTTGAACCAAAATGCAAAGCCTCAACAAAATCAAACCTTGCCCTTGCTTCTATGAGACACTACCAAAGCTCTGTCAAGGTGGTAGTCTTCCTTATTGAGGTAAGAATAGATTCATCTGTCCTACCAACAGTTTGTATTGGTGATAATCAGGGAGCCAGCATTCCATGTAAGGAAGAAACAGGTGAATCAAAAGCATGCTACAAAGAGATAACCAATGGTGTCAAGGAGTGGAGTCATAGACTTCAGCCCCTTTATTGGCCGTCTCAAATAAATATACAATTTAAGAATAACTAGTATGTTTTTCTCTGCAAACCTACTTTCACAACAAATTCCCCAGGCCCCTCTCGTCTCCTCATCCAGGCATTTTGATGGCATCACTGGTCCCACCGTTGACTATGATAAGGTTTGTGATAGGTTTATGCACTGATGCTGCAATGGAAGCATAGGAGAGTGACATTAACTCAGACTATGGGACAAGGGGAAGTCTTCTGGTGGATGCCATGGCTGTGCTAAGACTTGAAGGAAGTGCACCCACATTGGGGAAAATCTAGCATCCAGATGGATATTGCCTCATACTGAAATTTTAGCAGAGATATACAATTGGAATAAATACCCATTTGAGGGAAATACTGAGGCTTGCGATCCAATCATAAAAGAACACTCTTTCATGTCATGTTACATAGCTCATGTCAAGGCTACTCAGAGTATGGTCTCCAGACCAGCATCACTGATATAACCTAGGAACCTATTAGAAATGCCAAAATTTAGGCCCTACCCCAGACCTACTGAATCAGAGCCTATTTATTAGTAAGATCCCCAGGTGATTTTTATACACATCAAAGTTTGAGAAGCCCTGCCCAAAATAATATTCTGGAGGCTATGGAAACCAATGAATGATTTTAAGCAAGGAAGGGACATAACTCAATTTCCATTTCTGAAAAAAATATTACTCTGTGTTCATTTGTTCTTTAATGATCTATATGCCAGGTATTGACCCAGCAGCTGGGAATTCAGCACTATTTAGGGTAGATTAGAAGAATCTCCCATTCAACATTCATTCAACAAACATTTATTGCATGCTGACTTTGATTTGACTTCTCAAGCTTGATTTAAAAACAACCCTACACTGATGGCTGTTTTTAGTGCCGTCAAGTTTTGTTGGCCAGGACGAGTAATTGTTGAGAATCTCCTAGCATGCTTTACTCAGAATTATCTCACACTATTGGGCTGGTGACTCAAACATGAAAGGTTTTGTTGATGTAGTTTTATAGAATTTTTATTGGAATGATATTTGCTGTATTGGAACTTGACCTATGGTGCAAGTTGTAGTACAAGATACCAATCAATATTGGTTTTTAAAATGAACAGTATGAGATGTACAGCTTGCCAATTTAAACTTTAATATTAGAGATGATAAGATCAGTACCTTTTTTTTTTTTGCTAACATATGCAGAGGATCGTCCTTTGGTGACTGAAAAGGAAAACAATACATTCTAAGTATGTGGAGTCTCTGCTTTTTCATAATAGTCAATGTCTTATCAGAACTCATATAGACTTGGTGTTAGGAGCCCTGGAAATCTAGCGAGCCTGTTCCATGCATGTTTTATTCTTGCTTCCTATGGGCAAGCATAGTGAAAATTGGGGGGCAATGAGTTAGCTTTACCTTAGCTATTCTGGGTTGCACTGATTGCTTGCGATCTACTGGGCTGGAATCATTATAGGGAAAAGTGACCACTGTGTCTAAATATAAAGTCACCATCTTATGGACTCAATTCCTTTATGGCTGCAGGAATACTGAACTTAGTTTCTGGGTAAGTAATGGCTGGCTATTACTCTAAGACTATTTAATTGCATTCTTATAGTCTTATATGGGCTTCCTCAGTGGCACTGGTAGTAAAGATTCCACCTGCCAATGCAGGAGACATCAAAGATGCAGGTTTGATCCTCTGGTCAGGAAGATCCCCTAGAGGAGGGCATGGCAACCCACTACAGCATTCTTGCCTGGAGAATCCCATGGACAGAGGAGCCTGACAGGCTACAGTCCATGGGGTCACAAAGAGCCAGATATGACTGAAGTGACTTAGCACGCAGTCTTATATAGTTGGTGAAGGCCCTATACTGTGGACTCTAGCATTTCCCTGTGGGAATGGAGACATATGAAGACTTACCCAGGAGAAGCCAGTTTGGTACTGGAGTGTAACAAGGATGCAATTTTCAGCTTTCTTGCTGAGATGTGTCTCCTTCAACCCCAGACCACTGTGTTTAGAATTTCGACATTTTTCATTTTCAATGAGAAGACATTTTAATGGGAAAATTGTGGCTCTGGAAGTGACCAGATCAAGCTTCAAAAACCGTGCCATCAATACTCATCAGTTGTGGAACTTTGCACAAGATCCTTGGTTTCTTGGGCTTCCCTTGTGGCTTAGCTGGTAAAGAATATGTTTGCAATGCGAGAGATTAGAGTTTGATCCCTGGGTTGGGAAGATTCCCTGGAGAATGGAAAGGCTACCCACTCCAGTATTCTGGCTTGGAGAATGCTATGGACTGTACAGACCATGGGGTTGCAAAGAGTTGGACATGACTGAGCAACTTTTACTTTCACTTTTCACTTTGGTTTCTTTCACAATTGATTCATTTATTTACATAATAGCAATAATAATATCTGATTGGCAGAGTTGTTTGGATAATTCAATACAATAAAATGCATACAGTACCTGAAACTTAATGGACTGTCAATAAATATTAGTTTTTTTAAAATTAAAGACACTTATATAATGCAAATTTACCTAAGTCACAATAGTCATTAATATTTTTGAACATATGAGTTAACTGAATTGGGAAGCCAGTCATAAAGAATAAACCCTGAGGAAACAGGCTGTTCCATTACATTCTCTGAAGTGTGTGAAAGGCCAAACAAAAACGGGAGGGTTGTAAAGACTATGATAATACCCGAGAAGACAGTGGACCCCAATTCTTAGAACTATTGAATGTTAGGACTGAAGGTATCATCAACCATCCATATTACAGATGAGGACACTGAGGCCAAGTGGAATAACTTGCCTAGGACCTAGAGTTATAATTCCACCAAGCCAAAATTGAAAGCTCAGTTGAATGAGAGGCTTCACAAAGGAAGAAAAAAATGTGAAGAGAAAGATCAGCAAGGGGAATGGAGAACTTTAGCCCAGGGTGTAGTGTGGCATTGTAATGCACATGCCTCGTTCACCTACAGGAGATATTCATCAGTATAAATCACTGTTACTCTTTAACTTCCCATATGGAAGTACTGAACTATGACCAGGGTTTCTTTCATTTAACACCCAAGATTCCCTGCAGCCATGAACATGGAAGAAGGATGGTGCATCCTAATATTCTTGCTGTATCAAGGACTCTCAGAGACGTGGCTTTTCTACACTAATCAAAGAAGATGAAACAGCAGAAAGCCACAGTCAAACGACAGCCTTTGTACTACTGTCCCAAAGCATTTTAAGACTGTCATGACTATGAAGCAATGGGCACTGTTATGAAGGCCCTGCCCCAACGGTCATGTACTCCACAGAGAAGACTCTTAAACATATACTCTAACCCATACTTCTTCCCCGAATCCCAGACTTGTATTCAACTACACTCTCTTTTACTTTATTGTGATGTCTAACAAGCTTTTGACTCTTATTTCCACCTCTATCCTCTACTATCTACTGATCCTTCTGTCATATTCTCCACGCTATTCATCTTGGAGTCATCTTGGACTCCTCTTTCTTTTACATCCTATATCCCAATTATCAGAAAATCCTGGCAGTGCTACCTTTCAAAGATCTCCAGAATCCATCTACTTCTCATTATCTCCACTGCAAACATCCTGGTTGAGAACCAGCATTATTTCTCACCTGCTTCCTTATTAGCTACTCTATGGTCTGCTCCCACTCAGCAGCTAGAGTGACTTTTCAAAGCCTGAATCAGTTCATCTACTTCTTTCCCTAATGATGATTCCATTTATATAAATTTATTGAAAAGACAAAATTACAGAGATGGAGAATGGATTAGAGTTGTCAGGGATTAGGGATGAGGATGAGGGGTCTGGATGGATGGGACTATAAAGGAGTAGTTCAAGACAGTTCCTTTGTGAAGATGGAACCATTCTGTATCTTGATAGTGGTGATGGTCATATGCCTCTATGCACAGAACCACACACAAATGAGTATATGTAAATACTGGTGAGATATGAATAAAATTTGTAGAGTGTACCAATATCCATTTCCTGGTTTTGCTATTGTGCATAATTATGTAAGATGTTAGCCATTAAGGGAAGCTGGGTAAGGATACTACAGACCTTACCAAACTAGTTTTGTGACTTCCTGTATTTATTTCAAATTAAAAAGTTATACATATGCCACTCCTCAATACTTGGTATGGCTAATTTCATCACTTGCTTGAGATTTCTGTTCAAAGACTACCTCATAGAGGCCTTCACAGTCTTCCATACACAAAACATCAATTTCCTGAGACTTTGTCTCTATCCCCCTTATCCTGCTTTAGTTTTCTTCTTAACACTATCTTTTGGCATACTACCTATTTGTTTGTTTATTTCATACTTTTTCTAACTTCCCCACTAGTATATGGGCTCCTTAAATAGAGAAGCTATTTGTTTATTATGTGTTTGTTTGTTTTTATGTTATCCCTGCACTTAAAGCAGTGACTGGCACACAGTAGACACTCAATAAATATTTGATGAAAGAATAAATGAGGGAACAGGTAAAGCTGCCAGAAGGAAAAGCCAGAATGGCTTAATGGGAAAGTCTTGGTCTTCACTTTTCACTCTGACAAAATCACTCACATTCCTTGACACTAAGGAAAAAAAATACCTGGGGAAAGAGGAAAAAAACTTATTCTTACAAACAAACAAAAACAAACAGCATTATTAGCAGCAGCTGTTTTTCTTTTAATAATGCACTTGAATGTTACCATGTAGAACTGTATTATGGAAAGAACATGGCACACATGTATAAAATAAGTAACTTCCCTGGGAAGAATCAATACAGGCAGTCTCCAGGTTACAGATGGGTTGTGTTCTGCACATTTGAAAGGCAGTTGTTTAATGATCTGCTAGATGTTCGTCTAACCTTTCTGGCTGGGTTCACTTCACCCCTACCTGTGCAGCTAGGCATACCCTCTTCCAGAGAATCAAGCTTGTTCCTAACCAGAGGAATCTAGCATGGTTCAAGTTCATAGGTTAGTAAACAAAGCAATATTTCATCTATAAATGAATTGAAATATTGTATAAATAATGCTGGTCTGATTCTGCAAGGTAGGAGTACAAGTTCAAGTACAGATTTGAAAGTAATTTAATGATTCATTTACATGAGGAAGGCAAAAGTGTGATTGGAAATATGAGCTGTGAAATCTGGTATCCCATGGAATTAAACTCTCCCCTTACACTTACTCCATTTGCAATTTCAGTCCAGTGTCTTAACTTCTTAAAGTCTTATTTTCTTCAATTGTAACTTGGAAATAATAATTAAGGCTACCTTTTGGGATTCTTCTGAGAATTAAAGGAGATAAGCATTTAGCACATTGCCAGAGTTCCATAGCATTATATCCTCTTATATCTGTCTGTTTTAATTAGCCTGAGCTCTGTAATCCATGAATGATGTTTTATATATCTGGATAACTCAGCAGACCCTGGTATGTTGTTAGTGCCCAATATATGTCTGGTAATGAATAGGATACTGAAAGAGGAACTCCCCAGGTCAGTAGGTGCCCAATATGCTACTGGAGATCAGTGGAGAAATGACTCCAGAGGAATGAAAGGATGGAGCCAAAGCAAAAACAATACCCAGTTGTGGATGTGACTGGTGATAGAAGCAAGGTCCGATGCTGTAAAGAACAATATTGCATAGGAACCTGGAATGTCAGGTCCATGAATCAAGGCAAATTGGAAGTGGTCAAACAGGAGATGGCAAGAGTGAACATCGACATTCTAGGAATCAGCAAACTAAGATGGACTGGAATGGGTGAATTTAACTCAGATGACCATTATATCTACTACTGTGGGCAGGAATCCCTTAGAAGAAATGGAGTAGCCATCATGATCAACAAAAGAGTCCAAAATGCAGTACTTGGATGCAATCTCAAAAACAACAGAATGATCTCTGTTCGTTTCAAGGCAAACCATTCAGTATCACAGTAATCCAAGTCTATGCCCCAACCAGTAACACTGAAGAAGCTGAAGTTGAATGGTTCTGTGAAGACCTGCAAGACCTTTTAGAACTAACATCCAAAAGAGATGTCCTTTTCATTATAGGGAACTGGAATGCAAAAGTAGGAAGTCAAGAAACACCTGGATTAACAGGCAAATTTGGCCTTGGAATATGGAATGAAGCAGGGCAAAGGCTAATAGAATTTTGCCAAGAGAATGCACTGGTCATAGCAAACACCCTTTTCCAACAACAAAAGAGAAGACTCTACACATGGACATCATCAGATGGTCAACACCAAAATCAGATTGATTGTATTCTTTGCAGCCAAAGATGGAGAAGCTCTATTCAGTCAGCAAAAACAAGACCAGGAGCTGACTATGGCTCAGATCATGAACTCCTTATTGCCAAATCCAGATTTAAATTGAAGAAAGTAGGGAAAATCACAAGACCATTCAGGTATGACCTAAATCAAATCCCTTATGATTATACAGTGGAAGTGAGAAATAGATTTAAGGGCCTAGATCTGATAGATAGAGTTCCTGATGAACTATGGACGGAGGTTCATGACATTGTACAGGAGACAGGGATCAAGACCATCCCCACGGAAAAGAAATGCAAAGAAGCAAAATGGCTGTCTCGGGAGGACTTACAAATAGCTGTGAAAAGGAGAGAAGCAAAAAGCAAAGGAGAAAAGGAAAGATATAAGCATCTGGTTGCAGAGTTCCAAAGAATAGCAAGAAGAGATAAGAAAGACTTCCTCAGTGATCAATGCAAAAAAATAGAGGAAAACAACAGAATGGGAAAGACTAGAGATCTCTTCAAGAAAATTAGAGATACCAAGGGAACATTCCATGCACAGATGGGCTCGATAAAGGACAGAAATGGTATGGATGTAATAGAAGCAGAAGATATTAAGAAGAGGTGGCAAGAATACACAGAACTGTACAAAAAAGATCTTCACAACCAAGATAATCACAATTTGTGATCACTCACCTAGAGCAAGACGTCCTGGAATGTGAAGTCAAGTGGGCCTTAGAAAGCATCACTACGAACAAAGCCAGTGGAGGTGATGGAATTCCAGTTGAGCTATTTCAAATCCTGGAAGATGATGCTGTGAAAGTGTTGCACTCAATATGCCAGCAAATTTGGAAAACTCAGCAGCAGCCACAGGACTAGAAAAGGTCAGTTTTCATTCCAGTCCCAAAGAAAGACAATGCCAAAGAATGCTCAAATTACCACACAATTACACTCTTCTCACACGCTAGTAAAGTAATGCTCAAAATTTTCCAAGCCAGGCTTCAGCAATATGGAGACCGTGAACTTCCAGATGTTTAAGCTGGTTTTAGAAAAGGCAGAGGAACCAGAGATCAAATTGCCAACATCTGCTGGATCATGGAAAAAGCAAGAGTTCCAGAAAAACATCTATTTCTGCTTTATTCACTATGCCAAAGCCTTTGACTGTGTGGATCACAATAAACTATGGAAAACTCTTCAAGAGATGGGAATACCAGACCACCTGACCTGCCTCTTGAGAAACCTATATGCAGGTCAGGAAGCAACAGTTAGAACTGGACATGGAACAACAGACTGGTTCCAAAAGGAAAAGGAGTACGTCAAAGCTGTATATTGTCACCCAGCTTATTTAACTTATATGCAGAGTATATCCTGAGAAACGCTGGGCTGGAAGAAGCATAAGCTGGAATCAAGATTGCCGGGAGAAATATCAATAACCTCAGATACACAGATTTGGGGGTTCAGGAAGAAGTGGGGCTTTCTGACTAAACAAGTTGTGAATGAAACGTGGGACAGAAACTCAAGATTAATCCTCTGGGCAAGGATGGGGGTAGCAGGTGTGTTGAGGGGGCTGGGGGGACTAGGTACATGAGGAGTGATTCCCCTTGCTTGCTGATTACCAAGCAGAAAGGTTCCGGCTCATCTTTTATTGCAGTTTTGTTTGGAACTTCTCCTATTTGGGGGTTTTCATTGTGAAATAGGAAAGATGAACGGGTTCCCTTAAGACACAGGGTGTGAGTTTTGCCTTGCCTTTTCCCAGGTGTGTATCCTAGTCATCTTGTTTCTCAGTGACGTCCTTGGATGTAAGATGATGGAGATTGTAATAACACACACTGAACTAAGCTACAAAGAGCTTGGGATAGAGAAGAACCCTCAGGCTCTGCAGGCCTGGGTCTAAACCTCAGTCTTGCCTATTCCTCACTGGCTGACCTTATGCCACTTAACATCTCTGAGATCGTCCCTTTATAAAATGGAGAAAGAACATTAATTAGAATCACACGATATTGCCTATTTTTGAGCTACAGAAATGGCAATATTCTACTATTGCCAACAAAGGTCCATCTAGTCAAAGCTATGGTTTTTCCAGTAGTCATATATGGATGTGAGAGTTGGACTGTGAAGAAGGCTGAGTACCGAAAAATTGATGCTTTTCAACTGTGATGTTGGAGAAGACTCTTGAGAGTCCCTTGGACTGCAAGGAGATCCAACCAGTCCATTCTGAAGGAGATCAGCCCTGGGATTTCTTTGGAAGGAATGATGCTAAAGCTGAAACTCCAGTACTTTGGCCACCTCATGCGAAGAGTTGACTCATTGGAAAAGACTCTGATGCTGGGAGGGATTGGGGGCAGGAGGAGAAGGGGACAACAGAGGATGAGATGGCTCAATGGCATCACCGACTCGATGCACATGAGTTTGAGTGAACTCTGGGATTTGGTGGACAGGGAGGCCTGGTGTGGTGCGATTTATGGGGTCGCAAACAGTCAGACATGACTGAGCAACTGAAGTGAACTGAACTGAACTGAATGAATATGAAACAAGTGCACATTGGAGAGGAATGTATTTAAGGATACACAAGAGACCTTTAATGTCTGAGTGTAAATACCTGGAAGATGTTTTGCTTGTACCTTCTTCCCTTTCCCATCTCACTCTTCATGCACCCTTTCCAGTGAGAGAAGCATTAGGGAAATTTAAATATAAATATCCTTCACCTTGCAGATTTTTTCCTTTTGGTTGGAATTTTGGGATCAGTATTTCATGAGGGACATTTTGTTAAACAGACATTTTCATTAAAAGGGGGAAAAAAAAAACAAAACAACTCATTTGTACGAGGAAATATGTTGCCCATGGCAGAATCTTTTGACTTTATTATGTGAGTCCTATCTGCAGGATAGAGCCTGCCCCATCACTGAAGAGTCTGCTGGCCCAATGAGAAGAAATGAAGAGCCCTACAAAAGTTGTTCATTGGCATGATCTCTTGGTTTGCCCTGATGATCTATCTTTCTCAAGGAGCTAATAGTCCATGGACCCACTCCTGGGCAAGATTTCTTATTTGATTCTCAGGCTCCCAAGCTAGAATACAAACACCTGCAGTAAATCCTCCCCAACCCCAAATTAACACGTACAATTTTGATCTCTGGCACTCTGAGCAATCTTACTTTCTTGTGTCCTACTTCCTTATGGTCACTACACGCTGATATCTTCCTTTCACTCATCACTGGACTCCTATTTTTCTCTAGAAATGAATGTTAATAATCACCAATCTTCTCTTTGCAAGAGTTCAAGCAATTTTAATACTCTGAAAAAATAACAGACTGACATGAAGTCAAACCTTGATCAGTTATAGCTAAAAAAACAAAACAAAACCAAACAAAGCAAACAAACTAAATCCCCTGGGGGAAAGTAGGAAAGCATGGAAGTTACTTGAAGAAAATAGTTTGGATATATAAAAATTTTGCTTAATATTTAGCTTTAATTTTCCCTGCTGAGCTCAAGCAGATTATTTTCCTGCCTTTGATGGCTAATGCAAATAATTAGTTCCTCTCTTCTTTATCACCTCCTTGAACTTAAGTCTTCCCTTGATGTTTTCTCATGCATGAACGTGCTAGTACCACTTATCCTGATCTTGTAAATAAATTCCCAAAATTAGCTGGTCCACAAAAACCACACAAAATATCTTCAGTCCTTGCCAAATTTCTGTAAGCCATAGCTTTTCTGTCCATATGATTCCACTTCTTTCTTCTCTCTGCTTTATCTTGCTATTGATTCAAATAGATTTCCTGCATAATTTGTGCCTGCTTTGAGTTGACTGGTTGATCTGTCGTTGGTTATACTGAGCAAATTTGTCCTCTTTTAGCCCCAAGATAGGAATTGTGCAGAAAGAAATACACTGTTTTAAAATGTATAGATTAATGAATAAATTAATAACTGGCCATGGTACCAAGACAGAGAATCTTCATCTGTCAAGGCAATGCAACCTATGAGGTGGCCAAGTCCCTGAAGGAGACATGGATTTGTCAAAAATGGATGGTATGAATGGGTTCCACCACAGTTAATAATTTTGGGGACTTGTTTAGAAAGGACTGCCTAGGCAAGGGGAATTGATTCATCTACATAAGTTTTTATTGTAGATATTGCTCATTACCATACACACTTTGTATCATGGATTTGTCCCTTGAGATTCTTAAAAAACAAAGAGTTATAGTCTCCCAACAAACCACTTAGAAAGTTCAAAGAAAGGCAATAAAAGGGGCTTTTTTTTTTTTTAGAAATTCATCACTTATTTATCACTTATTCACTTACTTCTTTCTTGATGCTTTAACAACCTAAGTGCATCTCTTTTGTGACTTCATGAGGCCAGTTGGTTTCTTTGGTAAATATTTCTTGTTTATCCTGTTTTACCTTCCATCTATTAATAACTATGGGCATGTGTTAATGAAACTCAGGGATCCCTGTAGTATGCAAATTAACAATCATTACTACTTTTTAACTAAGATGAGCTTTTAAAATTGAATTTAATTCCGTTGTTATCATCTCGTATTTTTATACAATTTTAAAGGTAACTTTCCATATATAGTTATCACAAAATATTGGCTAGATTCCCCATGTTGTACAATACAGGATTGAGACTACCCAACACCCAAGAGTCTATAACTTCCACTCCCTCACCCCTATATAGCACCCCAACTCTCCTCCCTGCTGGTAACCCCTAGTTTATTCTCTGTATCTGTGAGTCTGCTTTTTTTTTGTTATATTCAGTAGTGGGTTGTATTTTCTAGATCTACATACAAGTGATATCATATAGTATTTGTCTGTCTCTGTCTGACTTATTTTACATAGCACAATGCCCTCCAGGTCCATACATGTTGCTGCAAATTAAAATGAAAAAACACATTGGACTTACACACACACACACACAAAAGCAACAGCAGTAAGCACATTGTATTGTTTAATTATTAGCTGTGCTAATTTTTTTGGAACCATTCTCTTATTGAAGACATTGAGACTGAGAACAGGGACATGGATATGATTTGCCACATGATTCATATAACGTCTTAACCTTGATTTACATATGAGTACTTTAATCAAGCCCCATTCCATCACCTTGGTTAAATCAAACATCTACAACAGTTTCCTAATATAATGAATGAGAAATGTAAATTCATAACAAGAGGTTTTCATCCATCCATATCTGTAAGATAAGGTGATGCTGGTATACCAAGAGAATATTGACAATCTGAAAATGAAATGCCATAGAAGGTTTGGGTGAAACTGGAAGCAAAATTTTAACAATAACTATAAATGTGGCCTCTCCATGGGTCCATCTGTCCACAATCTCATGCCATCTGCCCCTTCTTTAGAGTTGCCATGGAAGAGAAAGTTTCACTACTCCAGCTACCTAATTTCTATTTGGAGAAAAGATGGGTGTCATTTTGAGTTTTAGTTGAGATAAGAGCATTGTAATATTTGTTTATTCAATCACAGATTTTTTTTTTGTCTCCACTCAGCCTTTTCACCTAGAATGTGTACATTCTTTAGTTTTGACATCAAAATAATGGCAACAAAGGAAAGAGTGCACATGCTATCTTCTCGGTTTTGAAAGAAAGGAAGGAAAATCATCAGCCAAAGGATTTAATTTCAATACACGTGATAACCGTATTTTTTCCTTAATGTTTTCCCTCATAATCTTTGTTTTAAGAAAATACCTTCTCTTTTCCTAGTTTTCTTCTGAGAACTGATAGTGTACTAAATCCATTGGTATGCATGCTATCTACTACACCTACTACTTTTGATATATTTTCATATTTCTCTAAAAGAAAAAGAAAAACAAGTGTATGAGAACACCATGGGTGCTGGAATAATAAATTAGAGATTTTTATGTCTCCTATTTTTTAGGCTGGTAATTTCCTGTGTGCTCTCAGATCCATTCCTCTCATGTTCACTGCAGCTTACATTTCCCCCAAACCACTGCCAGTTGGCTTCCCACTAGGTTTGGTCAATGGGAAACACTGATTAGAGACTGGCAGGTGGAAGGAAGAGATAAACAAGGATATTTCTTTCCACTTCTCTCTACTGGAAGTGACTCCAGCAGGGGTTGCATATCCCCTGAGGTTCCAGTGTGCAGTGGAAAGACTCTCCTTCCCTGGCTCCAACTCCCAACAAGTAGCATCCATCCTGAATCCAGCTCTAGCCCAGTTGCTATGGCTCTTAAACCCTGGTAATCTCTCTTACTCTCTTATTTTTTAAACTCCTAGAGGAGGTAACTGGGCCCCACAGATGCTAACCTCTGGGCTGCCTCACTATTCCCTGTTGGACTTTTTAACTGTTTCAATATTTTTGTTAAGTAGTTCCTCATATCAAGTTTATTGTACCTGAACAGGGTTTCTCAAACGCATTACTATTGATGTTTTGAACGGATATTTATTTGCTGGGAGAGGCTGTCCTATGCCTTGTAGGGTACTTAGTAACATCATTGTCTCTGTCCCTTAAATATTGGTAGCGCCTCTGCTTTTGTGACAATTAAAAAATGCCTCTACATGATGCCAGTTGTCCCCAGGGAAGGGGGCAGAATCACCTGTGGTTGACAAGCACTGTATTAGGTTAGAGCAGCTCTTTTCCTGACTGGATACTAACTGATAGACTCTCTCCAATTGTATTTACTTCTGCTATCCTTTAAAATGGAATTGGATTAGGATCAAATAAAGATATAGGTATATATATATATTTATATTCATCTAGTATAAAACTAGTCATATAAATAAATAGTCAAATATTCTTTGACAGATGAATTAATAAATTTATTAATATAAAAATATCTGTGAGATTTTAATCTAATTTTCTCAAAATTAATAAATATTTTATATTTGTCAGCTAATCTGTAAGACATTTTCATTTGATTAACCATCATAGGACCTTTGAAATACTTCACAGATGTGATGGCTTATATATTATGGTAAGTAAGAGTAAACATCTCCTAATTTAACTGCTACAGAAAAACAGGATCAGAGAAGTAAAGTTTTAGGGAGAAGAAATATATAATAGTTTTTTATTTCCACCACACACTCTGATCAGGCAGTTTTCTTCTGAGCTCTAACATCTTTCCAATAATGAATAAAGATATTTCATTCCTTATTTTGTACTACTAGTCCTTCCTATTTTAATACTTCTGTTCCTTATTTATTTTTATTGCCTTTGTTCTTTGTGTTTTAAAAGGATCATTAACTCACACACTCATTCACACTTTGATGAACTAGTATAATAGTGACTGTCAGTGACATTACACTAAACATTCTACTTGGATGCTTTGCAGTCGGAGAAAAGCAACACCCAATTTCATCTGAGAGATGAAAGAGAAAGGAAATATGAAGAGATTCATATTCAATAGTTCTATATAATTTGCACAAATGAACAAATAACATTTTTGGTTGAAATACATATATATAGACCTATATTTAAAATGCTTGCCTTACATTTTAAAATATATTTTTATCATTGATACACTTGGTAATCAAGTAATACTAATAGGACCAGATGCTATGCTTCAAGTGTAACATTCATGTTACTGATATTTCTGTTCACTTATCCAAGTGTAATATTCTTATCAATGTTACTCCACCAAAATTTAAAGTTGTTAATTGAAGACAATAAAATTCTTAATGTCAGAAAATGTCACAAAAAATATTCTTCCCCCCTTAAAACAGAGGACAGCTGAATCTAACATATCCATATAGAAGCAATATAGAAGGAATTAGAAAAACAGAAGAAAAAAATTGAAAGTCCAATGGCTTACTATTAATTGAGCTTTAATTAGGAGGTTATAAAATATATGATTGATTATTCATCTCAGGGAATTGTGCGGTTTCAGAAATAAGACAAGATAGAACAAAAAGGGCTGGATTTCCCTGGATGATTTGTATATTTTATTCATCCTAAACTCAATAATCCTTTACTAATCTGGAGAAACTTGCTTTTTTTAAAAATTGAGATCATTGCTCATAATGATATGAGAAAAAAAGGAAATGAAATCATAGGCCACATGATGGAAATCATTGAAATTTTATAAGGCATCTGGTTTTAAATATTTATATCATTCATATTGTATAGAACTATAATTTAAATAATGGAATATAATAAAAATAAAAAATTTTTCAACATATCAACACAGAGAATGTTACAAAATCTAAATCTAGCTACAAATCCCTTCCTCTCTCTTCTCTAGCCAGTGAACTCTATTTTTCATGACCAACTGAATGTTACTGACATTGTGGAACAAAATTCCACAGCCAGAATTATTTCTGTGGTCTGTGCCCCTACTCTTTATCCTCTATTATATTGTGTTTTCCTTCTGGATTTATAATCTACAGTAAACTATAACTTCATATGCCTCAGTCACATGTGAGTTCACTGAAGTCAGTTATTCAGTTTTCTATTTATGGGGCCAATTCCATATAACCTTGCTCATATATAGAGGCCATTTGAGATATGTTTTTGGAACTGAATTGAATTGAATACTTTTAATTAAGTTGAATTGAGAAATTAGGTAAAACTTGAAGGTTTTGCATAATTGCAAAGCTATGGACATGTATGGATGTGAGAGTTGGACTGTAAAGAAAGCTGAGCATGGAAGAATCGATGCTTTTGAACTGTGGTGTTGGAGAAGACTCTTGAGAGTCCCTTGGACTGCAAGGAGATCCAACCAGTCCATTCTAAAGGAGACCAGTCCTGGGTGTTCATTGGAAGTACTGATGTTGAAGCTGAAACTCCAATACTTTGGCCACCTGATGTGAAGAACTGACTCATTGGAAAAGACCCTGATGCTGGGAAAGATTGAGGGCAAGAGAAGAAGGGGACGACAGAGGCTAAGATGGCTCGATGGCATCACCAACTCCATGGACATGGGTTTGGATGGACTCCAGGGAGTTGGTGATGGATAGGGAGGCCTAGCGTGCTGTCGTTCATGGAGTTGCAAAGTGTCGGACACAACTGAGCGACTGAACTGAACTGAAAGCTGTGGATCAAAATAAAACTCACAATGTATCTCGACCATGCTATCATTTGGAGGGGTGAGAATGACTTGTAGCAAATGGAATTTTGTTTCAAGGATGTTAAATATACAATAATATGTATTTTTTTCTTTTTTAATATAAATTTATTTATTTTAATTGGAGGTTAATTACTTTACAATATTGTATTGGTTTTGCCATATATCAACATATATCCACCACAGGTATACACGTGTTCCCCATCCTGAACCCCCCTCCCTCCTCCCTCCCTGTACCAATTTCTTTTGCAGGATGACACATTTGACATATGGGTATGTGTGTGTATATATATATATATATACACACACACACACAAAAGTGTATATATACAGAGACATATCAGTTACTTTCATATTTTCAGCATGCATCATACTTATGAATCTACTGACAATAAAAAAGGTGATCATTGGGGAAAAAAGACATTCCTCGTGAGCACAGTGATATCCTGGAAGAGGCAGGTCTCATTCACACATTAAATAATAATCAAGTAATCCTGAAAAATCATAGTGGTGTTTTTAGTAATGCCAGTGTTCCTAAGCAAATAATCCTCTGCTTGTATGTTCTGATGTTTCGTGCAAAAACATTTTATACGCTGATCAATTAAAATATTTTCATTCTAAAGCCATTTTTTCCTTCTAACTATAATTCTGAAATGTTTATGCACATGCTTTAGGAAAGTGAGTTTTTTTAAACAAAGATTGAATACTTTTCTCCTCCTGTTATTTGGTTAATGGGCACTCATCCTGTTGCCAGACTATTATGTACCATTGTGTGTGTGTGTGTGTGTGTGTGTGTGTGTATAGTATGATAAGACATTCTGTGTGAATAAGGCAAAATACAAGGTATAGCACTGCTTTATATTCAAATTTTCAAGGTGAATAGAAATAAAAACAAATGGTGCAAAGCTTTATAAATCCATCATTAATTGTTATAGAAAAAGTGAACAGGAAAAAGGCTGAAAGTGTCTACATTTAGTTAGAAGATCTTTATACAAATTAGAAAACTGGTGAGTGAGCTGATTAGGCACCATCAAGATCCTAAACAAAAGGTGACCCCCACATCATTTTAATTTATAATACTCTTGCTGGCAAAAGGACAGCACAACCATGTGAACTGATCCTGTGAAAATGAAGTTGCCAGAGACTAAATATAACTTGCCAACAGGCTGCCAACTTTGTTTCTAACCACTGAAATTGCACTGATTGAACCTTATCATCAACTACATTTCTACCCCTTACCTTGCATAACCAGAAAAGGACAGAGAGAAAGGAATTTCAGAGTTATTCTCCCTAATTGAGACTTTCCAGGTGGCACAGTGGTAAAGAATCCACCTGCCAATGGAGGAGACACAAGCAACGCAGGTTCAATCCCTGGGTGGGGAAGATTCCCTGGAGTAGGAAATGGCAACCTGCTCTAGTATTACTGCCTGGGAAGTCCCATGGACAGAGGAGCCTGGTGGGCTATGATCCATGGGGTCACAAAGAGTTGGACATGACTGAGTGTGGACACAAACACATATACACACTCCACAATTACAGGCTTCCCAAAACGGACGATGCCAGCTGACAAATCATTAGCTCTAAAACAGGAGCCCTCAAGTCAAATGTGGCTTGGGCCTCTTTCTGTAAATAGAGTTTTATTAGAACACCACTGCACATTTTCGTTTACATAGTGTTTATAACTGCTTCCATATTACAATAGAAGAATGGAGCATTTGTGACAGACACTTCCTCATAGACCACAAAATCTAAAATATTGACTATCTGACCCTTTACAGAAAGCTTGCTGACTCTTGCTCTAAAGCAATGGTGCTGTTTTGTACCTATGGTAAATCAAAACCAAAGCAGAGCTATGGTTCACGTATATCTCATTTTAAAAGCAAAATTACTTTTCCTCTTTCATAGATCCTCCCCTCCAACCCTGAAAGGAGCTTACTTTCCAATTTCAAGGAACAACCAAAGCAGAAGCACACCAGTAAGTGTGCCTGGTTACATGAATAACTTGTGAAGATTTGAATATACTTGCTGGCAACATGCAATATGTTAAGAATCAAGAAATATGTTTGCCTGGTACTTTTAAGGGGAATATATGGAAAGCCTGTTTTGAAACTTTTGAAAAGATTTATTTTCTATTCTGGAGGTGCTTTAGTATGAGGAGTTGAAGGTTGCATAAAAATATAGCTACTGGCACAGTCAGAGTGCTTACTCACTAGGGAAACATATGCCCTAAGATAAGACATGTTGGAAACAAATAAACAAGTAAATAAAATTGGTCAATATAAACTTAAACTCATATACCCTCATGAAGATATACGCTTAAATGTATCACCTCAAGCAAATTTGTCTTCATGGATCCTATGCTATTTTCCAGCCTTTAAATCTTCCTTAAAGGTGACTCTCTGGTGCTTTTAAGTTTGAAGTTTCTATGACCACTTCTACAGCCCTTACCTTTCATAAATGAAATTCATTTTTGGATTCATATTGTGTGCTTCCATTAGCTCACTATATGATGGGAACAGATGTATACTTTAGGTAAATCTCGGTGACACTTGGGCATTACTATAGAGAGTATCTCATGTTAATTAAGACCTTTATCCGAAACACTGCACACGGGAGATGAGGCTAAGAATAAAGTCACCTGAGGTATGATATGATGTCCTTCAGAAACAAGGGGGATGTATAACTCAACATCGCTCCTTAACCACCCTCTATGAGGATTCTCTAGTAAAGTAATGCTCAAAATTCTCCAAGCCAGTCTTCAGCAATACGTGAACCATGAACTTCCTGATGTTCAAGCTGGTTTTCGATCAAATTGCCAACATCTGCTGGATCATGGAAAAAGCAAGGGAGTTCCAGAAAAACATCTATTTCTGCTTTATTGACTATGCCAAAGCCTTTGACTGTGTGGATCACAAGAAACTGGAAAATTCTGAAAGAGATGGGAATACCAGACCACCTGACCTGCCTCTTGAGAAACCTATATGCAGGTCAGGAGGCAGCAGTTAGAACTGGACATGGAACAACAGACTGGTTCCAAATAGGAAAAGGAGTATGTCAAGGCTGTATATTGTCACCCTGCTTATGTCACTTCTATGCAGAGTATATCATGAGAAATGCTGGGCTGGAAGAAGCACAAGCTGGAATCAAGATTGCTGGGAGAAATATCAATAACCTCATATATGCAGATGACACCACCCTTATGGCAGAAAGTGAAGAGGAACTAAAAAGCCTCTTGATGAAAGTGAGAGAGGAGAATGAAAACGTTGGCTTAAAGCTCAACATTCAGAAAACGAAGATCATGGCATCCAGTCCCATCACTTCATGGGGAATAGATGGGGAAACAGTGGAAACAGTGTCAGACTTTATTTTGGGGGGCTCCAAAATCACTGCATATGGTGATTGCAGCCATGAAATTAAAAGACGCTTACTCCTTGGAAGGAAAGTTACGACCAACCTAGATAGTATATTCAAAAGCAGAGTCATTACTTTGCCAAAAAAGGTCCGTCTAGTCAAGACTATGGTTTTTCCAGTGGTCATGTATGGATATGAGAGTTGGACTGTGAAGAAAGCTGAGCGCCGAAGAATTGATGCTTTTTTTTTTTTCTTCATCAAAAGACCAAATTTATTTATTTTGAGGTTAATTACTTTACAATATTGTATTGGTTTTGCCATACATCAACATGAATCTGCCACAGGTATACACGTGTTCCCCATCCTGAACCCCCCTCCCTCCTCCCTCCCCGTACCATCCCTCTGGGTCGTCCCAGTGCACCAGCCCCAAGCATCCAGTATCATGCATCAAAATTGGACTGGCGATTCGTTTCATATATGATATTATACATGTGCTTTTGAACTGTGGTGTTGGAGAAGACTCTTGAGAGTCCCTTGGACTGCAAGGAGATCCAACCAGTCCATTCTAAAGGAGATCAGTCCTGGGTGTTCATTGGAAGGACTGATGCTAAAGCTGAAACTCCAATACATTAGCCACCTCATGTGAAGAGTTGACTCATTGGAAAAGACCCTGATGATGGGAGGGATTGGGGGCAGGAGGAGAAGGGGACGACAGAGGATGAGATGGCTGGATGGCATCACTGACTCGATGGACGTGGGTTTGAGTAAACTCCAGGAGTTGGTGATGGACAGGGAGGCCTGGTGTTGCTGCGATTCATGCGGTCTCAAAGAGTCGGACACGATTGAGTGACTGAACTGAGCTGATGAGGGATTCTGGTGCTCTTGATATTCTTTCAACTTACAAAGTTAGCTCATTTTTAGGATCTTTGAGCTAGCTATTCCCAGTACCTGGCTAGCTATTTTTTGTCAATCTTAAATTTTTAAAAATCACTACCTTAGAGAAGTCTTGAGACAATTTTCAAACCTAACTCTCTTTTAACTCTTTGCATAAATTTCCCACTTTTGGATATTTTTCCCCTTCTTTCAGTTTATCTCCTAGCTTAGCTTACTAGATTGTGGGATTATGAGAGTATCGGCCTATTCTCTCTTACATATAGTATGCACAACATTGCTTGTAATATAGTGGCCATTTGATCGATTAATGAATATATTCATCTTAGAAAGCTAGATCCACAATGATGAACTTAGAGCCTATTATACAGAGTGAAGTGAGGCAGGAAGAGAAAGACATACAGTATATTAACACACAGATATGGAATCTAGAAAGGGAGTACCGATTACCCTACATGCAGGGCAGCAAAAGAGACAACAGACGTAAAGAACAGACTTTGAACTCGGTGGGAGAAGGAGAGGGTGGGATGATTTGAGATAAGAGCACTGATACATATACATTACCATATGTAAAACAGTAGCTAGTGGGAGTTTGATGTATGATGCAGGGTACCCAAAGATGGTGCTCTGTGACAAGCTGGAGGGATGGGGGGGAGAGTGAGGTGGGAGAGGGGTACAGGATGGAGGGGACAAATGTATGCCTATGGCCAATTCATACTGATGTACGGTAAAAAAAAAAAATCACAATATTGTAAACTACTTAACCTCCAATTAAAATAAATAAATACAAATTAAAGAAAGAAAGCTAGATCCACAATGGTCCAGGTATGGTGCTAAGCATGGGTATAAAAGAGGAAAACACTTTTTCTGCCCTGAATGTACTTCTAGTCTAGTTAGGGAAATAATCACAAATAAATTACACAATTGTATCACTTGAGGGACTATTTATTAAGGTTAATGAAACAAGCATTTTGGGAACATAGAGGAAAAAAATATCATACCAGCACATTAAAGGATGGTGGAAACAGGGAAGAATTATTATAAGCGATATTTTGCTGGGTATAGAAAGGAAGGGATGAAGGCTCCAGGCAAATTTTTGTGACAAGTAGACTAACGTGATGCAGTGTGACATGCCTGGGAAAGATCTAGTTCATGGTGTCCACCTTTCTTCCCATCATCCACATTCATTTCTCTGTCTACTGAACCCTTCACTTAGAATCTTCACAGACATCTCAAAATTAACTCACTCAAAACAAACTCATCCCTCTTTCCTCCAAATCTATTTTTCCTTGCTATGCACTTATTTCATATTTCATCCAACACAGTACTTATTATTTTAACATTTCCACAAATGGTAGTGTCATCTCCCTAGAAAAATCAAGTCAGAAACTGGGAATCACACATGACTGTTTCCTCAGACTCTACTACATATTCATTCAGTCTAAGGCCAACCCCTGTTAATTCTACCTCCTGCATATTCCTCAGAATTGCCCACTTCCTTGTAACCTCTTTAGCACCATCTTAGTCAAGATTGCTATCACTTCTTGCCAAGATTACAGCAATAGACTTTTTTCCCCCTTCTGATTTGCTTCTCTCTGAACCATTCTTCACTCATCAGCAAAATAAGTTTCTGGGTCACAACTCTCATCACAATTCATTGCTGCTGACTGCTCCTCAATGACTTTTAAAACTCAGAGGGCAATGAAAATCCTCTCCAAAATGAGGCAAAGGCTTCCCAGGGTCTGGCCCCACTTCCTTCTGAGCTTGGTTTCTTGGTCCTCTCCCTTCCAAACATACTCATGTCACACTTTTTCAGTCTCTCTATTGTGTGACTCTCTCTCTCCTGTATCTTTCTGTGTGGTATGTCTTCTGTGGGTCCCCACCCCCACAACATTCTTGTTCGGTCAATTCTTAACTATACTTCAATTCACTGTTCACATATCACTTCTTCTTCAAAGAATCTTCCTTTGACCCAGAAACAAATTTGGATTTCTAACTCTTCCCCAAATGGCTCTCTTCTCTTCCCCCCCCCCTCACGTTTTTCTCATGAGACTCATCACAGTTGATTACCTATGTAAAGTCTAACATCCCTGCTGGGATTATGTCTGTCATATTCACCTTTATACCCACATCATCTAGATATAATTAATAATAATGATAATTATTACTGAGGAAGCTGAATAAATATTTGTTGGATGAATAACAGTGGCAAGAATGAAAATGAAATGATGCAAAATAGCGAATGACAAAAGACAGTGCTGAAAATGAGATGACAGATTATAAATGCCTTGAAAAGCATTTCAGAGGTCAAAGTGACAGCACTTGTGTACAGATTTGAGTGAGAAAGAGGCAGAATGAATAGGATTCTAGGATGATTGTAATATATTTTCAGCTCAGGTGACTGGTGGAATGATGAAATTATCAGCTAACACAAAAAACACAGAAACACAAGTTTGGGGATGTTGAAAAAGATTGAGATATTTCGAGTCGAAGTGGTAGGGAATTCGGGACATCCAAGTTGAGGGATGTAGTAGACATGTAGAAATTTGTCTTATGGGCAGATCACTCTCTGAGTCAATAGTCTCAAGACGACTTTTTAAAATAATGTCAATAAATTACTTTTAGTGTGCACAAGAAATAACAGTGTGAAATATAATTAATGAGTTTAACTATTGTTAAAAATCAGAATGTGTTCCTATATAATGTAATGACTACAAATCCCTTAGCCATCCTATGCTAATGGATATCTAATGCAATTCAAATTCTCTATCTCTCTGTCCTAAAGTGGCTCTAAAATATAATCTGAATGGCTTCGTTTTGGCGGGTGCCAGGCTGTGTTGGGCACCATCCACAAAATGGTTTTAACTATATTCGTTTGATCCAGCATGAAAGCCAAACACTAACAATTATAGAAAAAGAGATTTTTAAAGTCCCTTTATAATCCTGGAAGTGGTGGTATGAGGAAAAAAGAATAAAGCAGCAATGTCCTCTAAGGTATCAGAATTCTTTTGGAGAAATTGTTTTCATTCCTTTGGTAGAGGAAACAAAGGCCATGGTAATGATCTGAGTTCTGAAGAGTGTGCTTAGGCACAAAGGTAAATTTAACAAGAACCAAGTTAACACAACTTAGTTGGAAGATCAATAAGATTTATTAAATCTATTATCCCAAGCAAGATTCTGGAGTTAAACTAATGACAGATGGCCACTTCAATGCCTCAGTCTAAGGAAGAAATACCCTTATAAGAAATAATAAACCCTATCCTTCATTAGATATAATTTTTGTTTTAGTGTTAAATCCTAAAAAGAATATGCCTCATGGGGGCATCCTCTGATAACACAAAGTGAAGTGATAGGATTATTGAGAAATACAAAGCAAATATAAAAATTATTTTTAATGATTTTTTGATTGATCTCTAATGGAGTCTGAGTAAATAATATTAAAATTGGGAGACTGAGACTGACATATACGCACTACTATATATAAAATGGATAACTAATAAGGACCTATGTATAACACAGGGAATTCTATTCTGTAATGACCTGTATAGGGCCCCCTGGTGGCTCAGATGGTAAAGAATAATGACTTAACATTGGAAAATAATATAAAAAAGAGTGGATATATGGACATGTATAACTGATTCAGGCTTCCTTGGTAGCTCAGCTGATAAAGAATCCGCCTGCAATGTGGGAGACCTGGGTTCAATCCCTGAGTTGGGAAGGTTCCCTGGAGGAGGGCATGGCAACCCACTCCAGTATTCTTGCCTGAAGAATCCCCATGGACAGAGGAGCCTAGGGGGCTACAGTCTATGGGGTCACAAAGAGTCGGTGCAGTTGAGCGATTAAGCGCAGTACAGCACCTAACTGATTCACTTTGCTAACACATTTTAAGTCAACTATATTTCAATAAAAATTTTAAAATAAATAAAATAAAATTCATAGTATTTTTTTCTGAGGAAGGCAAGGTAATGTCCTGTAACTTTCTGCTATAAGGAAAGATCCTTGACTTTCCAAAGGGAACAATGGATAGCCGGTCCTTAGAGCTACAGAATAACAAGACTGTAGGGTCAGGGGCTACTTAGAAGTTATCATAGAGTTGGAGTATTGTCCTTAAATATCACCTTCAGTCAGGTTTTTGCTAGGAGTAAGACAGCAGAACATCTGAAACTGTATGAGTGAGCGCTACCTGAGAAAGACAGGTGCACTTTGGATACTGAATGAGTAGGTGCTTATTAACATACTGTTAGGAAAATAGAGAAGCCTGACATGTGCCCAGACGAAGACCTTTCCAGTGTCACAAAGAAGTGAGCTGTGAGGCTGCCTTAAGACTAAGCTGGGACCTTCATGAAGCAGCTCTGGATCTGTTCAACAACACTGAGACATTTTAGGGTCATACATTAGGATGCCAGTTCTCCAACACCACAATGTATACAATATATCGTGAGTCTTTGGTTAGTTATAATAGCTAAAGTACAGATCACTGCAAATGGACTCATCTTGTATAAATGTGAACAGATTCAAAGAATGATATAGTTGTCATTTGCATTATGTTTTTATGAGAGTGAGCAGTATGCTGGAAATTGCCCCTGACCCATATTACCATCTCATGTAAGCTCTATATCTACCTCTAGATCATCATCCTAGTAGGCATTAAGAGTTACCCAATGAGGACATGAGAACACTAGAGCAAAACTTCCATGGACATTTTGATTGGATGCAGCCTTGTCTTCTGCTCAGCCTAAGATAAACTCCTATTGCTGGGAGTTGGCATCTTAAAAAGCAGATTTTAAATGTGTTTCTTGAGTTTGCTTAAGTAGACAGATTTATTATTACTTAAATACAGCTTTCTTTTTCAAAAAACTAGAATATTATTGACACTAAAAGGTCAATATTTTAATATTTAAATGTAAAAATAATTGCTTTGAGATCTGCAGAATGATATGTAGCCTATTATTTCTTGATAACTTTGGAAGAGCTAATACAACAGAAAGCAGATCTTAAATGGAATGAGGATTTTATAATGGAAAAAGAGCAAAATGACAAGGAAGTTACTAAAACATAGTATATTTCTAGGTGAAAATAGATTTCAACACCCATTTCAAAATAATGATAACTTAGATTCTTCTCTCCTTCAATAAGATAAC
Organism: Oryx dammah; assembly: GCF_014754425.2. Classification (NCBI taxonomy): domain Eukaryota; kingdom Metazoa; phylum Chordata; class Mammalia; order Artiodactyla; family Bovidae; genus Oryx; species Oryx dammah. The sequence goes on along the minus strand of NW_024070207.1, from coordinate 102,298,732 downwards.
TCCCCCCCCCCACTTACATATTTCACCTCTCCCAGAATTACTTCTTCCACGAAGAATTTTCCAGAATTACAATTACAGAATTAATCTCTTCTTCTTCAAAAATGAAGGTAATTTAAATTGGAAATTAAGTTGCATTTAATTTCCAGTTTAGCATTTTCATCTTTGAAATTAACCAAGCCATCGGCAAGGTACATCTGAAAACATTAAACTAAGAGAGGGGAAACCTGTCATCTTTGAAATATAAACTGGTGCTCTGGCTTCCAGTAAAGTACTGTCCATTATACTCTTGTTCTTCTTTTCCTCTAGATTTTGCCTCTGTAATTTTCGAAAGTGCTAATAATGCTACGTTATGAAATACACTTCACATCATTTTTATAAAATCAAAAGAAAAAATCTAAGACTATATATTATCATAGATGCTACCTGTTATTTAACATAAAAATTTATTTGATATGTAATTTTATATTCATACTATATTATGTGTATATAATGCAATATGTATAGAAAATTACCCTAGATATATTCAATTCTTTACATCCTCAATGTGTGTAAGATAGTCTAATATATTCTCAAGACAAATTCTATTTTGTAGTGTTATTTGGATGATGTACCATTAATGAACATGAAAAGGAGAGGTAAATGTGATCTGATTCCTCTGTTCTGGTAAGACTCTGCATTCCATATGAGGTCCTATGAATGTTGCATAAATACCATATACATTTGGCATCTATTGTGATAACACAAGGTTGATGGTTTTTTTTCTGTATACATATATATAATTGTACTTAGAAGATTTTCAATATATTCAACGTCTAACATAGGGTCTGGCACATTATATGCCCTTAATATTATGCCAAGAATGAATGAGGCAAAGAAAAAATGAGTAAGTACATAGGAAAGAAACAAGTCTTTCATTTATTTTAATTAGAGTGGTATTCGGTATAGTGGTATAGAATCTGACAAAAGTTAATCATTTCTAATACTTTAAAATCATTTAATAGGTAGTTTTATCCTGTAAAAGATCTTTTGCTATTGTCTGTCATCTGTAATAACTAGTTCATTCTTTTGTATAGCTTTCTTTCCATTTGACAAGTCTAACTGGGGAAAGAATGAAATTAACACTTACTAGTGCTAAACATTGATATAGCTTTGAATATTCACAAGGATCCTGGAAAAGAAGATTCCTTTATAGGAATCTTCAGGGTAGATTCTCTGAACAACTTTCCCAAAAGGTAGCTTGAATACAAATCAATTTCAAAACATAGATCTTACCTCAAACTACACCATCTCCAAGAACAGCATTTTCTTATTTTTCATGGGCCCTGCCAAAGTATCCAAGATGTTCTCAGTAACCTGGACCTTCACAAAATGCCAACTGTGAACAAGTGAAGCATTTAGAACTATTGGTGGCATCAAAGTGCTATGGGGAGATTTTTTACTTTACTTAGTACCTACCTGGATTAGATGCTTTGAAGAAAATAAACTAGTGAAATTCAATCAGCTGGGTAAATGTTTGGATAAAAGATAAATCCTGTTTGAACAAGCAAAAGTTTATTCTTTTGATCTATCCGTTGAAGTCAAGCAATTATCACATAGCTAATTCTAAAAATAATCATCATATAGCTAATTCTAAAAATATTTATATTTTCTTTAATTAATTATTAGTCTGGTTATTAGAGAGTGAGAGACTAAAAAATACTGTTACTGGCAATATGTAGGTGACATTAATTTATGCACACATCAGTGCAGTTTACATTTCTGCATTTTACTAGCTTACCTCTGATATTTGCAAACTAAGAGCTTCATTTATATCTATAAATGATGTTAGATTCCTAAATTATGAATGTTTAAATATCTTTTTAAAATTAGTGTGTATGAATGATTTTTATCAGAAGCTTTCTTAAAAATAGTTACTATCATCATAGCAGGATGAACTATTGGAATTTTCCAGGAGTTACCAACAAATACCTACTCTTAGAGATACTGGTCAGGGGTCTCTAAACTGATTTTGTAACTACTAAAGAAGAACTTGGAAAAAGTTGCTACCACTTGTGGATTTTTAAATCTGCATCTGGAATTTCTCATTCTTAGTTTAAATGATTGTAAAGGACATTATTTGAGTCACATTATAAATATAGATAAATAAAAGATATATATTTACGCTTGAATGATTTTATTGATCACCTGTTACAATTTTCTCAAACAACAAATGTATATATATTGAATTTTTTTTCCTGTCATTCATAGGCTCTACCATGAAACATTTTTCTTTGTACTGAATTATCATTGTTGTTGTTTAGTTGCTAAGTCGTGTCCAACATGTTTGCAATCCCATGGATTGTAGCCCTCCAGGCTCCTTTGTCCATGGGATTTCCCAGGCAAAAATTCTGGAGTGGGTTGCCATTTCCTTCTCCAGGGGATCTTCCTGAACCAGGGATCAAACCCACGTCTCCTGCACTGGGAGGTGGAGTCTTTACCACTAAGGCACCAGGGAAGTGAGTTATCATTACAATTATAAAGCATATATATTTGATCAAAGGGATATACATGTATGAAAACCTTAATAACATAAAATAAGGTCTTATTGAAAATGCTTCTCTTGATAAGGAAAATAGGGATTTAACAACTAATTTATAAACCTATAGAAGAATATAAGGGGCTTCCCCAGTGGCTCAGACCATAAAGAATCTGCCTGCAATGTGAAAGACCTGGGTTTGGTCCCTGGACTGAGAAGATCCCCTGGAGAAGAAAATGGCTACCCACTCTACTATATTTGCTTGGAGAATCCCATGGACAAAGGAGCCTGGCGGGCTACAGTCCATGAGGTCACAAAGAATCAGACAGGACTGAGCAACTAACACCTTCAGGTACAGTGAAGAGTACAAAAGAAAGTTGATGACCTTGGAATAAAGTCCTTTTAGAACTACCTGTGCCTGCTCCTTGGAAGGTCTTCATGCATCCCCAGGTTACACACACACCATTGTGAGGACAACTATTTTAAGAAATTCAGTCATTGACTTTGACAAGAAATATGAACTGGCATACCCAAATCACCTGGTAACTTGTACGTGCACTTCTTTAGTTGCATCTTCCAGCTAAATGGTTATGTGTTAACATAAGGAAAGTTACATATCTGGAGAAACTAGCCTTGTTGGTATTTGTGCTAAAGTATAAATTCTAACATCCTCTCTCTCTTTGAATGTGTTTTTCAGTAGAAAAGAGGATAGTAATAAGAGGCAGTCTTGTAGTAGAGGGACATAGAACAGGAAAGCACACTCTGATGCAGGGTCAGCATCGCAGTAACTGTGTAGCCTTAGGTAAGCTTCTCAACCTTTTTGAGCCACCATTTCTCTTCTCTAGAGGTCTCAGTCAGGCTGCCCCTTAGACTCAGCTTTAAAGAAATGATGATTCACTTGACTAGAGCAAAACTCACATTATTTCCCCATAGCATTTTTCTTTAAATTATTCAGATAACTCTTTAATGTCTCTTGGCAAGACTTTCTAGTGCTTGAAAAGTTTATTATTGCATCAAATCCCAGAGGAATCAGCAGGTAATACTAGACTCAATGCAGCGTGAAGTGCTCATAGGGACAAGTGGGTTTGGTAACAATAAGTTACCCTAAGAAGAGCAATTTAAGTGTCCATCAACAGAGAAATAAAGAAGATGTGGCACATTTATACAATGGAATATTATTCAGCCATAAAAATCCCAGAAATAATGCTATCTGCAGCAACATGGGTGGCCCTAGAGATTGTCATACTGAGTGAAGTAAGTTAGACAGAGAAAGACAAATATCGTATGATATCACTGATATGTGGAACCTTAAAAAATGGCACACATGAACTTACTTACAAAATAGAAACAGAGTAACAGATGTAGAAAACAAACTTATGGTTTCCAGGGGGTTAGAGGGATTGACATATACATACTACTATATATAAAAGAGATAACTAATAAGGACCTACTCTAGAGCACAGGGAGCTCTACTCAGTATTCTGTAATGAACTACATGGAAAAAGAATCTAAAAAAGAGTGGATATATGTATAACTGATTCACTTTGCTGTACCTGAAACTAACACATTGTAAATCAACTCTACACCAATAAAAATTAATTTAAAAAAAAGACACAATGATGCCCAAGCCTCACCCCCGGGAATTTAGATTTGATAAATCTGGGCTGGGACCTGGATATATGTTTCTTTAGCACTCTCTGGTTAATTCTAATGTGAAGAAAAGATGTAAAAGTCAAGGTTGGACTCACCACTCACACAGTCTTTTCATAAAAATGTAATATGTGCCTAAGCAAGGTTTCAAGTTTTCTGTAGAGGTATCTATATTTTTTACTGGGGAAAAGTTGGAAGCTACTTGAAGGAAATAAATGTTATATTTGGGCTTATCAATCTTAAAAAAATTATATAAAAATGATGCACAGTAGAGAAAGCTATTTAGTCTACAATGAACTTTTTAAAAATAGAATAAACATACAGTACAGAGACATCCATAAATTTTGTTGTTAGTAAAGTTGCATCATGCTTTTAACATTTCACACAGCGCCATGTATCCCTTCATTTGGAGATTTATAAGTGCCATAGGTTTTCCCACTTCCACTTTTTCTGCCTCTTAGAGATCCTAAAAGTTAGTAATAAACAATTAGTTCTACTCAGGATACACATCAAAAATCTATTTCTTTCTTCTTACTGAAGAAAAATCTCAGAAGGAAAGTAAATCAGCCATTTAAATGAACAAGATCTGAAATAACTGAGCTAACCCAAAAAAGAAAATCCCTCTGGAGGTGAACATTTTCCTTTTTTTTTTTAAAAAAGGAGATCCTTTTCTTTGAAAAGAGATTTGAAAATAACAGGAAAAGGCAAATTAATGAATGAGTTTAAATATACAATAAAAAAGAAAGAGAAGAGATATATAAAATCTGATTTTTTTTTCATTTCAGCATGATTTTTATTTTTTTTATTTTTATTTTTTACCTTTTTTTTTTTTACTTTATTTTACTTTACAATACTGTATTGGTTTTGCCATAAAGAGTGAAGTAAGCCAGAAAGAAAAACACCAATACAGTATACTAACACATATATATGGAATTTAGAAATATGGTAATGATGACCCTGTATGCAAGACAGCAAAAGAGACACAGATGTGTAGAGTGGACTTTTGGACTCTGAGGGAGAGGAAGAGGGTAGGATGATTTGGGAGAATGGCATTGAAACATGTATACTATCATGTGAGAAACGAATCGCCAGTCTATGTTTGATGCATGAACATTTTCTTTTAAATTAAAAGGTGAAATCTGACATACCACACTGCTTTTGTTGTTGTTGTTATTTTTTGCATTACCCTGATGCTCAGAGGGAAGAAATATGAATGTACTTTATATGACTATTTTATAGACATATATATTCTATTTTTTTTTCAATTCATCTTTCCTTAAAGTGTTTGTCCTGCTACTTTAAATAACTCAAATTTCTCAGGAAATTTAACTCACTGTTATACTTTATATGTTTCAGCTAATGCAATGTGGACTACTTGATAGATTCTGCATTTTTAGTTCATCTTTTAATCTATAAGTAAAGTTTGATAATTTAAACATTGAGCTAAAAATATCATAGGGCTAAGGGTTCCTTTGTGTTAATTTAAAAAACAATTTTTCTTAAACATGATAAAAATACTCTAATCACAAATAATCAACAATTTCTATTGTAGTTTTCCACTTGATTTGATCATTTTGTTCATTTGATCATTTTGTTGTGAATTCCTTAGGAATGATGGGGGATAAGTAGATATATCTATAATGTGAGATGTATATATTTGGGAAATTGTGTTAAATGTTGGTTTCCTGTTTTTCTAAAGCTTGATTTATTTATGCAAGTGATTACTCTGATATTAAAAAGTAGCTCTAATTTGAACATTCAATATCTTTGCTCCTTAAATAGAGATTAAAAATGGAATTTTATCAATGTTGAGTTGGTGCATCTTCTTAGGGAGAGGGAGGTAGAGAATATTTGTTGTATAAAAACAAAGGAAATCAAAGCAAAACTTGTGATGTTAGGGAAAATATCAGATTTGATTTCTTAGAATGACTCTGGCTTTTTCAGCATTGATTATCTAAAGGGAGATAGATACATACCACTATGAAATATCTTTTTTTAAAAGTAAATTCAAAAATAGAGATTCAAGTTGTAGCACCAACTGATGCAAAGCATGAGGGACCATCAAAAAAAAAAAAAACTAATCTGAAGCATTTTGTAAAACTATGCCACAAATCAATATTTTAGACACTTTAAAGATCATCCCTTTGCTTTTCAACCTTCACACTTCAGAGACAGGGGATATATATGTTTATATCCTCTCTGTTTCTAAAATAAATCATTTCCAAGTTGGCACTTCTTTTATAAAAGGGCCCACTGCAAATGTCAATTTTTTCTATAACTGACCAGAACCATACCTGTGGGAGAAATGAGCAGACAAGAGTAAAGATTTCATTCAGGGTCATTTCATATATTTGTATCACTGGAAAGCATTAAACTTATTGCACTTCATTTCTTAAAGCCATTCCCCTCCGCCCTCACACCTCCTCAGGAAATGTGAATCAGAAGTGATCCAACTGGGAAAACTCTGTGCAAGGATTTACACAGTTTTAAAAAGAGGTATCTATTTGTATGAAAAAATATATTGCAGAGCACAGTTCTATGAAGGACAGTAAATGGACCGAGTTTCTGCTGTGAAAACAGAAACACAAAGATCATGGGGAAATATAACCACAATATGCTATCAATGAGTTAAAAATCCATTTAATATAAAGCCTCTGAGGAACAAAGGGAACTTGCTTTGTTTATATCAGACAATTTAAAATTGTTTTACCCTTAAAAATAAAAGTATAAAAATTTCAGAATCAAATAATCTTTTTCTTTTGAATTGCAATTAAGCACAATCAGTTCCTGGGATTGGGATAAATGAGGTAAATGGCATAAACTGGATATACAAATATACTATTTAAACTTAAACAAAATTTCCACCAAATATAAATATTTCAGTAATATTCTATAGGAATTGTAAAAACTGAAATAAATGTTATTTATTTGAACACTGCAATATAATCAAGGGCACTGATTGGGTCACCTGCATTTCTGGTAGTGTTAAATTAAAATCTGTTACTTAGTGCTAAATGATTCCATCAAGAAGAAAGAAACAGTAAACCAAACGGAGGCATAACATTTCTGTAAATCTTGTATATAATTATTACTAGGGGTAATTAACATTATTTCATACACTTATAGGCTATTTGCTTGACTTTTATAGTATCCTTTTAGCATATTAGTAATGTAAACCCCCATTGGTCAGATTTTGTAAATACTTTTTCTAAGAATACCATTAATCCATTTTTTTTTTTTACTTTGCTTATTGTTCCCTTTGCTATATGGAAGCTCTAAACTTTCAGTGAAATCAGTGTGCCAATTTTATGTTTTCAGGGTTTTTGGCCTTGCTAAAACTCTCTCTCATCACATGTTTTTAATGTCCTATATCTCCTTTTATCATTTTTATGAGTTTATGCTTCTAGTAAGTTATTTTTACTACATGGAATTTATTTTTGTTTACCAACCATTAAGAGTATACCATTGTTTCCACCATATGAATAATCAGTTACACAATGGCATTCATAAAATAGTATATGCTATTCACACAGAACTGAAATTGCCTCTCTATCTTATGTGGATATTTTTTTAACTTGCAGTTTTAATTCACTGATATATCTGTCAAGTCCTGTGCCAGGAAGTTATGGTTGTCTCTACAATCACCTGCATTCAAAGTATAGTCAAGATCTGGAAGGGCAATTAATTCCATAATATACTTCTTATTCATAAAGTTCTTAGTGGTTTACACACACACACACAAACAATGTTCTTTGATACAAACTTAAAGTATATGCTATGTGGACCATCACCGAAAAAAGAAATCACATGTTTTCTTCTTTCTCTTTGTTGTTCCTTTTACTGTGCACCAGGCTTAGTTTTAAAGGCTTTTTCCAGGGGCGGGGGAGGGAGGAATAAATTAAAGAGTTTGGGATTAGCAGCTATTAATTCCTATATATAAAATAGATAAACAAGGCCCTCCTGTATAGCACAGGTAAATATATATTCAATATCCTGTAATAAACCACAATGGGAAAAAATATGAGAAAGAATACACACACACACACATTCTTCCTCTCTCTCCTTCTCTCTCTATAGATAGGTACGTAGATAGATAGTCTGAATCATTTTGAAGTATACCAGAAACTAACAGAACATTTAAAATCAACTATCAGTTCAGTTCAGTTCATTTCAGTCATTCAGTTGTGTCCAACTCTTTGCAACCCCATGAATCGCAGCACGCCAGGCCTCCCTGTCCATGACCATCTCCCAGAGTTCACTCAAACTCATGTCCATAGAGTCGGTGAGGCCATCCAGCCATCTCATCCTCGGTCGTCCCCTTCTCCTCCTGCCCCCAATCCCTCCCAGCATCAGAGTCTTTTCCAATGAGTCAACTCTTCGCATGAGGTGGCCAAAGTACTGGAGTTTCAGCTTTAGCATCATTCTTTCCAAAGAACACCCAGGGCTGATCTCCTCTAGAATGGACTGGTTGGATCTCCTTGCAGTCCAAGGGACTCTCAAGAGTCTTCTCCAACACCACAGTTCAAAAGCATCAATTCTTCGGCGCTCAGCTTTCTTCACAGTCCAACTCTCACATCCATACATGACCACTGGAAAAACCATAGCCTTGACTAGACTGACCTTTGTTGGCAAAGTAATGTCTCTGCTTTTCAATATGCTATCTAGGTTGGTCATAACTTTTCTTCCAAGGAGTAAGTGTCTTTTTTTTTTTTTCCTACAAGCAATAAATGCTGGAGAGGATGTGAAGAAAAGGGAACCCCTCTTACACTGTTGGTGGGAATGCAAACTAGTACAGCCACTATGGAGTAAGCGTCTTTTAAAAAACATAAATGCTTTTTCCTACTTGAATTCTTATGTCCTCGAAAGAGATTAGGAAATGGGCCGCCTTCTTAACTCTCTTTCATACATGATAAAACTGGGCCTGAAGACACTAAGTTGGTTGTTAAGTAGTTGACCAAGATTTCAACTCCCAAAAGCCTAAATCTGAGCTCACACTTGTGGGTTAGGAGCCTTTCATCAATATTCCTATAGCACTGATAACACTATACTGATTCTTGGTTAATTTTTTAAAATTAGACTATAGCCATTGGAGAGCAAGGGACATGTTCCATGGTTTCACCAAGACCAACACCAGCTTTGTTAGAAGTCACCTCCTCAGAAAAGAGCTTCCCTAGGACCACCAATTCTCAATCAGAGATGTTTTTGCTTTCTCAGGGACATTAGGCAATGTCTGGGACATTCCTGTCACAATAAGAAGGGGGCTATTTGCCTTCCAGTGTGGAGAGGTCAGTGAAAAAAGTATGTTAGTCACTTGGTCATGTTCAACTCTTTGTGACTCCATGGACTGTAGCACACCAGGCTCCTCTGTCCATGGGATTCTTCAGGCAGGAATACTGGAGTGGGTTGCCATTCCCTTCTCCAGGGGATCCTCCTGACCCAGGGATTAAACCCATGTGTCCTGCATTGCAGGCAGATTCTTTACTATCTGAGCAACCAGGGAAGCCCTGATGAGTTGTTGCTGTTGTTCAGTTGCTAAGTCCTTTCCGACTCTGTGACCCTACGGACTGCAGCACGCCAGGCTTGCCTGTCCTTCACTATCTCCTGGAGTTTGCTCAAATTCATGTCCATTGAGTTGATGATGCCATCCAACTATCTCATCTATATTGCTAAATATCCTACGATGAACAGGCACACCTTAGGAAAGAATCATGTTGCTCAAAGTGTCAAAAGTACAGAGGTTGAGAAACGTTGTCCTAGACAAATTTCAGAACCACTTTTGTGCCTAACTGTGCAGTTATCCAATGTTTGTACTTCTCACTCACTGCATTCTTAATCCCATCCATAGACTAAAAACTCCATCAGGGAACACATCTATTTGTTTTGTTCAATGTAATATCCCCTGTAACTTACACAAGTTACTCACTAACTGAGATGAATGAATGAATAGTGGATAACTTGTTTTAGGTTTCACAGTGAATACATGGTATTGTCAGGCCTCTCTAAGCATTTAGTTAAGATTATTGTTGTCCTCTAGCTAGACATATTTAAAATATTTTATATGTACTTCACCTCAGGGTTTTCATTATCATGCTGTGATTTACAGAGTTACAAACTGCTTAAGAGGTATCATCTACCATTGAAAAAAAATAAATTTATGCCTTTCATATAGGTATGCCCTAAGATATATGTGGCAAATTTATCAAGTGAGACATAGGTTAGAATACTGTGAAACCTTGAGTTTTGTTAGTTCTTTCCTACGCTAATATTGTTAAGAACATTGTAACTAGCTTTCTAAGGCTCTCTATGCGCTTCCCTGGTGGCTCAGATGGTAAGGAATCAGCTTGCCAGGCAGGAGAACTGGGTTCAATCCTTGGGTCAGGAAGATCCCCTGGGGAAGGAAATGTCAACCCATTCCAGTATTCTTGCTTGGGGAAATTCCAGGGACAGAGGCATCTGGTGGGCTATAGTCCATGGGGTTGCAAAGAGTCAGACACGACGTCAGACACGACTGAGCAACTAACACAAGGCTCTGTATAGGGCCAAGCAACTGCTTGAAACAAAGTTATCCTCTGATCTGCCTGACTTCCTTCTCTCACCATTTATGAGTTCCTGATATCTTCATCTAGTTTCTCTCAGTCCCACCTTCTCCCCTGCCTTTCTTTTGTTGGGAGAAAAAGACTCAAAGAATCACAAACTCCACAGATTTTTAAGGTCACATCTCCTAACCACCTAATTGATTTATAAATCCTTAAAAAACAAAATAGAACAAAACACTCCCAAGTTCCAACGTCCCCTCATCTTGCCTATGTTCAAACATCTTTAGTGCTAGAAAATACACTATTTCTTGAGGCACCCAATTTCTTCTTTTGGAGAGGGTTCTTTTTTCAGTCAAAAGCCTGCCTCCCCATAGCTTAAACCCAGTAGTTTTGGCTCTGTGAATGTCTTGGGGCTATTCAGAACAAGATTAAATTCTTACCTATGTAATAATCCTTCCAATGTTTGAAAACGGCTATCACAACTCCTCTCCTTCAGGTTAAACTTCCCTGATCCTTCATCTGCTGACACAACTTCAAGGCCTCTCCATCTCTGAACAGCTTCCATCCTTCTCTGAGTGGTTTTAAAAATTTATCATATCAATTTGACCATTCTTTCATTCTATTAATCTATTCTGGTGAAGGAACAGGGAAAATCTGAGTGAGAATAAGTGAATACGTTTCCCTCCATTTTTTCCTACAAGTTTTTAGCGAACAATTTTTCTTTACGAGATACCATGCTAGTCCCAGGGAACACAACTGTGGGCAAAATAGATGATTTTCTCTCTCAGAGTTTACAATTATACTAGGAAAGAAGGGCGCAGATCAAAACACGGGTAGTTAAAATGACATTATAGGGGTTTTCCTGGTGGCTCAGTGGTAAAGAATCTGCCAGCCAATGAAGGAGTCATGAATACCATCCCAGATTTGGGAAGATTCCACATGCAGTGGAACAACTAAGCCCGTGTGCCACAACTACTGAGCCTGTGCTCTAGAGTCTGGGAGCTGCAACTACTGCGCACACATGCTGCAAATACTGAAGCCGGTGTGCCCCAGAGTCTGCACTCTGTAGCAAGAAAAGCCATATCAATGAGAAGCCTGCACACCACAATGAAAATAGCCCCTGCCTGCTACAACTAGAGAAAAACCCATGCAGAAACAAAGACCCAGTATAGCCAAAAATAAATAAACACAATTTTTAAAAATAAAAATGACATTATAAATGTGACAAGTGTTACCAAAAACTCTAAGAGCATATAATAAGGGGGCCTGATTTCAAAATATCATCTCATATAACTGTCACCATATTGCTGCTGCTGCTGCTAAGTCACTTCAGTCGTGTCCAACTCTGTGCGACCCCATAGACAGCAGCCCACCAGGCTCCTCTGTCCCTGGGATTCTCCAGGCAAGAATAGTGGAGTGGGTTGCCATTTACTTCTCCAATGCATGCACGCTTGCTAAGTCACTTCAGTCATGTCCGAATCTGTGTGACCCCATGGACAGCAGCCCACCAGGCTCCTCTATCCACAGGATTCTCCATGCAAGAATACTGGAGTGGGTTGCCATTTCCTTCTCCATATTACCATGACTCAATAATTATTTTCACTGTATAGATCAATAAACAAAATCACAGAGGTGTTCTTAACACGGACACTTCAAGGAGAGTTCCTGGATCCCTCATCACATCAGGTAGATATTGTCCGCAAGATTCAAACCAAGCTCTTCATGGTCCTGTCTCTTGGATTCTCGGACACCCTGCTTCTTACTATAGGCCAGGCAGGAGAGTCAACCAGCAAATCCAGATGAATGAAATATACATTGAACAGGGTAAAAGGCTTACGATCACCATGATAAAAGGAAAAAGCAAGAATAAACACAACTTTCAGGATTGTCAAAACAGCCAAAGGCCACTGAGCTGTCTGTTAGTACAGACACCCCCAACCCAACACAGACTGCATTCATATCCATGTGTAATAGCAACATTCAGCAAACTGAGTAAATTTTAAATTTTTGAGCCATTATAATTGACCCTTAAACAAGAAGGAAGTTAGGGGTGCAGACAAAGATCTGTGTATTACTTACAGCTGGCCTTCTTATCTGTGGTCCTGCATACATGGATTCAAGCAACCATAGATGGTGTAGTACTATAGTATTTACTGCTTTAAAAAATAGCATATAAGTGGACCTATGTCACTAAAACTTGTGTTGTTGAAAGGTTAATTTTACTTACCTTCCAACACATGACATATTCTCACATGTGAACCTTAAACGTACTTATGGATTACAGTGATATAAAGCAAAAACTGCTATATTTCTCTTAGTTTTATGGCTAGTGGCCTTTAGACTCTGAATATGTGTTAACTAGCATGGCTACTTTGGAAAGTTTTACTAGTATATATGGACCATAATGACTAAAAGGTTACAGATGAATCGTCTCCCATTCCTATCAATCAACATTCTTAATGGAGCTATATTTGAGCTATTAGTATAAGATAACAAACTAAAAACACTGTTAATTTTTAGTTTTTCTCCTGATTAAATACACACATTCCCAAAGACACACTCAAATGATGAGCAACAAATATACTAAAATAAAAATAATACTTTGGAACATTCCCCAAGTCTGTCAATATAGTTTTATGTCTTTTGTATATCCTTTCATAGATCTAAGTTCTAACACATCCCTTATATTTTCTGCATTCATTTTAAAATAAAAGGTTTGCCGATCAACCTCTGCATGTGTACTGACAGCACTTTTAGTGGTTCACCTTTGTTATTCTTCTGATAACATGCCCCAAATAAATCAATCTCAACTGTCAGAAAGCAAACAAACATTTTTTTTTCTTTTTCAAAAACAGAATGCATCCTATGGAAAATAAGGAAGGCCAAAAGTAGGTTTGAAAGAGTGTGTAACATGTGGCGGTCAAACATCATGTGTGGCGGTCAAACATCATGGGACTTCTGACAAATACACTTTCATTTTGACATCTTAACTGATTCTAGTCTGTGGTAAGGGTCTTTAACCTGGCATCAATGAATAGGACTTAGGAAGGTCAATGGATCTTTGGAATAAGAAGAATATAACTTAAGAATCTTTGTCCTGTAAGCCAGACTTTACTCTCATTTCACATTCAGAGATTTTGAGACTCAGTAATGTGCCCACCTCATAGATAATTGGCACACATAAGATTGTATATGAGGCCAATCTTACTCTAAAACCTATGCTTGCTCTACCATGTCATATCACTTCCTCCCAAAGCTTCTAAGAAGTCAAAACCTCAAAAGCTATTAAAGAGCAATGGAAATAGACTTTATACTATGCAGCCATCATCGGGAACTAAATTTTTATTGTGAGTAAAATGTTCAGTGATCTAAAATGGACTCAACAACATGCAACATTATCACACCGTGATGATAGCTATAGAATGAATCTTCAGTTCAGTTCAGTTCAGTTTTAGTTCAGTCACTCAGTTGTGTCCAACTCTTTGCGACCCCATGAATTGCAGCACACCAGGCCTCCCTGTCCATCACCAGCTCCCGGAATTCATTCAAACTCATGTCCATCGAGTCGGTGAGGCCATCCAGCCATCTCATCCTCTGTTGTCCCCTTCTCCTCCTGCCCCCAATCCCTCCCAGCATCAGAGTCTTTTCCAATGAGTCAACTCTTCACATAAGGTGGCCAAATTATTGGAGTTTCAGCTTCTGCATCAGTCCTTCTAATGAACACCCAGGGCTGATCTCCTTTAGGATGGACTGGTTGGATCTCCTTGCAGCCCAAGGGACTCTCAAGAGTCTTCTCCAACACCACACTTCAAAAGCATCAATTCTTTGGTGCTCAGCTTTCTTCACAGTCCAACTCTCACATCCATACATGACCACTGGGAAAACCATAGCCTTGACTAGACAGACCTTTGTTGGCAAAGTAATGTCTCTGCTTTTGAATATGCTCTCTAGGTTGGCCATAACTTTCCTTCCAAGGAGTAAGCGTCTTTTAATTTCAGGGCTGCAATCACCATCTGCAGTGATTTTGGAGCTTAAAAAATTAAGTTTGACACTGTTTCCCCATCTATTTCCCATGAAGTGATGGGACCAGATGCCATGATCTTCGTTTTCTGAATGTTGAGCTTTAAGCCAACTTTTTCACTCTCCTCTTTCACTTTCATCAAGAGGCTTTTTAGTTCCTCTTCACTTTCTGCTATAAGGGTGGTGTCATCTGCATATCTGTGGTTATTGATATTTCTCCCGGCAATCTTGATTCCAGCTTGTGCTTCTTCTAGCCCAGTGTTTCTCATGATGTACACTGCATATAAGTTAAATAAGCAGGGTGACAATATACAGCCTTGACATACTCCTTTTCCTATTTGGACCCAGTCTGTTGTTTCATGTCCAGTTTTAACTGTTGCTTCCTGACCTGCATATAGGTTTCTCAAGAAGCAGGTCAGGTGGTCTGGTATTCCCA
Organism: Oryx dammah; assembly: GCF_014754425.2. NCBI lineage: Eukaryota > Metazoa > Chordata > Mammalia > Artiodactyla > Bovidae > Oryx > Oryx dammah. The sequence goes on along the minus strand of NW_024070207.1, from coordinate 102,283,575 downwards.
TTTCTTTCAGAATTTTCCACAGTTTATTGTGATCCACACAGTCAAAGGCTTTGGCATGCACACACACACACACACACACACACACACACACAAATACACATCTAGCATGCAAATTAAGATTGCTAAACTCCAGTTCAGTTCAGTCACTCAGTTGTCTCCAACTCTTCGTGACCCCATGGACTATAGCACGCCAAGCTTCCATGTCCATCACCAACACCCTGAGCTTGCTCACATTCATGTCCATCAAGTCAGTGATGCCATCCAACCATCTCATCCCCTGTAGTTCCCTTCTCCTCCCACCTTCAATATATCCCAGCACCAGGGTCTTTTCCAATGAGTCAGTTCTTCGCATCAGGTGGCCAAAGAATTTCAGCTTCAGCTTCAGCATCAGTCTTTCCAATGAATATTTAGGACTGATTTCCTTCAGAAATGATTGGTTTGGTCTCTTTGCAGTCCATGGGACTCTCAAGAGTCTTCACCAACACCACAGTTCAAAAGCATCAATTCTTTGGTGCTCGGCTTTCTTTATGGTCCCACTCTCACATCCATACATGACTACTGGAAAAATGATAGCTTTGACTAAATGGACCTTTGTCAGCAAAGTAATGTCTCTGCTTTTGAATATGGTGTCTAGTTTGGTCATAGATTTTCTTCCAAGGAGCAAGCATCTTTTAATTTCATGGCTGCAGTCAACATCTGCAGTGATTTTGGAGCCAAAGAAAATAAAGTCTCTCAATGTTTCCATTGTTTCTCCATCTATTTGCCATGAAGTGATGGGACCAGATGCCATTATCTTTTTTTAATGCTGAGTTTTGAGCCAGCTTTTTCATTCTCCTCTTGCAATTTCAACAACAGGCTCTTCAGTTATTCTATTTCTGCCTTAAGTGTGGTGTTATCTGCATACCTGAGGTTATTGATATTTCTCTCAGAAATCTTGATTCCAGCTTATGCTTCATCCAGTCCACAATTTCACATGATGTACTCTGCATAGAAGTTAAATAAACAGGGTGACAACACACAGCCTTGACGTACTCCTTCCCCAATTTTGAACCAGTCAATTGTTTCATGTCTGATTCTGTTGTTTCTTGACCTGCATGCAGATTTCTCAGGAGGCAGGTCAGGTGGTCTACCCATCTCTTGAGGAATTTTCCAGTTTATTGTGATCTACATAGTCAAAGGCTTTAGTGTAGTCAATGACGCAGAAGTAGATGTTTTTCTGGAACTGTCTTGCTTTTTTGATGATCCAACAAATGTTGGCAATTTGATCTCTGGTTCCTCTGTCTTTTCTAATTCCAGCTTGAACACCTGAAAGGTCTCAGTTCAGGTACTATTGAAGCATGGCTAGGAGAATTTTGAGCATTACTTTGCTAATGTGTGAGATGAGTACAATTGTGTGGTAGTTTGAACATTCTTTGGCATTGCCTTTCTTTGGGATTGGAAAGAAAAATTATTTTTTCTACTCCTGTGGCCACTGGCGCGTTTTCCAGATTTGCTGGCATATTGAGTGCAGCACTTTCACAGCATCATCTTTTAGGATTTGAAATAGCTCAACTGGAATTCCATCACCTCCACTAGCTTTGTTCATAGTGATGCTTCCTAAGGCCCACTTGATCCTGGTCATCTGGTTCATGAAGATCTTTTTTGTATGGTTCATCTGTGTATTCTTGCCACATTTTCTTAATATCTTTTGTTTCTATTAGGTCCATACAATTTCTGTCCTTTATTTTGCCCATCTTTGCATGTAATGTTCCCTTGGTATTTCTAATTTTCTTGAAGAGATCTCTAGTCTTTCCCATTCTATTGTTTTCCTCTATTTCTTTGCACTGATCACTGAGGAAGGTTTTCTTATCTCTCCGTGCTATTCTTAGGAACTCTTGCATTCAGATGGGTATATCTTTCCTTTTCTCCTTAGCCTTTTGCTTCTCTTTTTTCTCAGCTATTTGTAAGGCCTCGTCAGACAACTATTTTGCCTTTTTGCATTTCTTGGTGATGGTCTTGATTACTGCCTCCTGCACAATGTCACGAACCTCTGTCCATAGTTCTTCAGGCACTCTATCAGATCTAATCCCTTGAATCTGTTTCTCACTTTCACTGTGTAAATGTAAGAGATTTGATTTAGGCCATACCTGAATGGTTGGGCTTCCCTGATAGCTTAATCTGTGGGGGGCATGGGGGGGGCGTGGAGGTGGTGGTGGTGGGGCGGGCGGTGAAGGATAGTGCTTGGTACATTATAAACCCTCAGAAATATTGGTTGCTTTTGAATGAAATGAAACCCAACCTGAATCCAGTCCCTATTCAGTTACATAAGGAAGACAATGGATGCCTAGGCAACGCCTAAGCAAGTTATGAGGTAGAGGCGGATCTCAATTATTGCGTCACCAGAGGCTGCAGAGCTGAGGTGCAATAGCGGAGTAGCGGAGCAGCGCTGAACCTAGGCGGATGGTTATCCGACTGGGTGTGTTCGGGTCACTCCTGGCCGGAAGTCGAAGCTGAAGACTGCTTGAGACCGGTTTTTCCATTTCAGCCCTATGTCATGAAGTTCAGATAGTTTTCCAGTTGTTCATCGAGATGGAAAGCTCAGATTCCGACGATGAAGAAGACAGAGTTTCGGTCCAACACAGAGGTCAGACAGACCGATTGGCTCGAGAAGATGATTACTACCGATTCGTAAGTGATCTGAGTGAGGAAGATTACATACTTATGAGGGACAACAATTTGCTCGGCCCCCTAGGTGAAAGTACGGAGGAAGAATTGCAGAAGAGGCTTCAAATAATGAAAGAAAACCTACGACAAAACTCAGATGAAAATACAGGTATATTTCTCTTTGGGGGGAATAGGATGGGATGAAAAAGGAACTTCATAGTATTAAATAATCACTTCATAATAGTAAATTATACAGAAGTGGCATACATTATTTGGTAAGGAACTTCTCATAAAAAAGAACTGACATTTACTTGGTTTGCGGTGAGAATGCCAGGGTAGGTTTTTTTTCCCCCTGATTCACATTTGGATTGTTTAATTGGGAAACTGTGAAGTAGACTATTGGTTTTTGTTGGTTGGTTTTGTACCTCAATGGAAAGTTCCTCCTATGTCCCAAATTATTTTCTCTATCTATGAAAGTGACAGAGAAGGCAATGGCACCCTACTCCAGTACTCTTGCCTGGAAAATCCCATGGATGGAGGAGCCTGGCAGGCTGCCGTCTATGGGGTCGCACAGAGTCAGACACAACTTTAGCGACTTAGCAGCAGCATGAAAGTGAACGTTGCTCAGTCGTGTCAGACTCTTTGCAACCCCATGGACTATACAGTCCATGGAAATATCTAAGTCAGAATACTGGAATGGAGGGGATCTTCCCAACCCAGGGATGGAACCCAGGTCTTCCGCTTTGCAGGCGGATTCTTTACCAACTGAGCCACAAGGGAAGGCCAAGAATACTGAAGTGGGTAGCCTATCCCTTCTCCAGTGGATCTTCCCGACCCAGGAATCCAACTGGGGTCCCCTGCATTGCAGGTAGATTCTTTACCAACTGAGTTATGAGGGAAGCCCTCTCTATCTATATAGACATGTAAAACAATAGCAAAAAGAAATATTTTATATTTTAATCAAGTAGTTCTCAACTGGGGACAGTTTTGCTCTCCCCCACCCCAAGGGACATTTGTCAATAGCTGGAGATATTTTTGGTTGTCACAGAAGGAGGTATGGGCGTTACTAGCATCTAGTGGGCAGAGCCCAGGGATGCTGCCAAATATGACACAATGCACAGGGTAGCTCCCCAAAATAATAATTGCCCAGTGCCAAAATGTAAATAGTTCTAAGGCTGAGAAACCCTGTTGGAACCTCAGATCTGGTGCCTTCTCTCCCAGTGTAAAATAGAGCATTTTACTATCTAATGAAGAGGATACTATAATACTTTGGTTCTGGAATATGGTCTTATATGCACCATGCTAGGTTCAGTCTATTCATTTGATCTGATGTTCAGCCTAATGCCAATTAAAAACCTTGGTAATATTAAGAAGTATTCAAAATTCAAATACTTTTAATTCTATAAACTTTGCTTATATTTGGGCAATAATCTTATATTTTAAAACAACTTATACATTATCAAAAGCATATAAGAGCCTAGGAGTAGTAATGTTGGAGACTAACGAGAATTAGACAGTAATATCAATTGAATTAAAATACTAGCACTGTACCTTAACTGGTGTTTCCCTTGTTTAATTGCTTTGGTGTTTTGACAGTGGACTGAAAGAAAAATGTTGTCTCTTGCCATTCCTCCCACAGTGGTATACAGGGCTGTGTACACGACAAACTATTGAGAAACAGACTTCCTTCAGCTACTCTTTGTAAAAACCTCTCTAAATTTATCTAGGATTGGTGGACTCTTTTTCGGATGGAATTGAAACTTCCCTGCCTTTACTTATAAATCTAGATAGTAAAGCTTTTAAAGTATTAACTTTAAAGTTAAAGACAATTAACTTTTAAAGTATAACTTATAATGTAAATGTGAAATCAGTTGAAAACATCTGAGTGTTTAAGTTCTCAGTTTTGTTTGCTTTCTAAACAAAGTTTCCGAGTGCTATTTTATGATCGTTGCAATTTCGGTAGTTCTTTTATGGCCCCATTTTTTAAATTAACAGATAGAGGAGATGCTTCCGATAATGAATCCAGTGAGGACTCTCTTCTAGACTGGCTTACCACTTCTGGACAAATTGAAAATGTGACAAGTGAACAAAACGAAAATCAGTCTTGGAGAGAAGAGAGCGAAATTAGTGCTAACAGTGATGAGCTCAGATTTGGCTTCGAAAGTAATCTTGAGTGTGATGATGAAAACTCAAATCCGGAAAATGAATATGTAGCATCTGCAAAACTTCCCAGAAGAGAAGATACGGAAGACAGCCAAAGGCAAGTGGAAAATCCACAATCTGAGTCACTATTCACAACAGCATCTGCATCAGAACACGATACAACGGAAACATTCATGGAAGTCCCACCGACTGAAACTCAGAGACGACCAAGAAGTAGGAGCCCAGACTCTCGGAGAACGAGAGCAAGGACTGACAGTTGGACACCTCCACGTACACTGTGGGAACTTTTTCAAAGAATGAATGAAGATGTACCATCTCAGACTTTTAAACAACCTCTCATAAGTGAGAATGATACATTTTCTAGAACTGGGCATGAAGAAACATTGAAACAGCAAATGCCTGGACATGAGTTGCAAAATAGGGGTCCTACTGAAACTTCTAGAACTAGGAATGCTGTTCCTGGAGAATGTTATTCAGACACAATGGGCAGTAGTGAATCTGGGGAAGTGAGGGAGACAAATCCAACCAGACCCTTCAGTCCTTGTCCAGTTAACTGTCCAGCATGTTCTCAGAGATACAGAGGAGTTAGTAGAACTCAGTTAACATCGGACTTACCAAACAACGCCACCACTTCAGAAAGAGAGCGAGAAGAACTGGCGCCTATGTCTTCAGATTCTGATGAGGCCAATGAGAGTGCTTATGCCAATACCATGAGAAATTCCGTTCACAGAATTTTAAATACTAGCTTAAACACTAGCGTAAGTGGTATAATGTCTGTTACAACTCAGACTATTTTATGTCAGACAATGACAGTATTTAGTGACTCGAGTAACCTTATGGACAGTGGCAGTATTTCAGAGCATAGTGTCTCACGTCCAAGTGAAAACATGGGAAGGGCAGAGTCACCAAATGAAAGACGTGGGCCTAATGATAGCAATAGTGGATGTGGTTCTGCTTCAAATGCTAGCTATGATTCTGATTCAAGTTTACTACCGATACCAGTTTCAAACCCCGACAATATTTATAATGCCACATTTAGTCAAATGCCTGGTTTTAGCGCAAGTGATGAAGATTTGGAAATTAGCTCACCGATGTTTGCAGACAGTGAAGAAAGAAGCTCATCAACAGGCTTATCAGAGACCTGGCAAGAAGATGGACGAATGACCCCAATAACAGATGACGATAGCGACTCTGGGTCTTCCCTTAATCTTGAACAATTTCTCTTATTACATGAAGCAGACCCACACCAACTTACGGGCCTTACTGAACTGCAGATTAACAACTTGCCTTTAAGATTTTCTGAAGAGGAAGATGCCACTAAAATCTGTACCATTTGCATCACAGAATACACCGCAGGCACCATGCTACGCATCCTCCCATGCTCCCATGAGTACCATTATCAGTGCATCGATCAATGGCTGGCAGAACATTCAACCTGCCCTATTTGTCGTGGGCCAGTAGTGGACCCCTCTGAGGCAGATGATTCTATGTGAGATCTGAAGTCTCGGATATATACAGCGTTACAGTGACGGACGACTGTCAGCTGTGTCACGCCCACTTCTAGAGTCATTTATGTTTAACAACCTGGATCTACGTGTCACAATCGGAACTGAATTACTTGTTCCTGAAGAAATTATTGGGCTTTTGCAAATTTCTGTTACATAATAAAAGGAAATATCAAAAAGTCAAATAGCATTATCCTATCTGACAATAAAAATGAGTTACACATCATAGCAGCGCACTGAATTTCAATAGAAACTTAGTATGTGCACTGGGTTGGGATATTCCTCATGCCATGAGAGAGATGTTCTAATATGATATAATCATTCTCGATAGATCCTAGTAGTATCTTCTAGTCATATAAATCCCAGATATCTCTTAGCCCTGTTCAATCTTGGTTGTGCATGCAAAGAAACAGGAACCCAACTAAATAATTAAGAAGCAATTTAAGACTGTGTTAGAGTCATTCACATACAAAAGTCATGTTATATTCATAGAATGCCATAAAAAGCTTTGAAACCCTTCTCTTCCAGTTTACCCCTTTTATCCAGTTTATCTCTTTCCATTTATGCCTTCTCCAGCAGTTTATCCCACCCTCCCCAATACTACCTTAAAGTTTCTCCTATTCCCCACTACCAATGTATTAGTCAGAGTCCTAGCCAAAAGCTGATGGCACACTTTAAAAGAGTGATCGAATATCACTTAATGCTGCTGCTGCTGCTGCTAAGTCACTTCAGTCGTGTCCGACTCTGTGCGACCCCATAGACGGCAGCCCACCAGGCTCCCCTGTCCCTGGGATTCTCCAGGCAAGAACACGAGTGGGTTGGAGACTAAAATGTGTAAATAATGAAGAGAAACCAAGAGATGATGAAGTACCCATAGGCTAGCAACTGAGAAGCCAGTATTAGGACCACTAGGGTTGAAGGGGCATAGAGAGATAGTAGTTCCTGCAATCCCAAATGTCTTAAGAGTTGTGTTAGAAGTCCACACAGCAAGAGCTATAAACAGAAAATGGCAGCCACTGCCAATCCAAAGTTTTGGAGAGGGTGCATCATAGAAATGAATACCCTTACCTTCTTCCCTCCTGACTTCTAATCTTTTGTCAGTAGTTCACATTAGCCAAATCTAACCTGAAGGACTGATGCTGAAGCTGAAGCGCCAATACTTTGGTTACCTGATGGGAAGAACTGACTATTGGAAAAGACCCTATTGGCCAGTACAAAAATTTTTTCTTAACATTTTCATTCCTGGTGAGAGTACATAATATTATAACCTATAGCAACAATCATCACTTTGTACAATGTGCAACCTATTCAAATGCAGGTAGTGTTACGTATAAAGCTGCTCTAAACATTTAAAGTCAGAAACATCACTGACTTTTATTTTCTATGTGACTTGCTGGTAGCCACAGTATTTGCACATAACTACAAAATATAAATGGGGAGTGGTGGGGAAGTTTTTAAATTCACCTTTCAGCTAGCATATTTTTCACATAGCAGATATCTGCATGGCCATACATGAAGATTTAGGTCAAACCTCTGAAACTGACATCAACTAATACTGAAATTTGTTTGAATATTATGATTTTTATTAAGCATTTCTGATACCAGGTGTACTTCATCTACTGTGAGTAGAATAATTATAACAGTCCTTGGTTTTCATACTATCCTAACAGGTTCCAGTCTTCCAAAGGATGGTAATTGCTTAATTAATGCTTCAGTACCTTCACATACACCTTCTGTGGTTGACAGAATTCTGAGATGACGCCTAATATCCTCGTAGTAGCCCCTCTCCTTGAGTATGAGACCTGTAAATGTGATGGAGTATCGTTCCCATTATTAGATTATGATAAACAGAACAGTTGATTGGGAAATTATCCAGAGTGAGCATGTCCCAATCAAGTGAGCACTTAAAAGGCACAGAGAGGACTTCTAATCCATATAAGATGGTTTATGCTCCTCTTGCCCTGCTCCCCATTTACAAGCCCAACTATATATCCTGGAAACAATATAAGACAACCAAATATGAGCTCTGAAAGGTCTAAAGAAGAAGGTGAATTGGCTAGGGACCCTTAGAGTGACTGAGCAATTTCATGTCAGGGCACCTTATGACCTTTACCAAGAAGAAATGTGACCCAAACCCAGCATTCCCTCTAAACTTAGTAACAGGAAGTGGCTCAAATGGGCTCTTCCTCCATCACATCAAATAGGAATCCCACAAATACCAAATGAGCACTGCAGAACCTAAAAGAGGGAACAATTAAAATCCCTGCTGACAATAAATGCCCAGATAAAGTGATCTCCCAACTCCTCCTGAGATTCCCCTTCACCACCCATACACACTAGTGGCTCCTTAGCCAGAAAAAGTGATCCCACCACAAAAAGCACACACTTGGAAAATGCTCTCCTCCTCAGAAGGGCCTGAGACTCCTCTCCCCTATCCAGAGACATTAGGAAACTTTCTGGTACCTCCACAGAAAGTTTTCAACCTGGTAAGTACCCTTCATTTTCTACAGTCAAGGGAGAACCTGTCACAAGTGCCTGGCACAGGAAGTACTCTTCATCAAGTGGTCCAGAGATTCCCTTCCCCCGCCAGGAGCACCAAGTGGCCTATCCTGGGGAAGCTGCTTCGGACCCCATGAGCAGCATGAGGAGGGACCAGAAGTAGCTCCACCTGCACAACACAAAAGGTACCATATAGGTTCTGAAAACTAGACTGTCATGGAACCACGGTCCACAAAAGTTGAGGAACTATGTGCCAAACCTATAAAAATGAAAGGCCTGCTAAAATAAAAACAAAACAACTTTAAATAGGGACCAAAGTATCCTAACACAACAGCCAAAATGTCCAAAAAACAATAAAATATCACTACTCATACCATAACGACTTGATACATAACAACTTGAATAAGAAATGACAAATGATGCCAAATCAGGATGAGTTAGATGTCAGAATTATCTTACAAGTATTTAAATGCTGAGTTCAGACCTTTACGACCTTGAACAGAGAACCAAGCCACTCCATGGCAGTATCCCAATCTACAGAACTGTGAGCTATTAAAGGGGGGTTGTTTTAAGCTACCACATTTGTACTAATTTCTTATGCAGCAAAAGAAAACTAGGACAATGTCTTATCTAGGATCCATCCTGTACCCAGAAAATGATTATAATGAGTCCAAGATAGTCACAAAGATTAGGACATGACTTAGCAACTGAAGAGCAACAAGACAAGTAAATGCCTTAAATGTCTTAGTTCTAGGCCTATTATGACATTATAATCTACCATTTTTACCAAGAATGGAATCCCTAATTCCTGCTACTGAAGCTCTTAGAAGACACTATGCTTCCTGTTCAAACAACCACCAATACCTCATAGCTCTAACTTGACTTCATATTACTCTCTCTCATTCTACCAGCGTATGCTGCTTTTATCATACACCTAACTTAACACACTGACTTTCAAACTACATAGCTACTTAGTTTGTCTCAACACAGTTGCTGAGTAGTATTATTAACATAATAATAATAATTATTATTATATATTGATCTTCCAAATCATAGTTCTTTCTATCTGCCCTGACAAATCAGAAATTATGATTTATACCAGAATCATCTGAGCTCCACCTGATCTGTTTTTTCCGTTACATTGTATCAGTTTAAATACACAGCATCAAGTACTGTGATTGTGAACATTAATATTTCTATCTTAAGAATTTTCTCTGTGTTTTCTTTCTAGGTTTTAAAATATTTATGTATTTTGGCCTAATTCCAAAAACAAACTAACAATCTTATCTGAATAACAAATACTTTTTGAAAGTAGTTATAGCCTATGGATAGATTTTTGATAGCAATATCAAGTATCGGTTCAGTTCAGTTCAGTTCAGTTCAGTCTCTCAGTCGTGTACGACTCTTTGTGACCCCATGAACCACAACACGCCAGGCCTCCCTGTCCATCACCAACTCCTGGGGTCCACCCAAACCCATGTCCATTGAGTCGTGATGCCATCAAACCATCTCATCCTCTGTCGTCCCCTTCTCCTCCTGCCCTCAATCTTTCCCAGCATCAGGGTCTTTTCCAATGAGTCAGTTCTTTGCATCAGGTGGCCAAAGGATTTCAGCTTCAGCTTCAGCATCAGTCCTTCCAATGAATATTCAGGACTGATTTCCTTTAGGATGGGATGCAAGGAGATCCAACCAGTAGAACACGAATCTAAGTCCCTCCAAACTAGTTCAGCATCCTCTCCTTTCTGACATAAATCAGACCCAATTTTCATGAAGAATATATGTCTTGTTCTGATGAAACTAATTTATGTAAAGGCAGAGTCCTTTAAATCACTGATTCCCAACCTCCAGGCATCAGATCAGTACCTCCTCTTAGATCAGCAGTGGCATTAGACTAAAAATAAAGTGCACAATAAATGTAATGCACTTGAATCATCCCAAAACCATCCCCCTGACCCCGGGTCTGTGGAAAAAACTGTCTTCCATGAAATCGGTCCCTGATACCAAAATGGTTGGGGACTGCTGCTTTAAATGGATAAAAGTCCATACAATTTTTAACATTTCTGACATGTACACTCTTATTTTTATTAATTGGGACAAACTATCAAGGCTATGGTCTTTCCAGTAGTCATGTATGGATGTGAGAGTTGGACTGTGAAGAAAGCTGAGCACTGAAGAATTGATGCTTTTGAACTGTGGTGCTGGAGAAGACTCTTGAGAGTCCCTTGGACTGCAGGGAGATTCAATCAATCCATCCTAAAGGAGATCAGTCCTGAATGTTCATTGGAAGGACTGATGCTGAAGCTGAAACTCCAGTATTTTGGCCACCTGATGCAAAGAACTGACTCATTGGAAAAGACCCTGATGCTGGGATAGATTGAGGGCAAGAGGAGAAGTGGACAACAGAGGATGAGATGGTTGAATGGCATCACCGACTCAATGGACATGAGTTTGGGTAAACTCTGGGAGTTGGTGATGCACAGGGAGGCCCGGCGTGCTGCCATCCCTGGGGTCACAGAGAGTCGGACACGACGGAGCAACTGAACTGAGCTGAACCGATGCATCAATGTGGGCCCCCTGGCGGCTCAGCTGGTGAAGGATCCGCCTGCAGCACGGGAGACCTGGGCGCCATCCCTGGGGTGGGAAGATCCCCTGGAGGAGGGCATGGCCACCCACTCCAGTATTCGTGCCTGGAGAGTCCCCATGGACAGAGGGACCCGGCAGGCTACAGTCCATAGGATCGCAAAGAGTCAGGCAGCAGTGAGGGACTAAGCACAGCACATCCATCAATTCACCTTTACCTGGGAATCGTTTCTCTTAAGGAAACTGAGGTAATTAAGAACTAAGATACTTTCTATTGAGAAAGTGATAAAGGAGCTTAAACAACTTAAAAAATGCATATTATGTGTCCCTCAGTGGACCATGACATAATTCTGTCAAACTTTGAAACAACTCAAAGAAAGTCAATGAATACATGGAGGACTAGACTATAAGTTATTTACTGCAAAATGATTAGCAAAACTATCACCTGGAGTATTTTGGAAAATGGCAAGTGGACCTAGTAAACTCATAAATCTGGCTAAGGAGATATCTAGAAAGAGTAAAAAAAAAAAATTGATTGACTTCTTTAAGTGCCTCTGATACTATAATAAAGAGATAAACTAAAGAAGGAATTATTCAGTTTTAGAAAAGAATGTACATAAAACATAGAATGCCCAGGATAGACTTCCAAGCTAAGAAAAGAATCAACGTTCAACAATGACCTCAGAGCAAAAAGTAAAACCTGGAAAAGTAAAATGTAGTCTCAGGGTAAAGAAGTAAAGTAAAGGAGCTATACAGTCCTTGTTTAAGGTCTTAGAATGATTTCAGAGCATTCCTCTCCATATCTCTTGGCTAGGCCACCTACATTCGCCTCAGACAGAGGTGGCCCAAGGTAGATAAGGTCTTATCTCAGAAAGAAATGTGAATGTAGATTTTGTTTAACGGAGTGAACACCCAATAAGAATCTCAGGCAAGCCCAATAGAGAGTGGGGGTGGGAGGGAGAAAGGAAGGAGGAAATTTTGTGCTTGTTAGAAGCACCATGAGATAAGACTAAAAGGGACAGACGCAGCTCAGAATGAAAAGAATACTTGGTACCCTCAACATTGTGCACACACTAAGAAAGCTACTTAGCTACAAACACAGACCTTTTAAGGAAGATAGGATGATTCAATGGCACCCCACTCCAGTCCTCTTGCCTGGAAAATCCCATGGACGGAGGAGCCTGGAAGGCTGTAGTCCATGGGGTCGCTAAGAGTCAGACACGACTGAGTGACTTCACTTTCACTTTTCACTTTCATGCATTGGAGAAAGAAATGGCAACCCACTCCAGTGTTCTTGCCTTGAGAATCCCAGGGATGGGGGAGCCTAGTGGGCTGCCGTCTGTGGGGTCGCACAGAGTCAGATACAACTGAAGCAACTTAGCAGCAGCAGGATGATTCAGACGGACACACTGAAGCGACTGAGCATGCATGCATGTATTGGAGAAGGAAATGGCAACCCACTCCAGCATTCTTGCCTGGAGAATCCCAGGGACAGAGGAGCCTGATGGGCTGCCATCTATGGGGTCGCACAGAGTTGGACACGACTGAAGTGACTTAGCAGCAGCAGGATGACTCAAAGTCTGAACTAAGATATTAAAGGACTAATTGGTGACCCAAGAATGGGACTGGGCCCTAAACCAACAAACTGGAATCAAAAGCCCATTAGAATTTTAGAATTACTGTGAACTGTTCCTCCTTTTGAACAGAACTGTCAACTAAGGCCATCCTATGTCCATCTTAGGGCTTCCCTGGCGGCTGAGATGGTAAAGAATCCATCCGTCTGCCAGTGCAGGAGACTGGGGTTTGATCCCTGGGTTGGGAAGATTCCCTGGAGAAAGAAATGGCAATCCACTCTAGTATTCTTGCCTGGAGAATACCATGGACAAAGGAGCCCGGCAGGCTACAGTACATGGCATTGCAAAGAATCAGACATTACTGAGCAACTAAGAGTTTCAGTTTCATGCCCATCTCAGTATTATATGTAGGATAACCTCTCATTTTATCCCACAGGTCTTCTGTTTAAGAGGAATAAAACTCGAGGAAATACACCTGAAGTGTTTTCTATATCCAGACCTAATTAAAATGGCTAAGTCCAAGATGGTCATATGTTATCATAAGAAAATAAGAGCTTAATGGTCTTGAAAGGGGGTGGATGTACGTTTCAATGTGAGAATGTTGATATTATCTGTCCAGGGAATTGTCTATGGTAGACTAAAAATGGCCACAAATCGTCACACTTTTTCAGTGAGAGATTCTTTTTTCCTTGCTTTGAACCTGGTCTGGCCCATGGTTGCTTTGACAATGGAATCTCACAGAAGAGATACAAAACTGACATTATATGTTGGCCTGGTCCTAGACTTTAAGAGGACTGATGCTTCTGCTACGGTCTCTTATAAACCTGACCATTATCCAAGAAATCTAACTAGAGTAGAAATCTGCCAGACTACACGGAGAGGCTCTGATAAAGGGGCTGGCGGGGGGGATGGGAACCAGCTAACACCCAGTAGTTCCAAGAGAGCCATCCCAGTCGCCCTAGCTAATTCAGCGGATACAGTGAAGAAACGAGTCCGACAGTCTACTGCCTGGATTTCAGTGTCTTAGAATTATGAGATAAAATAATGATAAAAAATTTAGCCACTAAACTTTGATGTAGGTTGCTATGCAGTAGTGGAAAACCAGAACACATACGTAGGAATTAATAATGTGCAGAAGATGCAGTGACTTTTGTTGGGGCCCAGGGCCCCATATGCCTCAATAGCATATTGATTATTTTAAATCACATTTACTTAAAAAATGGCCAATACAAAAGGGATACTTAAGACCTTTCTCTTTCTCTCTCTGAAAGCAGATGAATCTCTCCCTGCATCTAGAGGCTGAAGGACACTCTTATCACCAGAGAGAGGGAGTCCGGACTGAGAAGCCTGTATTCACAAACCTTGTTACTTCTTTAATTGACTATCCCAAGCCCACACTGTTTTAAACCCTCACTAATTAAGCACCCAAAGCCTAAATTCTTTGCCCTGTCAATTCCTCATAAATTTACTGTTTACCTAAAGAGTATAAAAGTTGCCTGCTTTAGCTACTTCTTAGGTGCCATTTCTGTTGAGACTTCTGTGCACAAGAACTAAAGTGTTCCTTTTTCTCCTGTTAATCTGCCTTCTGAGAATTTTCTTATCAATCCAGCCAATAGAACTCAAGAGGGATAGAGGGGAAAATTTCCCTCTGCTTGACACTTGTAAAGAGTACATAATGCTCACTGAAGGTGAGAAATAATTAATAAACTACTATTTTCTACCCCATTACTGTCAAGCTCATTTATTAGAGCCTAATAGACATGATTCATGAGAAAAGATGCCTTGCCAACAATCTGATGAAATATAATTATTAATTCTAAAAGCATTTTTTAATGCAAGTCATATCAAATGAATTTACTCCATCAAAAAGTATATCTAGTTAATAAGAAAACAGTAAATTTTAGTAATCTGAGTTATATTCAATTATGTAATTTGGAATGACAGATCATAACTTTGACTTTTATTTTTTTATTTTTTTCAAGCAGAATAAGAGCTCTCATACTGAATTTCTGATTACAGCTCATACCCTGTAGGTGGCTCTCATGGTCTCCTGCCTGTCAGTGTTACTGAGTCAACCTATCTGTTCATGATCTGTTTTGAAACTTTGTTTCTGTCTTCAGTAAACAAATGGTTTTAGCATACATGAATCAGCGCTGCCATGTACTTAGTCACATAATTACATCTATACGTATATACTTTTGCCCATAATTAAAACTGGGTGTTTAGACATGTACAGGAAAGGTCATAAAATGATGTTATAGTCATGAACTTTCACTTTAAAGAAAGGAGAACTGGCACAGAGCTGTTCCTCCTGCAGTCCGAGCTGTGGAGACAATCCGCGCGGACCGAGCGTTCCACATTCGGGGGTGTCTAAGCAGCCACCGGCTGAGGTCAACTGACGCAAAGAGGCAGAGTCTTCAGGCTGAACAAAGCCAAGGCAAACTTAGTGCCTGCGTCGTCCTTGCAGCCTTCGCAGACTGCAGCTAGCTCAGAATTCAGCTTTGCGGGGGCTCCCCGCAAAGCTCGAAAAGTCATGAGTTACAGCCGCCCTCCTCCCAACGTGGACGACTTGATCTCCCTCAAGGTGGACAACCTGACCCACCGCATCTCACACCGCACCCTGAGGCGCATCTTCGAGAAGTATGGGCCGATCGGCGATGTGTACATCCCCCGGGACCGCTTCACTCAAGAGTCCCGCGGCTTTGCTTTCGTCCGCTTCCAGGACAAGTGCCACGCCGAGGAGGCCATGGTCGCCCTAGACGGGGTCCTGCTGGATGGCCGTGAGCTGCGGGTGCAGATGGCACGCCACGGTCGCCTAGATTTCCACCAAGGCCGCAGCCAGGAAACTCCTCCCCAGAGTCAAGAACGCCAGAGCCACAGCCTGAGCTTGGTCGCTGCCGCAGGTCCAGCACCAGGAGCCGATCGCCATCTCAGGCCCGATCTCACGTCAGCTGCTCAAAGTCTCCATCTCGCTCCTGTGATAATTCTCCGTCATCCTCGAGATCAAGTTCTCATGGAAGTACCAAGTCCTCCTCGGAGTCCAGATCTTCCTCAGCAACCACGTCTAGGTCTGGATCCAGAAGCCTTCCACCAGGAAGAAAGTACAGGTCCTGAGGACAATTGAAAAAACCCCTCCAGGTTTCCAGAAGAGGAAGGAGTGGTGTCATATTAGAATAATAATTAATTAACGAACAAAGCTGGGGTGTGTGTGGAAGGGAATGAGGGGGACAGCAGAGGGAGAGGAACAACATCTCAGGTGATCAGTCTTTGAAATTAGCCACCATCTGTTGAAAAGGTTATTCTTTAACACATTGTGTAGCTTTTTACTTGTTTCGAATTTTGCCTCAAGCAGTAAACTTCATTTCATAACGGTTTTTTGTTGTTGTTGTTGTTTCTTTTATTCACATATCTTTTAAGTTAGTGAGATGAACAACTTTGTTACTGGTTTGAATATTTGAGGTAAAGTTTCATTTATCTTTATATACTGCATTTTCTTTGAAAGTAAACAGATTTTTATCTAACTTGTGGCCTCTAGACTTAAGAAAATATGTGTAGCCTTTACTTTTTGAGTAGTCAAAGACTGTCTAGTGATTGACTCTTCATTGCCATCATTCTTTTAAAAATAAAGACCTACTTGAAGTTATTATAAGTGCATGTACATGTGTTATTTACCTTTGGATTTAAATGGTAATCTGGATCTGCATCGATACAGAGAAATTTAAGGTGCAAATAATTTTTTAAAGAATTATTTATCAAACATATTTCTAGTTTCATGTATTTGTGTGCAGTAGACACAGTTGTACAACAGTTGGGCAATGATGGCTAACTGTTAAGGTGGTGTTTTATAGGACAGAATGCTTGGTTACTTCACGTTTTCTGCCGATTGCTCCTGTGTAAAGATAATGTGCTGTGCAGAAACAAATGATTATCCAGTTTGTTAAAAAGCTTGACAACTGTACTTGAAGTCACCCAGGCCCAGGCCTCATATATATAAGGGAGCCTACAGTGAACACATCTAGCAGGTGAATTTAAAAGTAAATGTGTCTTTATTTTTTCCTTTCACACCCATCTGACCATCTTCAGTTATGAATTTAAATATGAAAGATGCTAAGAATTTGTTATTTTCTAAGTGCTAATAACATGCTATATCTCTTTGTTTATGTATGTACTGTCTTTTTCTGAACAAACATTTTTCCTGATGTTTTAAAAACTTTTGTTGTGATTATATTCTCATTCATAAAAGTATGAAACAAAAAAGATAATTGAGGTCATACAACTCACATGTGTTATAAACAAAGATATCAAAACAATTGAGTATCAACTTTCAGAGATCCAAGGTATAAATATAATTTAGCAAGTTAAAATCAATGTCATACACATCTGCTACTACCTTATGGCTTTGATCCCCAAGCTGGGTATGACTTTACTGTGGCTCTGCTCTGAATCTTTTTTGTCTTCTTCGGCTCAATACTCTATTTTAACTTACTGGCTTTGAATGAATATGTGGGAGACAGTTAATCCTAGCTTGACTTTGGAATTTATCTCAGCATTACTGGTCCTAACTGTAGCCCCACTCAACCTTTCCTCTTTAATTCATGGTTGCCAATTTGACACTCTGTTTCAGATATTATTTTCTTTTTTTTATTTTCCAGTTTTATTGAAAAATAATTGACATACATCCCTGTATACGCTTAAGGCATGCAGAATGATGGTTTGACTTATATATCTCAAGCAATGATGACCACAATAGGTCCAGCTAACATCCACTTCACTCCAGTTCCCCACCCCCCACTCCCTCTCCCTCTTCCCCTACCTCTGGTAGTCTGATGTCTTTTTCAATGAGTTTGGTTTTTCGGTTTTGACTTTTTTTTTCTTAGATTACGCATAAAGTGCGATAATAAAATATTTGTCTTTCGCTGTCTTATTTTCAAGTCTCACTGCCCAGCACTGTTTGTCTGAGAAACTGACTGAACCAAACCATGAATAATAGATTCAATTTTCACATATTGGAATTTAAGAAACTGGAGTCTAGAAAGTGTAAATATTTGGGTAAATAATGGATTAATGATTAGACTTCAACCGAGGTCTCTAAATTCTCAACTCAGTCCTCTTTCCCGTATATTGAATTGCCTCAGCATATTGCCTTTCAATACACTGAATTGAAATGAGGTTTGGGAACATCAGTTGTGATATTTGGGAACAAATATTAAAAACAAGACTCTAAAGAAAAGACTACTTTGAGAAACATTTTTTCAGTGAGTAACTCAGCTGGATACTAGTCACAGAGACCTATTTCACTGAAATTTTGAAAGTTCTCTGCAGTATGAACGCACTTTACTTCAAACTTTGAAGTCCTATAACACAGTAGTTATTGTCTACAACTGATTTAGTCAGTTTCTCAGATAAAGAGAATTGGGCAATGAGAATTGGAAATAAGACAGAGAAAGTCAAACACTTTATTATTTCACTTATACGTGGAATCTAAAAAAACAAAAACAAAAAACCAAGCTCACTGAAAAAGAGATCTGACTAGTGGTTACCAGAGGTAGGAGAAGGAGGGGTGGGGAGTGGGGGAAGGGGAACTGGAGGAGGTAGTCAAAAGGGTAGCTCAGATGGTAAAGAATCCATCTGCAATGCGGGAAACCTTGTTCAGACCCCGGGTTGAAAAGATGCCCTGGAGAAGGGAAGGACTAACAAATCCAGTATTCTTGTCTGAAGAATTCCATGAACAGAGGAGCCAGCAGGCTACGGTCCATGGGGTGGCAAAGAGTCAAACACGACCAAGTGAGTTTCACTTTCACTAATATCCAGAAATCACACTTAGTCAGTTCAGTTCAGTCGCTCAGTCATGTCTGACTCTTTGCGACCCCATGAATCGCAGCACGCCAGGCCTCCCTGTCCATCACCAACTCCCGGAGTTCACTCAGACTCACGTCCATCAAGTCGGTGATGCCATCCAGCCATCTCATCCTCTGCCGTCCCCTTCTCCTCCTGCCCCCAATCCCTCCCAGCATCAGAGTCTTTTCCAGTGAGTCAACTCTTCACATGAGGTGGCCATAGTATTGGAATTTCAGCTTCAGCATCAGTCCTTCCAATGAACACCCAGGACTGATCTCCTTTAGAATGGACTGGTTGGATCTCCTTGCAGCCCAAGGGACTCTTAAGAGTCTTCTCCAACACCACAGTTCAAAAGCATCAATTCTTCGGTGCTCAGCTTTTTTCACAGTCCAACTCTCCCATCCATACATGACCACTGGAAAGACCATAGCCTCGGCTAGATGGACCTTTGTTGGCAAGGTAACGTCTCTGCTTTTGAATATGCTGTCTAGGTTGGTCATAACTTTTCCTCCAAGGAGTAAGCGTCTTTTAATTTCAGGGCTGCAATCACCATCTGCAGTGATTTTGGAGCCCAAAAAAAGAAAACCAAATCTCTCAAGGAGCATCAACTGCTGATACAATTTTGGGAATAAATATATTGCTATTTTTTCCAACTGAGGCATGATTTACATACAATAAAATGCACAAATCTAATTGATTCAATGGTTCAGTTTTGAGAATTGAATACATCCATGTAACTTACAATTCAAACATAATGTGGAAACTTTCTATTACCTCAGAAAGTTCCCTATCCTTCTGTCCAGTCAACTCCAACCTTCTTGTAAAGGTAACTACCTTCTTCCTTAAATTACTGAAAAATACTTTTGCTATTCTTTAACTTCAAATGTTTTATTTGTGTCTGTGCCCTTTTGCTCAGCATAGTGTTTTTCATATTCATCATATTGTCGCTTCCATCAGTAACCTGTTCCTTTTTTTTTTTTCATTGCTGAGTTGAATTCTACTACTGGTTTAACATGAGCATCAACTTTTTGTGAGGTAATGAAGATAGGAGTGGGAGGTGGTAGCATTTCAAATGATATCTATTTTTTAATATAAATTTATTTTAATTGGAGGCTATTACTTTACAATATTGTGTTGATTTCGCCATACACCAGCATGAATCCACCACGGGTGTACCCATGTTCCCCATCCTGAACGCCCCTCCCACCTCCCTCCCCACACCATCCCTCTGGGTCATCCCAGTGCACCAGCCCCGAGCATCCTGTATCATGCATCGAACTTGGACTGGTGATTCATTTCACATCATATGATATCTAAATGGAAAGAAATGCCTAGCAAGATAAAGGGAAGAGTTATTTTCCTCATTATCTTTGTTTTTTTTTTAATTTTTAATTTTTACTTTATTTTGCTTTACAATACTGTATTGGTTTTGCCATACATTGACATGAATCCGCCACGTGTGTAGAATTGGAAGAAAGTGGGAAAAAAGCATGTGCAAATACACTAAGGTGTTTCAGAAAGTAAAGATACAGTGGCATAAACTAGAATATATGAACTGAGAAATGTGACTTGAGAAGAGCATGAAAAAGATAGAAATATAGTATATTCAGTAATTCAGTGCAGTGTAAGCCATGATAAGGAGTTTGGAGATCATTTTAATTGTTAAGAAAAGTCCATTAAGGGAGTCAAGAAGGAAAAGGTCCTTATCTGTCTGATAGTTTGAGATCACTTTTGTTCTCTTGAGGAATGGTAAATGAGAGATTATGGCCCAAGATGGCAAGAAGGCAGAGATAACCTAGCTTCATGTGGGGGTGAAGCAGAGGAAAGGAAGGTAAATTCAAGATAAATTGTGAAGATGGACATCACAGTGCATCACTTGCATGTGGAGTAGATGTAGAAAAGGAAGAAAATTAAAGGATCATGTTAATGCTGATTTCTCACCAACCTAGTAGGTAGAAATAAGATGCTGATTTAGGGTATATGAGGGCTGGGGCAGAGGAGATATTTTAAGGGAAGAGTCAAAGATGCATGTATGAAGGCCAAGGAATTGTATCATATACAGATAAACACACAGGATTCTAGTTCAGAGAAGTCTGTAATGGAGACACAAATTGAGTATTTACCAAACTAAAGATGATATTCAAGTCCACCCAAATTGATGATGTCACCTAGGAGGAGAGCATATAACCCTGGGAAACCTAAGGATTAAGATGTGGTCTCCAATTGTGCCACTGGCATGCCTGAGGGATTCAGCACAATTAACTGGAGTGTGAAAGAAAAATGTTAATCCTTTCATGTGTATTAGTATTTATCTTTCTTGATTTATATACCTGCCTATGTGTATTTAAACATAATAAAATATAAAAACAAATGTTCATTTGTGAGAAGAAATATGCTTCCATTTTTGTTCTGGTGGGAAAGCATGATCAAAATTTTGAAGACAACCGTCTTAACAGTTAAGAAGAACAGGGGGAACTAGCCGTAAAAACTTAGAAGGAACAGCCCGTGAGGTAGAACAAAAGGTAGGAAAGTGGATCATGGATGTCAGGAGCAACTATTGTCCTAAGAAGCAAAGATGTGGTCCATTGTCCCCTCTTTCTATCTGTGTAGTTGTGGGACACATAAACCCACAGTTTGTCTTTTGTGGGCCCCGTTCCAAATATCAGACTTGCTGGGAATGGATTGGGGAGCATCAGAAAGATTGCTCGAGAGGCCAAAGATCTCTAAGATTGTCAATTAAGTTGTTTTTCTCTGCCCCACTGCCCTTCATTTCTTCACTCATGTCTGCTTTCTCTGCTATCTATTGGCTGAGGTGTTTGTTTTGACTCTTTATCTGGGCCTTTAACAACTTCACAGTTACATTGGAAATCACTGGGTTGCTTGTCAGATTTCAAATATTACAGAAGCCATTTGGGGGGAAAATAAAACAATGTATATTTCAGGCACATTTCCAGTCCTAAACAATGTAAAGTATGGTTAAACATGGCACTGAGCCACTAAGGCTGTCTTTCAGTTCTATAATATAGAGAAATAATAGCCTTATGACAACTTGGATAATACCTTTAAGCTTCAACAGTATTGTTCCAGATATCAAAGAAATTTCACTCCACAGTGGTTCTCCCTTTTTGGTGAGCTATATAAAAACAGCCTTGGCTCTGCAGAAAGAAAACCTAGGTCCAGGTGTCAGTCCTAAAGTTTTTTGAGGTTTCTAACTTTTGAAAATCATTCAACTCCAGTAAAATATAAACTGTAAAGAGGTATGTACATGTAAAGCATTAGTATTAGGTATTATAATGGCTATAATATGAAAAAATCCATTATTCAAAATTTACTTTATATCATGTTTCAAAATTACCTGATTCTACAGGTAATGTGCATGTACTGATTATGTTCTCTTCATTATTGCTTATACAAGAAGAAATAATGTTTAATCTACCAATCACATGGAAAGGAGAATAGTTTAGATCAGCCATGCACATATTTATGTACTCTTAGGATGATAGGATTAAAAAATCAATAAGATAAAAGACTTTGAATTTTAATGAACAAGCTGGAACCCTTCCTTTTATTTTGTCAATGTGTCTCCCATCTGGGTAGAAGCCTAATCACTTTCAGTTGACACACATAGTGTTAGTTTATATTGGGGTGTCTGTCCCTTTCCTCAAAGAATTTAAAACAGAACCACCATACGACCTAACAATCCTGCTTCTAGATATACATTCAAAAGGAATGAAAATAGGATATCAAAGAACTCTCTCTGCTCCCCCATGCTCACTGCAGCACTATACACAATAGTCAAGCTATATATATTAATGGAATATTATTTAGCCTTAGAAAAGGAAAAATTCCTGCCATTTGTGGCAACATGGATAAATGTGGAGGCTATTGTGTGAGGAGAAACAAGCCAGTTAAAAAAGACAAACACTTAATGATTCTACTTATATGCTGCTGCTGCTGCTGCTGCTGCTAAGTCACTTCAGTCGTATCTGACTCTGTGCGACCCCATAGACGGCAGCCCACCAGGCTCCCCCGTCCCTGGGATTCTCCAGGCAAGAACACTGGAGTGGGTTGCCATTTCCTTCTCCAATGCATGAAAGTGAAAAGTGAAAGTGAAGTCGCTCAGTCGTGTCCGACTCTTGGACCCCATGGACTGCAGCCTACCAGGCTCCTCCATCCATGGGATTTTCCAGGCAAGAGTACTGGAGTGGGGTGCCATTGCCTTCTCCAATGGATGAAAGTGAAAAGTGAAAGGGAAGTTCCTCAGTCATGTCCGACTCTGAGCGGCCCCACAGACTGCAGCCCACCAGGCTCCTCCATCCATGGGATTTTCCAGGCAAGAGTACTGGAGTGGGGTTCCATTGCCCTCTCCTCTACTTATCTGAGGTATCTACAATAGTCAAACTCATAGAAGCAGAGAATGGATTGGTGGTTACCAGGAGTTGGGGTGAAGAAGAAATGAGGAGTTACTATTCAAAGGATATAAAGCTTCAGTCAGGCAAGAGGAATGAGTTCTAGAGATCTGCTGTACAGCACTGTACTAATGGTTAACAATGCCTTATGGTGCATTTAAAAAAAAAAAACTCAAAGAGGGTAAATCTCATGTTATGTCTTATCACAACAAAAAAAAGAAAATGCAGTACTTATTATACCTTTTATTGGATCTTATTGTTTAATGTATTTAAAAGGAAGCTTATATAGTAACACAATGTAATATAACTCATAAATAGTAAAATTATAAGGATAAAACTTATTTTTGCATTGATATTAATTGGTGCCCTTTGTAATCCTATGTACTTACATGCCGCATTCAGTTATTATTCTGAGGAGTTCATAGGCTTCACCACACTGCTAAAGGGATACATACCATACACAGCAAATAACCAGTATCTACTGATGATTCCTTAACACTGACCTGGCACACAAGCAGGGGCTCCATAAATTTTGGATGAACTACACTGATAGTAAGATGACTCAAGTTTCTTGCAGCTGCACAATGTCATAAATTTATGGAGATTCTTTCGAAGTAGAAATTTAATTTCAACTATTGCTAAAGAAACTTCCTGGTGTTTATGTGTTAACCAGGTAACACCTATTTTACACAACTGATTTATGAGTTCTGACTTTTGAATCCAAATATATGGAACATATATCCATATGTTTCTAATTCTCTATGTTCTTTCTGATGTATACTTAAAATTCTATTTATTTGTAAACTTTTTCCTTATATTTTTTCATGTGGATCATAATAAGCCAGTTGTAAGTAACAAGTGTTACCTTTAAATTCATGCTCTCATATTGCTTCCTGGATTAGACACCTGCGTAATTTGTATATTTAAATCCTCAGCCTTTTTCCTGCAATTTATTTAGCTGAACCATGTAATATTTCCTCTTATACCCAAAGGTACCTTTTCCCAAAGAATTCTGTAACGATATGGAGTGATAAAAATTATACAGACATAAATTTCAGAAGCACCAAATCAATTGCTTTCTATTTATCATCATGGTAGTTTAAAAAAAAAAAAGTAGAATCAACATGATTTACCTTTTAAAGGGGTAGACATATCTGTTCCTATTGACAAATATGCTTTTTTTGGTGACTGGAATCATGATAATCTTTTTATGTGGTTACTGGAAGTACCCAATTATCACAGTTTTTACACTAAAAAAGCAGTATTTAAAGTGTCAAGATTTTTCATAATACCATGTCCTGAAAATGTGAGACTGTGTTGCTGATATGTTTTCTTTAACACTTAAGGAATTGTGAACATTTGGGATATATTAATTGTTGATCTTTAAGCTTTACCAATAGAATTGCAAATGGGTGATAAATATACAGCACATTCCAACTGAAAATCCATAGGAAGAAAAGACTTGGTGAAGAAACATTTAAAAAATTAACAGTAGCTATTTTTAGTTTAAGAAAAAATTATACAAAACTTGAAAATTAAGCCATGGGACGGCTGTATATGTTCAAGTAACACAGCAGGGTGTTATCTAACTGTCCCTCACGCCCTCAAAAGGGCTTCTACATTTTCAGAGAAATGCAAATCTGTTTGCCTTACTGCTTACTATTAATTTGAGTCCAGACATTTTACTGCTCAGTCAAGTGAAAGTGAAGTCACTCAGTCGTGTCTGACTCTTTGCAACCCCCATGGACTGTAGCCTGCCAGACTCCTCTGTCCATGGAATTTTCCAGGCAAGAGTACTGGAGTGGGTTGCCATTTCCTTCTCCAGGGGATCTTCCTAACCCAGGGATTGAACCCAGGTCTTCTGCATTGCAGGCAGAAGCTTTACCTTCTGAGCCACCAGGGAAGTCCTACTACTCAGTAAGGTTAAACTCTAACTTGTAGAAAACTGGTATCATGTAAATGACCTTTTAATCCAATAGAGACTATAACTCTAGATGCTGTAGGATATTAACTTGTTTTGAATCAAACTTACCAATCTAATTCCAGAATTTTTTTAAATCACTGATATAGAAGCATTTACTTCCTGTATCTTCTTTTGTAGCTGATTTGTCTTGCTACTGGCTCCCTCATCAATGTGTTAAATAAAATCCAACATGTACTGATCATGAATTACATGAAAATTATGTTTCTTAACAAAATTTCACTTTGACACTAGGTGGAGGAGTATGGATTTCCTTTATACTTTATTATTGAAAATGTCCTCAATTGACCTACAACATATTAATAATCTGAAAATATAAATGTCTATTTAAAAAATACAGTGTATAAAAACCTATTTAGCTTCATGATGTCATATGCATGCAAGATTTTGAATACCATACAAAGGAATCTGTTTAAACTGAAGATGAAACAACTTTGCAGCTGATAGTGGGTTTTTGTTTTCTTACCCATCAGAAACAAAGTGATGCAAACAAAAAAAAGAAATAAAGTTCAGAAATATGAAAAAGGCATGAGTATTGACATGCGCTTATTGTGAATGTGATGAGAGAGGTACGCCAGAACAGAGAGTTCGATTCATTACACTCCTTTCTCATACTATAAATGAAAGAATAACAAATACTGGCTAAAATTTAATAACTTCCATGGCCAAGATACACACTATAATTTGGACATTATTCCCTTTGATAACCTTTCTCCTCAGGCACTGTGAAGACAGATTAAAAATTAGTAGTTCAGATAGGAATTGGACCAGAAATTTCAGCTCCTCTTGTAAGAGACACTCCACATTCACTAAAGCTCTGACAGTTGCAAATACTCCCTGTGGCCAACTCTGGAATGAGTCTGTTCTAACTGAGCCCTCTGGGGTGTTGAGCCACTAGCAGAAGTGAGGACTATGAAGGCCAAGGGCTCAGTTGCAAGCTACTAAATAATGCTGCTTCCCCAAATTTTATTCCTGTGTGAACTTTCAGTAAGAGGAGGGGTGCCCAAAAGTGGCACATCAGAGGTATCTGCAGTTCCTATCTCAAAAACATACCCCTTCCACCTATTCCACAAATTATACAGTAACCCTTGATCTTGAACTGCTTCTCCTTTCTTTTTAATTATAAAATCTTAGAGGAGACTTAAGACTGTTTACACTTCTAAGTCTGTTCCTATGTCAGAATACTGATAGTGAATTCTGCAGTGTGAAACTTGGGGTGAAAGAAAGGAAAGAAAAAGGCTCGGAAGAAGGTGATGCTGGGAAAGGAGGGAAGTCCCTAATCATTTCTTTGTTTCATCCCCACTTCATCAGTTTTCTTTTCCCATTAGTCTGCATGCTGCTGCTGCTGCTGCTAAGTCGCTTCAGTTGTGTCCAAAACTGTACGACCCCATAGACAGCAGCCCACCAGGCTCCCCTGTCCCTGGGATTCTCCAGGCAAGAACACTG
>NW_024070207.1:102197604-102256837 GCF_014754425.2 Oryx dammah | reverse complement strand
TGGGATTCTCCAGGCAAGAACACTGGAGTGGGTTGCCATTTCCTTCTCCAATGCATGAAAGTGAAAAGTGAAAGTGAAGTTGCTCATTCGTGTCCAACTCTTCGTGACCCCATGGACTGTGGCCTACCAGGCTCTTCCATCCATGGGATTTTCCAGGCAAGAGTACTGGAGTGGGGTGCCATTGCTCTCTCCAATTAGTTTGCATAATGAGCATCAATTATTTATTCCCCTTCAAAATGTCCCAATGTTTCCTGATTATTAAGGGGAAAAAAAATTTGGCCTTAATAAATAGGACTTCATTCTAAACTAAGTAAATCAGACTCGGCACTGACTGTGCTGTGTCCCTCAGTCATGTCCGACTCTTTGCAATCCCATGGATTGTAGCCCGCCAGGCTCCTCTGTCCTTGGGATTCTCCAGGCAAGAATACTGGAGTGAGTTGCCATGCCCTCCTCCAGGGGATCTCTCCAACCCAGGGATCGAACCCAGGTCTCTGGCATTGCAGGTTGGATTCTTTACCATCTGAGCCATCGGGGAAGCCCTAACATAAGGCAAACCACAAATTAAATTTCAAATTTTCAAAGAGCCACATCAAAAAAATTACTTTTAATAATATATTTGTTTTACTTTAATATGACAAAATAGTATCATTTTCACCTGCAATGAGATAGTTTACTTCCTTTTATGTTAGTTTTAAGTCTTCAAAACTCAGCATGTGTTTTACACTCATAATTCATCTTAGGACTAGCTGCATTTCAGTATTTCATATGATTGGTGGCTATTGAATCAGACATGGCAGCACCAGAGAGAGGCCTAATACTGTGATTCTTATGATCAGGAAACTTTGGAAAACACATCTCTATTTGGAGGAGACCCAAGAACTCATTCAATGAATATACTTTTCTCAATAACAAAGCTTGGATTAGCTCAGTATTAATGTGATGCTGTTAGAACTTACAATATACTCAAGAACTTTAGCACTCACACAAATGCAACACTTAAAAGTGAGGTAGAGCATAGGAATTTGGAAAAATATTGCTCATGGTAAAAATACTTATTCCATTACTGTACAAATGGACCATTAATGACTACATCACTGCCTCAGTTTGGGGTTTCCTTTCTTAAAATTTATTTTGAATTGAAGAATTGGGGTTTCCTTTTAGTGAATGAAGCTATTTCTGTGCGAACTATAGAACACCCTGACCCAGGAGGTGACGGCTGGATTTCTTTCTAGAACGTTCCTTAACTTTCTACAATTTAGATTTAAATAAAAAGAATAATTCTTATTTAATTTAGTTATTTGAGAAATAAATGAAAAAAATGAATGAAGTGGTGATCAGGCAAGCAAAGCCAAAGACTGTGTAGGGAAGATGCTAAGGGTAACTTCCAACTCCTGTTATAGCTCTAATTTTTTAACTTAGGGGATGACCCTTCATCTCTCACACCCTTCATTCTTCCCTCCTCTCTTTCCATCTTCTTCATGGGTGACCCTATCTCGTAGCTCCTTGGCAATTTGCCTATGGCTCTTTCTGATTGTCAGGTAATAGCCAACAAGATACAGAGAAAGTCATTCCCTTCTCTTACTCATCAACAGTTCTGTGCAATGAGCGGTTTGGGCTTCCAAGTTTCCACCAGCCAGAAGGAAGAAATTACTTAGAAGTGCTAAATGATTATTGCAGTGTTGACAGTTATAGATAATGAGGGACCATATTTCTCAAAGAGGAATATTTATTTTGAAAGAAGAAATTAAAGATGGGAATATTACTACACAGACCTTCCTTTATTTCTCCTTTGGGAACTCTACGAGAGTGTATACTTGTTTGTTTCACTACCAGATCCCTGTTTCTCGGAATAGTATTTAGCACATCATAGGTCCTCTACAAATATTTGTTTAGTTATATATTGAGAGAGTTACTTGGTGGAATCTAACCAGCAAAGAGCCCATGCTGATACCCATTCTGTAGTATTGCCTCTTTTGGAAGCAAGGGCTTAATATCTGATTTGAGGAAAGCTGACAATGATATAAAAAATAACCAATTTTGGCCCTATTTTTTAAAATTAATTTGATCTTTTAATGTGAGATTCTTGATTCCCTATGACCACAATGAGTTCATCTTAATCACATGTGCTGCCTTATTTTCAAGCAAAAAACACACAACACCTCCAGATGGATACTTAAGTAGAAATAAACCATTTAAAATGTGTTTACATGTGGAATGTCTAGAAAGAAAATAAGCATAACAGGACCACAAAATCTGTCATGTATGTTCCTCTAATAACAATTTGAGGATGCACTGTTTCAAGTATGCTAAACTACTTCAAAGTGAAATATGTATGCAGGTCAAGAAGCAACAGTTAGAACTGGACATGGAATAACAGACTGGTTCCAAATAGGAAAAGGAGTATATCAAGGCTGTATATTGTCACCCTGCTTATTTAACTTATATGCAGAGTACATCATGAGAAACAGTGGACTGGAAGAAACACAAGCTGGAATCAAGATTGCCGGGAGAAATATCAATAACCTCAGATACACAGAAGACAACACCCTTATGGCAGAAAGTGAAGAGGGACTGAATAGCCTCTTGATGAAAGTGAAAGAGGAGAGTGAAAAAGCTGGCTTAAAACTCAACATTCAAAAAACTAAGATCATGGCATCTGGTCCCATCACTTCATGGCAAGTAGATGGGGAAACAATGGAAACGGTCACAGACTTTATTTTCCTGGCCTCCAAAATCACTGCAGATGGTGACTGTAGCCATGAAATTAAAAGATGCTTGTTCCTTGGAAGAAAAGCTATGACCAATCTAGACAGCATATTAAAAAGCAGAGGCATTACTTTGCCAACAAAGGCTCGTCTAGTCAAAGCTCTGGTTTTTCCAGTAGTCATGTATGCATATGAGAGTTGGACAGTAAAGAAAGCTGATTGCTGAAGAATTGATGCTTTTGAACTGTGGTGTTGAAAACTCTTGAGAGTCCCTCAGTTATCAAGGAGATCCAACCATTCCATCCTAAAGGAAATCAGTCCTGGATATTCATTGGAAGGACTGATGCTGAAGCTGAAACTCCAATACTTTGGCCAGCTGATGTGAAGGTCTGACTCATTGGAAAAGACCCTGGTGCTGGGAAAGACTGAGGGCAGGAAGAGAAGGGGACAACAGAGGATGAGATGGTTGGATGGCATCACCAACTCGATGGACATGAGTTTGAGCTAGCTGCAGGAGTTGGTGATGGACAGAGAAGCCTGGCGTGTTGCAGTCCATGGGGTTGCAAAAAGTTGGACATGACTGTAACTGAACTGAAGCTACAACTTGCCTTACAAAGTTCTCACCAAAATTATAGTGTAAAAATCTAGGAAGTACAAAAGAAACCATAAGTGTCCCAAACAAAGCTTATCTTCAAAACTTCCACTTTTGTCCAGACACTCTTCTACTAAAATACATTCAGTAACTGTTATTTATATGCTAAAACACAGACTTGGGCATGGATCTTACAATGTCCTTCACAAAGAGTTCCAAATTTGCCTGTCCAGTCTGAGCAAACACCATCCACCTGGGAACCTGAGTTCCCTAAGCTATTGCCACTTAAAGTCATTTCCATTCTCCTAACAGAAAACAAATAGGAACTAAAGAACCTCTTGATGAGGGTGAAAGAGGAGAGTGAAAAAGCTGGCTTAAAATTCAACATTCATAAAACAAAAACCATGGCATCCAGTCCCATCACTTTATGGCAAATAGATGGGAAACAATGGAAACAGTGACAGATTTTCTTTTCCTGGGCTCCAAAATCACTGCAGGTGGTGACTACAGCCACAAAACTAAAAGCTGCTTGCTCCTTGGAAGAAAAACCATGACAAACCTAGACAGTGTATTAAAAACAGAGAGAGACATAATTTTGCTGACAAAGGTCCGTCTAGTCAAAGCTATAGTTTTTCCTGTAGTCATGTATGGCTGTGAGAGTTGGATCAGAAAGAAGGCTGAGTGTCAAAGAATTGATATTTTCCAGTTGTGATATTGGAGAAGATTCTTGAAAGTCCTTTGATAAGGTTTTTCTTAGAGAACATCAGCTGTTGCTACACACAGATTTGTCTTCTTGGCTGCTTACCAAATTCTGGCCTCCTACCAAAATCCTGCTTTTATTTCAAATCATGGGTGCTCTTGTATCTACTGTTCCCTCAATAATAGACATCTTATAAAGAAAAGTGAAAGTGAAAGTCACTCAGTTTTGTCTGCCTCTTTGTGACCTCATGGACTATATAGTCCATGGATTTTTCCAGGCCAGAATACTGGAGTGGGTAGCCTTTTCCTTCTCCAGGGGATCTTCCCAACCCAGGAATCAAACCTGGGTCTCCTGCATTGCAGGCAGATTCTTTACCAGCTGAGCTACCTGGTAGCTCATAAAGGATCTCCCAAATCTATATCTCAGTAGGAGATTAATATGACAATGTAATTGAAAGTGCTTCATAAATTGGAAAGTGCATTATGTTATGACTAATGTTATTGTCATCATTAACAAGTCTAACATCATCTCTAATAATAAAAATAACTTCTAATATTCTGATTTTGATGAACTATGGGTCAAATGATAACCCATAGCAATAAAGAGGTTATGCGTCACCCATATTGTTAATGACATAAGATGGGTTTAATTAGGGTTATAGTGATCACTAAATACCATTTTTACAGATGAAAGAAGTTTCATTTTTATTACTTAATATCCTTAAGGCCTCTTAGGAGGGCCTGGCCCTATACTGAGTGGTGGATATTATTCTCTTTATTAGTTTCCACAATACTTATTAGACAGAGCTGTGATTTAATTTGTTCTTAACATTTTAAACTTCTGGCTGATGGTCAGTAAGCCACATAATATTCAGATTCCAAGGCCTTTAGTTATTTGCTTGTGATTTGGAATAAAATTATTTAATTGTTCTAAGTCATAAAAGTTATAAGTATAATGTTACTACTTCCTGTTTTTTATTGAGAATCACATCAAATAATATTTCTTATAATCTTTAAATATAAAGGAACTAAAAGCAACTTTAAACACTACTGCAATTAAATAAATAAATATTACTATAAATATTAATTAAATAAGTATTGTGTTGTATCTTTCTGGACTTGTTTTTGTAAATGTGGTTTTATACCATCTTCCCTACTTATCCATTTCTAAACTGGCTTCTTAATTTTTTAAAAACTAATATTTTTCCCTTATACTCATCATATTATCACAATTATTTTGACAATCAGAAATAACACACACACATAATTATAACAAAAAATCAGTGAAATAATACTTTCCTCTGTGTGATGAACCCTGAAAATTTCTATTTTGCTTCACTAAATAGAGATCCTTATTGTGTCCCAATTAAACCACAATTTCTCATAACACCTTCACTTTTTAAATGTTTTCCCCTTTTTCTGGACGTAGGCTTTCCCCCTTACCTACACTTACTCCTTGGAAGGAAAGTTATGACCAACCTAAATAGCATATTCAAAAGCAGAGACATTACTTTGCCAACAAAGGTTCATCTCATCAAGGCTATGGTTTTTCCAGTAGTCATGTGTGGATGTGAGAGTTGGACTATAAAGAAAGCCGAGCACCAAAGAATTGATGCTTTTGAACTGTGGTGTTGGAGAAGACTCCTGAGAGTCCTTTGGACTGAAAGGAGATCCAACCAGTCTATCCTAAAGGAGGTCAGTCCTGAGTGTTCACTGGAAGGACTGATGTTGAAGCTGAAACTCCAGTACTTTGGCCACCTGATGTAAAGAACTGAATCATTTGAAAAGACCCTGTTGCTAGGAAAGATTGAAGGCAGGAGGAGAAGGGGATGACAGAGGATGAGATGGTTGGATGGCATCACCGACTCAATGGAGATGAGTTTGAATAGACTCTGGGAGTTGGTGATGGACAGGGAGGCCTGGCGTGCTGTGGTCCATGGGGTCACGAAGAGTCGGATGCAGCTGAGCAACTGAACTGAACTGAGGCTTCCCTCATCTTCTTTCCTGTGAAGCACTTCCAAATATTCTAGTCAATTAGTCAATCCTTTTCTCGTGTTTTCCCCAACACCTGTTATTGTACATATCTCTATTACACCTCTTAGATGTTATTTTAGTTGCTTAAATATCCCTCTACTGAATATACGATTGATGTTTCAATTGTTTAAATGTCCATCAACTTTAGTGAAGCTTGACTTCTCTGTGAGTAGACTGGAATTTTGTTAATTTTTATGTCCTAAGCACCTAGCACAGGGTCTGACAGAAAGTAGCTCCAAGGTAAAAGTTTGCTGAATACATGTATTGATTTTAAAGCTTAATTGAAATAGAAGGAATTGCTAGTGGTAAACGTTCAAACATAGTGGTGCTACACAGTTTCTCCAAAATAAGGGTAATTTCATGGACAGATCCATCCCTCAGGTAGGACATCTAATTGAATAGACTCCCAGCCTTGTGCATGGGAGTGGTTGGTGTCATGGACTCCTCTTATTTGAACATCATTACAATTCTATTTCAAAATTTATGTTCTTCATGATATCCCAAAGAGATTATGAAGGATTTGAAGAGTTCTGTCTCCTTAGATGACAGTATCTTGGGTGGTTATGTACTGGTTGAATTGCCCTGAATACTCTTTTAGGGATAGTCCTGATTTTAAGATAAAAATTGCAAAATCCTATAAACTACGGATTGGTAGTGTTGGCTTATTACAGCATGTGGATCTTAAACAAAGGTTTACAAGCCTCTGTTAAGCCATGCTGTGTAGCTTATTATTTTTTAAACAATTGTATTGTTTTAAAGTTAAGGCTGTTTCAGCAATCCATTGTTAATATTTAAAAATACATATATTGCCCTTTTGTAAGCACATACAAGTGTCATATATTATTTAAAAACAAATAGAAATTCAAGGGTAAAATGTTTGAAAATGTATTATTTAAAAATAGCAGTAAAAGGGATTTTCAAAATAAATCCATGTTAACTAGGATTTACAATACAATATAAGCCTGTACTATTAGTTGTAATGCCAGGATTTGGATAACTATGCTGGAACATTAAATTTATTCCTTTTCACAGCCTGCAGACATTTTAATGTCTGAGTAGCAATAAGAACAAATTACCTAAAAACTTTTAATAGTGTATAATAAATTAAGACTGAATGGTAATGCAAAAGTGGGTACAACAGGATGAAATTATGAATCTCATATAATGATCCAACAACACTTAAAGTGTGAAAACAACATTGGTATTCTGGAATATACGACCACAGTTGATCCTAATTGTTTTTCTCCTGTCAAATAGAAATTGCACATCAATCTCAAAGTATTGCACACTGTTCATTACATGCAAATGGTTATGCTGTGCAGGCTCTCCAAGGGTACTCAAACGTATTTACAAAAGGAACCACACTAGAAGAAGAGTTTCTCTGATGACCCTCGGTCTCCATTAGAGTTCTTTACATATAAGCAATAGAAACTGTCTCTGCCAGTAAGGAAATCCACAATCAGGAAATGGAGTTCAGAGGATGGAAGGGAAAATCAAAGAATCAAACTTGGGACAATCAGGACTCTAGAGGGTGCCCACAGCAAGGGTTGCTTGTTGGTGTTGACTAGGCATTCTCTTTAGAACGGACAAAGTCCAAATTTATCTCTTATCTCAAGTTTAAAAGTCTCAGGAAAGAATATGATTGGCCCAGCTTGAGTCCTATGCTTAGGACCATAGAGGTGATAGGAGAAATGCTCTGGCAGAACAATCTCAAGAACTCTCCTGGACAAAACACTTGATTTATTGTCCCATGAAGACTGCTCAGGTACTCAAGAGGACCTGGCAGTACTATCAGTACGGATAATAGTTTCTATATTCTCTGCAAAATGGCTAAGCCCACCACACACTACTTATGTGGCTTTAAAATCTCTTTTTATTTTTAATCTTACCCCTTCTCCTAATGCATGGAGTTGGAAGTTGACTCTAATAACAAGTCTATTTTGATTTATGTTTTCTTACTATGACTTTTAGTGTATTTGATAATCATGGTTGAAGTCTATTTTACTGTTATCTCAAGCAACAAAGAATATTTAAAGAGAGGGTAAGAAGGACCCTTATACTTTTATTGCAACTTTTTATTACTCTATTACTCTATCTCCTAAAGCAAAAGTTAATAAACTTTTCTGTAAAAAGCTACATAGTTCATATTTTGGCCTTTGTGAGCCAGGCAGTCTCCATGGTAACCACTTATCTTTGCCTTTGTAGCCAGAAAGCAGTTATAGATAGTAAATAAGTGTGGTTGGGTTCCAATAAAACTATTTGCAAAAACAGGCAGCTAGCAGGATTTGGCCCCATAAGATACCTTTTCTGGAGAATTTAATATTCACAGTGTCAATAATATTTAGCGTATTATGTATTATATCAAACTCTTTTAATTGTCAGACATCTGAAGGATGTCATAGGTGAGATATTTACACTAATAATGATCAGTTCAGTGTTCCACATGGAGTTCTAGAGCCTATGGTAGGAATATTAGTTTGTTTCAGGTTGAATTATTCCTCAAAATGAATCCAATTAAGTAAAATGAATGACTATATCTAGGACAAGGAGGGCACTAAAACTTTGAGGACTCTAAAGCTATAAAGTAAAATTATTTATTGACAAATAGAAAGTAATTGTAAGCCAATAAAATCTCAAGGGGAAATATGCCACCACGTGGTCTGATATGCAGTCATATTAGACTTCTCTACTATCTTTCACTCACGCATGTCCCTGAATCTTTCCTCCTTACTAGTTTTGATCAGAATAGCCTAATACAAGTTTACTGCCAGTAAAGTGCTGTCAACTCCAGCTTCACAAGAGAACAAGAATTTTAAAATTTGTTAACTATGATGTTTGCAAACAACCCTGATCTCTGGCTTGTACCTATAATTTGGTTCTACAGTAGGAAGATTCACCATTCTTATGACTAGATACTTGCTATTCAGCTTGATGAATAGTTCATCCTGAACCAACTCATCTGTGAACAGGCCTCTTGTACTATAATTTGTCAATTTTATCATCGTTCAAAATTTACAACTCATGTCAGAACATTTTCTCAGTCTCTTTGTATGACTTGTTCAGAGCGAGCTCTCTCCTTATGCTGCCTTTCATCATATTGCTCTTTTCTGTTTCCTAAAATCTTCTCCCAGTTGACTTTGGGAATCCCAGCAGTGTTACAGAGAGTGACAAGTCTGACTCTCTGCGACTCCATGGACTGTTGCCCACCAGGCTCCTCTGTCCATGGGATTTTCCAGGCAAGAATACTGGAGTGGGTTGCCATTTCTTTCTCGAGGGGTTCCTTTCAACCCAGGGATCAAATGTGCCTCTACGTCTCTTGCATTGGCTGGCGGATTCTTTACCACTTGCACTACCTAGGTAAGAAATTCTTAACTGCTGTAGAAAAACACTTATTTTGCTACACTGGCTCCAGTGTTAACATGTTGTCATGCATTTCTACCTTGGCCTTCATATGCTGATGCTGGAGCTGAAACTCCAATACTTTGGCCACCTGATGTGAAGAATTTACTCCTTGGAAAAGACCCTGATGCTGGGAAAGATTGAAGACCGGAGGAGAAGGTGACAACAGAGGACGAGATGGTTGGATGGCATCACTGACTCAATAAACATGAGTTTGAGTAAGCTCTGGGAGCTGGTGATGGACAGGGACGCCTGCCTGGTGTGCTGCAGTCCATGGGGTCGCAAAGAGTGGGACACAACCAAGTGACTGAACTGAACTTTATGTGCTGAACACATGAGGCTGTGAGCTTACTAAAGGAAAGGGGACACTTTGTCAAGTTTGTATCCCTAGTCACAAGCCAAGTGCCTCCCTTGCACACAGTAGGCTGACACTAAACGTTCATTGAATGAATTTTGATATTTATGATATACTCAAAGGATCAGAGACTAGAAGCCATCATATTGTTAAACTGTCAGCAAATATGAGAGTTTCAAGTATTCTGTACAAAGAAGAGAGGGTGGCTCCATGAAAGGAAGACTTTCCTGCATAGAAGATGGGGTA
Organism: Oryx dammah; assembly: GCF_014754425.2. NCBI lineage: Eukaryota > Metazoa > Chordata > Mammalia > Artiodactyla > Bovidae > Oryx > Oryx dammah. The sequence goes on along the minus strand of NW_024070207.1, from coordinate 102,246,807 downwards.
AAAATGGCAGAAAGGACAAGTTTGGGGATAGTTTGTTTAGGCAAATAATATGATGAAAATATAATTCATTTATCCAATTATTCATTATAATGAATATAATATGTTACATGTATGAAAAGATTGTTCTAGGTACTGAGGGTATATTGGGAACCATGAAACACAAGGTCCCTGCAAGATTTGCATTCTGGTAGGAACTAGAGAAAATAAATGTGCATATATTAAAATTTCAAAAAATGACAGTGTTATGATGAAACTGAAGCAGGATAATTTGGAGATAAATTAAGCCTGTGTGTATGTGGCCTTTTTAAAATAGGAGAATTTACAAAAAGCATATCTGAGAAGATAACATCAGAACACAGATATATGTAAGTAAAGAGAAGTCACAAAAGTCCTCAGAGGGAGGGAATTAGGACACAGGGGATAAAGACTAGGGATAGGGTAGAACTTCTAGCAAAAAGGAAAACAAATTTAATGGAAGGAACTAGCATTAGAAGGAATAGGAATAAGGTATGTGAGGAGAGACAGCAATGAGATCAGAGTGGCTGGAACATCCTCTTTGCAAAGTATTGTACATAAAACTTACCAAATGGCACCCCACTCCAGTACTCTTGCCTGGAAAATCCCATGGACGGAGGAGCCTGGTAGGCTGCAGTCCATGGGGTCACTAAGAGTCGGACACTTACTGAACGACTTCACTTTCACTTTTCACACATTGGAGAAAGAAATGGCAACCCACTTCAGTGTTCTTGCCTGGAGAATCCCAGGGACGGCAGAACCTGGTGGGCTGCCGTCTGTGGGGTCACACAGAGTTGGACACGACTGAAGTGACTTAGCAGCAGCAGCATTAATCTTATTTTTCATTAAATAATTTCTGTTTCACAATGCTTCTATGTTGATGTGAGCGGGGTTTTCTCCCCCCAGTTTGGAGTTTGCAATTTGTATGCTTCACTTTATTTACGTATTTTTCATAGATTCTTACTCTCCTGATAATTTATTACTCTAAGAATGGGGATCCCTTGGGGATGATGTGTTTTCATGCATTTTAAGCAGCTCTTTACTGCTATGGCTATTACAATAACTTATATAGTTTCAGTTCTTATTTCTTTTCCATAATGTATAGCAATTTTTCATCTTAAACATACCATGCTGCACAACAGAACTTGAAGAACAAGCCATTGAGATTATCCAATTATTTTAATATACTTATTTTACAAAAGACATTTGATAGGCAACAACTTAGAGCCCCTCTCTGACTTTCCATCCTTTGCTAAACTCCCTATAAATCTGTTACTACTTCTGAAAAGATGCATAGGAGCCAAGAAGTTACAGAGGAGTTTCTAAGCAGCAATAAAAGGCAAACAATATTTACGTAAGAATGAAATGCCCAACTGTTTAACTGTATTAAGAGACTGAATTCTCATGCCTCTACCAGCTAATAACATTGGAAAGCTTACTTTAAGATGCATTCCCATACTTATACATCACTGTAACCCTAAAGCAAGGGACTAGAGACAAATTATCTTTGCAGCAAATTTTCATGTTGATTCCCTTATGTTAGTGTACATCCTCCAGTTACAAAAACCAGGGGAGCTTTGAGACCACCAAATACAGTTTTATGAAATTTTATTACTGCTGGGGAAATATAAAAGGCCAGCAATTATATGAATTATTCTTAACACTGAGGTCCCAATGAAGGGCAACAGATGGCAGAAATTTTTACTCAAATGATTTTTTCCCATCAAAGTCTCTATCAGCATTTGAGTCCCAGCAGTGTAACTGTTAAGAAGCCCTCAAACTCACCAGCCAGCTGGTAAAATCAGCACTATAAAAACCAACTCTACAGAAAACACGCTTGTATTCAATTTGGTCTTTTACATCATATGCCTTTTTTCTAGATAGCCTTTGATTTACTCCATATTTCAAAGTCAGTTATCTCCAGGAGAGTCCTTTGGGGGAGTACCTTACTAATTAGGTATTAAATATATCCAAATAAAAATACAAAAATTCACTATAGCAGATAGTGTCAGTGACCTATGCACATTTATTCAACATTCTTTGTTTCTGGGCAAGCCAGTGATTTTTCAGTGATGGTGTCTGCCACTTGAGGGCTTTCTAGGCTGTAAGCTCAGAAAGCAAGGTGAGGACAATTACAAAGTCTAGGTATCTCCTTTAAGAGGAAGATAGCTTTTTTTTTTTTTTTAAATGAACTCACTTGTCTCAAATGTTGGAGCAAGAGTTATCCAGCTCCAATGTATTCTTGGAATCTAAACTTGTAAGAACTGGGTCCTTTACAAAGTGCTTTGGAATTTTCCTCTATCACAAATAGCCAATGTAAGGCAGAGCTGAAGAGCAGCTAAAATTGTCTATGACTCTCTTTTATATGCTTCTTTCTTTGCCTTCCCTTTGCCAACTCCAAGAAGCTAGTGCCTTTTCCCTTGATTTATTTTCTCATCTGAGAGATCACAGTAATATTATAATGATATAATTTATATGTAATTTTTCATTCTCCATGCAAATTTCTAATTTGAGAAAAGAAAAAAGTGCATTTTTCTTAACTAGACAATGAATTTAAACTATTATTTTGAGATTTGATGGTGAACATAAACATTATGATATGACATACTTAATTCATGTTATTTAAGTATCTATAATCACAATGAATTAAAGTGTATCATTATGTTACAAAGCTAAGTTTTTAACTGTACTTATTTACAGCAGTACATAAAAATATATTGTACTTCTATTATACAATATATATTAGAAAGGAGTGAAACACAGTAGTAATGTTGAAAGATATACTAGAAGACTAACTTTAAGAAGATATTTTGCCTAAAAACAGCAGATAACTAATGCCACAACAACACATTGCTGCTTTATTCCCTATGCTTACCATTCACTAATTTAAAGCCGAAGAAGTTTTATCTAAATAATCCTACTTCTGTTTATTCCTGAAGTGAATTTCAAATAGGAATTTAAGATTTCAAGGCCTCCTGCTTGCTCATGGTAATGTTTTTATAAAGGACTGTTAACTTTTAATACAGTTCACTAAGTAGCACCATCTAATCAAATCAACAGGCTTCATATCCACTAGTAGAAAGGTAGCCCACCTTTTAAAATACTCAATCTAATTTTGATTTTTATTAGTTCTACTGTCAACTTCTAGAATTTTCAACTCCATTAAAATAACAGCCCATGCTTTAAAACTGATTTCTTTCTACTCTAGAAGAACATGTAGAGCTAAATGTCAGCATGTTATGATTTCCACTTTTCTGTTTTCACTCAATGTACTTGTTGGCTCACCAATTCACTCCATCACTAGATGAGTTGACATTATTTTTGTAACTTTCCTTCATGGTGCTTAGCTTTCCCTTTGAAAACTCTCATGAACATTTACTCTTGTTAGTTCTAAAAGGAGGTAAACATGCCAGCTTTCTGAGAAAGATTTGTTTGGTTAAAGTGGAATTTCCCTCACTTTTTAATCCAAGAGTTATACTTTGAGAAAATGTAATAAGACATAAAAATAAGCATTATTGAAAATACCTGGTTATTTAATTTGTACTTCAGATGTTTGGGGATAGCAATTCAGTAAATGCACTTCTGTTCTTATAGAAAGAAAGAAGGTGAAAGCTTAGTCGTGTCCGACTCTTTGAGAGCCCATGGACTGTAACCTACCAGACTCCTCCGTCCATGGGATTTTCAAGGCAAGAACACTGGAGTGGGTTGCCATTTCCTTCTCCAGCCTGTTCTCATAGATACAGGTTAATCACTTAGGAAATGTAATTAGTTAGACCAATGTGTAATGAGTAATTATTTTGTGGAGAATGAAATTTTAAGTACTTTATGCACATCTCATTTTTATTATTATTTAGAACAAAACAGATATAGAGAGTTAAGACACTTTATAGGATTCTGTAGCTATTAAAGGAGCTGGAATTTGAACCCACACTTTTTGAATATGGCTTCTAACTTCTTAGCCAATCCTCAGAACTTCTACTATAAGCTAATGTGGCATGTCACTATTTTGTGGATGATAAAATTCTGTATATGCACTCAATCACTGCTTGTTGAATGAATATTTAAGACATACACAAATAACTAAGTGAGCTTATTAACAGACCAATTTTAGTGGCATATCACATGATTGATATTTTCTCATATAAAAATGTGATATTTTTAAAAGATTTCCCATGCTGTATGACATTTTTAGAATATCTTGAAAAATATTAATTAATATACTTAATTTTATCATTCAGTTGTGATGGGGAAAAAATAGCTGAGTTGCATAGAGCCAGGCAATCTTTTCTTTACACTATTGGTAGCAACTTTATTTTGAATAATAACACCAAATGTCAGTAGGGTTTATCTTTTTTAAATTAAAAATAGAAATAAAATGCAACTTAATAGAAGTATATACAGACAAGCTCATAGTGTGTGATGATTTATCATTTTATTTCCTATCTAGACATGATATATGGGCTTCCTTGGTGGCTTACATGGTAAAGAATCCACCTACAATGAGGGAGACCTGGGTTCAATCCATGGGATGGGAATATCCCCTGGAGGAGGTCACGGCAACCCACTCCAGTATTCTTGCCTGGAGAATTCCCACCTACAAAGGAGCCTGGCGGGCTGCAGTCCATGGGGTCGCAAAGAGTTGGACACAAGTGAGCAACTAAGCATAGCACAGACACATTTACTGAAACTCATACACATGAGGTTTTAAACATCAGTGTACCCTTGTAAATATCTGTTTAGTACATGGCCTACTTGGTTGATATTCCTCAAAGTAACTATTACAAGTTCAGGGCAATAAATCTGTCTGCTGCCAACTTGTAGCATCTACATTTTGTTTCCTAAAATAATCCCTCATCAAAAACTTAGATCCTCTTATTCATTGTTGGGATTCCCTGGTGGCTCAGTGATGAAGAATCCGCCTGTCAATGCAGGAGATGCAGGTTCAACCCCTGGGTCGGGAAGACACCGTGGAGTAGGCAGGGTCCACCCACTCCAGCATTCTTGCCTGGAGAATCCCATGAACCTAGAGGAGCCTCGTGGGTTACGGTCCATGGGCTCACAAGAGAGTAGGACATGACTGAGCTACTAAACAACAACGAGAATAATTCATTGTTAGTTAATCAATAATGATAATGACCAAGAGAGCTGAAATTACCAGATTTCATTTGTCTTATCAATGGATATGCCTGATAGTGTCTTTCTGGACCCTTTTCTGAGACTTAACAGACTAGAAAGATAACCTCAGGTTTCTTGAATGTATGTGTGTCTATGCAGGTATACACAAGTGTATATGCATGATTTTGGACCTCTTAATCACAGGGGGAGCGAGAAAGGACACTGTAACTGTTTAGAAGATTTGTGTTGTCATTCACAGTTCCTTAGCTAGAAAAACTTTTTCCAAGTATAAAATAAGTTCCTTTTATACTTTATGTACTGTGTGCTCTGCTTAGTCTCTCAGTTGTGTCCAATTCTTTTTGACCACATGGACCAGAGCCCTCCAGGCTCCTCTGTCCATGGGGATTCTCCAGGCAAGAATACTGGAGTGGGTCGCTATGCCCTCCTCCAGGGGATCTTCCCAACCCAGGGATCGAACCGAGCACTCCTATGTTGCAGGCAGATTCTTTACTGTCTGAGCCACCAATGAATGAGTAAAAAAACAGACTAAAATAGTTTTTTAAAAAATTATCCAATTAAAGGAAACAAAGTTCTGGTGAAATATTCACTTACATCTAAATCCCACTGTGAAGAAATAGAGACCTTTAGTCATTCTCAAGGCAATTAAAATTATTATATATTGAATAGCTTTAAGATTGTATAGAGCACTTCCCCAGTGGTTCAGTGGTGAAGAACCGGCCAACAATGCGGGAGACCCAAGTTGGGTCCCTGGCTCAGAAAGATTCCTTGGAGGAGGGCATGGCAACCCACTCCAGTATTCTTGCCTGAAGAATTACATGGACAGAGGAGCCTGGAGGACTACACTCCAAAGGGTCACAAAGAGTTGGACATGACTGAAGCAACTTAGCATGCATTCATGCAAGATTGTATAGAAGCAAACATAATAAAATATCAAATGACATTAAAATTGTTTTGGACTTCTGCCTCTGGCCTACACTAGATTTAACTTCTTGGCTAAAAATTTTAAAAAATGAACAAAATGTATAAAACAGTACTTTTTAAAAGACACTGGACACTGGGTAATTAAAATCAGTCATCTCTGAGAAATTAGAAACAAATGAGAACAAATGAGGTGAGCCCTACAGTTGCCCCAGCTTACTCTCTGAATAGAGTTCCAAGCTATGACAGAGGACAAGGGCAGAAAACCAGGGGGTCTTCTTTAGATGAGGAGATGGAGCTGGGTATCAAAGGAAACCGAAGTGGCTAGAGTCACAGGGCAGAGCATCAGAGAGGGGACAGATATACAGAGAATAAACACTGGAGATTTGCAGAAAGCACGCTTCCAGTTTCCAGTTAAATCCTAACCAGTTCCCATATGACAAATGAAAATGAAAGTGAAAGTCGCTTAGTTGTGTCCAACTCTTTGCGACCCCATGGACTATATAGTCCCATGGATTTCTCTAGGCCAGAATATTGGAGTGGGTAGACTTTCCCTTCTCCAGGGGATCTTTCCAACCCAGAGATCAAATCCAGGTCTCCTGCATTGCAGGCCGATTCTTTACCAGTTGAGCCACAAGCGAAGCATAAGAATACTGGAGAAGGTAGCCTATCCCTTCTCCAGCAGATCTTCCCAACCCAGGAATCAAACTGGGGTCTCCTGCATTGCAGGTGGATTCTTTACCAACTGAGCTACCAGGGAAGCCCGACAACAAGAAACTACCAATGTCAAGGGAAAGAACTATACAAAGTAATTAAAGCAAACAATCACCAGAGCTCACATATGGCTGGGAGAGTACCCGTTCCTGCCAGACACAGTGGAAAACATCATACAGGAATATCAGAGCGAGTATTCAGATGGGTTTTGCTTCAGTAGTGGGGAAAATTTAGCCCTAGATTTTAGGTTGTTCTGCTCAAAATTCAAAGTATACAAGTAATACACTCCAAAGATCAAACTATTTCCAAACAAACATAACTATGTTTCAGGACAAAGGTCAACAATATTTATCTGAACAAATATATCAAGCACTCAACAAGTTAAAATTCACATCTGGTATCTAATCAAAAATTACCAGTTGTCCAAAGAAGCAGGAAAATAACACTCATAGAAGGGAGAAAAAATAATTGGAATTGACCCAAAATAGACAGAGATGATAGTACTGGTAGACAAGAAACATTATAACTGTTATTGTAACTGTATTCCATATTTTCCAGAAGGTAAAGATTGAATGTTGAGGTCTGTTAAGATATTAACATGGAAAATGTTAAAATTCTTATATCACATTTCAGCAATGTATTGAATCACACAAGACAACAATGTCTGAGGTTAAAGTTATACACTAGATGAGATAAACCACAGACTAGATAAGCTAAAAAAATAGATTGGCCCATTTGACAATAGGAATTTTTAAAAATGAATTACAGAGAAAAAAAGACTGAAAATAAAAAGAACAGAACATCAGTGAGTGGCATAATATATGCCATCAGAGTCCCTGGAAAGGGCAAGGAGCAGAAAAATATTATTTTTAAGTAACACCTTTAAAATTTCTAAATTTGATTAAAACTATGAACACACAGATCCAAGAAGCTTAACAGACCACAAGAATAAGAAACATGAAGAAAACTATACCAAGGAATATCATAAACCAATTGCTCAATTCCCCAAAACACTCCCTAATAAACCTTCTATATCCATTGCTGAGTGAGATGACAAGCTGAAATATATACCAATATCCATATCAAAACAACCACTCTCTGTGGAAAGGTAGGTGGGTATATATTTACTTACAATACACCTCTGTAGTGCCTCATTTTTTATAATGAGTATATATTATTTTTATAACAAAACAGATTAATATGTATAACTACCTTGTGACAGACATCTTTCAAAATGGTAAGAGGATTATAAATCTCCCCAAGAATGTCTTATATTTCTTTCTTTAAGTCAGAGACCTGGTGATGCCACATTGGCTCAAAATTCACTTTAGTGCTATCAAAAATATATTTTCTGTATGATGTCAGATTAGAAATCGATGAATTTCCTCTATCTACAATGGTAATGCTGATGAGCATAAAGATTTGATTGACATACACATAATTACACAAAACTTTACAATATTAATTTTCTACATTTACATAGCTTACACGTATATAGGGGTGTATAAATGGTTACTTTCTTAATATCAGAAGGCATCTTTTCTATGCAAAAAATATTTGAAAAAGGAGAATTGTTAAGTTGAAAATGTATTATTTTTATGAAACCAGCATTTTGAAATGCCTGGACTATTTAATGTATTACCCTTTTCTTTGCTTTCATCTGTCTTAATCAATATTTTCTGGCATTCAAAAACTGGTCACAGTTCAAATCTCCTTGACTGAAAATTGCTACCTGAACAATTTGAACTAAAAAATATTGCAAAAGTACCTAAGATTTGGTGTAGTGAACCCAGTATTTCTTATACTTAAGCCATATACTTTATAACCTAAATTATAACCTCCACAATCCACTTTATCTACATAATCAAAAGACACTGCCAGTTGAAATTAAACTGTACGATGGTTATAATCCATATGTTGCATTTCCATTAACAAAACCCATAAAACCGTCAATAAGTACTGCCAATTTACTGTATTGTTTTGGCCTCTGGCCTATCTCAGAAGAAATTTTGTCAGTAGAATATATAGGAATATTGCTACATCACCACAGACTGTCTTTAGGGAAACAGAACTGTAATTTTATAGTGATGGATATTTCTAGTGACTACATTATTGCTAAGTACAGCACAAGTTCTCCTCCTGGACAAAATCCAACATAAGGTAAAAACACACACCGCCCTAAAGCCACAGGACACCCTGCTGTAAGATGCTTCTCTGTATTCAAGATTCAATTACACTTTGCACTTCATCAGATAAACCGGTTATGTCTAGACTCTCATCCTGACACAAAACGTTCCAAAATGATCATCATGACAAGTTCTAGCATGTGCGGTGCTGACAACAAAAGTCAGGAATTATAAATTTCCATCATCCTTCACAACCTGAACTTAAAGAAGTTAAGCAGTCATGATGTTGTGGTGGAGATAAAAACAGTCTGAAAAAAAGAGATTTCAAAAACTTACCTTAAGATACCATTTATATTTGGCATGTTCCCAGTTCTCAGGAATCTGTGTCTTTTTGAGAAAGTGTTCAGCTTCTGTTAGCCATTGATTAAATATCTTCATATCATAATGAAACCGCCGCCATTTTTCAACAGATCTGTCAAATTGCCTAGAAATAAAAATTAGGGATCAAGAAAAATAAATGGATTATATGGACATAGAATATATGCTATTACATTAATAAAGCTATTATTTTGATAGTTTCTCACATTTGTATATGTCAGTTTCAGTTAACATAAATAATACTGAATATAGGATGAATTAAAATATTTGATAAAAGGTTGCCATTTCCCTTTAAAATGAATACACTTTGTGACTGAGACAAAAATAGAGACAATTATGGTGGAATATTAGTGTTTTCTTCCCTATGAGATACTTAATTTTTAATAAAACTTCAGAAATTTAAAAGTACATTAATATCTAATAAATTATTTTGAAGCTAGATACTAAATTTCAAAAGATTTTTTTGGATCAAAAATTAGCTCATAACATCTGTCAATTTCAGTCGTATCTGGAGCTAAAAGCGTGTGCTCATTAAGATCTTCGAGCATTCAGGATGACAGCTGTAACTTCTACATTGGCTTAGATGTGAGAAATCCACCAGTTAGCTGGTGTGCTAGTCTTCCTTTCTCCTTCTAGTTCCACTGTATCCACTAGCATTTTAAATTGTGATGCTGAAGAATTTTGTGAAAGGTAATGTGTCAACATCTCACATGAAAAGAATATTAAGAAGGAAATATTTGGTCATTTCTGGTCACAGAAGAGACTGAGCCAGAAATTATATGAGTCAAGGCTTTATGTTTACGCTAAGAGACTTGCACATAAAAATCACATCAGTAAGTCAGTCAGTTCAGTCGCTCAGTCGTGTCCGACTCTTTGCGACCCCATGAATCGCAGCACGCCAGGCCTCCCTGTCCATCACCAACTCCCAGAGTTCACTCAGACTCACGTCCATCGAGTCGGTGATACCATCCAGCCATCTCATCCTCGGTCGTCCCCTTCTCCTGCCCCCAATCCCTCCCAGCATCAGAGTCTTTTCATAGGCCATTATAAAATAAAAAAATAGCAATAAAACACTGATTTTGGGTCCCCAATCTAGAACAATTACACCAGTATCTTTGGAGGTGGGACCCTGACATTGGTATTTTTAAAAGCACCCAGATGATTCTAATGTACTGACAAGTTGAAAAATACTATACAGTGCAAGTTTTAAAGTCTGTGGGCTCATGATCTACTGGGTCTGCCAGGGCCTGTCCAAATAGGCATTTGCCAGCATGAAACAAAAGCCATCCTGAAAATTCCTGCTTACTGAGTGACCTCACAGTACAGCTGTCTGTACAGTTCTCTGAGATCTATTCTTAAGATGCAACGGATTAGTTTTGAATATCTTGAGGATCTTCTCAGATCTCTACCTTCCCTTAGGAAATTTAAGTAATTTGAGAATCCAAATAGTGTCACAATTCCCTATTGTTTTACTAGGAAAGGAATGGAATTCACATTATAAGCCAAGTACTGGGGTCTGTGGATTTACATATCCCATTCCATTAACTCCTGCAACACCCTCTGCAACATACCAATTATTATTCCCATTTTTCACTGGAGAAAGGTGAGATGCTGAGTAAGTTACCAAAAGGTAAATAGATATTAAATGGCAGACCTGAATTCTAACTCAGATCTCTCTGGTTCCAGCGGTGTCTTTTAGCACCTTACATTAAATTTTCTGGGATTTCCTTTTTTCAAGAGGAATTTTCACCAAATTAAACAATTCAAGGTGATAGTTGTAAGGCTTTCTTTTTCTATTTTTCTTATTTTCTTCCAATATTTAATTATATATCTACATGTATTCTATCATGCATTCTACCAGGTATTACATTTAATGATTAACTGTATTTTCACCTTAAAAATATCTAAAACAGTGTTTTGGTAGCATAAAAAGGCAGCTAATAATAGCCAAAAGAGATAGTCTCTATCACTAGCCTATAAATAATGGAGATGTAGACATAGAGAACAGACTTATGGACACAGGCAGGTGGGGAGGAAGGAGAGAGTGGGACAAATGGAGAACATATACACTACCATATGTAAAAGAGATAGCCAATGGGAATTTGCTGTGTGACTCAGGGAACTTAAATCTGGGCTCTGTAACAACTTAGACGGGTGGTAAAGGGTAGGAGGTGGGAGGGAAGTTCAAGAGGGAGGGGACATATGTACACCTGTGGCTGATTCCTGTTGATGTATGGCAGAAACTGATACAATATTATAAAGCAATTATCCTTCTACTAAAAATAAATATATAAAATAATTATATCTTTAATAAATAATGGCATTTTATAGTTGATCAAATGTTTTATATCCATCAGCCACAAAATGATTTTGGAAATATTTGCATGGTTAATAATAATTTTGTTTTCATATATTTTCAGTGCTAATATGTAAAACATGACTTAAGAATACATCTGAAGAATATATTCCCTATAAAAAAGAATTGTACATTGCATATGTGTTACGGGAACTTGAGTCACTGGAGTCAGAGAGCTGTTAAATGAGAATCTAAAATACAGTGAGTCATAGTTGGCATTGTATCATCTTGGTGAGGCTGTAGTTGATTTAATTTTCATTATATATATATATATATATTAATATTGTTAAGTTTTCCTGCAATGCACACTTCATCCTTTGAATATTCAGAGAAATACAATAAGTAAAATTTATTTTAAATTGAAAGTACAGGTGATTTACAATATCATATCAGTTTCAGGTGTACAATAGTGATTCAATAGTTTTATAGACTATTCTCCATTTAAACTTATGGCTGGGCATACACACAGAGGAACCCAGAATTGAAAGAGACACATGTACCCCAATGTTCATCGCAGCACTGTTTATAATAGCCAGGACATGGAAGCAACCTAAATGTCCATCAGCAGAAGAATGAATAAGAAAGCTGTGGTACATATACACAATGGAACATTACTCAGCCATTAAAAAGAATACATTTGAATCAGTTCTAATGAGGTGGATGAAACTGGAGCCTATTATACAGAGTGAAGTAAGCCAGAAAGAAAAACACCAATACAGTATAGTAACACCTATATATGGAATTTAAAAAGATGGTAATGATAACCCTGTATGCAAGACAGCAAAAGAGACACAGATGTATAGAACAGCCTTTTGGACTCTGTGGGAGAGGGCAAGGGTGAGATGGCTTGGGAGAATGGCACTGAAATATGTATATTATCATATGTGAAATGAATCGCCAGTCCAGGTTCAATGCATGATACAGGATGCTTGGGGCTGGTGCACTGGGATGACCCAGAGGGATGGGATGGGGAGGGAGGTGGTGGGGGGTGTTCAGGATGGGGAACACATGTACACCCATGGCAGATTCATGTCAATGAATGGCAAAACCAATACAATATTGTAAAGTAATTAGCCTCCAATTAAAATAAATAAATTAAAATTTTAAAAAATCTAGTAAAAATTTAAAAAAAATAAAGTTATGGCTATCTTTTAAATAATGGCTGTATTCCTTATGCTGTACACTATATCCTTGTTATTTATTTTATACATAGCAGTTTGTGTCTCAATGCCATGCCCTTATTTTGCCCCTCCCCCTTGGTCTCCCCATAGTTAACCACTAGTATATTCTTTGAATCTGTGATTCCGTTTCTGTTTTTTTAATATACATTCTTTTAATTTTTTAGATTCCACATATAAGAGAGAACATAGAGTGCTAACATAGATAACATCTTTCTCTGTGTGATTTACTTCACTAAGTACAATAGTTTTTAAAAGACAATCTCACATGCTAACAACTACCATCTCCATCTTTATACACTATAGTTTGAGAAACAGACCAAGGCTAACCAGACCACAGAGGAGTTGTTTTGGGCATTTTCCACCTCTGTTACAGTCATCAGTCCACTTCCTACTTTGCTTTTTTCTATTACCCAACCACCAGATTTACCCTCTTGCCAATGCTTTTATTTACTGGAAGGTGATTATTTCTTCAACGTCTGGGCTATAAATACTCTTCCTTCTAGGCTGCTGCAGATGTGTCCCTCCACCACTCACTGCACTGGCAGTGACCATCTTCCAGAAGATTCTACAAAGTCTCCTCCCACCCAACCCCTCTGCCTTTTCACAGTTTATCTATCATCTAGTTTCTCCAAGAGAAGAAAACCATCAGGGCCCACACAGTTGATCATGGTACCTCTTAGGGCTGCAAGACAAAGTTGGAGATATGAACATAAGGGAAACACTCAGGCTTCTCTACTTACATTTATTTGTGTTCCAGGTCCACAGAAATGGGGCAGGATGAAATTGCTAGCCACCAAGGACTCTCTGCAGTCTCCCCTTCCTCCCATGCCCTACTGTCTCAGGATTTCATGACTTTGTACATTAGTCCAGTGTTCCTGAAATGCCCTCTTTCCCTTTACTCCATTTTCACTCAACTCCTGCAAGCTGAATCTTTGCATACTTAAAGACTTGACATGAACCACTAGGTTGGCCAAAAAGGGTATCCGGGTTTTTCCTTAACATCGTTCAGAAATATCCAAACAAACTTTTTGGCCACAGCAATACTTATACTGTCACTTTGTAAATATCTGAATATAGAGCATTCAGTAGTCTGCAACTGCTAAAACTTTGAAAACAGTAAAGTTGATTTAATTTTATTATTAAAATTAATGTTAAAATGAGTAACTCTACTCAAACAAAATATTAAATAAAAGCATGCACTTTACATGTGATGACATTTAATGTGAGTAATAATATTTTAAACTCCATTTCAAGCATCACATAAAAATTTTAAACATACTTTCTAACATTTTAACATGTATTGTTAACAGCCAAGTATAAATCTCTTCTTGAATTTACTGTGTAAAATTTCATTTTTTATCATGCCTACTTATAAAATTAAATTCTCTCCCATTAAGGAACATCCTGAATGAACAGATATAAATTTTGCTAGTTTTACAATGTTACATTTATAAATTTAATCTCTAGTCACTCACTACGCTCCCTAAATTCCTCTCATTCCATTAACTGGACATCCATGACTGAAGGAAAATGCAGCTACAACAGGAAACACATAAAGATATTACAAACAGCATTAAGGGAAATAAGCGTAAGTTTTACTCTCTGTATTATTACTAGAGGGGGGAAAAAAAAAGTTGTTGCATTTTTTTTTTTCCTGACAGCAAGAGGAAATGTAGACCTGCCTAAATAAAGGACAAAAAAATGTCAGTATAAACACATGGATAATAAATCAAGTGATTTTTAAATTTTTGCAAATATTAAAATTCTCATACACTATGCAAGCAGTATTTAAAATTACACTGCTGCTTCATTTCTATGCAGCATAACTTATTTCCTGCTGTTCTAAATCAAGTTAGTCAGATTATTCTCAAGCATAAATTACATTTAGGGAGTAATTTAGGTACTTTGGGACATACTTTAACACTTTCAGGCCATTAAGGTGGTGCTGAATTCCATGAAATAGATTTAAATAAATAACACCCTAGTAGCCTTCTGACATAATCCATTGTGGCTTTATACTTAAGGTCTGCAAACTCAGCACTGGGCTGCTAAGTACTGCCTCCTACATATTTCATCTTTGATTAAGTGAGTGGGAGGGATCTTGGCTAAAGTCTCATGGTCCAAATTAGAGGAGCTGATAAATATAAGTTAAATTAGTCATTTGCCCCAAACCATAGTACCTTCCCATGCCCCCGCCCCCTGATCCCAGCTTCCCCAGTAATCCAGTTATTTAGTAAAACCTAAGTATTGGGCTGGCCAATAAGTTCCTTCAAGTTTTTTCATGTTTATTGGTCATTTGTATTTCTTATTTTGTGAAGATGGCAAAAGTCTTGCGTTATTGTGAAACATAAAACACATCTGTGATTTTCCCTAGTAGTTCAGTGGTAAAGAATCCACCTAGCAATGCAAGAGACACGGGTTCATATCCTGGTCTGGGAAGATCCCACATGCCGTGGAGCAACGAAGCCTGTGCACCACAAACCTGAGCCTGTGCTCTAAAGCCTGGGAATCACAACTACTGAAGCCTGCATGCCTGAGAGCCCATACGCCACAACAAGAGAAGTCACTGCAACCAGAAGCCCATGCACACGTTGCAACTAGAGAGTAGCCATCCCTCGCCACAACTAGAGAAAAACCCCATTCAGCAATGAAGACCCAGCATATTCAAAAATAAATAAATAAATAAAATTATTGAAAAAGTACATTCATTATTCACTAAAACTGATCATTCTATGACTAGCATCCAGATCAAGATATAAAACATTGTCTGCAGCTCAGAATTCTTCTTTGTGCCCCTTTTCACATTTTAAGAACTCCTAGTTTTCTTTCAGATTGTTCTTAAAGACTTATAGGACTTCTTCATGATTATGGATACACACATTATATTAGTTATATGTGTGTTCCAAATATTTTTTCACACTCTGTGACTTTCATTTTCACTCTCTCAATGTTGTCTTTTGACATACAGAAGTTATTAATATACAATATAGTCCAGTTTATTATGTCAGGATTAGTACTTTATACATTTAAGAAATTCTCCATTATCCAAAATTCATTTACATATACTCCTTTACTTTGTTATGAAAGTTTTGTTAGTTTGCTTTTTCGCATTCAGATGTATAATCCTCTAGCATTATATTTTTGTATGTAGTGTGAAATAGAATATATTTCTCAGCAGGGGATTCTATTTTAATTTGTAAGGTAAGGCATACAAACACAACAAAGTAATGGTGTACAGTGGAAAAATAAAAGTGTGTGCTGTAAAAAGTAAGCTTCTATCCTACTTCACACACCCTCCCCCCAACTCTGCCGGTTATTGTGCTCAGTAGCTCAGTCGTGTCTGATACCTTGCGACCCCATGGACTGTAGTCCACCAAGCTGCTCTTTCCATGGGATTTCCCGGGCAAGAATACTGGAGTGGGTTGCCATTTCCTCCTCCAGGGGATCTTCCCAACCCAGGGATCGAACCCTCATCTCCTGCATTGCAAGTTGGTTCTTTCCCACTGAGCCATCAGGGATTCTCTCATTGTAAATAAAACTTTCATAATTTGAAATATTGATAGAGCTAGGCAAAGAAATAAACAAATACAGTGTTTTAAAGCGAGCGTTCTCATTCGGTTTTATTGGATTTGATATATCCACTGCTAGCATTTTTACAGCTCTGGATTGACATATTATTTTGAAACACCCAGTTTATTTTATGTTTCATTCTCTCTGGGTTATGAGTCTGGTTCTTAGGCTTTACCAGTTTGGAGTGGTTCTTTGAGTTTGTTTCTCACAGTGTTTATAACACCAGAGTTTAGGAACTCATTCTCTGGTCTCTATTCCCTCTCTTCACTGCTGAAATTCCACTCATTCTATTTCAACTGTTTCTCATAATGTTTCCATTTATTGCCACCTGAACAAACAGAATAGACAGACCTTATTTGAACTCTTTAAGATATCGACTCTTAAAGTGACCCTTTCGAATTATAGGGGACTCTTTTGCATTACTTAAAGGAAACAGGGTGGAGAAGGCAATGGCACCCCATTCCAGTACTCTTGCCTGGAAAATCCCATGGATGGAGGAGGCTGGAAGGCTGCAATCCATGTGGAAGCTGAGGGTCAGAGACAACTGAGCGACTTCACTTTCACTTTTCACTTTCATGCATTGGAGAAGGAAATGGCAACCCACTCCAGTGTTCTTGCTGGAGAATCCCAGGGACAGGGGAGCCTGGTGGGCTGCCATCTCTGGGGTCGCACAGAGTCGGACACGACTGAATCGACTTAGCGGCAGCAGCAGCAAAGGAAACAGGGACATTTTTTCCCTCAAAATACAAAACAAAATCTAGTTCACCTAATTACTACAGATGAACTCTTTGGATCTGGATCTCCTCTCTGAGTATTTCCTTATACGATGGCATTGAATCTTAAAAGGTTCAACTAATACCTACAGCAGGGCTTGGCAAACTTTATAAAGTACTTGAAAATAAATAATTTACACCTTGTTGGCCACACAACCTTTATTACAACTATTGAGTTCTGCCACTGTAACCCAACACCAGCCATAAATGGGTCTGGCTAGATCCCAATAAAACTCTATTTACAAAAACACGTGTTGGGCTGGATTTGACCCACAGGCTGTACTTCACCTACCCTTCCTGTATAAACTGATTAGCACATAGCCCCAGATTCTAACCCTCACCTGAGCACTGTATTTAGCTGTTTTTTATTATCCTCACCAGAACATTCTATGTGAACCTCAAACATGACTTGTTTACAAATCCTTATTTTCTCTTCTAAGTCTCACAATTTTAGTTAAGGATTTCCATGCTAGAAATGTTGAGATTATCCTTTACTCCTCTCTTTCTTTCTCACCATGCTGATTTCTATACCCTATAAATTCTAAACCAGAAATGACTCTTCAGTTTGACTTCTTCCTTCCAGCCCCACTTCCATAGCCTTTCTTGAAATCCTCTAACAACTTTTCCTCATGATATCCCAACTCACTTTTCCCTAGTCAGTTTCTGACCACTCTTGGACTTATGTCTACATCGCTATCTCTTCTTCCTCTTTGGTTCCAACATGAGTGTTCATAGAGATTTACATAGTCCATGGTGTATATACTACACTTACAAACACTGAATATCTCAAAAACTACCATAACAATCCAACCTTTCTCCTACTATCTTTTTAACCTGGGCCTTTTGCTTTATCTTAAAATGCCACCCTTCTGCCATGTCACTTTATTCTATGAGGCCTGTCTCCCCTGAAATTAGTTACTGCCTAAGACAAACTCCTCTCACTGCACAAAAACCTCTATTAATATACGACTTCATGTACTAATTATGTATTTACAGAGCTGTATTTCCCAGCAGACTCTGAGCCTTTTAGAGAAAGGAATACACCTCATTGACTTTTGAATTCCTAGGCCTAAGCAAAGTTCCTGGCACATAATAAGTGTTTAAATAAATACATTTTTTAATGAATGAATAAAAGAGTTCATTAGTAATTTGCTTTGGCTCTTTTTGGTTCCACTTAGGAGCCATGAAGGCTTGGGTACACTATTTTACCTCTCTGTACACCATAAATAAAGCTAGGATAATACTGCCTGCATTACACAGCACTTTGACAAGAATGAATGCATACTGTAAGCTATAGATAGCAATAACATTTCAGTACTATTGTAAAAACAACTTAATAATTGGCACATTTTATAACACTGATACAGAATTTAGAACTTAAAAATATCTTAGTCTACATCATAAACCATTTCAAATAGTCAATATAGTTTCAGTAAAATGTAGCTATTAACAGAAAACACAGAATGACTTTTAAATACAGATAATCTAGCTCAACACCATTCTAAACAATTAATACACTTTATACAAACTTGCCAAGGTCTAATTTAACTCTGAAGATGAACATTTACTTAAGGACTATGACTTTTTGTAAGTAGGTATATCTTCACCTACACTTGACATCTGATTATTTAAGTAGCTATAAAAAGAAAAGTAGAAGCATCTCTGATATGACTAATGTCTCTGGTATTTCACAAATCTCGTTAGCCCTTCTCTTTTACAAACACCTTTGCTATAGTCCAAAGTCCTAACAGACCAAGGACTGTGGAAAGGGTGCAATATTTGAGTTCTGTCATGCTGGAAGAATATTCAGGGTATGCTATTCCTGCACTGCTTCTGAAAAAAAGAAAACAATGTAGGACTATGCTAATATTAACCTAAAAATTATGCAATCTCAATGTCTTGATTTGGCACAATTATCTCCCTGTAAAAATACTCAAAGTAGCAAAAATAGTTTGCTATTAGTGAACTACAATGTTACCTTTAATATTAGGATCTTTTGGAAAAATTAGCTACAGAAACTGATTCAGCAGTCTAAGCAAAATAATCCGAATTTCTAAAAAGTTGAAGGTAAAATTCTTTCTGAGGACCTGATATATTATTCATGGATCTCCTTTACAGAATGTGAGCATTTAATTTAAATGTACACATCTTCCACAGTATAGTCTCACAATTTGTATGAAGACATACTTTCAATTTAAAATAGGCCATACGGGCATTGAAACATGTATAATATCATATAAGAAATGAATCGCCAGTCCAGGTTCGATGCAGGATACAGGATGCTTGGGGCTGGTGCACTGGGATGACCCAGAGGGATGGTACGGGGAGGGAGGTGGGTGGTGGGTTCAGGATGGGGAACACGTGTATACCCATGGTGGATTCATGTTGATGTATGGCAAAACCAATACAATATTATAAAGTAATTAGCATCCAATTAAAATAAATAAATTTATATTTTTTTTAAAAAAACAATAAAACAGGCCATAGGGGACTTCCCTGGCTGTCCAGTGGGCAGGAATTTGCTTCCATACAGGGGATGTGGGTTCTATCTCTGGTCAGGGAAATAAAATCCCACATGCCACACAGCACAACCAAAATTTAAAAAATACAAGTCATAAAACAGGGAAGCTATGCAGCTTATGAAATTTGAAGAGAGATAAACATGGGTTTGAAATTCTACTTTATTGTTTAATGGTGCTTTGTAAACTCAAGCAAGTGATTTAATTTGCTGGATTAGAATTCTCATTTGTGAAATAGCTGAGAAAAGAAGGGAAGCTAAAGGCAAAGGAGAAAAGAAAAGATACATCCATCTGAATGCAGAGTTCCAAAGAATAGCAAGGAGAGATAGGAAAGCCTTCCTCAGTGATCAATGCAAAGAAATAGAGGAAAACAATAGAATGGGAAAGACTAGAGATTTCTTCAAGAAAATCAGAGTTACCAAGGGAACATTTCATGCAAAGATGGGCTCAATAAAGGACAGAAATGGTATAGACCTAACAGAAGCAGAAGATATTAAAAAGAGGTGGCAAGAATACACAGAAGAACTGTACAAAAAAGATCTTCATGACCCAGATAACCATGATGGTATGATCACTCACATAGAGCCAGGCATCCTGGAATGTGAAGTCAAGTGGGCCTTAGGTAGCATCACTACGAACAAAACTAGTGGAGGTGATGGAATTCTAGTTGAGCTATTTCAAATCTTGAAAGATCATGCTGTGAAAGTGCTGAACTCAATATGCCAGCAAATTTGGAAAACTCAGCAGTGGCCACAGGACTGTACAAGGTCAGTTTTCATTCCAATCCCAAAGAAATGCAATGCCAAAGAATGCTCATACTACCACACGATTGTACTCATTCCACATGATAGCAAAGTAATGCTCAAAATTCTCCAAGCTGGTCTTCAATAGTATGTGATCAGTGAGTTTCCAGATGTTCAAGCTGGATTTAGAAAAGGCACAGGATCCAGAAGTGAAACTGCCAACATCTGTTGGATCATTGAAAAAGCAAGAGAGCTCCAGAAAAACATCTGGTTTATTGACTATGCCAAAGCCTTTGACCGTGTGGATCACAACAAACTGTGGAAAATTCTGTAAGAGATGGGAATACCAGACCACCTGACCTGCCTCTTGAGAAATTTGTATGCAGGTTAAGAAGCAACATTTAAAACTGGACATGGAACAACAGACTGGTTCCAAATCGGAAAAGGAGTACATCATGGCTGTATATTGTCACCCTGCTTATTTAACTTATATGCAGAGTACATCATGTGAAGTACTTGGCTGGATGAAGCACAAACTGGAATCAAGATGGCTGGGGGAAATATCAATAACCTCAGATATGCAGATAACGCCACCCTTATGGCAGAAAGTAAAGAAGAACTAAAGAGCCTTTTGATAGAAGTGAAAGAGGGGAGTGAAAAAAGTTGGGGTAAAACTCAACATTCAGAAAACTAAGATCATGGCATCTGGTCCCATCATTTCATGGCAAGTAGATGGGGACACAATGAAAACAGTGACAGACTTTATTTTTGTGGGGGATCCAAAATCACTGCAGATGGTGACTGCATCCATGAAATTAAAAGACACTTGTTCCTTGGAAGAAAAGCTATGACCAACCTAGACAGCATATTAAAAAGCAGAGACATTACTTTGCTGAAACAGGTCCATCTAGTTAAAGCTCTGGTTTTTCCAGTAGTCATGTATGGATATGAGAGTTGGACTATAAAGAAAGCTGAGCACCAAAGAATTGATGCTTTTGAACTGTGGTGTTGGAGAAGACTCTTGAGAGTCCCTTGAACTGCAAGGAGGTCCAGCCAGTCTGTCCTAAAGGAAATCAGTCCTGAATATTCATTGGAAGGACTGATGCTGAAGCTGAAACTCCAATACTTTGGCCACCTGATGTGAAGAACAGACTCACTTGAAAAGACCCTGATGCTGTGAAAGATTGAAGGCGGAAGGAGAAGGGGACAATAGAGAATGAAATAGCTGGATGGCATCACTGACTTTATGGACATGAGTTTGAGCAAGCTCCAGGAGTTGGTGATGGACAGGGAAGCCTGGTGTGCTGCAGTCCATGGGGTCACCAAGTTGGACATGACTGAGCGACTGAACTGAACTGATTCACTTCACAGAACTAGTATAAGAATTAGGAATAATATAGTAAAGTTTGTTAGGTACATAGTAAGTACTCAATATTGGCAATGATAATAATCATAATATCCAGATATATAAGAATATGAATATAAATATTATGTATACATAATTGTGACATAAATGTAACTGCAATGTTTACAAAATATTATTAAACTGTCAAGGCTATATATGCTCATTTTCTTTTAAATATATAATGAGGAAAATATGTATAACTCCTTCTGTACATTTCCTCACTTGTATACACAAATAGAATGATATCTTCATGTAGATTGAGTATCATTGTCCTTTAAGTCTCAGATATTTCACTATGTGTAAAATGATTTTATGGCTGTTGTAATGGAGAAAACCTAAATTATTATAGCAGATGCAGTCATATGTCTTTCCTGGTTTCTTTCTGAATGAGGGAAAGACAGTATACCTGATTTAGTTATAAAATTAACTTTGATTGTTTTCTGCCAAGGGAGAATGAAAGGGGTGGAGGTGAACATATTGTGATCTACAAGGCGAATAATTATACATTTAGGTGTCATTACTTTCTCAAAAGTATTAAAATACAAATTTCAAATATGCAGGGAGGGATCCAAACAGAAAAATATGACATTTTGCTTCTTAGGCTGCCAAAATATTCATTTCCTCTATAGGCTGTTTTCACCAAATCAAAATACTCCACTTGAGATCAGCTTATGAAACTGCCTCTTTTTAATAGGGGCAATCCTTTCTTTCCACCATGATTAAAAATAAATATTATGACACTGTATATCTTAGAATTCATTTGGTATGAGAACATAATAATATACATATAAAAATAAAATTGAAACAATTAACTTTTCACTTAGCTTGATTCTACAAGACCAATTCTGTTTTATCTCTTACAGAGTTTCACTGAGACTATTACTTTCCACAAGACTGCTTTTCTTAGTAAGGTAGTTATAATTAACAAGAGCCCCCCCCCCATACACATAACAGTTATCATCTACCATATTAATGAACATATACAAGCTATTATTTTTCATCAGAAAACAAAGATCATGGCATCTGGTCCCATCACTTCATGGGAAATAGATGGGGAAACAGTGGAAACAGCGGCTGACTTTATTGTTCTGGGCTCCAAAATCACTGCAGATGGTGATTGCAGCCCTGAAATTAAAAGATGCTTATCCTTGGAAGGAAAGTTATGACCAACCTAGACAGCATATTAAAAAGTAGAGACATTACTTTGTCAACAAAGATCCATCTAGTCAAGGCTATGGTTTTTCCAGTGGTCATGTATGGATGTGAGAGTTGAGCACTGAAGAATTGATGCTTCTGAACTGTGGTGTTGGAGAAGACTCTTGAGAGTCCCTTGGACTGCAGGGAGATCCAACCAATCCATCCTAAAGGAGATTGGTCCTGGGTGTTTATTGGAAGGACTGATGCTGAAGCTGAAACTGCAACACTTTGGTCACCTGATTCAAAGAGCTGAGTCATTTGAAAAGACCCTGATGCTGGGAAAGATTGAGGGCAGGAGGAGAAGGGGACGACAGAGGATGAGATGGTTGGATGGCATCACCGACTCAATGGACATGGGTTTGGGTGGACTCTGGGAGTTGGTGATGGACAGGGAGGCCTGGCGTGCTGCAGTTCATGGGGTTGCAAAGAGTCTGACACAACTGAGTGAACTGAACTATATTTCAGTTTCCTGGAACCAATCTCAAAGAATGCATAAATTAATAACAGTGGCATACTTAATTGTCAATTTATTCTAAAATAATTTTCCCAATAAAGAAAAAATACTCCCATTTTACTACTGTAATTTGGTTCTCAAACATGCATACATAGTACAATATTAAAAAAAAAAAAAAACTTGAAAGAGCCAAATGGAGTTAATAGAGAATTGATGCTAAAAATAAACCAGACTAACACTTCAATTAGAAATAGCAATGAGAAAATATCTATGCTATCAGAGATGGTAAGTAGTAAAGAAAATAAGAACCATGATCTTTTTTTGCTGTGAATATATCCATAAGTCAAAGGGAAAGTGTCCGAAGGGCTTATAGAAGCTAGAAAAGCAGTAATTAATGTCAAGGCAGATTTCCGGCTATGTATGTGTATGTGTGTGCACATGTGCCTGTTTAGTCACTCAGCTGTGTCTGACTCTGTGACCCATGGACTATAGCCCACCTGGCTCCTCTGTCCGTGGGATTTCCTAGGCAAGGATACTGGAGTGGGTTGCCATGCCCTCCTCCAGGGAATCATCCCAACCCAGGGATCAAACCCATGTCTCTTGCATCTCCTGCCTTGGCAGGTGGATTCTTTACCATCTGAGCCACCAGAGAAGCCCCATGCATGTGTAAGTATATACATACATATATGTATACACATATCTGAGTGAACTCTGGGAGTTGGTGATGGACAGGGAGGCCTGGCGTGCTGCGATTCATGGAGTCTCAAAGAGTTGAACACGACTGAGGGACTGAACTGAACCGATGAATACACATATACAGACACATATATATTTTGTATATACAAACACATGACAAATAAATATGCCAGGGGTCCATTAATAGGAGTATGACCATGATGCTCATTTTAGTTGAGTCCACCAGTCCTAAGAACATTTGGAGGATTCTTCCACACCTACTCCCAAGGATGGACGTCCTTTGGGAGCAGACCAGTGCCAGCATAACATCATATAGGTAAGACACGTTTGTTTCAAACTCACTGAGCTAACATCTGACCCAACTCAAGCCAGTATAACTCAAGGAAACTTTCATATCTGACTAACTTATGAATAAATATCATCATAATAATCAAACTCCTTTTGCTATTTCACTTTCCATCTTATTAAAGCACAAGTACATGAGGGAAATATTCTTGGCATAAAACTACTATATTCATTAAATTTTTTTCTTTCCTACACCTGAAGGCACATGTCTAAACCTGTAGGGGTTACTTTATTATTTTATTAGAGCAGTTTCTTTTCTATCATTTTAGGTGTTTCATCTGAAGTTTGATTAACATCAGTGTAGGCTATGCTTTCAAGCAAATACAACTTGTACAGGAAGAGGAAAGAATATAAGCAATTTTAAAAAAATGATACAGTGTGTAAAGAAATAGAACTTCGAAGAAGTAAAATATATACTATAAATAAAATATTTTATATACTTTATAAATGTACATGAAGTATAGTATTTGCATGTTTTATTTAACCATGAATTCATTCCTTTAATAAACATTTACTCAGTGCTTAATATTGGGGTTGTCAGTGTTCAATTCAGGAGGTATTAAAGATGAAAAAGATACTATACTTCCAATGAGAAACTCCCAATTTAATGTGTGTATTGGCTGTTATCGCTTCTTGGCCTTTTGGCTGAGATCAAGTGGTGGCTCAGACGGAAAGCGTCTGTCTACAATGTGGGAGACCTGGGTTCGATCCCTGGGTCGGGAAGTTCTCTGGAGAAGGAAATGGCAACCCACTCCAGTACTCTTGCCTACAGAATCCCATGGACGGAGGAGCCTGGTGTCCGTGGGGTCGCAAAGAGTTGGACACGACTGAGCGACTTCACTTTTCTTTCCTTTTTTATTTTTTGGCTGTTATAATGAGGACATGTACCAACACCATAGCATATACAGTGTTGCCCAGTGCACATTCCCCTTGCCTTTCCATTTCAAAGTATTACAGTGGCTCAACTTTGAAATGCCCGCACTTAGATTGCTCTACCTGGACTCACTCTGGCTGCAGAAGTCTATTGTGTCCACCTACAGCAAGCCAAAACTGCTCTGGAATGAACACCCCTGGAAGCGGCTCTCCAGCAATGATTCATAGGAACTGATGTACAAATTCCCCAGTTCATTTGGCACCCTCGAGTGGGATTACTCTAAGGTGTATCTTTTATACCGTCTCTCAAATATTCCTCACAAGGATTAAGCTCTGGATACCGGAAGTCTTCACTGGGTTGAAAATGACCCTTTCTACTGGCTCCCTCCCATTTCCTGTCTCGCTTGCCTAAGATGTTCCATGTACTTCCCTCCCTATTTGTACCGGAGTTCTTTCCTGAGCATCAGCTTTTTGGAGAATTCAAATGAAGACAAAAGATAATGGCAGTATAGAGGAAAATTCTACCCTAAAGAATTGTAAGAGTTGTTTAGCCACTAAGTTGTGTCCAACTCTTTTGTGACTGCATGGACTATAGCCCGCCAGGCTCCTCTGTCCATGGAATTTTCCAGGCAAGAATACTGGTATGGGTTGCCATTTCCTTCTCCAAATTATGAGAATAAAAGGGAGTGACTGGGGTCTAGACCGGTGAGCAGAGGCATCTCAGAGAAAGAAGGATGGGCATTATATGAAGCAGAGTCAGCATGTTTAAAGGCTCAAACTAGCGGTTCTAAAATTAACATCAATTGACTGGAGGGCTTGTTAAAACACAGATTGCCGAGCTTTACCTTCTGAGTTCCTAATATCATAGGCCTAAGAATCTTTGTTTCTAACAAGTTCCCAGGTGAT
The DNA here is from genome assembly GCF_014754425.2 of Oryx dammah. NCBI lineage: Eukaryota > Metazoa > Chordata > Mammalia > Artiodactyla > Bovidae > Oryx > Oryx dammah. The sequence continues at coordinate 102,220,502 of NW_024070207.1, read as the reverse complement.
ACTGATGCTGCTAGTTTAGGGACCACTGGCATGGAGGAAATGGCTAAATGATATAGGTGGGCAAAAGGAACTGGATCAAGATTATAAAGATTCATGAATGTACTGTGACCTAAACTTTTTTTTTGGGGGGGTCAATATGGCTAAAGTTTTTATTGCAAAAGAGTGAATGGAACAAAATTAGTAAATAATTGTAGATTTATGTAATACAATAAATGACAAAATCCTTGGGGAAAGAACACACAGAATATTTTCTATATAGATCCTGATACAATTTCTCTGGCTATACTTTCTGCCAAAATTTTGCATATATGTAAAATACAGTCCAGATTTCCCACTAATGCTATGACTATTAGTTTGGCAGTTTCGTGTTTCTCACAGGCTATGGAAATGTGTCACAGCATAACTGGCGGGCCCAGCGATCAGCCAGCAGGGCCCTCCATGCTGAAGACATATATGTCCACAAGGAAGCAAACACATTACTTGTATATAGCTGCCCCACACTAAGAGTGACTACTGTACTTTGTCCTTTAGGAAGAGGGTTAATTATGTTGGGTCAGGAAGAGATGAGTCATTATTACCAGTTGTCTTTCTGTTTTAAACATGTGCAAATGTATCATACACAGAATGAGACCATAGCAAAAGCTAGAATTCCAATCAGAGCTTTTGTTTGCTCATTGGAAAAGGATTCCCTGCATCTACTCACTTAAATTTATATAGTTACATCCATAACTTTATATAGTTAATATATTTTGTGGGGTTCTTTTTTGGTGAGAAGCTTTAAATATTACTTTCTTAGCAAATTTCAATTATACCATACATTGTTAACAACTAGAGTTACCACAGAGAAGGCAATGGCAACCCACTCCGGTACTCTTGCCTGGAAAATCCCATGGACGGAGGAGCCTGGTAGGATGTAGTCCATGGGGTCACGACCAGGCTGTAGTCCATGGGGTCACTAAGAGTTGGACACGACTGAGCGACTTCACTTTCACTTTTCACTGTCATGCATTGGAGAAGGAAATGGCAACCCACTCCAGTGTTCTTTCTTGGAGAATCCCAGGGATGGCAGAGTCTGGTGGGCTACCATCTATGGGGTCGCACAGAGTCGGACATTACTGAAGTGACTTAGCAGCAGCAGCAGCAGCAGCAGAGTTACCACGTTGTACATTTGACCCTCAATCTTATTCATCTTGTAGCTAAAAGTCTGTACCCTTTATCTAAACTCTCTGTGTTGCCATTCCTCCGCTCCAGGACATCACTTTTTAACACTCTGTTTCTACGATTTTGACTTATTTATTTATTAGATTACATACATAAGGGATACCATGCAGCATTTGTCTTTCTCTATCTAGCTTATATCACTTAGTATAAAAACCTCAAGTTCCATCTGTGTTGTTACAAATGGCAGTATCCCATTCTTTCTCATGGATAAATAACATTCCTTTGTGTATGTGTATATATGTTGTGTGTGTTAACATCTTCTTTACCTAGACTACCACTGAGGGGCTTTTCTGGTGGCTCAGCTGGTAAAGAACCCACCTCCAATGCCTTAAACACAAGAGACATGGGTTCAATCCCTGAGTAGGGAAGATCACTTGGAGAAGGAAGGGGCATGCTGCTCCAGGATTCTTGCCTGGAAAATCCCATGGACAGAGGAGCCTTGCAGGCTATAGTCCATGGGGTCACAAAGAGTATGACATGGCTGAGTGTACACATACACATATATTATGGAGCTTTTCAGTCGTTTCCATATCTTGGCTATTGTGAAGAATGCTGCAACGGGAAACACGAGTAGAGTTATGTCTTTGGTGTCCTATTTTCAGGTCTTTGGATTTATAACCAGAAGGTGAAATGGTGGATCATATGGTAGTTTCATTGTTTTAATTTTTACTCAAATTACCTAGAGTTTACCATGAACATTTAACTATACTATTTTATCACTTATCTATCCATCTATTTATCCCATTATCTATCCATATATTTTGATGCACTTCAAAGCAATTACAATCACAAATATAGTTCACCCTAAATGCATCACTCTGTATATCATCAAGTATACTTCAATGATTCATAGAGATTTTGGTTTTCTCTGTAAACAATGGGATTTTTACAAACTCTCCCAAATAATTCAAATGTGTCACAAAGGCTATAGATTGCTGGATTAAAGAAGGTAGGAAGCATAAGGTTTATTATTTTTGTTATTATTAATCATTGTAGTTGCATTCTCTTTACATTATGGCTAATTCAAGTCATAACTATGTAACAGAGTTATTACTTAGAAAGAAATAAGATTCAGAGATTAATTAATAAGATTAATTTTCCACTGTTCACATAGTAAGTGAAAGAGTTAGCAATCAAATGCAGTTTTGACTGTCCTAATAGAAGACCACATGTTTTCATTTTCTTCACATGCATCTAAAGCTATATAGGTGAAAATGGGATGAAGAAGTTTAATTAGATATTTAACTTTAAGGATATCCATTAAAATTTTGGAAGAAGAGATGAAAAATAAAGGAACATCTTATTTTTCCAAGTTTTTCTAACATGACAACTGGTTGAAAATAATTATTTTGTACAAAAGGCAAATAAAATTGATTTTAACTTTCTTTTTGAGTATTCATTCTTCTTAGAATGACTTAAAATCCTAAAAGATGTTGCTGCTAAAGTGTTGCACTCAATATTTCAGCAAATTTGCAAAACTCAGCAGTGGCCAGAGGACTGGAAAAGATCAGTTTTCATTCCAATCTCAAAGAAGGGCAATGCCAAATAATATTCAAACTACTGTACAATTGTGCTCATTTTGCATGATAGCACAATTATGCTCAAAATCCTTCAAGCGAGGCTTCAATAGTATTTGAACCAAGAACTTCCAGATGTGCAAGCTGGTTTTAGAAAAGGCAGAGGAATCAGAGATCAAACTCTCACCATTCACTGGATCATGGAGAAAGCAAGGGAATTCCACAAAAACATCTACTTCTGCTTCATTGATTACACTAAAGCCTTTGAGTGTGTGTATCACAACAAACTATAAAAATTTCTTAAACAGATGGGAATACCAGACCACCTGACCTGCTTTCTGAGAAATCTGTATGCAGGTCAAGAAGCAACAGTTAGAATTGGACATGGAACAACAGAGTGGTTCCAAATTAGGAAAGGAGTACATCAAGGCTGTATATTGACACCCTGCTTATTTAATGTATATGCAGATTACATCTTGAGAAATGCAAGGCTGGATGACTCACTAGCTGGAATCAAGATCGCTGGGAGAAATATCACCAACCTCAGATAAGCAGATGATACCACTCTAATGGCAGAAAGTGAAAAGAACTACAGTGCCTCTTGATGAGGATGAAAAAGGAGAGAGAAAAATCTCGCTTGAAGCTCAACATTAAAAAAAAAAAATCTAAAAATCATGGCATTTGGTCCCATTACTTCATGGCAAATAGAAGGGGGAAAAGTGGAAGCAATGACAGATTTTCTTTTCTTGGGTTCTCAAATCACTACGGACAGTGACTGCATGAAAGTAAAAAATGTCTGCTCCTTGGAAGGAAAGCTAGGACAAACCTAGACTGTGTATTAAAAAAGCAGAGACATCACTTTGCCAACAAAGTTCTGTATAGTCAAAGTTATGGGTTTTCCAGTAGTCATGTAGGGATGTGAGAGTTGGATCATAAAGAAGGCTGAGTGCTGAAGAACTGATGCTTTTGAATTGTGGTGCTGGAGAAGACTCTTGAGAGTCCCTTGAACAGATAGGAGATCAAACCAGTCAATCCTAAAGGAAATCAACCCTGAATATTCACTGGAAGGACTGACACTGAATCCCCAAACTTTTAAGAGCTGACTCATTGGAAAAGACCCTGATGCTGGGAAAGATTGAAGGCAGGAGGAGAAGGGGGTGACAGAGAGCAAGATGGTTGGATGGCATAACCTACTCAATGCACATGAATTTGAGCAAACTCCAGGAGATAGTGAAGGACAGGAAAGCCTGGTATGCTGCAGTCCATGGGGTTGCAGAGACAGACACAACTGAGCATCAGCATGGATGGACCTAAAGATGATCATACTAAGTGAAGTAAGCCAGGCAGAGAAAGAAAGATAAATACCATATGAAACCACTTCTATGTGGAATCTAAAAAAAAAATGATACAAATGAACTTATTAACAAAACAGAAATAGATTCACAGAGAGAAAGCAAATTTATGATTAATAAAGGGGAAAGAGAGGGAAGGGTAAGTTTGGGATTAACAGATATAAATTACTATAGGTAAAATACATAAACAAGGATCTACCCATCTACCTATACATGTACACACGCACGCACACGCACATACATATATAAATCACTTTGCTGTACACTTGAAACATTGTAAGTCAATTATACCTCATTTTTTAAAGACAATACTCCATTATCTCCTAGTCTCTACTGTCATTTAAAAGTCTAAAGCCATTCTGATTTTTGACCCTCGAACTTCTCTTTATCCTTCTTGTTTTGAAATTCCATGATGATAAGCCTTGTGTGGACTTTTATTTTAATCTTGGCTATTTAGTATGCCCTTTAAATCTGGAAACTCATTTTCTTCATTTCTAAAAACATTTATTTTGTCACATCTTTGATAATTTCCTCTCCCTAGTTTCCATTCTTATTTTGTCTGTAATTTTGATTTTTTGGCTATTTGACTACCTAGATTAAGATTTTTCAACAAAACTCGATATTTTGGGTTGGACAGTTATTGCTGTTTGTGGCTGTACTGTGTATTGCCGAAGATCCAGTAACATCCTTCCAGTTCAGGTTTATAAGATGTAAGTACCATCCCCTCCCTGATGTGTAATAAACAACATTATCTTCAGACACTGACAATTGTTTTCTGGAGAGCAAAATCATTTCCAGTTAAAAACCACTGACCTAATATCATCCTCTAAGATTCTGGTATTTTCTTTCTCATTTTACATTTCCTTGTGTGTTTATATTATTTTATTGAAGAGTTCTTCAAATTTATCTTTTACCTCTTTTGTTGAACTTTTATTTCTGCTATTTAATTTTTATTACACTTAATTTCTTAGGGAAGTTTTATATTCATGGCAAAATTGAGCAGAAAGTACAATGAATTACCCTATACCCTCTATCTTCTCCTGCCAATACAGAGCTTCTCCCATTATAAAGATCCAGTATCAGAGTATTATATCTGTGACAACTGATGAACTTAACATTGACAAATAATACTCACCCCAAGTCCACAGTTTAGTGTTCACTCTTGTATATTCCATGCATTTGGACAAATATGACATGTATCCACTATTATAGTATCATATAAAATATTTCCACTGCTTTAAAACTGCTATTACAATTTTAATTTAAATATAAATCACCTAATAATAATTATTATTCTTTCTCTGAAATATATTTTTCTATATTCTCTTATACATTTTTATAGTATAAATGCAGTAACTAATCTCACTCTGAGGTAATAACTGTAGCTATGTTTAACAAGTTTTCTTAAGATCTGTATCTTATATCTCTTCAGAGTTTCTTGATTTATTTATATTGTTATTTATTTATTTTTTGCTAATATGACTGCTTTTTTTATGGTTGCTTCAGTCTTTTGTTGTTGTTGTTAAAGGCTTTCAATATCTGTAAATCCTTGGTTATCTCTTAAAATTGAAGTACTTAAATGTTTACTAGAAGCCCTCTGTGAATATGTGGGGCAGGCTTCAATATAGGGTAACCAGGTAAGGATTCTGTTATTTCATTGTGGATCGTAATATATTATTAGCTGTAGATCTTTTGTCTTATGATGACCAGGTTCTCTAAAGAAAAATTTATAATCTTCTGCTCAGAGCATAGAAACCTAATAGCCAGGAGGGAGAGGAGAGTCTGGTAGTCTTACCATTAAACATATTGACCTTAACTTCACCCGCTACATTCAGTGTGATGGTTCAGTCCTTCCATCAACTGATCCTATCGTGTACATGTTGAGAGTTTTTCCTCTTTCAGTCTTACCAGAAAGCACACTACTTGCTCATGTCTGATAGGATGGGATAGGATTAGGGTCTGTCTACTCCTGAGCTGGAGATCTGACATCTACTTACTTGCTCCTTTTAGGGGCTTCAAAACAAACCGTTCATTCCCAGCCCCACTCAAGACTATCACCACCCTGTAAAATACCTAATGCCTTCAATTCAGGAGTCTTTCTTTGGTCCCAAAGAACAATCTTGAATCCTTGTCTTAATTTCCTTCTTTACAGACTAGATATGTCTTTGCAGATGTCTCCTCTTTCTTTGAGATTTTGCAACTGCATTTTTTTTTTAATTCCTTTAGGGTGATCTCAGAAGAATTTGGACATGAAATAAATGCATGTTTTCGACTCAGGGTTTTTTTTTGGCAATTTTACATCTTCTATTTCATCAGATTGTTTAAAAATATGTTTGTAAACGGATAGCATGATTCATCACAGGGAAAATCACTACAGCCTATTTTGTGCTCAAGCAAAACCCAGTCCAAACTATAAATATTGAGCATGATCCCTTACCTTAAGCAGCATAGATTGGACTGCTGGGACAATCACATTCACACTTCACTCAGTAAATAGATAGAACAAAAATAATAATGGTGCATGTTATTCATGTCAACTGTCCCTTTTCACTGAGGTCCATGGTGAACCCTGTACCTAATTCTCTTCCCTCATCTGTTCCAAGGTAGTATCTTGTAGTTGCCTCGACTTCACCCTCTGTGCTCCGTGCAGCCTTTCTGAGGTTGAAAGTTTCCACGCTGTAATGTGATTGGGGCTAATTCCAGTCCATTCATCAAGTGAGAGAACAGCCTTGACACCACTCTTAGTTAGAAGCCTCCATCATTACTCTTAGGCCTCTGTTGGCCCATAGCTTTTTGTAAGCTTATAGCTCCAGGCTGCAGCCTAAAGCAGCAACCCTCCTCCCCTGCACAGGTTTCTTTCAGGAATAGAGGAGCTGCCAACCAGACTTTGGCTGTGAACACTGAACATGTCTCCAATTCCACACCTTGTTTGAAGCAATTTTAGTCCCACTGACCCCAGAGCATCCCAATGCCTGGTTGCCACTGTTGTTTTGTGCTTCAAAGATAAGCCTGGCAGTGACTTTTGCCCCATTCCCTGATTCACATTTCTGTTCCTGTGGACATTAGCATTTTCTGTATAACTGTATAAAATGGATCCTTTTGAGGTCAAATTTTTTCTTTGTTATATTTTTGGACTGGATAAGAATGCCACTCAGATCAGAAATCTCTAATGATGGTTTGGCACTGTTTCTTTACAACAGACTCCAGCTGTGGGCTCTTTCATAACACATTTGCCTAATACATGAACCAATACATTATAGCTTTCAGTGGAAATTCTGTTGTGAGACAGGTGTATCTCAAAAGAGCCTGTTTTATACAGATCACTAGAAATAGATACACTACCACACCCCTTTCAGAAAGACCCAAGATCATTCAAGCTATTTTCCAATCCATAAAATGGACTTCCTTTCCTGACCTGATTCCTAACTAAAATTCTTTGATAAATATACTTACTTAGACTGGCCAGAGCTTCCCTGGTAGCTCAGTTGGTAAAGAATCCACCTGCAATGCAGGAGACCCTGGTTCAATTCCTGGGTTGGGAAGATCCCCTGGAGAAGGGATAGGCTACCCACTTCAGTATTCTTGGGCTTCCCTGGTGGCTCAGCTGGTAAAGAATCCACCTGTAATGAGGGAGACCTGGGTTCGATCCCTGGGTCGGGAAGATCCCCTGGAGAAGGGAACAGCTACCCACTCTAGATTCTGGCCTGGAGAATTCCATTTACTGTATAGTCCATGGGGTTGCAAAGAGTCAGACATGACTGAGCGACTTTCACTTCACTAGATTGGCTACATATTACTTCAATTCCATATTAAATCCAGTTCTCTTGGGAACGAAATCTGATAATGTGACTTAGGTGATATGCCACAGCACTCTAGGGGCCCACAGTTCTGTAAAGCTAACACCCAAAGTTGCACAATAATCAACTCAGAAGGAGCAGTTTCGACCACAAGGTAAGTACCAGGCTCATTATCACCCCTTCCCTCAAACTTTAAAGGCCTTATTATATACAACAATCATGCTAGAAATAAGGCTGACATGGTTATCCTGCACCGCTTTATATCCAGAGATAGCGCTTTTAACAGGATTCTCTTAGGATCTTTTAACATTTAACTTCATAACAAGTTACTATGTATCTTTTTGCTTTCTTTAAAAAATGAAAGCTCTAAAAGGGAAATAGCATCATTTATCTAATACAGAGAGAATGTTACTTGTTTTATTTAGTACTCTTTGTGCTTTTTTCCCCAAATAAATAAACATAAAACATGCACCTATGCACCTTGTAACATCTCATGAAACATCTTGGCTAAATTTGCCTCAGGATGCTAGGATCTGATTACTCATGTTGTTTCTTGGGATTCAGATTATCTCGTAGCAAAGAATAGCAATCTTATTTAGTTAAAACACTGGGATAGGTATAATATGTGTAAATGTGCATGCACACACACACACACACACACGCATGCACACATAAAATTGTTATGTATCCCTGAGGTGAAGATGGAATTGCAAGAAAAGAATTTTTGTTGTGATATTCCTTTCTGGTATGGAATAGATAGGCAAAAACATAAAAATTTCTGAAAACAAATAGTCCTGTAGAAATGAAAGTAGAAAATGAATTGCAATACTTGGATGATAATCATCGCATTGCTGCCAACTAACAATTGGATCTTGGGCAAACTTTTATCATTTTATCTTTAAGCTTCATTTTCTACACTTTAAAAATCATAAAGTGAACATAGATCAACATTTTGAGGTGGTATGACACTATAACTTTTTTTTTCAAAATTTCTTAATGCTAATCTGTAACCTTGAAACTATTCTTAGACAATAGTTGGGATTTTAAATTGTTGAATTTAGCCAGAAAGGGATATGCATATTATGAAAGCTAACTAAGTAAGATTTTAGTTAACCAAAGAAACACACATGGGATGAAATTATATGATCTTTAGGTAAGAATGAAAATAAAGAATGAAAAAAAAATACTTTCTTCCTCTTTAGAGTATACATATGAAAATAAATACTCAGGTGGATAAAACTCTGGCAAGCATTTGCTTGATTAAATGCCAATGGTGCACTGGGATGACCCAGAAGGATGGTATGGGGAGGGAGCTGGGAGGGGGGTTCAGGATGGGGAACACATGTACACCCATGGCGGATTCATGTCGATGTATGGCAAAAACAATACAATATTGTAAAGTAATTAGCCTCCAATTAAAATAAATAAATTTAAATTAAAAAAGAAAGCTAATTAGTCCAGAAGCTGGTTTCACATATGACACTACAAACTGATAACTAAAAGCAAGTATTAAAAACACAAGGTATGTATTTATTGGTCAAGATCTTACAGATAGGAGAAAAAAATCATAAGATGTTAAGTCAGTGGTGTGCTGGTAAATGTCTAACAGCTCTCCTGGAAGTGGGTGGGGATTTATTTGAATACTCCCATTATAGATGTGTGTGCATGTATATAAATTTTTATAGGAGTAGAGTTGTTTACAATGTTGTCTTAGTTTCAAGTATATAACAATGTTAGTTAGTTATGCTTCCCTTTTTGCTCAGCTGGTAAAGAATCCGCCTGTAATGTGGGAGACCTGAGTTCGATCCCTGGATTGGGAAGATCCCCTGGAGAAGGGAAAGGCTACCCATACAGTATTCTGGCCTGGAGAATTCCATGGACTGTATAGTCCATGGGATCACAAAGGGTCGGACAGTACTGAGCGACTTTCACTTTCACACACACACACACACACACACACACATACACATATATACACACACACACACTGGATATACACTGGATGTATATATACACACACATACATATCCATTCTTTTTTTTTAGATTTTTCTCCCATATACACCATTACAGAGTGCTGAGTATAGTTACCCATTAAATTTTATTTCAAGCTATCATCATTGTGCCAGTAAACATGAGCTGGTAGTGTACCATTATATAGTCATTCCCCCATTCAGATACAATAGACATCAATGGTATCAACATCAGAGATTAAAGTAAAAGGTAGTAAAATAATTAGGCAATGGTGAGATTTGAGCGTCTATTTCCTTTGTTCGTAATATAATTTAATGTATGTTAATATAATTTAATTTTCAGTGACAGTTATGTTTAACAATGGCCCAAAAGTTTCTGAAAGTTTAATGACTGGCTCTAGCAAGCTACTATGAGCCATCTGTAGTACACCACGGAGTGAATTTAAACATTAGTCTAGCTCCATGTGTAAGAGAAAGAAGGTGCTTACCAGTGCCTACAACTTAATTCATTAACTTTGCTTATTCTTTGAATATATTAGTTTTATATACTATTTTTTTTAAACAAGTCATAGAAAGGACTCAGAGAAAATCATAACATGAGGAATCTAGTTCTGTTAATACTCTACAAGTCAAATTATGACTCATAATTAACACCACCTAATCACAGGTGTTGAAATTGCAGATCCAGAACTCGTTAACTTTTTCTATGCACTAGAGAACCAGCTAGGGAGCTAATTTCACACAAAACACACACACACATGCACACACAATTTAGCTATATTCAGGCAGGCCCCACTCTAGACCAACAAAATCAGAGTATTTGATTGATTTTTTGTAGATCCCCTCAGTTAATATAAATTTAATTGTTGAGCCACATTTAAAAACCACTGCCAAAGAAAACAAATAAGTTGTACTCTACAGCTTTGTTTTATATTATGAACATTTTCAAAGATACGTAAATGTAAAAATAACAAGATGATGACCCCCATGTATCTGTCACTCAACTTCAATAATTATCAGTATTTTGCCAATCTTGTTTCACCTTCTCCTACTGCTTATATATATGTTTTCTGTAGGTTTGTCAAAGAAAAATTCATACATCATACTATTTTACATTAAAATACTTCAGCATGTGCCTGGAATTGCTCTCTGAAATAGAGTGTAGAGTAGTGACAGTGAATGCAAAAAAACTTAGTCATTAAATATTTCAGTTATTGAATACTGGTCCAGATATGATGGCAGATTCTGGGGATGCAGAAAATCTTAATGTCAATTTAATGACTTGTTCTCAATACAAAGCTAATAAGATTATGGGTAAGTTTGCTCATGCTTTTGTTCTTAATATATGACAGTGCTTCTTCGCTAATCTTTTTTTTTTAAATCTGATTAATCCCTCTTAGTTTTTTTAGAATTCAGTTCAAGATCTTTCCTGTTCTTTCCTGACTGCGGCCCTCAGGTTGGGTTAGGTGAACCCCACTCCCCCTCCCCACCATTGTATGCCCACTGCTCCCAATACAGACTCCACCCCAAGGACTCATCACTCTGCATTAAAATAGAGTTGATCATTATTCCTTCTCTAAAATTTTTGAGATCAGGGCCCATATTTTATTCAGCTGTATACTTCAAGTCTTTAAACACAGTATTATAATTATAGCGGGATCACAATACAATTTGTTGAATGAATGAAGAGTCTAAGAATGATCAGTTCTGGCACGTTTTCAGTGTGCAGGTCAGAGACAGAAGCAGAAAACTGCCAAGCTTGCAAATATGAAGATATTAATTTAAGGCAAATATTTTATAATCTTTCACTTCCATAATCATCACCACAATGAGTTGCGGGTTTTATGATAAGAAAGATGTCATATTAATTATTTCAACTGTTTCATTGCAGAAACAATTATGGCATAGAAAATGAAACAATTATGCTTTGAAGAAGTTAGAGAAGGATATTCAGTTCATTTCAGTTGCTCAGTCATGTCCAACTCTTTGCGATCCCATGGACTGTAGCATGCCAGGCTTCCCTGTCCATAACCAACTCCTGAAGCTTGCTCAAACTTATGTCCATCAAGTTAGTGATGCCATCCAACTATCACATCCTCTGTCATCTCCTTCTCCTGCCTTCAATCTTGCCCAGCATCAGGGTCTTTTCTAAGGAATCAGTTCTTCGCATCAGGTGGTCCAAGTACTGGATCTTCAGCTTCAACATCAGTCCTTCCAATGAATATTCAGGACTGATTTCTTTTAAGATTGACTGGTTTGATCTCCTTGCAGTCCAAGGGACTCTCAAGAGTCTTCTCCAACACCACAGTTTAAGCACCAATTCTTCAGCGCTCAGCTTTCTTTATGGTCCAACTCTCACATCCATATATGACTCCTGGAAAAACCATAGCTTTGAAGAGACAGACTTTTGTTGGCAAAGTAATGTCTCTGCATTTTAATATGCTGTCTAGCTTTTCTTCCATGGAGCAAGTGTATTTTAATTTCATGGCTACAGTCACCATCTGTAGTGATTTTGGAGCCCAAGAAAATAAAGTCTGTCACTATTTCCATTGTTTCCCCATCTATTTGCCATGAAGTGATGGGATCAGATTACATGATCTTCATTTTTTTGAATGTTGAGTTTTAAGCCAGCTTTTTCATTCTCCTCTTTCACTTTCATCAAGAGGCTCTTTACTTCCTCTTTGCTTTCTGTCATAAGGGTGGTGTCATCTGAATATCTGAGGTTATTGGAATTTCTCCTGGCAATCTTGATCCAGCTTGTGATTCATCTAGCCTGGCATTTTGCACGATGTACTCTGCATATAAGTTAAATAAGCAGAGTGACAATATACAGCCTTGTCTTACTCCTTTCCCAATTTGCAATCAGTCCATTGTTCCATGTTCAGTTCTAACTGTGGCTTCTTGACCTGCATATGGATTTCTCAGAAGGCTAGTCAGGTGGTCTGGTATTCCCATCTCTTGAACTATTTTCCACAGTTTGTTGTGATTCACACAGCCAAAGGCTTTGGTGTAGTCAATAAAGCAGAAGTAGATGTTTTTCTGTAATTCTCTTGCTTTCTCTGTGATCCAACTTTTACTTCTTTAGTTAAAGTGAAAGTTGCTCAGTCATGTCCGACTCTTTGCCACCCCATGGACTATACAGTCCATGGATTTCTCCAGGCCAGAATACTGGAGTGTGTAGCTTTTCCCTTCTCCCAGGGATCTTCCCAACCCAGGCATCGAATCCAGGTCTCCCACAATGCAGGCAGATTCTTCATCAGCTGAGCCACAAGGGAAGCCCTAGAATGCCTGAGTGGGTAGCCTATCCCTTCTCCAGTGGATCTTCCCAACCCAGGAATTGAACTGGGATCTCCTGCATGGAAGGCAGATTCTTTAACAACTGAGCTATCAAGGAAGCCCCTATGACCCAACAGATGTTGGCCTCTGTTGATCTCTAGTTCCTCTGCCTTTTTAAAATCCAGCTTGAATATCTTGAAGTTCCTGGTTCATGTACTGTTGAAGCCTAGCTTGGAGAATTTTGAGCATTATTTTGCTGGCATGTGAGATGAGCGCAATTGTGCAGTAATTTGAACATTTTTGGCATTGCCTTTCTTTGGGATTGAAATGAAAACTGACCTTGTCCAGTCCTGTGGCCACTGCTGAGTTTTCCAAATTTGCTGGCATACTGAGTGCAGCACTTTCATAGCGTCATCTTTTAGGATTTGAAATAGCTCAGCTGAGATTCTATCACCTCCACTAGCTTTGTTCGTAAGGATATTATAGGTATAAAATAAAATACCAATAAGAGAAGGATATTATTGGTATAAAATAACCCTAAATCTGCAGATCCATTATGGATTCCCTACAAATGCTCATTTACAGGCAATATTTATGAATTAATTGTAATATCTGATATTTAATGAAATAGTACTTTTCTTAAATGTATATTTTGTGATGAAAAATAATAAAAATGTAATATTAATATTCATTAAAAACATTATTACAACTTTTGTTAAATAAAACTTTTGAAGTTGTGTGGTGATTTCAATTATTTAATCTTAAACTATGTTATATTCTTATAGTGAATTGTTCACTTATCTATTTTAATTTCTAGACTGAGAAATTAAAATTTTATTTGACAACAATTAGACTCAAATTATAATTAAAGTATTACTTGCTACACATCTAAGCACCCAGATGCCCACTTTATAGCCTGTTTATATTATGATACTAATTAATTGTGGCACTATGCCAAAAAATATAAGAGCACAAAGTAAGTAAAGAGCTCATTACAAATATAAGACTAATAATTGCAAATTTCTGGGTTCTCAATAAAATGTGAGTTAGTAACCATATAATTAATTACTAATTAAACTGTATAATGTACTCCACTATCCCAAATGAATTATCAAGAATAATTCAATGTGACTTTTATTATAAATGATCATATATAACTTTGCTTTTCTGGAGTTGTCAGACTGGGTTTTAAGTATGAAAATAATAAAGATAAAGGTACAGATATTGTTTTGAAATATGCTGACATGCTAATCACTATGAAAATAGTGAGATCTTATATAATTTTTATGTATAGGGACCAAGACTGTAGGATAGTAAAACTATTAAATTAAAGAAAAAATAAGTAAGTTTTAAAAATATCTTTTTAGGATAAGGGCTCAATTCTTATGTGGAAATTATTCTAGCCCAGAAGAAATTTCCAATTATTCTCATGTTCACATTCCATAATAGTTATATGTATCAAATTGTATATATATATGTAAATAAAGTGTGTGTGTGTGTGTGTGTATGTAAAACTTTACAAATCCCATTTCTAGCCAGGCATTAAACATTCCTTATATTTGATAGTGAAAGTTGCTCAGTCATGTCTGACTCTTTGTGACCCCATGGACTATACAGTCCATGGGATTCTCAAGGCCAGAATACTGGAATGGGTATCTTCTCCAGGGGATCTTCCCAACCCAGGGATTGAACCCAGGTCTCCCACACACAGGCAAATTCTTTACCAGCCGAGCCACAAGAGAAGCCCTATAATAGTAAAAAATATGTTTTGTTGTCATCAAGTTGATTTTGGTTGTGCTCAACTCTATGAAATAGAGCTTTGCAACACAGTTTCATAGTGACTTAAAACCTACTCTTACACTTGAAGCATAAGAAATTACATCAGAAGCTCATCAAATATCCCACTAAAAAGTTCCATATTCTTTGGTGAATATGAGCTGCTGTTCATAATTTCAAAGAACCTTAAAATGACCAAAGAGGAAAAACGCTTGAAGAGAAGACCAGAACATACTGATGAGAATCTCAAAACATTGCCAACAAAGGTCAAATTCATACCTTTATTATCCTTATTTGACTAATGAGTGAACTGAGACTCAGGTAAAACTTGGCAAAAATTCACACAGTCAGGGATTGGTGGAGCTAAGATTCAAACTCAGGTCAGTCTAATTCCAAAGCTAAGTTCTTGACTGTGTTTGACATTCACTTATTCCTGGACAAACTATCAATATAAACCTGATTTTGTCCTGTTAATACTCCGCACAAACTGAAGGCTACTTTTAGACAAAATTCCTTTGTGTTTCTGTTCTTGTCTTTGGTACACGGATTAAACACCCAAATATTCTGGAATGGGAGCCAGGATATCCTGATAAGGTCCATAGTCAGAGGTGCTGACATAGCAGCTATCATCCAGCAATGCCTACTGTCTTCTTAAAGCTTGCAATTCTGGAGCAACGCCAAAATTATTTAGTTCTCTTCATAAACTACTCTGTATACAGTGTCATCTTTTTTTACATGAAAAGTGTTTGGAACCATTCAGTGCCCAAGCATTTTCCTAGAACGATGAATTCAGCTCCTTATCTAGTTCTTGGAAAACATGTATTTATTTTTCTGATAACAGCAGTAATAATTATAATATTTTTTATAGTTCTATAGAACCTTTTATCTGGAGGATTTACAGGAACTCCACATATATAGTACTCACTGTAGAGCATTTTTATTGAATACATCTCAGTGGAAATATTGGAAGTGGTATTTTTAACATTTAAATATATGTCAGTTTAAAAATCCTGCTTTCTCTTCTGCTTACAATCTACTATCTGCCCTCAAAATGATTATATGTGTTTTATGTCTACTCTATAGGCATATAATAAAATGGTAAATGTGGCTTTTCCTCACTCTCTTTCGAGCTAATATTGTTTTAAGTTTCTTCTTACATTCCTTAGTAAGCAATATTTTCTTTCATTCCTATTAAACTTTACTTGTCTAGTTTAACCAGTTTTATTTTCCTCCTGCTTATTGTATATCCATCCATAAATGTCAAAAAGAATTTCTTACATTCCTATTTCCTCTGACACAGAATGCTTCTCTTAAGTACATAACTCTAACTCTCTTATATTGTAACTATGGACATGATTGTAATTAAACATTAAGCAAAATAGGAGACATAAGAGGGCATTGTATTCATAATCAACACATGGTCAGTTACTTCCAATGGGTCCTCAACACTGATGAGCAGTATCACTGATGCCTTAAGCTTATACAGTGAACCACTGTTGCCCACTGGCTTCTCTCTGAAAGTATCTCCTGGTTTTCTTCCTTTCTCAGTGGCTATTTGTTTTCATGTTGCACTTCCTCATGACTTTGTCCTGACCCATCTTCTCTTCTGGCCATACTCTCTACTGAGGTTATTGTATCCACTCACATAATTTAAAATAGCATTTCTATGACTCTCATATGTATTTTCCATATCATTCATATAATTATAGATGGGGATCAGCAGTTTAGGTCCATGAACTTTTTGTGTGTGTGTGAGAATATCTACCAAACATAAAATTTAGCATTGTAACTGTTTTTAAGTGTAGAATTCAGTGGCACTAAGTATATTCACGTTGATGGTATTTAGGCACCCAGTCATGTCTGACTGTTTTTCATCCCCATGGAGTATAGCCTGCCAGGCTCCTCTGTCCAAGGGATTTCCCAGGAAAGAATACTGGAATGGGTTGCCATTTCCTCCTCCAGGGGATCTTCCTTACCCAGGGATAGAACCTGCATCTCCTGCATTGCAGGCAGATTTTTTACTGCTGAGCCACTGGGGAAGTCCATATTCACATTGCTGTGTAACTATCACCACTATCCATTTCTAGAACATTTCATCCTTCTAATCTGAAACTCCCTATGCATTAAAGAATTCCCCATTCCTATCTACCTCTAGACCCTGGTAACCACCATTCCACTTTCTTTATGAATTTGACTATCTAGGTACCTTATATATGTGGAGTCATACAGTATTTTTCCTTTTGTCTTTGTCTTATTTCACTGAGCCTAATGTCTTCACTCTTCATCCACATGGTAACATGTATCAAAATCTCATTCTTTTTTAAAGCTGAGTAATATTACATTGTATGGATACACCACACTTTGTTTATGCATTCAGTTATATCAGTGGACATTTGGGTTGTTTCTACCTCTTGTTTATTGTGAATAATGCTCCTATAAACATGGGTATACAAAAACCTGCCTGAGTTCCAGCTTCCAGTGTTTTTGGGTATATATTCAGAAGTGGAATAACTGGGTAATATGGTAATTCTATGTTTATTTGTCTCAGGAGGGGGCTGATTTTTAAAAAGAAAGTTTTATTAGAATACAATCACACCTATTCATTTATGTATTGTCTATGGTAGTGTTTGCACAAATAAGGTAGACTTGAATAGTTGTGACAAAGACCATAGGATGTACAAAGCCTAAACTATTTGCTACCTGGCTCTTTATAGAAAAAGGTGTTGACTCATGCTACAGAAAACAGTGCTACCAATTCCTTGGTCTCACAGAGTACATATGGTTTTTAAAGAGTTAAAAGATCTTTTACATATGGAGACAGAGAGAGGATGTTATTCTCAGCCTAAAGATGAGAAACCAAGGATAGAATGCCATACATAAGTCATATTCTCAATGAAGTTAGTCGATATTAATATTGAGACTCAATTGTTCCAGGTAAATCTTGCTTTCTCATCACAGAATTACTGAATTGCATCAGTGTATATTAGATGGAAAAATCAGGCATCAGTTTTCCATATCAATGCAATATTTTACACTGCCTTATTTGACTGAAGATAAGATTAGGGATACTGCTTCAAATGAGAAATCACCTGAGTTTTCAAGAGGCTGACCCGTATAACTGTGAAATAATTTGGCCTCCAAATGCTTCAACTATAAAATATATAAAATCCATGTGCTATGTATGACTGCAAATACACTTGCCCTGGAATGCTAAGGACTAGGGTAGAATATCCCTTTTCACTGTTTTGAACACAGTCACAGGTAAGACTTTGAAAGAGTACAACTTACATAAATAGAAAAATAAATGATTCATAAAATGATCTCAGGTACCAAAGAGGCAAAATAATTCAATGGAATTATTTCACTGTGCTACAAATTGTGCACTTACATGGTATATTAGATATAAATAAGAGTTTATTTTAGATCAGTATAGGCAGAAGTGGCTGGAAACTAAAAGGATATATATCTTGTCCATAATATTAAAGAGGATTTAGGATACACTTAAGATAACCTAGTAAATCTTGTCTGTTTTGCCAATGAAGCTTCTGCTTAGCTTTAAAATCTCTATTACTTAATAGAAAAAATTAATTTGGGGCTCTTAAAATGTCACAGGAAATCCTTCATTAAAATTAAAACTATTCAAATTCTACCCATCCATATCATTCAATGACTGGTATCTTCAGATCTCACCCAAGAGTGTGATATACTGTTATTTTGAGGAATTGTTCTCATTCAATATAAATCCATGCTAACTTTTCCAATTAAAAATATCTTCTATAAAATGCTCTAACGTGAATAGCCCATTTTGTGTTATTTATGGCAATGCTCTTGGTTCTCTATGACTACATATATCAAACATAAATAATATAAAATATGTACTTTTCTGTAAATATATCGAGTATTGTGATGTTTTATTTACTTTAAAGTAATTTAATAGGATTTTATATTATTGTATTAAATTTATATTTATGATGAATACAAGGTAAATAAAATCTAGAGTAACATGAAATGTTGTAAGAAATTAGCTCTATGCTTCAAAAACTCATCAATATTTTCATTGAAAATCCACCATGTACTTTGGACACAGTTTTAAAGCAGATACTGCGACTCTTGTCTCAAAGATCATACACTGAAACTCTACTATGCTTTCGATGCTATGAGGAGACACACTAAATTAATACTCTTGATCATTGCCCCCTAAGAGCATAGGATATAATTTATACAATAAAGAATAACTACAAATTATTATGATAGGAATCAGTATAAATACATGGAATGCAGTGCTCCAAATGAGCAGAGAAATTAGATACTTGTCTCCTGATCAGTTGATCAAGGATGCCTTGATAGAAAGGGTAGCTGAGGGTACTTGAGAAAGGGTACCTGAGTAATTCACTGAAGCATCATTTAATGAAATATATAATATATTAATATATTATATATTATTCATTTAAACAAGGTATATTTAAATATGTTATTTAAATATGCATTTAATATATTATTTAAATATATATATATACATACACACAGATTATTTAAATGTCTAATATCCCTTCTTTCTTGAGAAAATTAGTGCTCACTGAATTTCTCAGTATTCCATAATAGTTCCCATACTCTTTCGAGGTTGCTTGGAGAATCACAGGGACGGGAGCCTGGTGGGCTGCCGTCTATGGGGTCGCACGGAGTCGGACACGACTGACGTGACTTAGCATAGCATAGCATTGGGACAAATATGGGTAAAAATTGAGAAATGGGACTGGGAGAAAGTGACATACTATTTCCTTTGTGAGGCACTTAATAATCTGTGCCCAGTCTTCAGTTCCCCTCTGACAATGCCCCTGAAGTTTACATAGTGAGGTGGCAGAACCAGCAATGTAAACATAGTCTAGATTCCTGAGTTACCACATGGAGAAGAGTTACACGTTGTTGGCAAAATGGTGGAGTAGAAGGACATGCACACATCTTCTCCTGTGAGAACACCAGTATTGGAACTAGCTGCTGAATCATCAACAGGAGAATGTTGGATCCCAACAAAAAAAGATACCCCACATCTAAGGGCAAAGAAGAAGCCCCAACAAGATGGTAGGAGGGGCACAATCATGTTTAAAATCAAATTTCAGACCTGCCAGAGACTCTCAGAGGAGACAGACAAAATATTATGTGTACTGGGACTGAGGGAAAGGAACAATGACCCCCACAAGAGACTGAGCCATACCCACATTTACATCAGACATATAAGCAAAAAAAAAAAAAAAAATTACGTCATTGAGTATTAAGGATTTTTTTTGTGGCTGCTATCGTTAATTGCTCTGACTAAACATTTCTTTTTTTTTTGGTTATTGGTACCCTGCTTTTCCTTTGGAGAAAATTAATCTTCCCTCATCCCACATGATCTCAGGGGGACTTTCTTTTTTTTTTATTTTTTATTTTTATTTAAAAAAATTTTTTTAATTTTACTTTACAATTCTGTATTGGTTTTGCCATACATTGACATGAATCCACCACGGGTGTACATGCAATCACTGCACTCTGCAAACTTTATAAAGAGGTGAGACAAAGACCCAATGTAGGCCAATTAGATTCAGCACTGAATCCAGAGTTGAGAGAAACAGGGACAGGAGAGTTTAGAGCTAAGCCATTTTGATGGCAGGGGCTTTCTTGAGCTCTGAGTTCTCAATGCTGTCCTGCCTGGGCTGTGGCTGCCATTTTTTCCCCCTTTCATTTCTATGAACTATATGGTGACTTCCCAACAGATCCCATTTCTCTTAACACAATGGATTCTTTCAGGTTCTTATAACCAAAGCTTCCTAGTGGTATTAAGTGAAGAGAATTTGTATATGTGTAGTTCTATTCAAAAGAAGTATCTTCAGATTAAGGGCATTTTAGATAAAAATGGGTTTCCCCAGTGGCTCAGATGTAAAGATTCTGCCTGCAAAGAGGGAGACTCACGTTCGATTGTGGGGTCAGGAAGACCCCCTGGAGGAAGGCATGGCAACCCACTCCAGTATTCTTCCCTGAAGAATTCCATGGACAGAGGAGCCTGGTGGGCTGCAGTCCATATGGTCATAAAGAGTCAGACACAACTGAGTGACTAAGCACATTACTAAGCTCATCTATTACTAGATAAAAATAAGTTCAGTTTTCTGTAGAGGTATGTGGAATTGCAAGTCAGAGAAACTAAGTTAGGGCTGTGAATGCCAGGCTATGAATTTTTGATGTTAGCCTCTGGGCTAGGGGGTTATAAAATCAAATGCCTTCAGGGGCATTTGGGACACATAAAATTGTAAAGCTGTACAAGGTATAAGGCCATAAGTGCTAAACTGATTGTGTTGACCAGTTCAACCTCTGCCCTGTTTTAGTGCTTTTTAAAGCTCCCCACAGGCCAAAGAAAACAACCAAGCAAAGCATATCCTCCAGCTCTCTTGTCTCCAGCGGCCACTGGTTTGAAACTAAGATCATCAATAGAGAACCGTCAAAGGGTTCTGTGCTGGGGAATGTGAGCCCAGGACTTGCTGCTTTAGAAAGATTAACCTGTCAAAATAGACAGGGGGTGCGTGGAGGCAGCTCTCTTATAAGGAATCTATTGACTTGAGATTGATGTAAAGAAGAACGGAAAGCAAGTGAAGACATAAAAACAGTTGAAAAGGAAGTCTACAGAACTGGGTAAATGCTAAAAGAGGAATTCAAGTGCAGGGAATTCAGGCTGAAGTGGAAATTTTTTTTTTTTAAGCTCCCATTATTGTGCTGTACAATAGACGCGCTTCCCTGGTGGCTCAGACGGTAAAGCATCTGCCTGCAATGCGGGAGACCTGGGTTCGATTCCTGGGTCAGGAAGATCCCCTGGAGAAGGAAATGGCAATCCACTCCAGCACTCTTGCCTGGAAAATCCCATGGACAGAGGAGCCTGATAGGCTACAGTCCATGGGGTCGCAAAGAATCGGACACCACTGAGCGACTTCACTTTCACTTATTGTGCTATACAGATCATTCTGGTGCCACCATAATGGCAAAGCCAAGGAATGGACACAGAGAAATATATAGAAATATGAGGTCATGAGAAGGAGAATGTTTCATAGTGCCTTGAATGTGAAAATTTGCAACATCCAAAAGCATTTCTAGAAATTACTAAAATAAGAGCACCATCTATATAATCTAAGCATGATGCTGAAAAACAGCAACAAAAAAGTTCTAACTGGCCAGTCCTGATATTTGTAAAGAAGCTGTCAAACACAGTGATGTGAGAGGGAAGAAAAGTACTTTAGAATATGCATTGCTTACTGTTTAAGCCACAGGATGAAGGTTCTGCACCAGGATACTGCTATTGACCTTTAGGGGAGTGCAGTGTTTTGGACAAGCACTATGGCAATAACAGGCTGGAGTAAGAAATATGGTCTTCCCTCTGGGCTTGATGCTTGGGACTGTACTCTATCAGTTAACAAGCATCATTAAGAAGAAGGTGTTCATTGAAATATTATACATAATTGCAAACATTAAAAATGGTCCATATTCACAACAAGAAAAAATTTAACACAGTATCAAATTAGCATAACTATTACATATAAAGTAATTATAAAGTCAATGTACCAACATGGAAAATGTTTATGATAGTTAATAACAAAATTAAAAAATCAGATTATAAAAAAATAATGTACATGTAAGAATAAAGAGAGGACAATAAATGCTTTTGCCTGAGGGCCTCATGAGAAATAATGGTGGTGTCCTTATGGAACTGCGAAGTCTAATTAAAGTATACTTTTTTTTTTATTGGCAATGATGACCCTGTATGCAGGACAGCAAAAAAGACACAGATGTGTATAACGGACTTTTGGACTCAGTGGGAGAGGGAGAGGGTGAGATGACTTGGGAGAATGGTATTGAAACATGTATAATATCATGTAAGAATCGAATTGCCAGTCTATGTCCGATGCAGGATATGGCACGCTTGGGGCTGGTACGCGGGGATGACCCAGAGAGATGTTGTGGGGAGGGG
>NW_024070207.1:101870812-102197504 GCF_014754425.2 Oryx dammah | reverse complement strand
TGGTGGATTCATGTCAATGTATGGCAAAACCAATACAGAATTGTAAAGTAAAATAAAAAATAAATTAATTAAAAAAAATAAAGTGACGGTGCTACTGATCTGGTCAATTTAAGATGATTTTATAAAATACTTGAGTTTGTAGTTCTTTATCTCATGCTTAATAGCACAATACATCAAAACAACAACTTACAAATATGTCCCTACAGAAGTTATACAGATAGATAGGCAGACAGGTGTGTTTTTTTTTTTTTAAATGAATGATTGACCAAAGAAAATTATTGATCTCAAGAAACCAGTTTGAGATTTATCTGGGTATAGGTAGTAGAGCAGAATATTGGGAGAGTACTATTTAATTCCAGGACTAAATATATTGGGTTGGCCAAAAAGTTTATTCAGGTTTTTTCCCAAAGGAAATTTTTTGCCAATTCAATAAATAAGCATAAAATTTGAACACTGTAATTTTGGAGGAAATATGTTCCATTTCTATACCTGAATAGCAGATAACTTTTAAGGTATTTGATGGAAATTGAGCTTATAAGAAAGGATTGATTACAAAGAAAGCAGTAACTCCCTAAACAGTCAGGGTTATTTGAATCCTGAGAACTTATCCTAACACAATGGCATAGTTCAATGTATAACGCAGGTCCAAGAACTAGTATCAGAATCAGGCTGGAATGTTTTTATTGCCTTATTTAATGTGTGCACTCACATAGCAATCATAGTAGCCACAAATGAGAGTGAGTGGAGACCAAAAAATAAAAGGTATTTGTTCTATGATTCTGTTTTTATAACAATCTAGAAAATGCAAACTGATCTATAGTGTCAGACACCAGATCAATGATTTCCTGGGATGGAGGCAGGGCAGGAGGGAGAGATTACTAAAAGGCTTATGAAGGTGATGGTTATGTTCATGGTCTTGATTGTGGCCATGATTTTACTGGTGTATACACCTATAAACACTTGTCAAATTGGATTATTTAAACATGGTAAGGTTTACGGTATGCCAGCTACACCTCAATAAAACTATTAAAAAGGTTAGTAGCTGGGCTCTATCACTACCAAGATGCATTACTAGGTATAAAATATTTAGTTAATTTATGCTTCAACAAGGGCAATTGACTACTATAGTGGATGCTGTGATGTGTCGCCCAAAGTCATGAATTACAAATGAAGCATGCATTTCTCTCATTGTTGCAGTGTTATCTGCTAACAAATCACCATTTAGCCCTTCTCAGAAGTTTTCCTCAGAAGATAGGAGCTTCCCTGTCCAAGATTATACAGCCTTGCAGTGGGTAAGTGGGAGACATATTCAATGACAGATGGATTTAGGGCCACAAATATCCAACCTCTTTGCCTCACTCAGGAATATTCTAAATGACCATCCCAACTCCAAATGGGACTAGCTGAGATTTCTCTTGTAATGACAACACATCTCCAATGCTTCCATCTGTCCAATCGCATTCCCTTTATTCTCTCCCAGGCATTGTTTTTAGAGCACTTCCCAATAGAAATCTCTGTCTCAGAGTCTGTTTCTTGAGGAACCCTGTCTAAGACAACAAATTATATGCTGAAAATTAAAAGTGCAGAAAACAAAGCTACATACCTGAAGATGTCACCTAAATAACATCATGAAAATTTCTATCATTATGCATAAAGATATTATATACAACAGATCTTTTCTTGTTGTTCTGCTCATTCACTTTGTTACTAGATTTCTGGAACAAGACACAGGATATAATTGTTTAAAAAAAGACTCAGGAAAGAGATATGGTGAACACTTGGCATGTGATTAACAGAGAATCTTTTGCAGAATGTCAGCTATTAGGGACATTTTCATGCTTGGCAGAATAACTGTCATTAAATTTTAGTACACGAAGGCATAACATTTTGTTATCAATCTTACTAGATCCATCCACCATGTCAAAATAATATGAACACATGCCAGGAGAAACTGCATTTCACTACTATTACTGCCAGAAGCTTGGCAAAATGTGGCCTCTTATTTTGTAAATTTATTAAAATAATAATGCTAACAAATATGGCATTAACTAGATGCTAACTTTCCAGGGTCATTTTTCACTAAATGAAATTGCCATTAGAATTCTTTCCTTAGGATGAAGAGAACAATTTCCATGAAAACCTCAATTGATTTTCACTACCTAGCAACATGAAACACATGTTAGCCCTGGGAGACAAATGAGAGAAAAGAAAAAATTTCTTTTACCAGAACTCCATCCAGCATATTGAGTGGTAATAGACATCTTCCATCTAATGACCGACATGAGGAGGGAAACAAGGCTTTAATAACAGAAACAATTCTTCTTTCCTTCTCTATCAACTCTCATCTATCCCTTAGGTATTGATTTAAAAAATGTTTCATAAGTTTGACATCCAAATAAAGAAATGTAAATGAAGTGCACTTCCGAACTATCTTCAGACAGTCTAAGAGACTTGATTTCAGCAAAATGAAAACCAAAATGTCTATAGATTTTCTTAGTGTATAAAAACAATCGATATATACATATATTTAAAGGCAGTATAATCAATGCATTTTACTTTCTCAGTTTACTTACTAAAGCTAAATGGCATTTTTATCTTTATTTTTTGTCTTCAAATTCTATTATCTTATTAATAATAGAAACTTTGTGAGATAAGTATTTTAAGTTCTGTCCATGGGCATTCTTTAATACAAAGATTCAGACCATATGGGCAGACATGTTATCATGAAAGTCATTTAGAGAGCTAGTTCATGGAAAACATCTCATGCTTATTATATTTTTAATATCAACAAAGTTATTCCCTATAAAACAGTTATTGGAAAATATCATTGATAAAGGGCATATCTTATGACTAAGATGTTTCAAAGCAACAGAAGAAATACTGAAATGTTATACAGATAAGGGATCTAATTTTATGGCCATTGATGAGGCTGATAGTGTAGTCTTCACACAAGGTATATTTCTTAGTACCTTTTCTTATAACTTCAAGAAGACATATGGTCCAGCCCAGTCAATAAATGGCTGTATAATAATGATTAAAATCATACTTGGTCATGTCTTCCATGATCGATATGTCATCACAGCCAAAGGGACCATGAGGCAGTCTGTACCGAAGTTAGTGACAACCTGAATATTCCCCTTTAGGCAGGCTGTGATCTGTTTTCTTGCTTTATACAGAATCCTGTAAAAATAGGACTGGAAGTAATTCCAGTGCTTTTAAACCCAGTCCAAAATTTAATTTCCTTTGTGACCTTTGAAACATCACAGTTATAAAAGTCTAGCTTTCCTAATTCCCCAGATTTTCCACAGGTACTTCCTTATTAAGAAACAAAGCAAAACAACCTTCACACAATTTGCAGTTCTCTTTCTTTCAGTTAAAAAAAAAAGGATTTTCATTTAACTTCACTTATCTCATTTTCCTGCGTTCTTCAACCTTAAAATGCTTCAAGCCTTGCTCCCGTTTCCCTTAAACTTTATACATATCAAATGCCTCTTTCTTTTTCTGTCATCATTTTTTTCCAGTCTTCTAGATCTCTAATCCTTCTTATTACTCTTCATGCTGTGACTCATGAATCAAGTGATTTTTATTTTGCAAAGAATTTTGATCATGAGGTAAAATTAACTAATGAGTAAAATTTGTCTTCATTCATGTCTAGTGCGAACTAATTTATTCTTAGATTCTCTAGGGATATCCAAAGAATTGTGTTTTGATCTTTCAGGACTTTAACTTTTAAAATGCTAGAATGAGTAATGAATGTCTAACCAACACCATGCATGCTGATCCAAACAAGTAATAGAGACCTTCTCAGATTCTACAACCGTATAAAAGGAATCATAATTTTAACTTGTCTTTTGACACTAGAGACAAGACAGTTGGATAGTTTGCAGACAACTTGGAATAAAGTTGGCATACTAATACAATTTTCTTAAATTAATCCTTTTACAAATCTCCCAAATATTTATTGGTGATAGAAAAGACAAATTTAAGCCTCTTATGCCATTCAAGAATTTCACTTAAGCAGGATTGTGTCTACAATTTTCAGTTTCTAGTTTGAATTTCAGTTTCTAGTGTGAATCCCACTTAAAAAAAAAAAAAAAACTATATCCAAATCCAATTTACAGTTGTAAAGCAAAACTCAGCAATTCAAAGACCTAACTACAGTTAAGTATATGCTAACAACAAAAGTAAACATTGGTAAAAGAGTAAACAAACAAGTCAGTGAGGAATAATGAGAAAGTCACACAAATATCAGAATGCAAATGCTTAGGATTAAATTTGGATCCAGAGAACTGCAGGAATCAGAAAAGTAGCTCAAATATGCAAAAGAATAAACAGCTGGATAAAGTAGTGCACTAGCCTAATTTAAAGGAATAATGCCCTCCCTCGCCCCACCCCCCTCCAGGATGCATATTGTAGAAGACCTAGGTGGAACGTCACCCATCTTCTTGGTTCTTGAGAGTTCAGTGTACCCTGGCTGGGGTTCAACAGCCATTAACTCTTAATTTTCTCACCACCTCACTACTCTCTCACAACTTTCTGAGGTCACCTCCCAAATCAAAGACCTAAACTCAAATGCTTGTCTCAGGATTTGCTTTCAGAGGAAGCCAAACCAAGACATTCTTAACCTCCAAACGTTTAAGACCCA
Organism: Oryx dammah; assembly: GCF_014754425.2. Lineage (NCBI taxonomy): Eukaryota > Metazoa > Chordata > Mammalia > Artiodactyla > Bovidae > Oryx > Oryx dammah. The sequence continues at coordinate 102,192,859 of NW_024070207.1, read as the reverse complement.
AATCAATTCTTTTTTTTAAATATAAATTTATTTATTTTAATTGGAGGTTAATTACTTTACAATATTGTATTGGTTTTGCCATACACCAACATGAATCTGCCACGGGTATACACGTGTTCCCCATCCTGAAGCACCCCCCCGCCCCCGCCGCTCCCTCCCCATACCATCCCTCTGGGTCGTCTTAATCAAAGCTTGTCTGACCCTGTAGTTAAGAGTTAAGGGAACACATGTAACTGGATTGGAAAATCCATTTATGCTTTTCAAAAAAATGTAGCATGTGTTCTTTGAGACAGAGTAGGGATACACAGAGACCTAGTAGAAGGAAAGAAAGCACATTCAATAAATTATTAAATACCAACTAATAGTAGGGTTTCAAAGGACAAGTCTTTAAGAAATTTGAATTCTGATACAAGTAAAACAATTTCCAAGCATTAGATTCTATATAAGCATATAAAAGTTAGTTATTACCAGAAGGTTGTACCTCATCATAAACAGGCTTTATTTTGTTTATTTTTCTCATACCCTTAAGCTGCTAAAATATAAATCTGATGAAGTCCCTTCCTGTCATTGAATTCTGTGGAGTTTTATTTGTGAGAAAAGAATGTTTCCCTTTCAGAAGTGTTGGCTTGAATTAGAAAATGCTTTATTATGTGCATTGCAAACCTACTTATTTACCACAGCTAGACAGAGACTCCTTCTTACTTTGTCATGCAGCTGCTTGTTTTTAAACAAATTTTGCCAAGAGACATAAACCAGATGGCCCTCTTCAAGGGTATACTGTGAGCCGTGATAGTCAGCTTATGGTACTTTCAAGTAGCCGACAGCTGGGTATGGAAAGTCATGATGCTATTCAGAAATCCAACTTCCAAGGATGCCAAAGCACAAGGAGACTCTCAAGTTGGTAAATAAAACTCTGACTTCAAGTTAGTTTTAATACACTAAATACAATAATTTTTTCAGGGGTCTTTAAACATCTGCTTTTAAATACCAGTTTTTCTTTGGTAAAATAGAATACTCTTGAGAGTCCCTTTAACAGGAAGGAGATCAAACCAGTCAGTCTTAAAGGAAATCAACTCTGAATACTCATTGGAAAGACTGATGCTGAAGCTCAGTCTTTGGCCAACTGATGCAATGAGCTGACTCATTGGAAAAGACCCTGATGATGAGGGCAGGAGGAGAAGGGGATGACAGAAGATGAGATGGTATGGACTCAGCGGATATTAGTTTGAGTAAGCTCTGGGATATGGTAAAGGACAGGGAAGCCTGGAGTGCTACAGTCTATGGGTTGCAAAGAGTCAGACACAACTGAGTGACTGAACACAACAAAATAGAAGAACCCACGTGAATTGTATTAGAGATTAAACTTGTGGAAAAATGGATTCAGAATACATTTTCAAGTGTAATCAATAAGCCGGAGATTGGGGTTTCCCCAATAGTTAGACATCCACAATCAAAAAAGTTTACTGATGCTGTAATATTCTACTCTGGTAGTGTATTATTTTATACTGTTGTTCCCAATTCTATTCTGTAGTATTATCATGTATCTCATTCTTGACATGGCCTCATGGTAAGCAGAGTGCATTCCTCTGCTCCTGCACTTTGGCTTGCCACATGACTTGCTTTGACCGTTGGATGTGGACCTAAAGAGGTACTTTGTCAGTTTCAAGTTAAGGTCTTTAGAACCATTACACATTTCTGTTTGCCCTTCTGAGAACTTCCAGACTGTTCCATGGAAGAATATGTACCAAGTATCTGCTGCCATTCCAACCTGGGCCCCAGAGGAAAACACACAGATCAGGTCTATTCATTCAACCTACAGTCCCACAAGCTAAAAAAAGAGCCTTACTCGCTAAGCATGAGAATAATTACTCAGTTATTTGGGAGTGTGTTTGTTACACAGAATTATTACGGCAGTATCTGACCATTACTGGCAAACTTTGTTAAGGGTCCAACGGAAAGCTACTTTGGGTCACTCTTACATTACTGGGTGGTAGGTGAAAAGGGATAAGAAAAATATGAGAGCTGACATAAATGTCTTAATCATGGTGCTATTTTATAGAAGGTCTCCATAAAGATTACAGAACTGTACCTCTGCTTATCTCAGAAAAACAGATAATGACAACTCTTGATTTTAAATGTTATCTCTGATTATTAGAGGAAGGCAAATGATACAAAAACATGCAGCATTTCAAAAGAAGCTAAACATACATAATTCATGTTTTGTAAAAAAATTTACAACTTACATTGATTCAAACATAAAAATTATTCAAATAGTAAGACTTTTTAAATGTCCATCTATTATTGCTAAGTATCTAACCATTCTAGGAAACCACATAGGATATTCCAAAATGTGTTGTTTCAAGCAGAAATGTCTCAAAAACCACATCTTTCGCTTGTAATGGGCAGTTTTTCCTTGAGGAAATTGATGTTTTCAAGAGGAATTTGAGACTGTCCACGGATAAGCTAAAACTAATAAGAAAATAATTCTTGTGAAAATTGCCTTACAGACAAGAATTTGCAATTCTCACAGAGTAAACAGATTTTTTTTAAAGTGTTAGAATTTTGTAATGGTAACAAATCACACTCTCCCCACCAACAGCAGAAGTTAAAATAAGCAAGCAAGTAAGCAAATGAACAAAAAGTTTGTTGCCTTCCACCAGAAAGTTATGTTGACTTTAGTAGCTAATGGGTATATTTATCTTAGAAGAGTCTATTCATTTCTCTCAAATACCATAATTATAAGAACATATCAAGATCTTAGATTATTCTTGTATTGCTGTATCTATACTTCAAAGTCATAGTTCAGCTTCATTACAGAAAAAATGAAAATAAATATGAGGAAATTTACCCTCCATAAATACACTATTGAATAAACTATAATGGAAATGAAATTCTTGGTAAATAAAAAAAAACTATAATGGAAATTTATTCATTCCAAAATATTATAACTTCAGAGTGAGAAGCTTATCATTTTCTTGTAAGGATTCATCAATTTAAGAATTAATATGTGCTGAGCAGCTATCATGGTATTATACTGTGTTTGGCTTAGGGGTGACAGAAGGTATATGGCACAGTTTCTGTCCTATAGGAACAAAATGGATGGTAAAGAGTTGCACATAGTTATGTAAGACATACAAACTTATGAGAAGCACTTCTAAGAGCAGTGCAAGAGGATTCTAGAACATAGAAAGTGAAATAATTGATTGAGATGAGCAAATGATTCCAAATAGTGATATTTGCATTTGGTCCTAAGTGATAAACAGGACTTTGACTAGTACCAAAGTACATACAGGGTTTCTCAAGCAACTGAAGGGATTCTTAAATACTTGGCTTTGCAAAGCACCTGATAGAATCATGGTTTGTTTTTCTAGAAGATATTGAATGTGAATATACCACCTTCCAAATACATCTCTTTGAAACACTGTGGTTTCAGATATAAGAGTTTAAAATGTTTATATAAATATATCCTTGTTTCTGCTACTTAAGATTGACATCTGAAACAGAGAATATCATCCTTGAATATAAGAAATCCTAATGAAATACATAGGAGACCAGGGGCACAGAGATAAGAGATCACATAGGAATATAGGCTCTTGCATATATTCCTATGTGATCTTGGGACAATTATTTGTTCCCTCTAAACCTCAAGTTCCTTATCTGAAAATAAAGTTCTCCTGAGGGTGAAATCATATATGTAAAGCACTGAATACCTGTCTGGCATGAAGGTGTTGCTAAAACAGAAGTTCTTTACTTTTAAGTAACATACATGTTACCTGTCTAGAAAAGGGGATGTCCTGAAGCTTCAGAGCATTGTCATAATTTTAGCTTTAGTCTTGGATCCTTATTTTATGGTGGATGTACTTGGAGTCAGTGATCTAAACCACTACAACTTACAGATGACTCAACTTTAGTCAAAGAAAGTAAGTAGAGAATATGTAACCTAGGTGTACTGTGAAAACCAATTATCCATGTCTTTACTCAGCTAAGCTGTGGCTTTGTTGGAAAGGGGTAAGAGTCAAGCAAAAATTAATTAAACTTTGTTTTGAAGTTATGGAGAGATAGAACAAATGGGTATTGGGCAATGATGAAAACTTTTTACTTTTACATTTGCAGAATTCAGGAAGCCACAGTAAGCTGTTTGCTCAATCAGAGCTCATAAAATTATGAAAGAATGCAGGGAAAGAAAATAACACTCAACAAAGCTATACTTTTGACATATTTCTTGTGTGCACGCATGCTAAGTAGCTTTAATTGTGTCTGATTCTTTGCAACTCTACGGACCACAGCCTGCCAGGGTCCTCGATCCATGGGATTTTCCAGGCAAGAATACTGGAGTGGGTTGCCATGCCCTCCCCCAGTGGATCTTCCCGACCCAGGGATCAAACCTGCGTCTCCTGTGTCTCCTGCACTGGCAGGTGGGTTCTTTATCACTAGTGCCACCTGGGAAGGTCATGTATTTCTTAAGGCTCTTTAAAAAACACAACAAAAGACATTTTCTCTATATACACATTAAAGACTATTAGTTCTCTTCCAATATCCATGCTCCCACTTCTCTACAGTTCAGTTCAGTGGCTCAGTCGTGTCTGACTCTTTGCAACCCCATGGACTGTAGCACGCCAGGCTTCCCTGTCCATCACCAACTCCCAGAGCCTACTCAAACTCATTTCTCTATAACTGTATACTTTTTGGCAGAGTACATCATATTCAGGAATAAATGCAACATTTCCTAGTCTCCCTTCCAGCTTTGGTGCAGTCATATGACTGATTTAGGCCAATAAAGTATAACTGTAAATAAAATGTGGCAGCTCCCAGGGAACTTCCCTAAAAGACTATTGGTGTGAATCCTTTGCTCCTTCTTCCTACCTCTTTCCATCCTACTTCTGGAACGTGAACATGGTGGGTGTTCCATCTTGCAATGTGGAGATGAGGGCCCACATGATGAGCTAGATAGAACATAAGAATCAGTAGAGTCATCCTACCTGCTTGGACTGTATACTCCTAGGGTTTTAAGGAGAGAAATAAATGCTTCTTTCTTAGTGAAGGCATGGCTCCCTTGTGCTTCTGTTACCCTCAACCAAAACAAATTCTAATTGATTGAGCGAATTTCTAGAAAAGCTACATTTAGCACAATTTTGCTTTCTTCTAAAATTCATCTATCCTGTGTAGAGGGGGGGAAAATGTGTGTGTGTGTGTATCTTTGGAGAAGGGGAATTTGTGGCATAATAAAACCAAGAAACATACAGTGAGTAAAGTCAATAGTGGCATTATTTCCAAAATGAGGCTAGTCTTATAGGTTTCAAGTTATTTTCTATACTAGAGCCTTTTTCCCTTTGGCAGTGATGAAAATACGAGTTTATTTAGATAAGAAACAAGCAAACTATAGCCCCCTGTACAATGAAAAAGTAGAATCATCTATGGTGAAGAATGGAAATATGTGTCTACAGCTATCCTGGGAAACAAAAATGTTCAATTACTTTGAGAAAAAGATTCAGGATATTGATCTATGGTTAACTCTGAGATTATGTGAATTTTATATCTAGTCAATTTCTTATGTGAAGCAAGTTTTAAACTAACCTCTAAGTGAACTGTAAAGATTTATAAGAATCTGAAAATGTTAAAGATATAAGGCAAAATGATCCTGTATAAAATGGCTATCATAAAAGGCAAATCACTCTGCAATTCTTGAGTGCTTTGAACTAGCAAGAGGAACATACAGGAGGTAAGCTGATGGGCAGAAACAAACATATTTAATACATTTCAAAAAGCCCTTTTATTAAATAAATACAACAGATCCCTTTCATTCAATTCCTTTACCAAATGTCCTCAATGACTAAAAAATTCAAATAAATTGTATGTAAACAAGGACATATAAACCAAAGACTAGTTTAGGTATCTAATTCAAATGACACTGTATCATGAATGGCTTGCTTTTTAGACAGAGTTTCAAACACTAGGATTGCAGAATAAAGATCTTGTTTGTTGCCCATTGGCTTGTTTTAATGAGATGGTTTGACAGTCACTATGTTAACATTAAATACTTTCTAACACCAACTATATGAGATTAACCTTTTGTGGTTTATAGCTTTGCCTTTGGTGGTAAAACCTCCAAGTAATTGGCATCAGAAGTCAAATCACAGACTTCATTTTGGGCTTCTGGGTAGAAACAAAAGACTCCTCTATTTGGCTCACAATGGCTCTCTCAGTGGTGTGCAAGGTATAACAACTGGTCTGTGAAAGATATGCACAATAGCTAGGGATTAATTTAGATTTTACAGAGCCCCAGCAGAAATATAAACACTTTTAGAGAGTAGCATGACAAAGAAGCTAGTATGCAAGAAGAGGTGATCCCTAATTGAAATATGCAAGAGGAAATAGGCCAGAGAAGGCAGTGTAGAGGCTGAGCTTCATGCATGGAAATTATAGCAAATGACAGGTTAGTAAAAGATTTGCCTTTCCTAAAGTTTTGATGATTTATTTCTGGCATATACATCAATGCTGTCAAATTATAGTTTTCATCATCATTATCATCAAATAGTATTTATTAACCAAATGTGCTCTACAGGGAATTGTACTAAGAGGCAAAAATGATATGGTTTCTGACTTCCAGTAACTAATAAAATAAAACTGACCAATCAATGTAGACAAATGGAGGGGAGCAGATAGAGAACAAGATGCTTAACAGGGAAACACTTTAAGCTTAACAATAAGCTTTTAAATATTTCCAATGTTTAGGTGAATTGGTGAGTATATATGTGTGTCTATGTATGTTTCTTAATATATCTTTGGAGATAAAAATATATTTTCTTGACATAGATAACTAAGTTCTAAAAATGAATTCTATGGAATCAATTATTTAATAAGTGCTGATTTTCAAAAACATATTTGATTGAAAATCAAAACAGAAGCCTTCCCCATATACCACAGTCTCAACAGCATGAGAAAGTGGGACATAAACGTAGAAACTGTCATCTTCCTCAATTTAACACATCTACCTCTGCAGGGTCCCCATGAATGAATGGATGAGAATACTCTCCCCTGATCAGTACAAAAGCAACTGTAAATGAGATGTAAAAAAAAAAAATCCATATATATTTTTTTAACCTCTTAATTCTACCAAGTTCAAAAAACTATAGTAAAAATTATGCACTGGCACTTAAACATATACCTGGGAGGAGAAATGAAGATTCAATCTGGCATGAATTGTTTTACATTTAGTAGAGACTAATTCTAAGACTGCAATGTTGATCTTTCCTGAGTTGTCAGGATCCTGTGTGTGCTTCTCATGTATCTTCCCAACTACATGTGGCATTGTGACAAATAGAAGAGACTGCTAGTGCTGCTATAGCTGAATGTCTCATTTAGGAGCAAACAATTCTGGAAAAGCTCCCAGATTATACATCTGTCCCTCTAGCTTCCACTTTAGAGGAGAAAACTGTATGGAGATGCCATAAGGATTAATATATTATTCTTTCCCTCTGTGAGTTCTGTATGGTTATTTCCTCACCTTGACATGAGAGGAAAATATTTACTGAAAGCTTCATTAGAAAAATTACCAGTGAGATATCCAATGCTTATGGGAAAGTTTCATGTGGAATGGGCTTGCAGAATGGCATGCTTGTCCCCCAGAATCTGAATACAGAGGCGATCAAGGCACTTTCTCTTCAAATCCAATTTCTTTCATTTCTTTTTTTGTTTTCTCTCCTTTCATTTCTTCATTTTTTTCATTGTCTCATTTTCCTTCATGTATTACAAATGGCAGTGAGAGTCTGTGAGCACATTAATACTGTGGGCTTGACACAAAGAGAGCTAAACAAAGGAGAAATCCCCAGGGAAGCAGTTTCCAGCTCTCCCATCTCTAGCATCCTGTTGACAAGTGGCACTGAGCTCCCAGCATTCAGGAAATCGTTCTCTAGAGCAGTGGTGCCCACAAACTTAAGAGTCTGTACTGATCAATTATAAGCCTTTCAGAGGTCCATGGGGAAATGCCCAAAATAACACAATGTAACGTGCTTTTTCTTAAAACTCCATCTTTTTGAAAACATTCTGAGGTTAGAGATTCTTGTACTTAAAAATGTGTTAATTATTTTAAAAAATGTAAGTGTAAATTTCATTTGAGTAAAGCATACACACAAAAAAATATACAAATCACAAGTATATAGTTCTATACATTTTCTTAAGGGAAATTATCAATGCAACCAGTATCCAGATGAATAAATAAAACATTACTCAAACCCCAGAACTCACTCCTGTCCTTGTTAATTACTACTCCCCACAAAAATAATCATACCTGAACGTTAACCCTTGATAGGCCTTTTTTTGAGCTTTATTTCAATGAAATCATACAACATATATTCTTCTGTGTCTGGCTTCTTTAACACAACATGGCTTTTCCTGTTTACTTTATGAAAAATCATTGGTAATAGAATTTGATTTTTTAAATGTCCTCATACTGTCAGACCGGAATCTTGTTGTTACACAATAATGCCATCTTATGGCTATAGAGCAATTTGTAGTCTACAAACTACTTTTGCTTTCATTATCTTACTTGATTTGTGCTATCCTCTAAGAGTTGAGGAGTAATTTCCTGAAAATCAGACAAATTTGTTAATGGTTTGAGGGCTAGGAAAGGCAGTATCTGAAAAAAAGACAACAGGGTATCTATATTGGTATTGGTCAGCCCTCCTGAAGTGCTTTTGGAAACAAGGAAAGTACATTGTTTCTCTAATACTAGGTATATATTATGTTGTTTCATTTTCATGTGTTTCTTTTAGCAACAGTAAGTAATCCACTAAGAAGTAGATGGAAACAGCATTTAGCATCAGTTAATTTCTCATTAAATTAAATATTTATATATATAAATACATGTTGCTATCTATATGGATTATCTATCAATATACATGGATAAGTACATGCACACATGTGATTCATGGATTTAATATTTACTGCCCTATATTTAATATTTAATATTTACTGCCCTATCTGTGTTTCCACTTTTAATAATTTGAGGATTTATTACTTTCCTGAGGTACAAGTTGAAATTCTATTTGCTGGAAGAGGAAGTATGGAAGCAGGTCTCCTAGATAATGAGTAAGTTGTAACAAGTTAATCTGTCTTTTAATTCTCTACTTGCATCAACATAGACAGTAATGTCTGTTTTACTCTATGACATTTAATGGAGGTGAGTTTTGCCATCATGGCACTTATGAATTCGGTGGTTAATGATGGTCTCAGAAGCTATGCCTCAGGAATGCCAAGAGACTACTGCATTTTCTCCTGTTTGCAAATTACTTTTGAGTAAGCTATGCAAATATATTAGAGTGAAATATTTTGATGAAATAGAAATATGCATATGTGCCGTTGAAGCATGTGTTTGGGCAAGTCACTTAACATCTTTGTGGTTGACAAAGGTCCATCTAGTCAAAGCTATGGTTTTTCCAGTAGTCATGTATGGATGTGAGAGCTGTACCATAAAGAAAGCTGAGTGCCGAAGAATTGATGCTTTTGAACTGTGGTGTTGGAGAAGACTCTTGAGAGTCCCTTGGACTGCAAGGAGATCCAACCAGTCCATCCTAAAGGAGATCAGTCCTGAGTGTTCACTGGAAGGACTGACGCTGAAGCTCCAATACTTTGGCTACCTGATACAAAGAACTGACTCACTGGAAAAGATCCTGAGGCTGGGAAAGATTGAAGGCAGGAGAAGGGGATGACAAAGGATGAGATGGCTGGATGGCATCACCAACTTGATGGACATGAGTTTGAGCAAGCTCCGGGAATTGGTGATGGACAGGGAAGTCTGGTGTGCTGCAGTCCATGGGATCACAAAGAGTCAGACACGACTGAATGACTGAACTGAACTGATAAAATAATGGAGCAGGATAAAATCACTAAGGTATTTTCAAGCTCTAAAGAATCCTTCATTATTAATTATTAACTGCCGACAATAGTTTGAATTATTAGTCAGCAAGTATTTACTGTTCTTTCCTGTTCACTGTAGCCAGAGACTACTTCCCCCATTCTATTGATGTCAGGCTTGCTGTTGCCAATGGAACGTGAGCAGCTTAATACAATCATAGGCCATACATGCTCTTAGGAGATTAGGCTTAGTTCATGCTCTGGTGATGTGTCATGAGAAGAATATGCCACTGGTCTTTCATATAAAGCCCAGAATAAAGACATAGGGAGGAAACACACATCCTGGGGCATAGCCCAGCTCACCCATCACTTGAAACAGCTGTCCAGCCACATTCAGCCTAAGTCAGACAAAACACAGGCAACCTAAAGATCCATAAGCATGAAAACAAAGGCTAGTTTTAAGTTATAGAGTTTTAGGGGTGATTTGTATCACGATATTATGGCAATAGCTGAATGATGCATTATCATAACCGGCGCATACCTGAAAATATACTAATGCCTTCTTACTGGTTCAAAGGTATTTTGTTTTAACCACAAGCTGACTTATCTAAAAAACCAGTAGATTTTTGTTGAGAACCCAACATGAATGCTGTACACTTGTCTATTTAAGAATGTATAGCCTCGATTTATGAGAGAAATACAAATCAAAACTACAACTACATACCACTTCACATGAGTCACATGACCTACAATAACAAAAGCTTGCGAGGATGTGGAAAAAAGGGAAACCTTCTACACTGCTGGTGGGAATGTACATTGGTACAGCCACTATGGAGAATAGTATGGAGGTTCCTTATAAAGCTAAAAATATAATTACCATATGATCCAGAAATCCCACTCTTAGGCATATATCCAGAAAAAAGCTATAATTCAAAAAGTTGCACACATCTCAATGCTCACAGAAACACTCTTTACAGTAGCCAAGACATGGAAATAATCTAAATGTCCATCAACAGATGAGTGGATAAAGAAGGTGTGGTCCATATACACAATGGAATACTACTCATCTGTCAAAAGGAATGAAATAATATCATTTGCAGAACATGGCTGGGCCTAGAAATTGGCATATCAAGTGAAATAAGTTATACAGAGCAAGACAAATATATGATACTACTTATATCTGGAATCTTATATGACATAAATAAAATAAGCTAACTTACAAAGCAGAAACAGACTCACAGACGTAGAAAACAAACTTATGGTTACCAAAGGGGAAAGAGGGTCAGGGGAGGATAAATTAGGAGTTTGGGATTAGCAGATACAAACTACTACATATAAAACAGATAAACAACAAGGTCAGAATGTATAGCACAGAGAAATATATTCAACATACTCTAGTAAACCATTATGGAAAGGAATATGAAAAAGAATACATATATTTGCATATATATATATATAAATATAACTTAATTACTTTGCTGTACATCAGAAACTAGCACAACATTGTAAATCAACTCTATATTAATTTGAAAAAAGAATATATACCTTCTAATTGATAAGGATTCAAGAATCTACCATTATATGGGCTTGGTGGGAGATAAATTCCTGACTACCACTGCTGCTGCTGCTGCTAAGTTGCTTCAGTCGTGTCCGACTCTGTGTGACCCCATAGACAGCAGCCCACCAGGCTCCCCCATCCTTGGGATTCTCCAGGCAAGAACACTGGAGTGGGTTGCCATTTCCTTCTCCAAAGCATGAAAGTGAAAAGTGAAAGTGAATTCACTCAGTTGTGTCCGACCCTTAGCGACCCCATGGACTGCAGCCTACCAGGCTCCTCCATCCATGGTATTTTCCAGGCAAGAGTACTGCAACTACCACTCCAAAAAATGGAGCCCAAACTGCAGCTATTTATATTTCTTAACCCCTAGCAATTATAACCTAGTTATATGACTGAAGCATGCCTTATTACAAAAGTTGGCAATTTATGGCCCTCCAGCAAAATTTGACCTACTGCCTGTCTTTATAAATAAAGTTTTATTAGAATAAACCATGCCCATTTATATATGCATTGTCTAGGGATTCTTTCACCCTTCAACAGCAGAGTTGAGTAGTTACAACAGAGATTATATGATCTGCAAACACTAAAATATTCACTAATTGGACCTTCAGAGGAAAAAAAATAACTCCTTCTTTATCTGGCAATTCTGTAAGAAAACGTAATTCTAAAATTAGTGACACAAAAATAAGTAATAATTTTGATACTTTTGGGAAGTGACAGTTGCAACTGCTATAGAGGGGCAACGGTATTTCTGGTGTACCAGTGGACAATGGCTATGACAACAGTTTATAGTTCAGATTTGTCTTGTAGCTTGATGCTTGGTGTGTTTCTGAGTGCATATATCAGTCTTCCTTGACAATTTCTGCCCATATTTACACCTGGATCCCAGGCCTTTCTATCGATTCCGTGAGTTACCTGATATTCTTCTAATTATATAATTCTACCTAAGGCAATCGGAGTCTCTTTCTGTTAGTTGTAACTCAGAACCTTGAACAGTCCATTGACCTTGCTTTATTCCTGACTTGGAGTGAGATGTTCCTTTTCTACTCCCTAGGGATCTTGTTCTCACCATCCAGCATTGCTTGTATCTATCAACCTGTAATTTATTGGCTGTTTGTCCATTTTCTCTCTAGCACTGGGAGGTTCTTCAAATCAAGGACTGAATTTAAATCAGCTCTCTATGGTGCTCAGGAAAATGTGAGAGCATATAAGAAAGAATTAACAGGCATGAAGACTATCAGAGCCAGGAAACCATTATTTTTAACATCAAAATTGCCGAGCTTTACTGAGTCATTATGTAGAAGCAGTACACTAAACACTCGACATACACTGTATCATTTAATCCTCATAACAACTCTATGACTTAGTAAATATTTTTGTCCCATTTTATAGATAAGGGAATTGTGGAGCATAAAGGTTAGGGAACTTGCTCAAGGACATAGAGCCAGTCAGCAGCAAAGCCAGGATATCAAAGCAAGTTGAACTCTAGGGTCTGTACTCAGACATAATAACTTAAAACAGTTTTACCCAAGACTAGACTACAATCACATGAAATTTAGCAGCTCCTGACCAATTCCTAGAGAAGTCTAATTAGAGTAAAATGAGGATACTTTTCCAGCATCTGGATAAGTAAAGAGTGGGTCTACTGGGGTTAGTGACACTCCATCATTTGCCAGACATAGGAAAGAGCCCACCCAGATCTGTGGTGAGAATTCAGCTTACTCTCTCTGTAGAATGGCATTTGAGGATCTGCTTCTTTTCAAGTCTATGGTTGAAGGTGAACTGAAAGGTAAAGAGCTGCACGACTGTCAGAAGGGAATACCTAGCTCAGTGACAAAAGATGACTGAAAGTGGGAGGCAGGTAGTCTCAGAAAGCAGAAAGTCTCACCTCAGCCTTCCTGCAAGAATGATCAGTGTCTATAGAAGACAAAAGCATATCTCTGTCTTTCAGGAGCTTGTGCAGGAGACATAAAAGTAAAAAAAAAGATATTGCTCTCTAGTAAATTCTAGGAAAACATGATTTTGGAGCAGGGGCATCCCAGGTGGTACTGGTGGCAAAGAACCTGCCTGTCAATGCAGGGGATGTAAGAGACATGGGCTCAATTCCTGGGTTGGGAAGATTCCCTGGAGGAAGGCATGGCAACCCACTCCAGTATTCTTGCCTGGGAAATCCCTTGGACAGAGGCATCTGGCAGGCTATAGTCCATGGGGTTGCAAAGAGTTGGACACACTGAAGTGATTTAGCATGCGCCCACTCTACAGGTAGCCACTGAGTCTGGCAACATTTGCAATTATATGAATTGTATGCTGATATTATATTACATTAATGTTAAAATGATATCTAAGTTTCTAAGATCAACTAATATTTTCAGGATTTGAAGAAGGAAATAACATTTGACATGAGACTTGAAGGCAGGTAGGCCAGAGGGGGCAGAAGACATTTGGAAATCTTTCAATCAAGTTAATATTGCTAGAGCAGAATTCAGAGGAGTTGTAGGCAGGCAGGAATTGATACACAGTGAGGTTGACATGAGCAGGGATCATGTGAAAGCCTTTTGTTCCAAATTAATGAATCTAGACTTTGTTCTAACAGGAATGAGGTGATAGCACTTAAGTTCTCACACTTCAGAAAAACAATTCTGGATAGAAGATAATTGGGAGCAAAGAAGGCATGATCATTGGAAACACTGAGATTTATGCTAGAAGTATTGATTTAGGAATCTAATGTAAATTAAGAACAAAAAACGAAGTAAAGACATCAAGAAATGGTCAGATATGAGAGCTATTAAAGAGGCTCCTTGTAATTATTAAAACGATTTTATTTCCTCCAATAATAATGAAGAATACTGTCTTGAAACAACTCTTTGAAGGAAACTGCTTTAAGCCACTACAATTTTATTATGCTTCACCTAAAATTAGAAGAGGAAACAGCACCTTCTTGTGGTCTGAGGCTAAGAAACGTATGTGAATTTTTAAAATTTGGTCAACAGTTAGATATTTTAATTAAGGAAGCATGAAAAAGTAATAATTTTAAATCAAATTCCTTGAGACAAAATAGTAGGGAGACATAAAATGTAAAAGATCACCTTCAAAATAGAAACAATACATGAAAGTCAACTTTGTGTTGCTAGCTTATATTTCCAATATATTAATGTAAGTATATCAAACTATTATAAATCTATAGGATACAAAGTTGACCAAAAGTATACAAATTATACTGCACAATTATTTAAACCACCTCAACTCAATGACTAAATTGGTTTTGGCATGACCTGAAATTTCTGAGGATATTATAGTGTTCCAACATGATGCTAACTTTGGTTCTGAAAAATGTGTTGAATTCAGCTCCTTAGTTTCAACTAGATCACCCTTTGTTCTGATTCCACTTACCTTTTCTCAGTGATAGTGATACATCTCCCTCTCTTCTTCCCTATCTCCTTTTTCATGAAGAGCATAGACATGAACTCTAGAATTCCTGGGAGATAGGTATAATCATTTCCTTTTAGTAAAAGGAAAGTGGTACCTACCCTTGTCGGTCCTTGTACATTTTGTTCACCCTTTCCCATTGGAAGTCGAGCCTGGAGAGAGCTTCCTGTAGCCTCGCCTTTTCCGGGGCTGTGGCACTTTGCAGTGCTGCTGCCTTCTTATTGTGAATGATGTCAATCCGACCTGAGATTTGTTGCAGGTTGTCTTTTATATTCTGCAATATTGAAATTGTAAAGCAAGTCAGAAATTATTCAGTTGTCTATGGAAAGAGAAGAAAGGAAATGTATCAACACCCAGAGTAACTAACAGTCTTACATTTTTCATTTTCTGACTTTTAAAAGTCATTAGCCTTGAAGCCCACTGATTTCAACATGCCCAATTTGAATGGGTAATTCAGTCTTCATCTTGATACTGGCAATCACTCCCTCTTTCTTAATACTCTATCTTTGTTTGGCTTCTGTAACCTGAATTCTTCTGTTTTTTTCCTCTACCTTCTTGTCTACAGCTTCTCAGTTTCCTTTACAGAATCTTTCTCCTCTGACTAATCTCTTAATATTGGAGTGCTCTAGCATAGATCTTTCCTGATCTATCTGTACTACCTCCTATTTGGTCGCATGACTTTAAATAATCCCTATATTGCAATGCTCAAAATTATCCAAGCTAGGCCTCAAATAGTACATGAACCAAGAACTCTCAGATGTTCAAGATGGATTTAGAAAAGTCGGAGGAACCAGAGATCAAACTGCCAACATCCATCGGATCATAGAAAAAGCAAGAGGATTCCAGAAAAACATCTACTTCTGCTTCATTGACTACACTAAAGCCTTTGACTGCATGGATCCCCACAAACTGTGGAAAATTCTTAAAGAGATTGGAATATCAGACCACTTTATCTGACGCCTGCAAACCTGTATGCAGGTCAAGAAGGCAACAGTTAGAACCAGACATGGAACAACAGACTGGTTGCAAATTAGGAAAGGGGTATTTCAAGGCTGTATAGTGTTACCCTGTTATTTAAGTTATACGCAGAATACGTTATACGCAAGATGCTGGGCTGGATGAAGCGCCAGCTAGAATCAAGATGGCCAGGAGAAATATCAATAACCTCAGATATGCAGATAAAATCACCCTTTGGCAGAAAGTGAAGAGGAACTAAAGAGCCTCTTGATGCTGGCTTAAAAGTCAACATTCAAAAAAGTAACAATATGGCATCCAGTCTCATCAGTTCAGTTCAGTTCAGTTCAGTTGCTCAGCTGTTTCTGACTCTCTGTGACCCCATGAACTGCAGCACACCAGGCCTCCTTGTCCATCACCAACTCCCAGAGTCCACCCAAACCCATGTCCATTGAGTCGGTGATGCCATCCAACCATCTCATCCTCGGTCTTCCCCTTCTCCTCCTGCCCTCAATCTTTCCCAGCATCAGGGTCTTTTCCAGTGTGTCAGACCTTCACATCAGGTGGCCAAAGTGTTGGAGTTTCAGCTTCAGCATCAGTCCTTCCAATGAACACCCAGGACTGATCTTCTTTAGAATGGACTGGTTGGATCTCCTTGCAGTCCAAGGGACTCTCAAGAATCTTCTCCAACACCACAGTTCAAAAGCATCAATTCCTCAGTGCTCAGCTTTCTTTATGGTCCAACTCTCACATCCATACATGACCACTGGAAAAACCATAGCCTTGACTAGATGGACCTTTGTTGGCAAAATAATGTCTCTGCTTTTTAATATGCTGTCTAGGTTGGTCATAATTTTCGTTCGGTCCCATCACTTCATGGCAAATATATGGGGAAACAATGGAAACAGTGACAAACTTTATTTTTTTGGACTTCAAAATCACTACAGATGGTGACTACATCCATGAAATTAAGGGGTGGGATGGGGAAGGAGATGGGGGGGAAGTTCAAAAGGGAGGTGATATATGTATACCTATGGCTGATTCTTGTTGAGGTTTGATAGAAAACAACAAAATTCTGTAAAGCAATTATCCTTCAATAAAAAAATAATAATTAAGTTTTAAAAAGACAACTGCTGCTTGGAAGGAAAGCTATGGCAAACCTAGACATCATATTAAAAAGCAGACACATTACTTTGCCGAAAAAGGTCTGTATAGTCAAAGCTGTGGTTTTTCCAGTAGTTATGTATGGATGTGAGAGTTGGAGCATAAAGAAGGCTGAGCACTGAAGAACTGATATTTTTGAACTGTGGTGTTGGAGAAGACTCTTGAGAGTCCCTTGGACTACAAGGGCATCAAACTAATCAGTCGTAATGAAATCAACCCTGAATCTTCATTGGAAGGACTGCTGAAGCTGAAGTTCCAATCCTTGGGCCACCTGATGTGAAGAGCTGACTCATTAGAAATGACCCTGATGCTGGGAAAGATTGAATGCAGGAGGAGAAGGGGATGACAGAGGGTGAAATGGTTGGATGGCATCCCTGACTCGATGGACATGAGTTTGAGCAAGCTCCGCGAGATGGTGATGGACAGGGAAGTCTGGCATGCTGAAGTCAATGTGGTCACAAAGAGTTGGACATGACTGAGTGACTGAACAATAAATATGACAATGACTCTCCAACTTACATCTCCAGCCATGACCTCAACTCTGAAATCCATACTCATACTTCCAACAACTTTCTTGACACTTGGATGTCTCAGGAGCATCTCAAACTTAACATAGCCTCAACCACATCCTCAACAGCATCCCCTTATCCTTCTCTTCCCATTATTTTCCTCATTTCAGTAAATGACATATCAATTAACAGTTATTCAGGTTGACCACCTTGGAATCCTCCTTGATCCTTCTTTTTTAATCTCTATGTTCATATTACTGGATGATCCTATAGACTCTACTTCCAAGAACATGTCCAGAATTTGACCTCTTCTCATCATCTCCCTTGTTATAACTGATATAAGCTACCCTTGTCTCTCACCTGGATTATTTCAATTCCTACCTAAATGACCCTCCTGCTTCTTATCTTCACCCTCTCCCATCAATTCTCCACACAATAGCCAAAGAAATTTGTAAGAAACACAAATCAAATCATATTACTTCACTTCTCAAATGCTCCTTATCAAATTTATCATTTGCCCACGAGGCACAACTTGTGGGACGTTGGTTCCCTGAAAAGGGATTAAACTCGGGCCCCAGCAGTGCAAGTACCGAGTCCTAGGCACTGGACCAGGTAAGACCCAAACCCAGAGTCTTCATCAGGACCTACAAAGTTCTGCACAGCTTGGTTGTATGCTGCCTGCCATGCCAGTCTTACTTTTTCCTTAGTCTCCTCCAAAAAGTGAAAGTTGCTCAGTCGTGTCTGACTCTGCGACAGCATGCACTATACAGTCCCTGGAATTCTCCAGGCCAGAATACTGGAGTGGGTAGTCTTTCCCTTCTCCAGGGGATCTTCCCGACCCAGGGATCAAACCCAGGTCTCCCGCATTGCAGGTGCATTTTTTACCAGCTGAGCCACCAGGGAAACTCTCCTCCAAGTGCACACCATTTCAGCCCTTTTGCCTCTTTGTGTTCCTCGAACATGCTGAATGTACTCTTGCTTTGAGGTTTCTGCATTTGCTGTTCTTTCTGCCAAAAATAATTCTTCCCTCCAAGAAACTTAAATGGCTGTTTTCCTTACTTCTTTTTCATATCAGAAGAGCCTTCTCTACCTTTCCATTTTAAGTAGCAGCCCTGAGTGCTCTGTTTTCCTTGTTTGTTCAATTTCCTTCATGGCCTTTATGACTAATATGAGATTATCTATCTACTAGTTTCTCTGTATTACTAGACTTGACCCTATGAGTGCAGGGTTTCCAGAGCTCAGACACATGCCTGGTACACTGTATGTGCCCAGTGCATTTGTGTTCAATAAGTTAAAGCATCACAAAAATCAACTCCATAATTTTTTAAACATAGATCGTATTTAAGGGGGAAAAAACACAGTGTCATTACATAATAATTTTTAAAAAATGTATCAGTGTTCAAAAAATGCCAAAATCTTCCATATTTGTCTAGACTTACAAGTACGAATTTGGTTATTTTGCTTATCTGAATTGTCAAAGACAAGTCAATTGAGTAAACATTAATTGAGTTCTTCTATGTATAAGGATCAATATGGAGAAAGCAAAGGTAGGTGAAGCAGTTTTACTTGTTTTGAGTAAGTTTTGAATTGGTCTTATTGATGTGGTAAGGGAGGGTGTGGTTTGGAAAACTGAAGGAAACAGTTATAGTGTAGAAATCCCAGCTAAATGTTCAGAAATTATTTGATGAGTGATCTAAATGGTACCAAATGTTTTTTGTTGTTTTTTTTTTTCAAAATTCAAAAAAAGAATGAATCATGTATGTGGTCACAAGCCACAGAAAGGGCTCATAAAGAAAGTAGGATTTGGGGGAGATATACAAGCTGAGTAGCTGAAGTGGGAAGGATGTCATACTTAGCAGCTAATACACATGCAAAGACAGGAAACACGAGCAGTCATATCTGACTTTTCAGAAATGTGTAGGATCAGGGAAGATGGGTCTGGAAATAGCGGCTGGAGATGATTAACAAAGTGCTTTAAAAATACTGCATGTAATTCAGTAGACAGTGGGGAACTGTCTCACACATACACAGACACGTACATGAATTTCAAATATATACAAAAGCAGAAAAGAAAAAAAAAGAAAACAGTACAAATAGCCCCCATGAATCTATCATCCACTGCCAACACTTATAAAACCATAGACAGCACTGTTTCACTGTATATGTCCACTCATTCACGTCCTCAGCCATATTATTTTGAACAAATTGATATTTTATATACTTATCCAAAAAATCTTCAACATGTTTCCAATATCCATTAATTATTTTCAAGGAAAGCACACATAGCACTGTATTCTACATCTCAAAACTTAAAATATTATTAAGGTAATCAAAAATCTAGTCAGCCTTCATATTTGAGTTGAATTGGGAAAGTGGTTTAGGAAGGAAACTTGGCAGAAGTCAGTGACTGTGTATTGAGTAAAGAGGAAGAATGACTCTAGCTCCCAGGTTTCTGGCCTGAGCATCTGAATGAATACTGGTATCTGAGTAAAAGGACTGCAGATGGATGAACAGGTTCTGTGCGTACATGCTTGTGTTTGTATGTGTGTGTTTGTGTGTATGTATGATGACAATGAAAAGCCTTTGGGTCATCAGACTATAGGTATTCAATAGGCAGCTGGCATCAGATTTTGAGAAGGGGAAATGAGATGACAAATACAGTTGGGTAATATATCTTCTCCCATCTCCACATGTTCTAGGCTTTCTGAGCAAAGAACACTGGTATCTGGGTTAAAGGATCATTGAACAGCAAATATACCTTGGAGCTGAGATTAGTGTACTATTCCAGGGAGACCCAGAAGCTTCCTTGGATTCCTTTGCTTACATTCCAACTTACCTTCTGAGGATAACAGACAGAGACCTGCTCCCCTCTCTGGAGAGGAGAGCAAAGGTCTCTGTTTCTCTATCCCCATCCCCTCTCTCCCTTCTGACACTCAAGTTCCTCCATGCCTCTCTCCCTGTCTCTATCAGATATGCCGACTCCCTTATATAAGCTCTGATGTTTCTGATACTGAGTTTTGTCTCTTGTACTGTAACCCATAGATGCACAGGTAAACATCCGGCCCTTACCTCACGTCTCATGGGGATTTGGGGCATGAGGACGAGTGCTAAGATGCTCTTGAGTAATCCCTTGTGTGTTCTCTGATTCAGAGATCACATGTTTTCTGTCAGGATAAATAAATAAAGTAGACCCTGAATAACATGAGGGTTAATCCATGTATAATTTATAGTTGGTCCTCAATATCCATGGTTGCTCAGCATCTGTGGATTTGTCCAGCGACAGATTGTATAGTTCTGTAGTCAAAGTGAAAGTGTTGGCTGCTCAGTTGTGAGTGACTCTTTGCGACCCCAAGAACTGTAGCCCGCCAGGCTCCTCTGTCCATGGAATTTTTCAGGCAAGAATACTGGAGTGGGTAGTCATTCCCTTCTCCAGGGGATCTTCCTGACCCAGGGATGAAACCTGGGTCTCCTGCATTGCAGGCAGATTTGTCTACTGTCTGAGCCACCAGGGAAGCTCAGCTCTACAGTATTTTCTATGGAAAACATAAAAAGGCTATTTTCTGTGTTGGCATGCCTTCCTTTCCCTCATATGGTGATCCTTGGTCTCTCCGATAAATAACCTGAACACAGAGTTGAACTGGCTTGCTTAACAACAACAACAACAAAACCCAGGCTGTCCAAGAGTCGACTGTATAAACATAAAAACTGAACAAGTATCGATCAAATGAATATGTCGGCCAACTCGCAGGCAAAATCGGGGAGGATCTCAACCATGTCTGAAATGGAGATGAGGTTAGACAGGGAATGCCTGTTGCTGAGCCTGCACCTTCCCAGTCAGACTGGTGGAGTTTGCTTCAGAGTTTGCCTTCAGGACTGCGGTGCATGAGGACTTGCTTTGGGGAATCTACAGAAGCTGGTGAGGATATAGATAATGTTATTTGTAAGGCGAAAGTCAGTGCTTACCTTGACACCCTAAGGAAAACACTTGTGTCGTCAGGTCTGCTAGTCCTCTAGACATGATGGTTATGGGTGGTGTGAATGAATTTCAGAGAGAGCAGAGGTAGGGAAGAGGGAAAGATTATTTATACAATTCCCCGGTGTTGTCTTCACATCCACGAATACCTTGTGATTAGAAGGTTTCAAGTTTTTGTTGTTGTTGTTAAGCAAGTCAATTTAATTCTATGGTCAGGATATTTATCTGAGAGACCAAGGATTACCATATGAGGGAAAGGAAGGCATGCAAACACAGAAAATAGCCTGTGACATTACTCTTCTGGAGAAAATGCATGATATAACTCTTCTGCCTGTGTTACATACAGAATGGCTACTCAGTGGAATAGCGTAGGTATTGTTTAATTGTAGGAGAGATGGGAAAACTGCTCAGAAATGTT
This sequence comes from Oryx dammah, assembly GCF_014754425.2. Classification (NCBI taxonomy): domain Eukaryota; kingdom Metazoa; phylum Chordata; class Mammalia; order Artiodactyla; family Bovidae; genus Oryx; species Oryx dammah. Next base: position 102,171,005 of record NW_024070207.1, on the reverse strand, counting down.
TGTTAGAGTGAAAGTGTGAAATTTTGCCTAAGGATGAACCTTTGTGGAAAGCAGATGTAAAGGGTGGAGATGAATATGTCCAAAGAGCAGATCTCATCAGACCTTGGAGAAGAACCAGAAGAGTAATGTATATATTTTAAAACCAAAGGAAGAATGAAGATCAAGAGAGAGGGAGGGAGCTGCCAACAAGTCAAATGCATCTAGAAACAGGAGTAAAAGGTCAACTGTGGATATGTGGGGGGGTGATTGGTGATCTTATCAAGAGCAATCTCAGCGTCTTGAAAGTGTGGAAATGTAACTCTGGACAGAGAAGACTGTGTTCCAATGCCATCCTCTTTCACTACAAAATTGAAAACTACCTAGTACGACACTATGGTTTGTTTTATTTCACATAAGACACTTCTTTATGGAGGAAAAGTTTAATAAAATGAAAACAGATACTATAACAAAAATGTTTAAAAGACAGGATGTATCTTGGATATGTTATCAATGCCTTAGAGGTTATTGCACTCAAGAAAGCCTCTTACATTCTTTCTTTCTTTTATTCACCTGGTAAAATTTCACTCTGAGCCTAGAGTCTTGGGTAGAATATTTAGGGCTACCCAACTAGCAGGATTGGGGCTTCCCAGATAGTATAGTAGGAAAGAATCCACCTGCCAATGCAGGAGATGCAAGAGATATGGGTTCAATCCCTGGGTCAGGAAGATTCCCTGGAAGAGGACATGGCAACCCACTCCAGTATTCCTTCCAGCAGAATCCCATGGACAGAGGAGCCTGGCAGGCTATGGTCCATGAGGTCTCAAACAGTCATACATGACTGAGCATGCATGCACACACTAGCTAGATTAGGTCAGGTGGCAGGAATATGCACCAACATGACTTTCTCTGCTGCTTCTGTTAACTCTGCTGACCAAATGACCTTCCCCAATGCTTGAACTGGCTAGACTCTTGCTGATATGAGTCACAGACTCCATGTTCACGTGGCTGCCAGCCCAAGGGCAAAAATCCACAACTCTGATATCAGCTCACTGATAGGCTGAGTACTGAAATTCAGACTGGGGCACCCAGCTCCATTTGTCTGTATGTTGGGATCCCCGACACAATGAATAGCTGTCATTTCCTATGGGGATAAAATCGAAGAGAAGGGTGGGAGTATCTTCCCTACTGGTCTAAAAGAAATTCTTTTATGGTTTCGATGTGGGGTGTGTGAGAGAGAATATATATTCTCTCTCAGATGATTTGACCTTGCAAAGCTTCCTGATTTTTAATCCAAATCTCTGGAGAGCTCCCGATTTTCTGGGAAGTGGTAGAATTGCTCAGGATCGAGTTGTGAACAGTTTTAGCAATGCAGGACAACACATTGCCAAAGCAGGAAAACTTTCTATCCTAAATGAGAAAAGCAAAAAGCAAAAACTGGGGCAGAAGATGTCATACTCCCTGGATACTAGATAATAGCTCCTTGGTGCATTCTTGCAGAATGCTGTCAAAATTGGCTGGAGTCCAGGAAATCCTTTTTAAAGTCCCTACACATACTCTAGTTCCAGAGGCACTGCACACAGAAAAAAAAATGGTATATGCACCAAAGAAAATTCTGTAGCAGTTTCCACAGTTTAAAGTCAGAGATGAGTTCTTTTATAGCTTTTTACTATTTTGGTTTGTCTAGAAATAAGTGATCTTTATAGTTTCTGACCCTCTAAAAAGGAAACCATAGTCTCTGTAGTTGCTATGGAGATAGAAAAATCCCTAGGATCACTATAGAGTATATTATTTCCATTTCTCTCTCTCCCAGAATAGTTCCTTATCTTACCTGAAATATGATGGCAAAATGAGGAAGTACCCACTTACTAGTTAACCTCTTTCTTGATGTTGACATGCCCCTATGAAATGACCTCCTTGCTCCCAATTTCAATCTGATGAGACGTTTATTTGTTAGACACACTTCCTGGAAATGGAAATTTCAATGTCTGGAAGGCATGAGTCTATATAATTTAAGTCCTTAATATTTCAAAATAGCATCATTGCCACTCTGGTTCCTAGAATCAAGTAAGTTAAATGAGATCCTTATTTATACACTTTTGATAGAGAAAATTTTGATTGGGAAGTAACTTTCACAATTGAAAGTAAAAACCTGAATATGTAAAATAAGGAAAAACAGAAGATAGTGAACTATACTGCTATAATTCACATTTCTAGGTGGAAAGCATGTTGTTTAAATAAGAGCTCATTGGTAACACAGCCAGCATAATATAGGCCTCAGTTTGAGATAAAATAATATTTAGAAATGTGGGTCTCAATTTAAGAAGAGAATCCATTTGGAATCTATGTGTCTTTAATGAGCTAAAAAAGAGAAATTAGAGACTACAGACAAATAATTTAGGAAACCAAACAACGGACCTATTTGCCAACTAATCAGGCTGAGATAAAGGCCTCAAGTAACTCCTAATTTAATGAGGTTCTGTTCTCTATCATAATGGGCACATTTCTGATTTTTGGTTTTTCTTCCATTTAGTATAAAGTGACAACTACTTCCTTGCTGTCAGAATGTTTCATTACAAAACATGCCTTTTCCCACATAAATGTTAAATCTGTTTATATGAATGTCAAACAAGATACTGAAGAAACTGGGCAGGGCTAGAGCAGGAGATACTGAGAGCTGGTAAACTGAACATATTAGTAAGCATTTCTGATGACAATAAACTCAAACAAGAACTTAGTGAATTTTTAATGTGTCCTCTTATAGCAAGTTATTTGTTTCATATTTACTCTGAAAAGTGCCTGTATGATTTCTATTTCTAAAGGTGCCATTTGAAATTCCTATCGCTGTCATGACTTCCATGTAGTCATGAAAATAAATGGGCATTTCACACATAAACAACAGAGAATTCAGTTCAGCACTTGCACAAACTTTGGCACACAATCAAGAAATGAGAATGTCTCATACATGTAGTTATGCTTAGTCCTATTTTATACCAAGAAGTCAGCTCAAACACAGCTTCGTGAGTTTAAAACTCTGAGGAAAGGTTTTAAATAATTGTTCGATCGTAGGATGTGTATACAAACATTAATCTGAAATTTTGCCTTCTATTTTAAAGCTTGTAATAAAATATTTATAAATTACTTATAAAATATTTACTTAAAGTTTTGTCAGTTTTCCTTTAGTAAGACTGTTTCCACAAGAAAAAAGAAAAGTTACCTAAAAATTGAAACCATAGAGTCTCAGATATATAACACAATAAGTAAAATAAAAGATAATATGAAATTGATTGTTGAGTGTATTTTCCCTGAAAAGTGACTTACATATTTCAATTATATTCTGGCTTGAAGTATATTGAACTTAATTTACAAATTATAAAATTGCTTTCTAGTGATTCTTCATCTTTTACGTCTTAGAATGACTTAATGTGAGCAGATGGCTATAAAATACCTGTGATTCACATTTTTTTTTTTACTCTATTTACTTCCTGGGGAAAATTTCTATTTGGTTCACTAATAGCTTCTTGACTGCATCTTTTTCCTGCTTCTGCAGCATTCAGCACTGTTAAATATGGCCTTCACCACACAGCCCTGGCCTCTGTCGTCTTACCAAGTTCTGCTAGGCCTCAGGTTTCTCTCCACTTCTCTGAGAGCTGCAGGTCTGTCTTCATTCATTAACTCAACAAATATCTGTTGAAAATCTGCCATGTGCCTGATACAGTCTATATACTGGGAATACAACAGTGAACCAGAAAGTCAAAGTCCTCCTTGTTCTGTTAGCCCATAAGCACTTTGCTGTAGCTTTTAGCAGAGTCAATCATTAGATGGTTGAGTCCCTACGTGTGCCAATGGGAGTGGCTGAGACTATCTACAGAGGTGGGGTTATAGGAAAGAGGGCTGGAAAGGGGACATCAGAAAAACCCATATTTTGTGAACAAGTGTGGAAGAGTGATTCCTAAATTTTTATCTCTAACTGCGAAGACCTCTTGAACTTAATTTATTCTATATATCCAAGAGATATTCAATATACTTCTTGATGTCCACATGGAAGTCTAATAAACATCTTAAACTTAACACATCAAAACCAAACTTATACTCAACCTTGTACCCTTCCTTATTTGTCTTGCAATTTTCCACATGTTATAGTTAATGGCAACTCCACTGTCTCAGCTGTTCATGCCAAAATTCTTAGTGTTATCCTTGAATCTTCTACCAACCCACATGCAATTGGCCACCAAATCCTATGAACTCTATACCTTGAGAATGTATTCAGAAATAGAAGCTCTCAGCACTCTGAACCAAACCATTATGTCCAGCTTGGATAGTTCAGAATGCAGGTATAATAATAGTGCTTTCCTAATAGGGTTGTTGTGGTGACAAGTTATCACAGCAAAAAAATTTAGAATGTGTCCTGGCACATAATAAATAAGTGGTAGCTACTATTGCTGCTGCTGCTGCTAAGTCGCTTCAGTCGTGGGATTCTCCAGGCAAGAACACTGGAGTGGGTTGCCATTTCCTTCTCCAATGCATGAAAGTGAAAAGTGAACGTGAAGTCGCTCAGTTGTGTCCAACTCCTAGCGACCCCATGGACTGTAGCCCACCAGGCTCCTCCACCCATGGGATTCTCCAGGCAAGAGTACTGGAGTGGGGTGCTAGTATTGTCCAAATGTCACTTGTATTCAAAGCATGACTATTTCAAAGGCTTTCTCCTCAATAAAATTATTTTCAGTTTCTGCTGTCTACATTGATTTTTTGTTGTTGTTTAGCTGCTAAGTTGTATCTGACTCTTTTGTGACCCCACGGACTCTAGCCTGCCAGGCTCCTCTGTCCATGGGATTTCCTAGGTAAGAATATTGGAGTGGGTTGCCATTTTGTTCTCCAGGGGATATTCCTGACCCAGGGATCAAATCCACGTCTCCTGCATTGGCAGGCAAGAGTTCTTTACCACTAAGCCATCTGGGAAGTCCACATTGTTTTCTACTTTTCACAACTTGAGTAACACTCATGCCTTATACTGGAGAAGGCAATTAACGTTACAAGTTATCAGAGCACAGGGACCATATTTTCCATTTCTCTTTTAGAGAGTTAAAGACAGTATTCAGGCCTCACTATATATGTGTTCATTTGAAGTGAAAAGCTTAGCTGAAGCTCTGAATCTTAACCTGTTTATGAAAATCAATTTGAATGGAGCCATTGATCCTTTAACGTTTGTTACATTGTTCTCAAACCATTGTGGACACACATTCAGGCCTGAACAGATGTTGTGAGTACTTTGGATTTCTCCCTGTTTATTCTGTTTTACTTTTATTGGTTATTTAGCTGTTAAGAATAAACAGTGGAGTAATGATCTCTATGTGTTCCTGGCCAAGTTTCTCCATGGTTACCTCACAGTACCTGAGACATCTAACAATAGACAGAGTCCTTTTAGAATTATGCCTAGTTTCCCAGATGCCACAGAGCACCAACAAGAACAGCAGCACCAAATGCAAAACCTGTACTCCACTGCTCCAAATGTTCCTCAGAGATGACAATTCTAGTCCATTAGTACCAACTAAACAGAAAGTGATTTTGTAAGTCCTTTTGTGATAGGTACATTTTGCAGAAAGTTGCACACACCGTCAAAATCTTTTTAGAGAAAAATATCTTGAAAGAAAAATTGGCTCTTGCTTATGGTAAAAGAGAGTTGCATAGAAGGAAATGCTTTTCTCATCATTAAAAATTAGACATATGGCATTCTATGTTTCCAAAATTTTTAGCACCAGGACATGCTTTTAAGTCTTGTGTAACTTAGCAAAGCAAGGGCAGATAGCTTTTACAGAGAAACACTCTATGGCAATACAGTAATCCAGGGAAACGTGAAAACTGATTACTGCTGAGGGATGGGATTGGAAAATATGGACAAGATGCTTTTCTTTCTTTTTTTCACTTGATACTCCTTTATCCTATTTAAATATGCAATCATGAACATATTATTTTGATAAAGAACAAAAAATCCAGTATGTGTGATCAAGCACGTTCATACAATTATTCAAGATGGAATGTAATTAAATTTGTACAAATTAACACAAATGCCAGTACACTATTTGGGAAAAATAGGAAACAGATTTGGCAATACTTTGCACATTTTATAAATGGTTAATGTTTTTGATATTGGGAGAACGTGCTTTCTACGATAGTATTTTATATTGGGATAGAAAAGCAAAACCATTGCTCCATATAATTGTTCTGAAACTAAACGTGCAAATCTAATAAAACCAACAAACAAAAAAACAACACATGTTATGTGAGAGGGATCTTAACTCTTAACCTCCTTTCATTATAAACCCTAGACATTTCCCTAATGGTGAGAACATCCTTTAATGTTTTGCCTCAGGTTTGGAAAATTCAGTTTGGGAATTGGTAATAATTGGTATCCATTAATTAATTATATGTGATTTACAACACAAAGTCCTTGATTTTTTCTTGACTGTTTAACTATATGCACTAGAGTTCAGAAATAGGCAGACGTGGGTAAAAGTCACTGTAATAGATTGAACTATATGCAATTGCCAAGGTTTGAATACTTTTACCCACATAATGCCAATTTATAAGGTTTAGTTTAATGTTATCAAAGTATCAACATGCTCATGATTACCATTTTAAGCAAGAAAATGGATACAGATCAGCTTTTTTAAATGGCAAAAGAAAAAAACAGTAAAAAAATTCAGAATTGCAAGGAAGAAAGAAAAACATTATTCATTAAACTGTCCTTCACTTAGAGCTTCAGTGCTTTTGAATAGTTTAAGTAATAATTCTGAACTCAGAACAAAGGATTCTAAATTACTGAAATAGGATTAGGAAAAAAATGAATTCAGCATATTTCATTGAAAATAGAACTCCACATATAACCACAACAAAAAACAATCTAAAAAATAGCATCCTATTCTTGGTAAAAGCCATGTAGCATGGAAACTTGGAACAACTTAGAGTCTGCATCTTCAATATTAAATATTAAAATAAATATTTATTTGGACCTAAAATTAATAGGAGAATGAAAAGTTTTACCTGTGAATAAGTAACACATAGCTTTGGAAATACAGTAAATATGATTGAAAGTAGATAAGATTCTTAACCAAAGTTTCTGTCGAAGCAAATATTTTTAGCTATTTGCATTCTCTTCGTGTAAACTGTTTTTTTTTTTTTTTTTTGGTTTGTTTGTTTGTTTTTTAACCGTTAGGCTACTTGCCAAATCTGGGAATAACTTTACGTATATTTTATGTTACCATTAACATTTTATTTAAAGCTTGTTTTTTTTTTAACTTATAAATAATTTTCTGTTTCACCACATCATTAAAGGCAATTTTTAAGGAGTATTTACTTGGAAATTTAATTTACAATAATTTTTCAGATTTTAATTATATGATGAAGTAATGTGAGTTTTATAAAACTTAAAATTTATATAATTATTTATAAGAATCAGGGTCTTTTCCAGTGAATCGGCTCTTTGCATCAGGTGGCCAAAATATTGGCACTTCAGCTTCAGTGTCAGTACTTCCAACGAGTATTCAGTGTTGATTTCCTTTAGTATTGACTAGTTTGATCTCATAATGTAAAGGAGGTTAATTTTGTTTCTTTTTTTGAAAAAAATTCTTGTCACTAGGAGGTTGATTAATGCTCTGTGCTCTTCTGTCACAGACTTTATATCTGGATTTAACAGACTATCATCCATTCATTCATTCATTGAACAGATAGATATCCATTGAGTGCCTATTAAGTGTTAGGTACTGTCCCGCCTGATGGCTCAGTGGTAAGGAATTTGCCTGCCAACGCAGGAGATGCAGGTTCGATCCCTGGGTTGGGAAGACCCCCTGGAGAAGGAAATGTCAATCCACTCCAGTATTCTTGCCTGAGAAATCCCATGGACAGAGGAGCCCAGAGGGCTACAGTTCAGGGGATTGTAAAGAATCGGACGTGACAGTGACTAAACAATGACTGTACTAGGAGTTGCAGATACAGTGGTGAATTAGAAAAACAAGATTTTTTTTCCTAGTGGTTATGATTATGATGGATATCGGTTACCATAGGGAACAGGTCAAAAGGAGCAGATGGCTCATTTGCACAGCATGCCAAATGGTAAAAATTGTATCTTTTGCAGTTGTTGATTCAGCATCACTGTCTTAATAAATGTAACACTGCAATTAAACGTATATACGTACACAAATGCAAGTATATGTGCTTTTAGAGTTATAAAACCATGCATGATTGTTTTCACATTTTAAGAAGGCAGAAATAATAGCTTTAGGCGGTTTTAGATAACAAAAATGCCTTGAGACCCTTTGTAACTTGCCTAACAGAAGAGCACACAACTTTCATTTCTAAGGAAAAAGGATTAGAGAAACCCATTAGTAGCTATTGTGACAGCAGTCATTGGGGAGTATATCTATCTTAAAATTGAGAAAGAGAAATTGGAGCACCAAAGACTCAAACTCCAGTTCATTTTCACTCTCTGGAATTTGTCTTTATCCGACAGATGAAAGCAACATCCTATATAAATCTAATCCTTATCCATTTCATGTCCCATCTAGCTACCGGGCACTACGTTAATGACATACCAAATTGGGAAGGGTATTCAATCAAAAGGGATTAAAGTGCTTATTAATTAAATTTTTCTGAGCTTTAAAAGAAAATTTTTAAAAGTTTTATTTACAGGCTCTACAGTAAGTTGCCCTTTCAATTATTTCCCCTGCATTGTTTATGCTCCACATGTGAAAAACTGTTCCTAAATACAAGGACAGATTTTGGTTGAAACATTTTCCACAGGAAGATAGTGTCCTTCCATAAGTAATAAACCAGTAATCATATATCATGGATCAAAAAAAGAGATATAATATTTGGTCAAAGAACAGCTTCAATAGTTGAGGAATAAAAGAAAAGCCTCCATACAACTTAATTGCAACTTCAAAACTTCTACCAACCTCATGAATTGTAAGCTCTAATGTAGAAGCTTCTGACTTCCAGAATTTATCAAATGGGGATTATCAAAATAGTCTTTCTAGGAGAATGGGAAGAGGCAGAGTGAGTCTTTAAGGTACATTTTAGCAGCAGCTGCTGCTGCTAAGTTGCTTCAGTCATGTTCGACTCTATGCGACCCCATAGACGGCAGCCCACCAGTCTCCCCTGTCCCTGGGGTTCTCCAGGCAAGAACACTGGAGTGGGTTGCCATTTCCTTCTCCAATGCATGAAAGTGAAAAGTGAAAGTGAAGTCGCTCAGTTGTGTCTGACTCTTAGCGACCCCATGGACTGCAACCCACCAGGCTTCTCTGTCCATGGGATTTTCCAGGCAAGAGTACTGGAGTGGGGTGCCATTGCCTTCTCCGAGGAAAGGTGGGGGAGGAATAAAATTAGGAGTTTTGGATTAACATATACATACTACTATATATAAAATAGATAATCAATAAGGACCTACTTTAAAGCACAGGGAAGTCTATTCAAAATTTTGTAATAACATATATGAGAAAAGAATCTAAATATAGCTGAATCACTCTGCTGTATACCTGAAACAGAACATTGTAAATAAACTCTACTCCAACATAAAATAAACTTACTAGCTAGGTAATCTTAAAAAAAAAAAGAAAATAAAGAATGAAATAAAATTGAAAAAGAAAATCTTGATTTTTCTGAGAAATCACAAAATGATTACATTATTCCAAATGTTATAGACCAAAAGATCAGCTCTTACAATATGGTAATACATTAATAGAAGTCATATTTTTCCATACACCAAACTATTTCATTAGACAATTTATGTAGAATTCAAAAAGCATTTGTAATCAAATTTCACTTTGACATTTTATATGCTCCATGATTATTTAATTTAAAATAATTACAATAATATTTTGCTGGAGTAGTAGTAGAAGTGGTGAAAAATCTAACCCTGTATCTAGCATGGCCCTATATTACAATATACACAAAAACATTGATTATTTTATTTTCCTTCAGATATTTTGTTCTGGTTTGTATATGCCATGCCTCCATCGATTATCTAATTCTCCTAATACCAAAATAGAAAACCGGTCAGTTTGCTCATGGCATTAGCTTTGTCTTCATTCAAGTGACTGCCATTATTAAATTTGTGGTTAAGTGTGATGAAACAGATTTCAAAGGAGAGGGATTTTGACCAGAGTAATAAGATCTCTGTTACCAGCACTGATGCCGCTACTTCACAGCAAGACTGGTGTAGAGAAGGCCACATTTTCGATGAGAAGGAATCTGACATTCCTAAGGGATCTTTCACTGAGTTCACAGGCCTCCTAAATTCTCCTGAGTCCAAACTCTGCTGAGAATGGGCATTTATACAACCATGCTCAAGTTTCTGGTGAACACAGAAATAAACCTCTAAATTCCCTTTGAAAACATTCCCAAATCTGAAAAATCTCTCCTTACCACCCAAGCCCAAGCCACTGGCATCCATTTTCCAACTGTCCGCCTTATTTTTACCCTTGGTCTCCTACAGTTCTACTCTCAACAGGGCAGCCATTGTGATCTTTTTAAAGCATAAATCAGATTGTGTCACACTCATCTTCTCCAAAACCTACAATGGTGGCTATCTTACTCAGCAAGAACAGTCTTCACAATGGTCCATCAGACCCTCCACAACCTGGATTCCCCATGACCTCTTTGATCTCATGCCCTGCTACCTTCCCCTGGATCATTCCGCTTCAGGCACTCCGGCTTCCCTGCTGTTCACTGATCAGGCTAGGCACACATCCAACACGTGGGCCTTTACACTGACCTACCTACCATGCCTGGACTGCAAGTCTGGCTGCAAGGCTGACTCTCTTCCTTCTCCAAATCTTTGCTCAAAAGCCCTTTCTGCCCTATTTAAAATCACAATCCCATCTCTTGCCATTCTACCATCTCCTTCCCCTTCAATAGTTTTATATTCCCTTATTAAACTTCATTTTTTATAGCTTGTATCATCTTTAACATACAGCATTTGCTTATTTATTATCTGCTTGTTTGGCTATGTTCTCTCTCTGCCGTAACAAAAGCTGTAGTCGGGAGGAGTCCATCAGTTTCATTGACTGCTTTTTAAGCACTTAGAGCAATGCCTGTTATATGGGAAGAGCTTAACAAACACGTTTGAATGAATGAATCCTCACTCCTTACCTTACTGGCTTGTCCCAATAATTCCTTTAAGGTCTCGAGGGTCCTGCCTAAAAGCTGAACCAGTCGAAGAAGACTGAACGACTTCGCTACAGTTTTTGGATTTTTCAGCTTATGTCAAGCTCTCCCCAGTGCTGCTGAGGTTGAATAAGGGCTGCCTTTACTTCTTGATCTTATCTAAACTTGACATTGGGCCCAACTGTCCTGTCAATATCTGTGAGCTTCATCCATGTGTCTACATTTCTTGTCACTCCTTTGTATACCAAAGACATGAAACATTGTATTCACCTTGACCAGAGCATCTGTGCTATCATTAGTTTAGATGAAACAACTGAAATGATGCATGCCTGACTTCTTTCTTTTCCTCCATTTCTTTTCCTTTTCCCACCTTCCTTTTCTCTTCTCTCCTCTTTCTTCCCTCCTCCCTCCCTTTCTCCCTCTTTCCTTCCCTCCCTCTCTTCCTTCCTTCCTTTTCCTCTTATTGAAGTATGGTTGATGTACAATACTGTAATAGTTTAAGATGTATAAGATAGTGATTCTATATTTTTACAGATTATATTCTATTTAAAATTACTATAAAATATTTGCTGCACTCTGTAATATATCCTTGTAGCTATTTATTTCAAATATAGTAATTTACACCCTTTAATCCCCTACTGCTACCTTGCCCTTTCGCTCTCCCCACTAGTCACCACTAGTTTTTTCTCTGTATCTCCAACTGTGCTTCTGTTTTGTTACATTCATTTTTTTTATTTTTTAGATTTCACATATAAGCAACAACATACAATATTTGTCTTAACATACAAAATTTGTCTTTTCCTGTGTGACTTATTTCTCTAAGCATAAGGCCAACAGGCGCATGAAAGACGGATGCTTCTTTTTATAGCATCTTTTTAAACTGGCACAGATTCAATAAGAATTTGAATCCAGGACATTTTTTCTATGAACTGTCCATGCCAGATCTCAATATTCTACCATGTTTTACCCAGATTCATCCTTGCTATACTCCACATAATACCCTAGAAACCACTTCATGCAAGGTGGTTGCTTGGGTTTAAATCCTTGCTTGGCTGATACTAGTTGTGTCAACTTTGCCAAGTTACTTTATTTCATATTGCTTAAAACAGTGTCAGACTTTATTTTTTGGGGCTCCAAAATCACTGCAGATGGTGACTGCAGCCATGAAATTAAAAGACGCTTACTCCTTGGAAGGAAAGTCATGACCAACCTAGATAGCATATTCAAAAGCAGAGACATTACTTTGCCGACTAAGGTCCATCTAGTCAAGGCTATGGTTTTTCCTGTGGTCATGTATGGATGTGAGAGTTGGACTGTGAAGAAGGCTGAGTGCCGAAGAATTGATGCTTTTGAACTGTGGTGTTGGAGAAGACTCTTGAGAGTCCCTTGGACTGCAAGGAGATCCAACCAGTTCATTCTGAAGGAGATCAGCTCTTGGATTTCTTTGGAAGGAATGATGCTAAAGCTGAAACTCCAGTACTTTGGCCACCTCATGTGAAGAGTTGACTCATTGGAAAAGACTTTGATGCTGGGAGGGATTGGGGGCAGGAGGAGAAGGGACGACAGAGGATGAGATGGCTGGATGGCATCACCGACTCGATGGACGTGAGTCTGAGTGAACTCTGGGAGTTGGTGATGGACAGGGAGGCCTGGCGTGCTGCGATTCATGGGGTCGCAAAGAGTCGGACACGACTGAGCGACTGAACTGAACGGAACTGAGTTTCTTCATCTATAAGATGTGGATAATAACTTTAGATACTTCATAGATTCATGGGGAGTATTAGTTAATACATGTTAGTTATCGAGTACCTAAGCACTGAATACAAATTGATCCTCATTACTGAAGAAGAGAAATTGTAGCTGTCATCCTTATTCTAACTCACACTCTTATTTTTGTCCTAATAATACACCTTTATTCATGCCAGGTCTCAAATGAGTAACTATGGCCTAATTAAGCATATAACTGATAATAATAGCTCTAACATAAGAATATAGTTTTTGTACATGTTTCTCATTCATCACTAGGTATACCTTAGCTGGGCTTCCCAGGTAGCACTAGAGGTAAAGAACCTGCTTGCCAATGAAGGAGATGTGGGTTTGATCCCTGGGTTGGGAAGATCCCCTAGAGGAGAGCATGGCAACCCACTCCAGTATTCTTGCCTGGAGAAACCCATGGACAGAGGAGACTGGTGCGCTACAGTCCATGGGGTTGAAGAGAGTCGTACATGACTGAAGTGACTTAGCACTACACATGCCTTAGCCAATGTACATGCAAGCTCAGTTGCTTAGTTGTGTCTGATTCTTTGTGACCCCATGGACTGCATGCAGCCTGCCAGGGTCCTCTATTCATAGAATTTTCCAGGCAAGAATACTGGAATGGGTTGACATTCCCTTTCCAAGGGAAGTTCCTGACCCAGGAATCAAACCCATGTCTCCTGCTTGGCAGGTGGATTCTTCCCAGGTGAGCCACCAGGGAAGCCATTTAGCTAGTGTAGCAATATTAAATGAAGATTTCCTTATGTTAATAGGTGTTTGTTTATCTGGTTAGTTCTTGTCAAAATGATTAGGTAGCCTTCTAATTCAATACACTTGTGGAAATCATATGTGCTGTATTCTTTATACTTAGTTCAGAAAGTACTAATTGTAACTTATTGTACATTATTTATGTTGTATTGCACTTAAAAAATATGTATGTTAAATCACAGCATTACTTACTACAGTTCTGTAATTTGATTCATGCAAATCTGTCAGGAATAAAATCAACCACAATTTAATTTCAAACCTTCTCAACCAGCAGCTGTACAATTTATGCACTGCTTTTCTATTTTTACTACTAGATAATGACAATGATGAATGCTTTTAAGAGGAAATACATATTCATTGAAAAGACTGAGATCAAAACCATCCCCCTTCAAAAAGCCCATAAAGGTGAGAAGACCATTTGCTTGTTGCAGGAGACATAGTGAGAGTGAGATGGAATTATACCTCAAACTGCATCTAATGAGGGTTCAACAATCTAGTTAGATTAAATCTACAATAATCCAGTTTTACAAATCACAGTAATCAATACCATCACAATCAGTATCAGCAATAATACTATTATATATATCTGCAAGAAAAAATAATTAGCTATGAGTGCAGCCGGGGGCCCATCCTTCTGAGTGTGCCAGGTTAAGAGGTATGAGGACAAAGACACTCAATTGTGAACAATTGTGAACTTAATAAGTTTAGGGTCACTGCTCTCCTGACCTGTCTGTCCATGAACATGGAAAGGAATGGATATTAGTTCATTAGTAGTGATTTACATGTTGAAGGACAATGATGAACTTACAAACTGTGCTGTCATGAGAAATCAGTTCATGTGAATTATGACAGGAAGGCTGGCAAGTCTCTTTCATCAATCGATTTGAGTTTCTTTCCTTCACTGTACCCATGAGTGATTTGACTTCTACTTCAAAGAGAACAAGTAACAGCACCATACCAAATGGATGGAGGAGCTCCAGAGATTCATGCATCTCTTATTTTATTTTAAAGTATAATTTTTTAGCTTATTTGATATAATGCATGAAACTAAACTCAAGTCACTTAAGATATTGCTACTCTGATTTCGAGAACAAACAAATGGCTTCATCTCTTTGTATAGTTAAGCAAATATGTGATATGGAATGAGATGCCAAGAAATCATTTAGAGTAGAAAATCCTTTACCTGATAGGTGCTGTTGAGAGCAAACTTACTGTCTGTCATCTTACGCTATCTGTACTGGAAAATACTAAGTTCTGGTTACACTAGAATGTTTCATTTTGAGTGTGAAATGTATGATCACAAAAATTATCTTTTTTTTACACACAGTAGAGACACAAACTATTATGTGTATTTTCTTGATGCTACATTCATCTTCAGACACTTCTCTCTAAAATTTATTTTATTTTATTTTTTTTCTCTAAAATTTAAAGTCCATTTCTTTTTCCTGATTTTAGTTTGGAATTCAGAAACTTATAGTTGGTGCTATGAAAAAAAAGCTAGATTTCGCTGGAGGCTTTTGCCTGGTGATTTTAAATAAAGTATTTTACTGCTTTATATTCGATTACATTCCAAAAGTTGTGGTATGATACTGACACTAATCTGAAATGGAATCTATACATTATAAGTGGAAAATAGAAAACTAAAACTATATATGTGAAGTCATGCAGTCTTGTCCAACTCTTTGCGACCCCATGGACTGTATAGCCCACCAAGCTTCTCCGTCCATGGGATTCTCCAGGCAAGAATACTGGAGTGGGTTGCCATTTCCTTTTCCAGGGGATCTTCCTGACCCAGCGATTGAACCCGGGTTTCCCACATTGGAGACAGACGCTTTAACCTCTGAGCCACCAGGGAAGCCCAATACAACAGGTATAATTTAAAGTGAAAGTGAAGCCGCTCAGTCGTGTCCAACTCTTTGTGACCCCATGAACTGCAGCCTTCCAGGCTCCTCTGTCCATAGGATTTTCCAGGCAACAGTACTGGAGTGGATTGCCATTTCCTTCTCCAGGGGATCTTCCCAACCCAGAGATTGAACCCGGGTCTCTCGCATTGTAGACAGACACTTTACCATCTGAGCCACCAGGGAAGTCCCTAAAGTGAAGAAAGTGAAAGGTGCTCAGTCATGTCCCACTCTTTGGAACCCAGTGGACTATAGAGTCCATGGAATTCTCTAGGCCTTCGAATACTGGAGTGGGTAGCCTTTCCCTTTTCCAGGGAATCTTCCCAACTCAGGGATCGAGCCCAAGTCTCCCACATTGCAGGCAGATTCTTTACCAGCTGAATCACAACAGAAGCCCAAGAATACTGGAGTGGGTAGCCTATCCCTTCTCCAGCGGATCTTCTCAACCAAGGAATCGAACCAGGGTCTCCTGCATTGCAGGTGGATTCTTTGCCAACTGAGCTATCAGGGAAGCCCTATAATTTAAAACCTCATCTAATTTCCCCTTTCACGGAAAAAAGAAAGACAAGCAATGTATCAGTTGGAAATAAACTGTTTCTCTAGCAAGGTTTGTGTTTTAGTGAGTCCTTTCTGCCCTAAACAATAGTTTTGGGTTGGAGGAAAAACAACGTTCAGGTTTTCCTGTATGCTGCAACAGAAAATCACGAAGCAACTTTTTGGCCAACTCAATATAAGGCATTATTATTTTGTGAGTTTCTTCATTTTGGGAAGAAATAACACATTTATTTTAATTTACACTTCTCTTTCTTCACCAGATTTCTAAAGCTAACTCTCTCGCAAAGTGTTTTAAGATTTCCATATGGTAACTCAAAATGCCTTCAGTATACATATTTAAGTCAAATATTCTGGTCCAGTAATGATCAATGTAATGATCTTGTAAAAATCTGAATGGAAGTGCTTTGGTTTTACCTTCAGAGATTCCTCTTGTTTGAAGAGATCTTGAAAATCTTTAGCACAGAGGTCAGGAGCATTGAGAAGTTGTTCCACTTCTGAAAGGGCTTGTAAGACGTGAGTAATCTCAGTCAGGTAAGTAGAAGGCACATAAGAAATTTCCAAAGGCATATCTTCAGTCATCACCGTCACTGATTCTTCATGGACAGTGTGCTGGTATAGATATACAAAAGAACAATTCTTTTAGCTTCCTAATATTGAAAAGACCTTTACTGAATTCATATATAGATTCCAGTTTATAGCTGACAGAGGGCTGAAAAGTGGATAAAAACAATGCAATATGGTAAGTCTAGTAACAAAGTTATCTATTATCATACCCTCTCTTTCAAGAAGCATTAGAGCATTTTATAATAAGAGATATACACACATTAGCATCATGGATAAGAGAATGAAAGACCAACAGTCATAAGGTCACAAGAGGGATAGTTTTACCCCAAGAAACAAATAATCTTTACAACTTTTTTTTTAAATGCAATTCTAATTTGACTGGAAAACTAAGTATGGGGTGGGATGCAGTGGGGACTGGGGGCAGGTTCTACATCTGTGGTATTCATACCCAAGGGACTTTTTCTAAACTTTTTTCCCCTAATCTTGATTGAGGTACAAGAGGGACAAGGTGGTTTTGGTTGGTAGTTGGCTTTCTATTAAACAACTTTCTCCTCTAAATTCCCAGCATCAGCCCTTCTCTTTGATGCTAGTTTCTTGCTAAGTTAAACTACAAAGTAGGGCCCTAGATAAGTAGGATTGAGAATGAAATTCACATTTTAATAAGAATTCCCCCAAACCCAAAGATCCAAGAGAAAACCCGCCTCTCCTCCTGCAACTATGCTTCACTGCCTGCCATTCACATGCTAGGAGAGGGACATTTGGGCCTCAGAGACTGTTTGGACTTGGTCAGAAATGCCTCTGTCCCTATTCTTTATAAGAGCAAGAAATAAACACTGTATGGCACACAAATGCAAAAAGATAAATGACCTTTGCTGTCTGTATACACTCTAAGCAGAACAAATTTTGTAATTAAAAGTAGTTTCCCAATAACTTTGTTTTGAGTTCATGGACTGCCATCTGCCTGGCGATGTGGTCAGCTGAAGGTTTCCAGTGGCAGGGTCTCTGGGAGAGTTCTGACGATAAGCAGGCTAACACCGTCACTTGTTACTGAACAGCCTTTATGAGGAGACCATCCTCATTTTTGCAGTAATGTAATTAAATGGAGTTTAGGATCCCAGACTGAGCATGCACAAGGATGAGTAAAAATATAAGCTGGTCTACTTATGTTTTCTTTTTGATCACTCAGGTCCAGGATTTTCATACACATTTCTTAGATAATACAAAAACAAAATAATCCTAATTTAGATGGCTCATCTACTTATGACATTGCAAATTCATAGAATTACACAAATTAGCTGACATTACAAAACTGTATCTTTTACAAAGTTTGGTTTCCTGCCTGTACCTTGGCCAAATATATGACACTTATTCTTTCTTGATCAACAGAATGATAATCGAAAGGCACTTATAATTTTAGATTTAAAATAACAGGATTCTGGGCTAGAGTTGGAAGATTTCATTCCTCCTACTATCTTCATACATAGTATCTAGTCATCACAGATAAGAGAAGTTAAGTGATGAATATCAGCTGAAGAGCGAGAGCTAAGGGATGATCTTGTGAGCTTTTAAGAGAAATAGAATATTTGGGAAATTGTCAACTAATTTTCAAGAAAATTCAGTTATACATTTTGAGTGTTATCATTTATTATAAATTCTAATAGATATAATAATTTTCAATACAGAGAGATGTATCATAATTTTCATATACAATGAATGGAGACTCATTGTAAAAGTAAACTAAGAGACTTGGGTATTTGGAGATTTAGTTTACTATCTATCCCTTAAAATACATTGTTCCTTTTGACACAGTCATGCAGATCTATAATAAATAAACTATATATACTGAATACCTTTCAGTTTGGTTTTAATAAAAATTTCAGACAGTTATTAAAAAATCAGTGTAATTGGAAGTATCGTGTTCATTTTCTCTGTATGTAAAACCATGCACTCATATCCAGATTTTGCCTTTTCATTTGAATTTCATTAACTCTACCTAGAATAATTATATCCTTCTGAATTCTGATGTGTACAAATCCTGTCTAACCTTTTGAAAATCAACTTGCTTTTGTTAATGTTCTTTACCACCTTATATCATTATAGATATTCATGCATCATTAGCAAGGAAGTGCTGTAGCCATACTAATTCACTTTATTCCTCTCTGTTCACATTCATTTCTAATGATATATACCCAAAAGAATACACTATGCTCATTTTCCTGGAATGAAAATCAAGAGATGTAGAAGAAAGCCCTAAAGTACCTATTTTTATTAGCAAATGGAAAGCTCAATTGAAGTTTAAAAAGGATTATTATAGGACAAAGTTATGATTTTTAACACCTAAAGTTGAGATGAAAACTGGTTTCAAATTTTGAGCTCTGTAAATAGGCACAGGTATCACTCATAAAGGTTTTAATAAACTTCTGTTTCTCTAAAATTCATCACTTTTTTGTACTACTTAAAATTTGATTCCTGAAGGGCCACATTCCATGCATGAAATACAGACAATCCTGTTTTGAAACAAATGATGCATTATATCTAAGTTTTTAAAACAAAATGCTTTCCTCCATGATTTAAAAGACTTCTCTATCCTCAATATAAAAGTTTCAAATGGGTTGTGGTTACTGGCTCATTTATGACTTATGAGGTCATAGAAACTCAAGAAGAAAAATGCACTATATGCCATATCATTATGATATATTCTTTAAAAATACCTCTATATCTAATATAAATGTGGTATATAGAAAAATATGTCAACAAATTCAAAGCTTAACAAAAGATAGACAAATACCTGTACAAAAAAATAATGCTGTGATGGAACACTATTTTTTTTTACTTCATTAGTGTTAATAAGAATGAAGATATGCCAAATCTTTAATACAAGATTATTTATCAATAATTTAAAGTGTGCTATCATATGAAAATCTGTTAATTTATATTTTATTGTCTTTCTAAAAATAGCATCCTTAATTATTACAAATTATTTAAAAATAATAATACAGTGGTATATAAATCACCAAATGGTTTACAGGTTTTTACATAGGTTCTGATGGGCACTAAATAATATGGTAATGGGGAAAGACTTAAGTTATTTAAGACAGGCAACTTTCTCTCCTAGTCTCAAAGGTCTTAAAAAAAGTTTCCTTCTAATAAGATGGGAAGTTGAGTTATTTGTATTTATTTCTCTTTGACCATATATAGAAATTATAGCCCTAAAAAAGCAAATCAAATAATCAAATTTGGCAAAATTAATCCATCTAGAGAAAGAAGACTCAAATAATATGGCATACAAAAAAAAAAAAAGAAAAAGAATATGACACAGCTAAGATAGGTAAGGGTTTAGTCTTTTCAGTTCACAGTTTTGGATACACATAAATGGCATAGCAATACTATCATCTGACAGGACTCAGCCTTGCGTGCGTTCAATCAAGTCACTGGGCAGAATGACTTTAAATAGTAAGCCTATTGAGATCACGTAAGTTGGTTATGATCCTCGATGAAGACAATAGCAACAAGAGAACATTTTCTCTTGGCAATTTCCATCTCTCTTCACTGCATTATCAAGAAATCTGCTTATGTGAAGCTATGTCACACATAAAAGGGGAGGGTCAATCTTTGAATGATCTAAAGCAGTTCATGAACAAATTTTATTAAGCTTATAATTTACCCCTTCTTCCCGGGTAGCTCAGACGGTAAAGAATCTTCCTGCAGTGCAGGAGACCAAGGCTGGATCCCTGGGTTGGGAAGATCCCATGAAGAAGGGAATGGCAACCCACTCCAGTATTCTTGCCTGGAAAATTCCATGGCCAGAGGAGCCTGGTGGGCTACAGTCAATGGGATCACAAAGAGTTGGGCATGACTGAGTGACTAACACTCACATTTGGTTCAAAAACAATAAAACACACTACATACATAAAATAATTAGTATAAAGTATTACAGAAACTCATTCCTTATATCTATATTCATTTTCTAAAATTAGAACAAACTTTTGGTGTAAGGCAAGCTGGCAGGGAAAGAGACAGTCAGTTGGAGCTGGATATAGTAGTCTTTTTTTTTTTAATTTTTTATTTTACAATTCTGTATTGGTTTTGCCATACATTGACATGAATCCACCACGGGTGTACATGCGTTCCAGAACATCCTACTTCCAGGAGGCCAGGTATATGTAGTGTCCATTGTAAAGGCTCTGGTTGCACGTGTTCTTTGACCTGCCTTGTGTTGATTTTTCCCTTCCACATCATCAGATTTACTTAATTCCTTAGGGCCAAGCTAAATTACCATCTAATTATACTGATAAACTGAATGTCGATAATGTGTTAACGGCTAATAGTTGTTGAAAGCGTTATCCTTCACAGGATAATATTTGCATTTTAATAAGGATTTCTAATGCATTAACATAAATTAGTAACTCAGTAGAAGACTGGTTCCAAATAGGAAAAGGAGTATGTCAAGGCTGTATATTGTCACCCTGCTTATCTCACTTA
Source organism: Oryx dammah (assembly GCF_014754425.2). NCBI lineage: Eukaryota > Metazoa > Chordata > Mammalia > Artiodactyla > Bovidae > Oryx > Oryx dammah. The sequence continues at coordinate 102,149,844 of NW_024070207.1, read as the reverse complement.
TATGCAGAGTACATCATGAGAAACGCTGAGCTGGAAGAAGCACAAGCTGGAATCAAGATTGCTGAGAGAAATATCAATAACCTCAGATATGCAGATGACACCACCCTTATGGCAGAAAGTGAAGAGGAAGTAAAAAGCCTTTTAATGAAAGTGAAAGAGGAGAGTGAAAAAGTTGGCTTAAAGCTTAACATTCAGAAAATGAAGATCATGGCATCTGGTCCCATCACTTCATGGGGAATAGATGGGGAAACAGTGGAAACAGTGTCAGACTATTTTTTGGGGCTCCAAAATCACTGCAGATGGTGATTTCAGCCATGAAATTAAAAGATGCTTACTCCTTGGAAGGAAAGTTATGACCAACCTAGACAGCATATTCAAAAGCAGAGACATCACTTTGCCAGCAAAGGTCTGTCTAGTCAAGGCTATGGCTTTTCCAGTGGTCATGTATGGATGTGAGAGTTGGACTGTGAAGAAAGCTGAGCGCCGAATTGATGCTTTTGAACTGTGGTGTTGGAGAAGACTCTTGAGAGTCCCTTGGACTGCAAGAAGATCCTACCAGTCCATTCTAAAGGAGATCAGTCCTGGGTGTTCTTTGGAGGGAATGATGCTAAAGCTGAAACTCTAGTACTTTGGGCACCTCATGTGAAGAGTTGACTCATTGGAAAAGACTCTGATGCTGGGAGGGATTGGGGGCGGCAGAAGTGGGCGACGAGGATGAGATGGCTGGATGGCATCACCAACTCGATGGACGTGAGTCTGAGTGAACTCCAGGAGATGGTGACGGACAGGGAGGCCTGGCATGCTGCGATTCATGGGGTCACAAAGAGTTGGACACGACTGAGCGACTGAACTGAACTGAACTGAAGCCTGTGAGATAAATGACATAAAAGGCTTTTATTCCCACCAAGGAAAGCACCAACACATCAGCACCAACATATATGGCCGACCTCACGAGAAATCACCAGTAAAATAACATGATAATGAAACAGATAAGGTTACATACCCTAGGTACCTTACAATATAAAATAAATTCAGCAGACACTCATGCATAATATCTAGCCTAGTCTATAGTAGGTATTCAAGAATATTTATTAAATAAGTGAAGAAACTATCAACTTAAAAAGATAATTTTTAAAACACATATTTGGCTACAACTGCTGAGATCTACAGTCATAGAATAATTTCCATTTTTAAATTCCCAGAATTCAAACATGAATATTTTCTTCATTTCATAATGTAATCTTCATTTGTATAGATTTAAAAGGTATTTCTGATTTAACTATACAGCATTTTTCCAATTTAATGCATACAAACTAAATGCTATTGCAGGTATGTGTCTTGGTTAAACTGTCTCTCAGATTTTAATGTAACTCTTATGTGAACAAAATAAGCCATTATTTGAGGTACTGTTATACAAATAATTTTAAAAGATATTCATTTTTGCTTTATCATAGAGGTCCACACTGCTTATTAGCAAATGGAAGTGTGTGAGAAGGCTTGCAGTCAAGAAATTCTTTTTCTTTCAAACTTTTTCCAAAGTCTCCACATAAAACTTATAATTTATATATCTAGCATAAGTATTTTTAATAGCAAACTATCCTAATACCAGCTTACAGATACCTGGCACAGGAATTTTTTCATATGTACACGTGATAATGAACACACATATACACATAATGAATTTAATGTGAAAATAAAATTAACACACAAAAAAATAAGTATGGAATTACTTTAACTTCTGCAAATATATGTCACTTCACTACACTATATCATTTAATTTCTATTGTCTTGTGGATCTTCCAATTTGAGTAGATTTTATAGAACAGACTTATATTATTATTAATTTCTATGCTGTAATTCTCAAGCATCTCAGAAAATTGGGCCAGCTTTTAAGTTTATATTATTTAATATGACAACTAACTAACTATACCTGAATATGCATGTGCCATAATTCTGTTTTTGAATGATTTTTATTAGAAATGTGATAGTGAAAAAAAACCTATAACTCTGTTCAATATGGCAGTCCTTAGTTACATGTGACAATTCAAATTTAAATCTAACTTATTTAAGAGGAAATACAATTAAAATTTTACTTGCTGATGAAATTAAAAATATAACATGGTATTCATTTTTTATAATACAGAAAGTCAATAAAGCAAAAGCTAAAATCTTTACTTGTGAAAATGTTTAACACTAGCATTGTTTCTATCAGAAAATATTTCTTGTAGTTTATCTAAATTGATAGTTTTCCTCATGAAGGTGATGTAGACTGACTAGTAAATCTAATTTAAGATGTCAAACACTAAAAATTCAATTTGTCATTCTACTACAGCAGATTGATTTTACTGAACTGCTAACATATATAGTTTTCATATATAATAGCCTCAATCTCTAAGTAGCCTCACCAACTCTGATGAAGTTACTTTATGTAAACAATTATAAAGTATAGAAATTATACATGCATGATTTACCTGCTGAGCTTATTAATTTATGCATTGTATGTGTATATATATGTGTGTGTGTGTGTGTGTATACAAACAAAATGTAAACATCAAGGTAACAGGAAAATTACTTCATATACACGTTTTCTGTCTCCCTCACACCTAAGTAGATTTGACCTTCAAATAACCATGACGAACTACTAGAACCTAGAATATATGTATCTGGACTCAAATAACAGAAAAAGAGGTGGAGGTGGAGAGAGAAAGAGAATGAACAATTACTGAAAGCTATGTGATCTCTGGCACAGTCTGGGATGAAACTATGGATTTGGTGATTTCCAGATGTGTCTATGGGGTCTTTTGTGGAAGATAATTTAAGATCTATTTGGCCCAGGAAGGAGTAAGTGCCCATTGGTTTGTTTCATACAGGCATTACAGGGCAGTAGCTGTGCTACTTGCTGAGGGCAGCTTTAACCACTGCTTCTTGTTTTAGAGATCAAGATGCTTTCCCCCACATGATTATTCTGGGAGGTTCTGGCTTGTTAACTCATTGTTCACCAGATTAAAAAAAAAAAAAAACTACTGCTATTATTTTTGCTGCTTCTCAATCAACACTATATAGTATGTCTCTCAAACCTGACTTACATTTATGCTAACAGCTTTCATACTCTTTTAAGCACGAGGAAAAGAACACAGGCCATTTCAAGAGGCACAGGGATTCAAGAAGGGAAACAAAGCTGAGTCCATGCAGGAAATATACTAGAAAAAATGGAAGAGAGATCTGATTTAAAAAAAAAAAAGGGGAGAAGCATTAAAAAGATTACACTAAAATACAGAAAGCCTGATACCTGGTTTTAAAAAAGAAATCAACAGGTGTTTTTGGAAATACAATAGTAACTGCTAAAATAATGGTTTCTAAGTGATCAACCACAGGAAGTATTTCACAGCATACAGAAGAATGGAAAGACACTATAATCATAAGTGTAAAGATAAGAGACTTGGAGGACAGAATAAGAACATCTCACATGGAAAGTATATAAATATCAGTATGAAAAAAGAGATGGAAGATAAATAATTTAAATAATTTTAAAAAACTTCCATGAGCTAAAAATATTACTGATTTACAAAAGTTAAAAATGTTGCTCATGTACTAAGAAGGGTAAAAGAATAAAAAAAAAAGATACATATTTAGAAACACTGGTAATATCCTAGTGAAAAGTTTGAATTCTGAGGGATAGGGTGGGGGATACTTTACAGAGTTAGAGACAAAGAGGACAATTTAAGTATATGTATAAATTTAAGTGTATTGTATACACACACACACATATATATATTGATATATATAAACGTGGACCAACATTGTATTTCTCAGTGGCAACAATGGAAGTTAGAAGGCAGTGAAAGTTAGAGGACAGTGGAAACTAGGAGACAGTGGTCCACAACATATAGAGACTATTAAAAGAAGAGGAGAGATTCAAGAATGCTATTATTATCCAACGAATCCATCACTTTGACAACAAAAGAAAGACAATTTTGAAAATTTAAGTATTAAAAGGATATATACATCTTTATAAATTTTTATGAGAAAAATTTTCAGGTATATCAACCAAATGAAAAATAAAGTATAGTAAAGATTTACAAACAGGAAGAAGTAAAGAAAGAGCACAAAGAGTAAATTCTGTGAAGTGCTTGATTAAATTCAATGGAATGGTGGTAGTTTAATTGTAATTTGAGTGATAATATACCTTCTTGAACTGGATGCTATGAGGAAAAAAAAGTAGTTAAAGACTAAATTACAAATTTTTTGTTTTTAAAGGATTTTATCTTGGCTTGAAAAGAATGAGGAGTTGTTGAACAAATCATATCGGTGGGGAGAGTAATGTTCTCATTTAATTTTAGTGTAAAACTAAATTATAAGTTTAAATTTATTAAAAATAGGAAAATGTCAGAGACAATTATCAATGTGAAAATAAAATGATGAATCCAGACCAAAAAAAAAAAGAGGGAACGGAAATTTTATCATCAATCTAAATGGTATCGACCTAACAGAAGCAGAAGATATTAAGAAGAGGTGGCAAGAATACACAGAAGAACTGTACAAAAAAGATCTTCACAACCAAGATAATCACGATGATGTGATCACTCTCCTAAAGCCAGACATCCTGGAACGTGAAGTCAGTGGGCCTTAGGAAGCATCAGGAAGAACAAAGCTAGTGGAGGTGATGGAATCCCAGTTGAGCTATTTAAAATCCTGAAAGATGATGCTGTGAAAGTGCTGCACTCAATATGCCAGCAAATTTGGAAAACTCAGCAGTGGCCACAGGACTGGAAAAGGTCAGTTTTCATTCCAACCCCAAAGAAAGGCAATGCCAAAGAATGCTCAAACTACCACACAATTGCACTCATCTCACAAGCTAGTAAAAGTGAAAGAAAGAAAGTGAAGCCGCTCAGTCGTGTCCGACTCTTTGTGACCCCATGGACTGTAGCCTACCAGGCTCCTCTGTCCATGGGATTCTCCAGGCAACAGTACTGGAGTGGATTGCCATTCCCTTCTCCAGGGGATCTTCCTGACCTGGGGATTGAACTCAGGTCTCCCGCATTGTAGATAGGCGCTTTACCATCTGAGCCACCAGGGAAGTCCAAGTAATGCTCAAAATTCTCCAAGCCAGGCTTCAGCAATATGTGAACCATGACCTTCCAGATGTTCAAGCTAGTTTTAGAAAAGGCAGAGGAACCAGAGATCAAATTGCCAACATCCGCTTGATCATTGAAAAAGCAAGAGCGTTAAAAAAAAAAAAATCTATTTCTGCTTTATTGACTATGCCAAAGCCTTTGACTCTGTGGATCACAACAGACTGTGGAAAATTCTGAAAGAGATGGGAATACCAGACCACCTGACCTGCCTCTTGAGAAACCTGTATGCAGGTCAGGAAGCAACAGTTAGAACTGGACATGGAACAACAGACTCGTTCCAAATAGGAAAAGGAGTACGTCAAGGCTGTATATTGTCACTCTGCTTATGTCACTTCTATGCAGAGTACATCATGAGAAACGCTGGGCTAGAAGAAGCACAAGCTGGAATCAAGATTGCTGGGAGAAATATCAATAACCTCAGATACTCAGATGACACCACCCTTATGGCAGAAAGTGAAGAGGAAGTAAAAAGCCTTTTGATGAAAGTGAAAGAGGAGAGTGAAAAAGTTGGCTTAAAGCTCAACATTCAGAAAATGAAGATCATGGCATTTGGTCCCATCACTTCATGGGGAATAGAGGGGGAAACAGTGGAAACAGTGTCAGACTTTATTTTTGGGGGCTCCAAAATCACTGCAGATGGTAACTGCAGCCATGAAATTAAAAGATGCTTACTCCTTGGAAGAAAAGTTATGACCAACCTAGATAGCATATTCAAAAGCAGAGACATCACTTTGCCAACAAAGGTCTGTCTAGTCAAGGCTATGGCTTTTCCAGTGGTCATGTATGGATGTGAGAGTTGGACTGTGAGGAAAGCTGAGCGCCAAAGAATTGATGCTTTTGAACTGTGGTGCTGGAGAAGACTCTTGAGAGTCCCTTGGACTACAAGGAAATCCAACCAGTCCATTCTGAAGATCAGCCCTGGGATTTCTTTGGAGGGAATGATGCTGAAGCTGAAACTCCAGTACTTTGGCCACCTCATGCGAAGAGTTGACTCATTGGAAAAGACTCTGATGCTGGGAGGGATTGGGGGCAGGAGGAGAAGGGGACGACAGAGGATGAGATGGCTGGATGGCATCACTGACTTGGATGTGAGTCTGAGTGAACTCTGGGAGTTGGTGACGGACAGGGAGGCCTGGTGTGCTGCAATTCATGGGGTCACAAAGAGTCAGACATGACTGAGTGACTGAACTGAACTGAACTGATGGGAATAAAAAAATGTTAGACATCCAGTCTACTTCCTCCTATTAGAACATCAAGACATCACAGGTATGAAAAGCTTTCCATCTTCAGGGAAAGAGATTCCATGAATGTCTCTAATAATCCAAAACAGTGCTAGCCACTTTTGCTTCATTTCAAACTGTGGTGTTAGAGAAGACACCTGAGAGTTGCTTGGACTATGAGGTTGTCAAACCAGTCAGTCCTAAAGGAAATCAACCCTGAATATTCATTAGAAGGACTGATGCTGAAGTTGAAGCTCCAATACCTTTGGCCTGGAAAAGAACCTGATGCTGGGAAAGACTGAAGGCAGGAGGAGAAGGAGACAACAAAGGATGAGATGGTTGGATGGCATCACTGATGCCATCACTTGATGGACATGAGTTTGAACAAGCTCCAGGAGACAGTAAGGACAGGGAAGCCTGGTGTGCTGCAGTCCATGGGGGCGAAAAGAATCAGACATGACTGAGTGACTGAACAACAACAACGACCCTCATGCTGAACAGTGAGCCCACTTTCTTTTATTCTCTTCCACTTATGGAGTGGTCCTAAGAATCTTAACTTCAAAATTATCTGTAGTACATGGAGGCATGCAGTAGTGTTCAATAAGGGTAGTGAATTACAAAAGTACAAAGGACAAGAGCAAATAACAACCATAGATTATGAAAGAAGGAATTTGTACAACTATATGGCTATAAGAATTATTGTAACAATAATGAAGCTGGTTAAACTTTCCCATTAAAAGATGAATACTGTTGGTGGTTTAATATATACAATTCATCTACAAGCTGTTCATAAGAATCATTAAAAAATAAAGTCTCAATAGCATATAATGTAATGATACATGATGTTATATGATGGAAATAATTTACAAAAAGTTAGAGTCAAAATGGTCATGTCAAATGAAATATAGTTCCAGGGCAAATGGGTCCAAGATTAGCACTGTAATAAGTCAGATCTTTCTTTTTACCAAAAATGAACAAATAAACCCAATCATTAATTGTTATGCCCAAATATTTGACTTCATTTTACATAGGGTAAAAATTACTCTAAATAAAAGGAGAATGTGATGAAATCACAGCTATAAATGGTAGCTTCCATACAACTCGTTCAGGATTTTTGGATTAAAAAACCCAAAATCAAATTTAAAAAAATAAGATATTTTTTCAATCAAGAACCTATATTTAGTCCATATTTGTAAAAAATGAAAAACTATATTCTTCTTTTATACCACAAGGACATTAAAAAAGGAAGGAAACTTTTAAAAGTTCCACAAAGGAAACTTTAAAAGGATAAAAATTAGAGATTTTACAGGACATCTCCTCCGGTGACAATCCAGAAATATAAAGAAATGATAGAATAAATTTTGGTTTATCTCCTAAGGCTATTAAAAAGGATATATCAGATACCCATGTATTGACTGGAAAAATGTCCATGAAAGATACTGTTAAATCTAAAAATCATACACAGACTGAGGTAATATTTTTATAAAGAGGGAAAGCATATCTATTTATACTACTATGGTTAAGAAGCATAGAATACAATATGAATGATAACACTAAGTTGTATACATTTCTTACTTCAGAGGGAGTGAAATTGGCAGGAGGGAGAAATGAAGAATACTAATATTTTTTAATATCCTTTTATATTGATTGAACTGTTAAACTAATATTGTATTACATTTGAAATAACTTTGAACTAGTGTTTAACAGTAAGAGCAAAAAGAGCTTGTAGTGGTAAATAAAATCTATATGTAATCTGTTTATGACTATGGCCCCTTCTAATTGGCTTGACCATATAACAAGTTTTGAATAACATTTTTTCAATTTAATCAAAACTGTAGGAAAGCATATAATGCTATCAAATGACTGAACTGTATGGAAGCACTGACCAAGATAAAATGCCTAAGAAAGCAGGATGAATGCATTTTGAGAGAATTTCACATTATCACCTAAGACAACATTAATGGTCTTCACTGAACACCTAATTGACTGAAGCGGCCTTGAAATGACTGGTGGCCGAATCTGCACATGGAGAAAAGACAATTATTTTTAGGTGCTTGAGGTTCCTAAAGATGAATGAGGAACCTTAAGATAAATAGAAAACTGTGCTCCTATATAAGATCTAATTTTACTGATCTTGAGTTCAATTTCAAACAACTAATTAAAATTGAAATAACCAATGAGAAAAATACTTGAGACAAAGCAGATACTTAGTAACATCAGAATTATGGCAGTTTTTTTTTTTTTTTTTTTTGCAAATTTGAAATGCCTACTTCAATGCTTCCCATGCATTCTAAATTGCTTTTATTAAGTAAAAAAGGTTTCCTATTTCTTTGGTCTAACTTATGACACCATGCATTTGTGCTAAATCACTTCAGTCATGTCTGACTCTTTGCAACACTATGGACCACAGCCCACCAGGCTCCTTTGTCCTTGGGGATTTTCCAGGCAAGAATACTGGAATGGGTGGCCATGCCCTCCTCCAGGGGATCTTGCTCACCAAGGGATCAAAGCCACGTCTTCTGTGGCTCCTGCACTGCAGGTGGATTCTTTACTGCTGAGTCCCAGGGAAGCCCAACTTATGAGACTACCTTTATATAAATGCCCTTAATCTGAAAAGGCACTATTACCTTGAGATATAATAATACTATTTACAAAATTATATGACCTGATTCCAAATTACTTAAGTTTGATAATTACCCCACATTCCATTCCTATTTTAAATACTGCCAATTACTTTGTATATCTGTAATAAAAACTGGGGGGTTACAAAATAGAACGTTTTGAACTTGACTGAAAGTTGGAGAGTAAACTATAAAAATTACCATCTTAATGAATTCAGTAGGCATTTTTTAAAAGGCAAAACATATTTTACAAAGCAAACACATGTGCAAATATTTATAATGTATGCACATATATCTATACATATACATGGAAATATATATAGGTATATGTATACTGCACATGCACACAGCATAGGTAATAGATATTTAGACAGATGTATAAATTAGCTGGCAATGGTATTTTAGGATTTTCAGTTCAGTTCAGTTCAGTTCAGTCGCTCAGTCGTGTCTGACTCTTTGCGACCCCATGAATCGCAGCACACCAGGCCTCCCTGTCCATCAACAACTCCTGGAGTTCACTCAAACTCATGTCCATCGAGTCCGTGATGCCATCCAACCATCTCATCCTCGGTTGTCCCCTTCTCCTCCTGCCCCCAATCCCTCCCAGCATCAGAGTCTTTTCCAATGAGTCAACTCTTCAGGAAGCTAATATGTCATATGCCACTATGTGTTCAACAATGTTACTTTTAGTTGATGAGAGATTAATCATTTTAACTTAATTTTACTTGTGAATAAATTGCTAAAACAATTAAATTATCCAGGCTTATTATAAATCATATAATATTAAATACAAATAATATATCATTCTCTCTCCCTCTTTCTCTTTCTCTCATTTATGTTGCCCCATACTAAAGAGTTTATCAAGGTCATGTCTCCCTATATCATTCTCTACAGGCTCTTTTATTGACTCACTTTCAAGCTGTAGTTATTATTTCATACTTTTGTCATTTATTCCTTTTCTCTCTGGCTTCTACTCAGGGCAGAAAAGCAAGATAATACGCTTAGGAGAATTATCTCTACAATCAGTGAAATTGAAAAACTTTCTGAAAAGAACCTGAATAGTCCTCTCATAAGGAAATATAGGGAAGCTGTGGACTTCATGAACTTTATCAAATCAGTCTAGAAAATCCAGAGGGCTTTTGTTCTACTCTTTTTCTGACTCTTAGCTGTGTTCTAGGTAAACCATACTGCTGTCCATCTGACCTCTGTAAAAATTAGGTGCTGCTGTATGTATAGAAACTATTATGTTTAATGTTATTTTTCTAAAACAATATACTTTGCCAAGTCATAAATCACCTTAAAAAATGATAGTCACTGAACAAAACCATTTTTTTTTCCTTACCAAAGGCTATGTTCAATTCTTAGGGTTTTGTGAGTTTAATGACACCTTGGGTTTAATGTGCTTCACCTTGCAATCAAGATAGTTTTTCCTGAAATAACTTGTTCTCTCTCAGTGTTCCAGAAAATAATTATCATTGTATTTTCCCATAGCAAGAATTCTAATATAAAATGGAACTGTTCTACCCAGCACATTTTCAAGCTTTAATTCTAAGAAACCATATTCACACAATCACATTTAAATTCGTTTTAGATCATATACTTTAAGAGGATAATTAATTGAAGTCTTAACATACCTTCTATTTCTTAAAACCCTTTGTAAGAGAGCAACTGCAATAAAGTGTTAACTGCAATAAAGTGTTTTGCCAAATTAAAAAAAAAACATTAATTTTTTGCTCCTCCAAACTTTTAAGAATATTGATTTAATTTGCTGACTTTTTGTATCCAAATCAAATTTTTAAGTATAATACTTAACTAAAATCAGGAATATAAAGACACTCTGCAAATTACAAACATCTCTGTTATGGCTCTTTATTTGGAAATGAAGACTATAAGAGACATGAGAACAAGGAGGCAAAATTAGTGTATCTCTTATAATTAGAATCTTCATGGTTTCAGTTTGCAATTTTGATGAAGCACAGGAAAGGTAACATTTCTGTGGTAAAGCAAATGGTGCTCTTATGGGATCTACATATTTTTGAAACAAAAGAAGGATTTAAAGCCAGAAGATGAAAATATTTATAAAAAAGCGTAAATACTGTTTTGGTACTGGTGGCTCAGATGGTAAAGAATCTGTCTGCAATGCCAGAGACTTGGGTTCGATCTCTGGGTTAGGAAGATCCCCTGAAGAAGGGAATGGCTACCCACTTCAGTATTCTTGCCTGGGAAATACCATGGACAGAGGAGCCTGGTCAGCTACAGTCCATAGGGTTGCAAAGAGTCAGACACGACTGAGCAACTAATATTTCCATATTTATTATATGTCAGTGCACATATTAAAAATATGAAAGGTGATATATTGCAATACCCTAACTACACTCTTTTTGCATATCTGTTCTTGAATTTGTTTCTCACATACAAACAAAAGAAATTTCAGAATCTCATTCCAGGAGATAATGCTTGTGGGCCAATATTCATTGCCTAGAAGGTCATAAAATGGGAGACAGTCACTGATTTTTAGAGCTTTACTTTCCTCATTCTCAAAACTTCAAGCAACCAACAGAAACTTGGCTCTTCACGTGAATAAGTTTCTCCAAATTGATGGTTGCCAGCCTTTGTATTCAGAGAAGGCAATGGCACCCCACTCCAGTACTCTTGCCTGGGAAATCCCATGGATGGAGGAGACTGGTAGGCTACAGTCCATGGGGTAGCTAATAGTTGGACATGACTGAGCGGCTTCACTTGCACTTTTCACTTTCATGCATCGGAGAAGGAAATGGCAACCCACTCCAGTGTTCTTGCCTGGAGAATCCCAGGGACAGAGGAGCCTGGTGGGCTTCCGTCTATGGGGTCACACAGAGTTGGACACGACTGACGCGACTTAGCAGCAGCAGCAGCAGCAGCAGCCTTTGTATTTCATGGGTCAATAAAATACTACCAAAAATGTCAAGGAACCTCACAAAGTTCTCACCTTTATTTGCATAGTAAAAAAACATTTTAATAAAACAAAAAAGAAAAAAAATAAAGATGAAAGAAAGGGCATTTTAATGCTGCCTCCTCTCATGACAAACTGTAGAAAGCTATACTTTCAGAACAATCGTACAAATTTAGTTTTATGAAAAGTGCAACACTTTTGCTCTTACTCTTTTCCCTTTTATATGGACCAATTGAAAACATTCAGATGCTAGGAGACTGAGGCAGCGCCTCCATAAGAATGTAGAATGAATAATTCTGAACTAGATGGAATTCCACAAGAAGATGTTATCTATCCATCTATCTATTCATTTACTCACCATATTTTTATCGCACACCTACTCTGTTGTAGAGTCTATGTTGGGAAAATGGTATTTAGTAAGAAAGAGAGTCTTTTCCCTCGTGGAGCCTACATTCTAATGGTAGAAACAGATAATAAACAAATAAGCAAACAACATTTTCAAATTGTGGTAAGTGCTATAGAGGAAACAATCAGGCTAATGTTGGAGAACATGACGGAGGGGATGAAGGGAATGCTATGAATTTATCACACAGGATGCTGAAGGGTGCACTTGTTCTACATCCTGAAAGACAACAGGAGACCATCAGGCAAAGATCCAGAAAGTGTCAAGAAAAAACAAAGTAGAATTGCAAAGACTGAAGTGGAAGGCATTCTGGAAAGCAAGCCGATATGTGAAAGGGTCGAGATTTCTAAAAAAAAATTTCCATTCAGGAAGTGGTGAAGTGTATTCATATATGCAGCTACAAAAATAGAGTGTGAATGATTTTATTCATATGTTTCATGTATATTTGTGATAGTCTTGATACTAATCACAGAACAGAATTTGAATTTTGTATAGATCAAAAAGAGAGTTATAAGCATTATAGGTTACTATACTTCTTAAATAATTCATTTATTTATATTTTGCCACTCAGATATTCTATTAGATACAAATGTAGTAACTATTATGGAAAACTAGTTGCATAGATCTCCTGGAAAATTTCTCAACTGATTGATCTTGGCAATAAGGTCCATGTACTGCTATCCATCTAATAATGCCTGTAAGTTATGAATTAATCTAAACATATTAAATTTGCACAGATAAGTGCTCTTATTTTTCATTTTAGCCATGCACCTTTTATCCATGGATTCATCAGCATGACATGAACACACTGTTATATCTAAAATGGAGAACCAACAAGGATCTACTGTACAGCACAGGGAATTCTGCTCCCTGTTATGTAACAACATAAATGGGAAAAAAAACTTTGAAAAAGTATAGATGCATGTATATCTCTCATTGTATCATTTTGCTGTACACCTGAAACTATCACAACATTGTTAATCAACTATACTCCAATAAGAAATAAAAAGTTAAATTGTTGATGATTATAATATATGATACTAAATTTAAAAATGCAATCAGCTTAAACTTTCATTTAGTTCTCTATTAGTTATTAGCTACTGAGTATTACACTCAGAGATTAAAGAAATAAAAGGATAGAGAGTATTGAATTTTTAAAATTATGTTGGAAATGAAGTCTCTGTGAATAAGTGCATTTGTATTAATAAGACTAAAACTGAATTTCAAACACACTTTAAGTTTCAAAAGCCACTGGCTCATAACAAAAAGGCAAAAGAAATATCTGATAATTGAGCAAATCTGAAGACAATATGCTGCTGCTAAGTCGCTTCAGTCGTGTCCGACTCTGTGCGACCCCATAGACAGCAGCCCACCAGGCTCCTCTGTCCCTGGGATTCTCCAGGCAAGAACACTGTAATGGGTTGCCATTTCCTTCTCCGATGCATGAAAGTGAAAAGTCAAAGTGAAGTCACTCAGTCGTGTCCGACTCTTAGTGACCTCATGGACTGCAACCTACCAGGCTCCTCCATCCATGGGATTTTCCAGGCAAGAGTACTGGAGTGGGTTGCCATTAACCTTATTTTAAAAATCATTTAATGAAAATCAAAGTTAGGAAAACTATACACTTGAATTATTTTTTTCATCTGTTCTAAGAATCTGTTCTATACAATGAGAGTCTTAAGTAATCACCAAAGAATCAGAATGATTCACAGATGGTGCAAATGATTTAATTATTTTAACCAGTTGTTCCAGGCATGCTTAGAAGGGTATTGCCAACCCCAGTGCAGAAGCCATCTGAGCTCCCTTCCAGCTGGTGTTCCATATTTTGAAAGCAAATTTAGATTGGAGAAAATTACACTTTTTATTGTTATGTTCCAAATGGAGGTCAAATTGCTGTGTATACATTCTTGCACTTTTTCTCTCTTCATTGTATGAGTTATACTTATCAAGTATCATATCTTCTGTATAACTGCTATGGATTCATCAATGTTCTTTCATGTTTTGTGTTGTCTGGCACATAGGAGGCACTGGATAAATGTTTACTGAATTAAAGAAATACCAATTCAATGTATCCAAAATAAAATGTAAGTTTCTTTATAGACTCCTTGTAAGTGTGTAGAATTCCAATTTCCCTGCACCCTTAGCATTTTAGGAGGTTCTCATTAAAAAATAAATTAAAAAGGAAGAAACCAATATCATGGCACAATACCTCATCTAAAAAAAGACAACATCAACAAATCTTTATGTTAATTTAATAACTATTTTGATATTGGAATCCTTGCTCTTAATTTTATAAGAACTCAGAAACGTTGCTTTAGAAATTTTAGTCTGTTGAGGTTGTTATCAGGATTATAGATACTTTTTGTAAAACTCTAGTCTTGGCATGCCTCAACTGGCCTCAGAAAATCTGCTATTGCACAACAAAATAACTGATATTCATACTTATTCCCATTAGATTAATGAGATAAGATTTGCTTAATGTTTTCATTCAAAATTATAAGTAATAAACTGCTCCAAAACAGTTATATCAAATGTAATCATGTTTCAAACACTGTCATTTCAAGAAAAAGGATATTAATTTTAGTAAAATAAGGTATAAAATGAGGTATATTTATTCTCATTTTCTAATAAAATCACATAACAAAGCTATATATACCAGTAAATCATCAGACTCAATTTTATATTTAACATTTATGACAAATCTATCATTATTAAGATATTTACCATCAATAATATCTCCTGAAGACTGTGCCAAATTTCCGCTTAATAGAAAAATTTGATACAGTATATTACTATAAGAAAGGGAATGTTATTTTAAAGCTTATGTATATATTTGACACCAAATTGAATTGTGATTATAGTACTTTACTGAAACTCTAATTTAGAAGATGAATAGTATATAAAATTATGTACCTACCATAGCTATAACCTAACTATGCAATAAGTGTGCATATTAATATAAGCCATGAGTCTAGCTTAACACATTTATATTAATATTTTTAATTTATTGTGTTATTTAAAGCCGATCACTTGAGGTAATATTTCTGAGGTACTATTTTATATAAATCTTAGTCACAGAACAGTGAATTTGTTTAAACTTACGAGAATATTAACTTGCAACTGACATCTTATTTCATATACAGGAATGGCCTTGGCCTGGAGAGAGCTAGAAATAACAAAGTCCTATCTTAATGTAGTGGCTTACTTTCCTTGGTCAATTCTACTAGTGTTCTTAAGCCTCAGTTCTTGTTTGGATTATTTTGATAGATTATACATTTCTTTTTTTTCTCTACTTCAAAAATTTTATACTCTATTTTTCTCAGGTTAATGGTTACTCTAAAATTATTAACATGCACAATGAATTTTGCATGGTCTCTTTCTGAGCATTTAGAAGACCTTACAATGATTTTATTCATCAATAAAGCATTCATTCATTCAACAAATATATATTATGTACCTACCAGTTGCGAGTCATTACTTTTTGGGGGATTTTTTTTAAACTGGAGGATAATTGCTTTACAATGTTGAGTTAGTTTCTGTTGTACAACAATGTGAATCAGCTATAAGTATACATATATCCCTTCTCTCTTGAACCTACCTCCCACCCTGCCCCCCACCCTGGCTAGTCACTACTTTGGTTCTGAGGACAAAGAAGCAGAAGGTAAAAAAAAAGGTAATTCCTTCATTTTTGGAGCTTCCACTCTATGAAGAGAGATGGATATAAAAAGTGAAAATATTGATAACTTTCTTGGTAGTACATTTTACGGAGAATAGTCAATGGGGAAGGGGTCGATGAAATTCATCACTGAGGACACTTTTGAGCAAAGACTTGAAGGCAGAGGGAGGGGACTGTATAGATATCTGGGGGATCAGAGTCTTAGGCTTAGGGAACACACAGTGCAAAGCGGGTATGCTCTCATGTCAAGGAAGACTGAAGAGGTCAAAGTAGGTTGAGCATAGGAATAGAGATCAAATGCTAAGGGATAACTCTGGAGAGCTAATAGGGGGCAAGATCATCAATCCAGTAAAACTCATGTAAGAATTTTGGATTTTATACTAAAATAGATGAGAATCCATCAGGGCATTTTCATCAGAAAAAGCTCACCTGATTTATATTTTCAAGTGATATCTCTGTTTATTGTGTTAAAAATAGGTAAAGGAAAGCGAGGTTAGATTTTTTTTTTTTTACCCAAAACTTTGAAAGGGTTATGTTGCCACTATAGATCAGGGGAAAAGAGTGGTCTGTTTATAAAAGAGTGGTCATGAAATTATAACCTTGCACTAAAGTTATGGGATTGGATGAATAAAAGCAACACAAGGGAGAATAGATGGAAAATGTCCAAAGATTGAGCACTGAGATAATTCAACATTACGGAAGAGAAAGAACATCCTGAAAAGTAGGAGGTAAACAAGCAATTTCCTTCCATACTTTGTGTCATTGATGTCCTGTATTTTAGTCCAGTTCTGTACTTTAGACAATTTTATATACAGCAACTATCTCTTCAGGTTTTTATACCGGTTTGACATTTTCCTTGCTCATCATTCTTCCTTGCATCATGAATCATCCGTCTAGGGTCATTCTCCTTCCAGTTAAAAACCAACCCTGAGGTGCATACATGCTGTGGAATGTTATATAGGCTTTAAAAATGTTTCCAGAATTTCTTTCTACTAACATAGGAAAAGACATATCATGTTTAGTGAAAATTCAGGATATAAAATTATTTCAGCATGATGTATAGATTGATAACTGAATAAACATTAGCAGTGACTAAGTCTAAAAACAGAAAAAGAAAAACCTGAGGACCCTTCAGTGAGACTCTCCTATTGGCTATCTCTCAGCTTTTGTTTGTCTCAAAAGATCTTTATTTCAATGTTACTCTCAAAGGATAAAGTTACTATGAGTATACAA
This sequence comes from Oryx dammah, assembly GCF_014754425.2. Lineage (NCBI taxonomy): Eukaryota > Metazoa > Chordata > Mammalia > Artiodactyla > Bovidae > Oryx > Oryx dammah. The sequence continues at coordinate 102,132,624 of NW_024070207.1, read as the reverse complement.
TTCTAGGTTTTTCTTTCATCATTTTTAAAAACATCATTCTATCACCTTCTGGCTTTTGTAATTTATCCAAAATCAGCTGTCATTACATGTGGCATTACTTTCCAGGTAATCTATCTATCCTGCTGCCTTTAAAGTTCTCTCCTTGGCTTTGGAATTTATCAGTTTCACTATGATAACAGGCAAGAATACTGGAGTGGGTTACCATTTCCTTCTCCAGGGGATCTTCCCGACCCAGGGATTGAACCTGGGTCTCCCGCATTGCAGGCAGACGCTTTAACCTCTGAGCCACCAGGGAAGCCCTTATGATAACATACAGTTATATTTAATTTTCCCACTTGCTTTTCCTAATGCAATGATTCTTTTTTTTTTTTTGAAGAGCTTTATTTTTTTTTAAATTTTTTAAATTTTATTTTTTTAATTAATTAATTTTTTATTTTACTTTACAATTCTGTATTGGTTTTGCCATACATTGACATGAGTCCACCACGGGTGTACATGTGCTCCCAAACCTGAACCCCCCTCCCACCTCCCTCCCCACAACATCTCCCTGGGTCATCCCCGCGCACCTGCACAACAAAGGAAAATATAAGCAAAGTGAAAAGACAGCCTTCCGAATGGGAGAAAATAATAGCAAATGAAGCAACTGACAAACAACTAATCTCAAAAATATACAAGCAACTCCTGCAGCTCAATTCCAGAAAAATAAACGACCCAATAAAAAAATGGGCCAAAGAACTAAATAGACATTTCTCCAAAGAAGACATACGGATGGCTAACAAACATATGAAAAGATGCTCAACATCACTCATTATTAGAGAAATGCAAATCAAAACCACAATGAGGTACCACTTCACACCAGTCAGAATGTCTGCGATCCAAAAATCTGCAAGCAATGCAATGATTCTTTATTGGAGTATAATGGCTTTACTGTGTTGTGTTAGTTTCTGCTATACAATGAAGTGAATCAGCAATATGAATACATATATCCCCTCCCTCTTTAATCTCCCTCCCACCCCACTGCCCTGATCCTGCCCCTTTAGGTCAACATAGACCACTGAGTTGAGCTCCCTGTGCTACATAGCAGCTTCCCACTCTCCATTTTGTACAGAGTAGTCTATATATGTCAACCCTACTCTCCCAATTGGTCTCACCCCGCTCTTCCCACTATGTGCCCACATGTCCATTCTCTAAGTCTGCATCTCTATTCCTACCCTGAAAACAGGCTCATCTGGACCATCTGTCTAGATTCCATATATATATGAAATTTGTTTTTCTCTTTCTGACTTACTTCACTCTGTGTGATAGACTCTAGGTTATACAGACTGAAATGATAAATAACTCTAGGACATAGAGTCCATCCATATCACTACAGATGACCCAGTAGAGATATCTAAAAATCATATGAAAAGATGCTCAACATTGCTCATTATTAGAGAAATGCAAATCAAAACTACAATGAGGTATCACCTCCCACCAGTCAGAATGGCCATCATCAGAAAGTCTACAAACAATAAATGCTGGAGAGGCTGTGGAGAAAAGAGAATCCTCCTACTTTTTGGTGGGAATTTAAATTGATACAACCACTATAGAGAACAGTATGCTGCTGCTGCTGCTAAGTCGCTTCAGTCGTGTCCAACTCTGTGCGACCCCACAGACGGCAGCCCACCAGGCTCCGCCGTCCCTGGGGTTCTCCAGGCAAGAACACTGGAGTGGGTTGCCATTTCCTTCTCCAATGCATGAAAGTGAAAAGTGAAAGTGAGGTCGCTCAGTCGTGCCCGACTCTTAGCAACCCCATGGACTGCAGCCCACCAGGCTCCTCCGTCCATGGGATTTTCCAGGCAAGAGTACTAGAGTGGGGTGCCATTGCCTTCTCCGGGAGAACAGTATAGAGGTCCCTTAAAAAACTAAAAACAGAACTACTACATGACCCACCAATTCCACTCCTGGGCATATATCTGAAGAAAACCATAATTCAAAAAGCTATAAGCACCCCATGTTCACTGCTGCACTATTTACAATGGCCAGGACATGGAAGCAGCCTAGATGTCCATTGACAGAAGAACCGATAAAGATGTGGTACATATACACAATGAAATATTACTCGGCCATAAAACAGAACAAAATTGGGTCATTTCACTATTTGATATTTACTTACTTTCAATCTGACTTTAGGAACTTGCAATACTTTTGGAAAATCCTAAACAATTAACACTTCAAAACCTTTTTACACTTTTACTCCATTCTTTCCTTCTATATTTGAACTTCTCACTCTCTACGTTTCTTATCTTCTGTCTTTAAGAGTTGGAGTCCACTGCTTTTTACATCATGTGAATTGTCATTTTAATTCCACCCACATATACTTAGAACTTTATCTATGGGACTTATTTAAAGTCTAGATTTAAGCAGTATCATATTAGAATGTATCAAATTAGAATGTGTTTGTGCTTGCTCCTGTTAGGTACATAGGACACTACCAACTCTGAGCAACTTACATTTTGGCTTTTGGTTTGTCAGGACACCTAGCTGTGTGAAAGCCGGACACCAACACTTGTACATACTGTCCATAAAACTAGTGACATTAATACAAATATCTTAGAACTTAAAACATTTTTGGTGGTTGATTATCTCTAATTCTATAAGAAAGCAGTTATTAACTTCACCCTGAGGCTCCAATATTCAGTCCAAGTTGTATAGGTAATGAGAGGTACAGAATAAAATCTTACATCTTCTTTTTCCAAGCATAAGAGGTATTACACAGTATCAGTTCTAACATGAGTGGAATACACTTTATAAACAGTAGCCTAGTGTTTATTTTGAAACAGTAATACAATAGTAATTTGAAGATTTTTTTTTTACTGATCATCAGAATCTTCCAATTAAATAAGCCATTCCTGCTCATGTATGTATGTACCCTGTCTGTTTTTAAAGGTATTTTATATTCTCTATGCTTCCATAGATTTATTTTAATACATTCTGGATGGGGCACCAATGTAGTTATTCAATTTCTGGTCTCATGTATTAAGATCTGGAAATTTTGGCCATTTTTCCTAAACTGTTGTCTCCCACATATTCTCTGTGTCATTGCCTTTTGTAATTAGATATAAAGCTTATTCTATTCTCTCAATCATTTTCATATTTTCAATCGTCATGTGGTATAATTTTACCATAATGACTAATTTTATCTTCATGTTTATTTAATCAGGTGTTTACATAATTGTTATTTTTTATTTCAACGACTAACTTTTGGTTTCTAGAAGTTTTATTCAATTTGTTATTAGCATAAGTAACTCTGAAGGTGTTTTCATAAGTGTTTATTTTGTTCCTTGATCTCTATTTTATTTTTAACATATTTACTTAAGAGCATGCAATAGTTTCCTATTAAGTTCATGAAGTATTCATTCTCTTGATTATGTGAGATGACTCAATGTCACAATATATTATGTCTTCACGTGAGTTTTGATAGTCTGTTGTGAATCCATCGTCAGTGTCCATGTCTCTGTGGGGTTCTCCCAAAGAGTGATTAATTGTATGACTATGTGAGAAGACTAAGGATTTCAACAGCCTGGAGAAAATGTCATGTTAACTTCTCAGCTGAGTTTAGAGGCTTGTGGTTAGTGTATAAATTCAGATCCCCACACTCAGTATTCACTTTCCCAGATTTTCTTCCTCCAGTCAAGAGTCCTCACCAGATGAATTGGCCTTGAGAGTCGTATTTGTCTATTTCCCCTTTACTTGTCAAAGGAAGCCCTTGAAGATTCAACATTTAGGCAGGGTTTTCATTACATTTCTAGTAGATATTGTATAAGGTTATATGTTTTCTACTAAAAGCCTTTAAACCTTTCTCGAAACCATGAGGCCCTCAATCCAGGCTCAGTAACACACGGGACGATGTGCACAGTTATGACAACTAGGGAGAATGGAGGTTCTATCACATATTTTGAGCTCAGCTATGTATTTAAATTGCTTTCAAATTAAATTTTATCCAGAATTTTCATATATTTGAAGTGAGGGGTGAGGGAGTCAATCAGTCTGCCATCTTCCTGGAAATTGAATCTAGCTTAACATACTCTCTTGAGAAACCTATATGCAGGTCAGGAAGCAACAGTTAAAACTGAACTTGGAACAACAGGCTGGTTCCAAATAGGAAAAGGAGTACGTCAGGGCTGTATACTGTCATCCTGCTTATTTAACCCATATGCAGAGTACATCATGAGAAACGCTGGGCTGGAAGAAGCACAAGCTGGCAAAAGATTGCTGGGAGAAATATCAATAACCTCAGATACGCAGATGACACCACCCTTATGGCAGAAAGTGAAGAGGAACAAAAAAGCCTCCTGATGAAAGTGAAAGAGGAGAGTGAAAAAGCTGGCTTAAAGCTCAACATTCAGAAAACGAAGATCATGGCATCCGGTCCCATCACTTCATGGGAAATAGATGGGGAAACAGTGGAAACAGTGTCAGACTTTATTTTTTGGGGCTCCAAATCACTGCAGATGGTGATTGCAGCCATGAAATTAAAAGACACTTACTCCTTGGAAGGAAAGTTATGACCAACCTGGATAGCATATTCAAAAGCAGAGATATTACTTTGCCAACAAAGGTCTGTCTAGTCAAGGCTATGGTTTTTCCTGTGGTCATGTATGGATGTGAGAGTTGGACTGTGAAGAAGGCTGAGTGCCGAAGAATTGATGCTTTTGAACTGTGGTGTTGGAGAAGACTCTTGAGAGTCCCTCGGACTGCAAGGAGATCTAACCAGTCCATTCTGAAGGAGATCAGCCCTGGGTGTTCTTTGGAAGGAATGCTAAAGTTGAAACTCCAGTACTTTGGCCACCTCATGTGAAGAGTTGACTCATTGGAAAAGACTCTGATGCTGGGAGGGATTGGGGGCAGGAGGAGAAGGGGATGACAGAGGATGAGATGGCTGGATGGCATCACTGACTCGATGGACATGAATCTGAGTGAACTCCGGGAGTTGGTGATGGACAGGGAGGCCTGGTGTGCTGCAATTCATGGGGTCGCAGAGAGTTGGACACGACTGAGCAATTAAACTGAAACTGAAACTAACATACTCTATTTACTAAACAACCATTAATCTGATTGTCTTACATAAACTAAAGACCAGAAAAAAATTATTATAGAAATGGCAATAACTATTATGATCATAACAGTCTAGAGAAACAGAATCTTGAGTGATCTATTTTTTCTTAACTCATGTGATGTTAATTAAAAAATTGCAGCTCAGAGGAGGAAAATTTTCTAAGCCACTACCTCCTGGTCCACTTCCCTTAGCAACCAGTATTCATCTTTTATACTCACAACTCTGTTTACTAAAGAGCACTCTGTCTCTAAATACAAAAATTATTTATATTACCAATATTCCCAAGGATATTGCATTGGCAGCTGATGATCTTTGTTGTGATTTAAAGCAAAGAAAAAAAATCTATGTAGCAATTATGCAAAAAGTTTGTTTCCTCTTTTAGTCTCACCATTAAATGGTTATCATTATGTGATAAGAAGCAAATGTACAAAAAAAAAATAGTAGTGCTGAATCAAATCTAGGTTCAGACATAAGGTGATGGCAATCAGTTCTGTGATTACTTTTTTGTATATCTCTGCTTCATTTTAAGAAAATCCAAAACAACAAAACTATAATGATAAAGTAATGTTTTTTTCCCATTTCCCCCCCTGAAGAACATTAGTTTTTCACAATCACTCAAACAGAATCCTATCTTAAAACTGAAATGAAATTTTCCTCTTTGTACTATAACTATCCAGATGTGAAAGTCTGCAGAATCTATTCCTCTCACAGAAATTCATAATCACATTTACATATCAAAAGCCCTGGAAGATTCTAGACTAAGGAAACTTTGCTTAATCCAGTGTTTCTCAAACTTATTTGGACACTAGATTTTTTTTCTTTCTTTTGAATAACTCCCACCATATCTTGGGAAGCACTGAGTTCAAGTTAGGTGTCTTCCAATTTGTTCATGCACCCTTGGCCAATTTCCTTAACTTTATTTAAATTATGTTTCCTTTCTGTAAAATGACAATTAAAATAAGACTTACTTGATAGGGTTATTCGGGGGAGTGAACAAGATATATTTGAACCTATTTTGTAAATATAAAGTTCCGTTCAAATTCAAACAATTTTTAAACATTAGTCCATGAATATTCCTATTTTACAAAGTATTCACTTTAGGACTAACTTGTATAACACATTTATTGAAACATTTAAATAAATCTACTGACAGATTTATATCAGCTTTTCAAGAGGTTGTGTATTCTGGCAATGTGTGTTTTTAAGTTTAAATCCCTTACTACAATTTCCTCTGATGTAGTAAAAGTTATCCTTTGCAATACATTGTTATCCTCAACCTCATATTCAGTCTTTACCTCCTCAGTGTTAAGTTTCGAGAACTTTGTCTTTTCTCAGTATATGTACTTCCAGAAGTAACTGTACTAAAATTTGCTGTTCTAAACAGTTATCTTAAACTCACAGTTGGCATGTATAATTACCATGAGTATACAATATTTTTAAAATAGAAAAAAAATACCTATTAAGTACTGCCTGTCTAAATTCTACAAAGTTCTAATTGTTCTGTAGCCTTCCAGGCTCCTCTGTCCATGGAATTCTCCAGGCAAGAATATTGGCGTGGGTCGCTATTCCCTTCTCCAGGGAATATTCCTTCGGGATCCAGGGATGATCGAACCCAGGTCTCCTGCATTGCAGGTGAGTGAGTGAGTGAAGTCGCTCAGTCATGTCCAACTCTTTGTGACCCCATGGACTGTAGCCTACAAGGCTCCTCTGTCCATGATATTTTCCAGGCAAGAGTACTGGAGTGGGTTGCCATTTCCTTCTCCAGTGGATCTTCCCGACCCAGGGATCAAAACCGGGTCTCCCACATTGCAGGCAGATGCTTTAACCTCTGAGCCACAAAGGAAGCCTCTAATTTCAGCTTGTAAATGAAAGAAAGGATGGCTAAGTTATAGTACCTATACGAAAGTCTACTTGAAAAATATTCCATAAAGAGACAGTATATACAAACGTCCTGAAATAGAAATGATGCTATGTGCTACAGGACACTTTAAAGCCTCTGTATTAGCAGAATGCCAAAAGGGAGATAAAGTTGGAGTAATAGGAATGGTAGGCAGGGACCAAGCTATGCAGAAGCTCATAAAATTTCATTAGAAGTGTAATAAGCAGTGGAGGCTTGACAGAATCCCACATATACTTTTAGGAATTCTCTGATTTCACCAAGGAGACTACAATGTAGGTGGGTAAACATGGGAAATAAGGACTAGCGGGCTGCTGAAGTAATTGAGATGAGAGAAAATACAGTGTTGTCAAGGGTTTCTGCAATAAAGTTTCTGAGGAGTGGTCCAATTAAAGATGTATTTTGCAGGTAGAGCCAACAGAATTTGAAGTGAATTCCATGGATAATACAAGTAAGGAGGAATCAAAGATGATGTTTAGGTTTTAGACCTAAGTGAAAGGGAATTTACTAACAGCTGCAGAGTTTGGTAGGAGCCATTTATATAGGAGTGAAAATTAATTATTCTTGACTTGGCTATTTTGTGTGCGAAATACCTGTTAGGGTTCTAAAATAAAAGCTGAATAAAAAGTTGTCAGAGGTAAATTGTCGAATATCAGTATTATTTATGTAGTCTTTGAAGCCATAGGATATCCAAAGCAAATGGGGGGTGTCATATTTAGAAAAGGGACATTTCTTTTCCTTCTTTCAATAAAATGTATTTTTGTATTTTATATTTTTAAATTTTTTTCTCCTCTCCCTGAGACAGGTCATGCATATATTGCCTATTCCAAAGGTTTACTACATTTTTTCCTTATAAAGATGATAACTGGCAATAATTCATATTGAACACAGTAGGCACAAACCTTATATTTGCTGCTACCATCTAGAAATAACCTTTTATTTATTGTATTTTCCTTATTGTGAGATCAAATCACTTTTATATTCTCATAGAACTCTATGTTTTCCTTTGCAGCAATTGCCACAATTTTAGTGGCTAATTACAAGATTTAAGTTTGTTTTTTATACATATAAGCTTTATATTTACCTTTATATAGCTTGCTCCTCTGTGGCTCTGTGTTCTGTTTTACACTAGCATATCGTTTAGTAATTTTTTCAGTGAGAATCTATAGGTTATAAACTTAGTGTTCGTTTATTTGAAAATATAGTGTTTGTATATCTGAAAATAGTTTGTCTTCATTCTTGAATCACTGTTTACAGGATTCTTTTGAACATTCACCTTGAACATTAACAGTATTATCCCAGTGTATTCTAACACCTATTACTGAGGACAAGTTGGCCAGCCTATGCAGCTTTCTGCTTTTGGTCCTTAGCAGCTTTTATGGTGACCTTCCTAATCATTGATGTTCTGGGTTTCACTCAGACTTTGCTGGTTGTGAACTTGTTTTTATTTATTACAAACTGGTTGAGCTTCATTCAGTTTGAGGACTCATGCAAATTGAGCTTTATTCAATTTGAGGTCTCATGTAAATTGAGATTTATTCAATCTTGTTAAATGTCAGTCATTTATATAAAATAATGTCTCTTCCCCTGGCTCTCCACTTTATCAATCTGGAACTCTTTTCAGGCATATGTTTGAGCTTTTTATTCTATTCTCTCCATCTTCTGGCATTTTCAGCAAAGCAAAAATTTCTTCAGCATCTTTCAATTAATATATTCCTTTTCTTCTATAACGAATCCACCATTTGAAAAGCTGAGGTATTATTTCAATAATTACATGTTAATTTCTAGATTCTATGTTATCAGTTTCCTATTCACTTTTCAAAATGGCTTGTTATTATTATAAGAATTCCATTCCATCTTTATTTTCGAAATCTTTTTGAACATTAAAAAAAAACATTTTCATGTCCTTTACTGTCTTCTTATCTCTAATTTCTTCAGGTGTGCATACTCCTTTTAATTTGGGCATGTTAACATCACTTACAGAAAGCATTTTTTCATATCCATTTTAATTTTAACCTGTGAGCTTATTTTGCTCAGGAGTTTCACATAAGGGTTGTTGCATATCCTCATTGTGAAATTTTGTGGTTGGATTTTCTTGGGATCTCTGAGGTTAAGTGTCAAATATTACAATTAACCTTGATAAAATTATGCATAGTTTTTTGCTGCTGCTGCTGCTGCTGCTGCTAAGTCGCTTCAGTCGTGTCTGACTCTGTGTGACCCCACAGATGGCAGCCTACCAGGCTCCCCCATCCCTGGGATTCTCCAGGCAAGAACACTGGAGTGGGTTGCCATTTCCTTCTCCAATGCATGAAAATGAAAAGTGAAAGTGAAGTAGCTCAGTCGTGTCCGACTCTTTGTGACCCCATGGACTGCAGCCCACCAGGCTCCTCTGTCCATGGGATTTTCCAGGCAAGAGTACTGGAGTAGGGTGCCATCACCTTCTCTGGCATAGTTTTCTATTAGATTTTAAAAGCCTTTATGTTTTTCCTCCTCTTTCTTTACCTTTCTATAGAAAATAATTTAGCTAATGCTCTATTGCCAAGTTTATGGAAAATAATGCCTTCATTGGCAGCATCAACAGCTTTGCATGAAATTTCCCACAAATACTATGAAACTCTAGACAAAACTACTTGCCAAGAACTAGGAAATCTAACTTTTAATTTACATTGAAAAAATAGATCTACCTGTTGTTAGTAACATTTTAAACCTATGGGACCTACTCATCCCAATACTCTTAATGATTCACAAATATACTATACATTTTAAAATAATGTGTCTCATTCCAATGTTAACTTATATACAGGAAGAAGAAGAAAAAAATATTGATTCACTTAACCTCAGTTAACCTCCATAATGTAGCTGTATTCTACAAATACTACCATATTTCATTATTACAAACATCCTCATCCCCATGGTAGAAATGCAAGAAACCAGGCTGGAAGAGACCGGTGATCATATAGCCAGCAGATGGAATCAATGGGATTCACAGGGCCATTCACCCCAGGGAGTGGTCTATTTTACTAGATCACTGTTATAAAATATCTTACAGAAAACATTCCTCATGTTCAGTTTACAGTCTTTGTTTGGTCTTCAGTGAACAGCCAGGTCTGTAAGTCAACAGGAACCATATTAGAAATGCCGTGTAATCCTAACTAGGGAAGGAGCTTCAACATGCTCAGTACCTGGAGAAAATCTTACTCACTTTCTCTCAGTCTGTTTTGCCTCCTTTATGGTCTCCAGGATTATCCTGAGGACAGTCATTTGTAGACACTCTCTTCTTGGCTTTGGTCTCCACTCTTGAGAGCCAAGTACCAGGGTTTTTCTGAGCTTTACTATGGTCATATGTAACTTTGATCTGTACCTAGTCCCTGAAGTACCTAATTTTACACTGCTTAGTTTATTTCTGAGTCTTTATCTCTGAAATGAATACAATTAATTTCTCATTTTAAATTCAGTTCTCAAATATTAAGCACTTCATAGTACTGCCTAAAATCTTGAATTGCTACTTCTAAGATATGAAAGACTAACTGAAAATCCATAGAAATCTAGAATTCATATATAGAAATAACAGAAAGGGACATTTGAGAAGAAATAATGATAGAAATAGAAAAGGGAAATGCAAGGGGAAGAAAGAAATTTGGAAGCTCTGACTACCTGTGCTACATCAGGGCCATGGTAAGATTATCCCAAACATAACTCTTAGTTAAGATGTTTGCTTATGGCTGTCTCAAATGTCCTCACTGTAGATTAATTGGGAAAGATGACTCTAGACCAGTGGATATGTGAAATAAGTTTTTTTTAACATGTATTAGCAATCAGTGGACTATATACATCTTTGATCTATCTATCTATCAAATTTCAGATCTAATAAAAATCCAAGGTTAAATATAATTGCAATATTAAATTGATTATTCTTCACGTATATTGTTCTTACTTGTTTTATTATGGAAAATTAACATATAATTTTTTCCCCAAGGCATGCATCATCTGTATTTTGGGATCCTCCAGATATAAAAATCAAGAAGAAATGGTTTCTGAAGAAAATATATTTTATGAATATTTATTTCAAAAGTTTTATACTTTTTTTACTTTTATATACTTTTTATACTTTTTTATACTTTTTATACTTTATTTCAGCAATCTTTATTACATTTTACAAATATTTGTTGAGAGCCTATTATATGCAGGTACACAATGGTATTTTAAGTGAGTGGTTTAGGGAGATTTTTGATCCTGTGTCTATTTAGCTATAAAGTGTTAATAACTTACCTTGACAAAGTTGTAAAAAAAAATTAACCCTGCATATAGGCTGTGTCAAGACACGGGGGAAATGGAATTGGAGAAAATAGTGAGTAGTAAGATGATTCAAAGCAAAGGACTTAAATGATGTATTAAATGGAGGCAAAAATATTTTTCTTAAATTTTCTTCATGGTTGCCTTAATCTTTCAATTCATTTTGCATCCACTGGCACAAGCTTTTTGTTAGTGTAAGCTTGAGTGATTTATGACATATTATATTCATAATATCTAATATAAAAGATAATAGGCTAAAACATTCAATCAGCTAGAATTGGACTTCAAATGCAATATATTACAGTTTAAACATACCTTATATTACTACTTCCAATTTCTCAGAATATTCAGCTGCTATTAAAGTACTTGGAGTTCTTAGAAAACAGTGTATGCAAGGATTTTTCTAATGCATTTAAAAGAAGTAATGATAATATGGAGTATTTTTCACCGAGTTAATAAGCAACATTAACAAAATTATATGCTTAGAAAACAGTTACGCTAATTGTCTAAGACATATTCACTCATCCCATATTAAATGAAATCAACAATATCAAAGAAGAAATACTCAAGTAAGTCTCATCTAGGAGTTGAAATAAATGAAACTGTCATCAGCTAGGTCAAAGAGGGTTGAATACCCGTCGGTTTCATGTAAGTTAACCTAACGTAATTATAAAGCCTCATTTTGCAGACTTTCACACCCTGGTTTTGTGAGGAGCACTGTATTTGCATAATAACAGAGTGGTGATCATTTCACTTCACTTTACAATCTCTCAGAATAGGAACAAAAATGTATCTGCTAGAAAATCCCTATGGTTTATACTCTATCACAAAAACAGTTTTAAAAAGATCAAGCTTATGATTGTGACTTGCATTTTTAAAGACAGAATCATAAAATTTCCATACAGTTGTTTGAAAGAGAACAGTGGTTTCTTTACCTCTTGGTCTATGATATTTCAGTACTAACAATATTTTATATTTTCAACCTGCTATTAATTATTAACAATCTCACTAGGCATACAATCCTTCTATAAACTTTTTAACCCATCAAATAGATAAGCCAGGTATGAGGACTAAACTATAATATTTAAGTCAATGAGATACGAAGTCCTTGTGCAAGTTGATATAAGTTCTTTCACAAAAGATTTATTATTTACCATGTATACATTAAGAAAGTAAAATTAGCATGGGATGGTCTCAGGAAAGCAATACATATTTTTGGATTAGATGCTGAAATAAAGTAAATGTATGGTAAATTGACAAATTCACACTGCTAATGTTATGAAAAAATGATGTGGCAAAAGAAATTAAGATGTATTTCTCATTTTTGATAAGGGCACTCTTTCCTATGCTCTATTAATAGATTACATTTTTAATCTGAAAACTAACCACTAGAGTTAGGGAAGCCCAAAGGTAGGGGAAACTACCCACTTTAAGAATGCAGATTAGAACTTTGAAATTGCACCCAGATTATTTTTTTCTTTTGGTTAGTAGGTCTCTGTTATTAGGGTAGTAGTTGCAAACACATATAGGTTTGCCAGTAACAACTCACAATTTGTGCAAAGTTGAGTCTTCGAAACTGAGCAAATTTGCTCTCAATTTCCCGCCAGCGCTTGCTGAGCTGGATCTGAGTTGACTCCACTGCCATTGCTGCCCCATCCTCAGACAAGCCCTCAGCTTGCCTATGCACTGCATTCAGCTCCTCTTTCTTCTTCTGCAACTCACGATCAATTTCCTATTGAGCAAAACCAATACAGGGCCCAGGGCAGTTAGCTAACCACATGAATCAACCTATCCCAGCACATACCTGTCCCAGAAATTTCACAGGCTGTCGTCATTTTATTTTCACTTTTCATAATTTACAAGTATGGAAGCCAACACTGTCATCTTCACCCAAGGACCCAAATATTATTTCAGTTTTTCTTTGAATGCTCAGTTTTAGATACTCTAATTGAGGAAATATTGAAATTGATCTAACAGATTTCTTTCTTGTCAATTCCTCTAGTGTCTTGGGGGTTGACCCAAATTGAAGTGATTACTCATTATTAATAGGGACCATCCAGATAGAATATAATTTAGTGGGTAATTGAATAAGTAATTTATTTCCTTTTTAAAGTTTTGAGGAACTCAACAGAGAATGAAGCAAAATAAAAAGTGTAAAATAACAGAAGAAAACATCTTCAGACAATATGCAACAGATAAATCTATAGAGATTTGACACTGATGTGAGAAGATGCTCTGATGAAATGAATGTGCTAACATGAGATAGAAGTCGTCCATATACCGATAAGTCATTTGTTCATCTGGAACAAAGATACACAGAGTCAATTACAATTTTACCAGGAAACATATAACATTTCTTAATTCATTTCACAATGTCTAAGAATAAAACATTTTATTCATTCAACATTATGTCAATTGAAAAACAATACAATACATTTACTAAAACAAAACAAAATACAGAGAAACACCTCAAACTGGGGAGAACACTAATAGAAGAAACAACAACATCAACGTTTAAAACATGATCCATACAAGTTAAGTTCAATAAATTAAAATGTAGCAACAAATCTGAGATTGACATTCTAAAACAACATTACCTTTATTTTCCTTTCATCTCTGGGTTCAGGTAGGCTGGCTAATTTTTTTTCAATGTCATCCAAGCATTTCAGGAGATCATCAGCCTGCCTCTTGTACTGATACCACTGGTGAGAAATTTCTAGAGCCTTTTTTCTTCTTTGAGACCTCAAATCCTGTTCATGGTGCAGATATTATTAAAATATCAATATATAAGCATATTATACTTTTGGCTGTAGTCATTAAAAAATAATTTGGTTCCCTCACCTTCTTGTTCAGGTTCAGTTAAATTCACATTTAAATGCTACCCATACAGGTAGATTATTAAATTATGTATTCACGTGACAGAACCCATGTACACGAAGCTAAGAAAACTGAACAATCCACTTTCAGTATTTTTTCTTAGTATGCTCAAACTTTTTTAGAAATCTTTTCATATTTAATTAACTCAGTGAATCAAATAAATTACTGTGTAGAGTTTGTGAAATTGTTCAATATGTGAACTCAATTGAGGTAACTACATACTTGTACAAACTTGCTGATTTTGCATTTGAATTTTAAAATAGGTAAAAATTCTAAAATTTCTATCTTCAGCACTAGGTTCAAAATTTTAAGTTTATATAGCCAAGCAGTTTACATTTGTAATTTTAGAAATGTCTGCAAGAAAGTTTCATAGGACATGAATATTTTGTGATTAGAAACATAAAGTGTTCTTAGTTATCACAGAAATTGCTTCAAGCTATATATATGTTCAAGTGTGAAAAGTGTATGCCTGTGAGTATGCATGAAAATGACAATTTAAATATCATAAAATTATTTTCCTTTTAAGACTTGTATGGCAAACTTTCTCACTGGCATCAAATCCAAATGCAAAATGATAAAATTTAGAAAAGGAAAAGTGCACGGTTATCAATCAACCTGATGAGACAAATAAGGGTGACTACTTTAATGAATCACAAAAGGGGAAAATTAATCATCTTACTCCTTACAAGATCATCCAATGTCTTCCCTGATCAACAGAATTTGTTGTAATGCTATTTTACAAGGGAATATATTTTACATGTTTTATAAGGGAACATAAGAGCTCAGGATACAGTTTCCATTTCTTCAGAGTAGTAGCAATTAGGGTTTCATGTATAGATATAACTGGAGCAAAAGAAAAGAGTGAATATCAAAGAACTGCTGAAATATTCACTGCTTTGGAAAGTTTCACCTTCTTTGAAATATTTCATAAGGACTAGACTTGAACACTTGGCAGATTAACAACTACTGAATTTAGTATATTGGTGTGGCAAGTGTTGATTTTCATTAATTGCTTTTAACATATATCTGAGAAAAATGATTTTGATTTCATTTTGCATTTTGTTTAAAATTGGGGATGTAAAATTTTCTACAGTTTACATTTTCAGTTGAATTTCTAAACCTCCTATGGAAGTAATAAATGCCTGGGATGAGCCAGATGGAATGCTGCTTTTTTCAAAGGTACCAAGATACAGCCACGTGAAAGAGAGTTGAGCCATGCCTTACTGGTGACGCAACTTACATCTTCGCCAAGAGAAAGGGCTTGTGGTCACCAAATCTGAAATTCCTTTTATTTCCTAAGCACAAGGTGGTGTGTAATGTGTAAAGATATTAAGAGATATTATAGAGATTTCTTTACAGGTATGCCAGATAACCATTAAACACTGCTGTTCAGTAGGACACATATCATCATATGACCAGTGTAGATGTTTCTAAAAGCTTGGTCACAGTTGGAAGCATGTGAATTACACAGCTTTCTGATTTTCTGAGCACACTATGGCTTGCTCTTGTACTCCCTCAGGGAAGAGGCCTTTTCTATTTCCTATATTTATCAGCAGTTACCTTCAGAACACCTGCTGGCCAATTAGACTTTCCTTGTGGATTCCTTGCAGGCACAATATAGTGTAATTACATTCTCAGCAGTGTTTATTTGGTTGTCTGACTATATGGGAAAAGGTTTTATACTCTTATTTGCATATAGAAAGCAGAGTCTATTCACCTATAAGGTGGATCCACCTACGTGGCTACACAGCTCTAAAAGAGTGATTTACAATGAAAAGCTCAGCAATTAACAGTATTAGAAAATCAGCCATGCATGCAAATAGTGAATATTGAAACGCACATTAAAAAATAAAAGGTTATTTCACAGAATCTTTCACATGTCCCATCTCTTCTCAAGAACTTTCTAGATATTATTATATAAACACCAATATTCTATTCTGTCTTTCCTGTGCAATTCCAGATGAGACACATGGGTACTTGAAGCTCTATACTAATGCTGGTTAAAATGAGCGCACCGGTTCTTTCTCATGGACATTAAGATTATTTTAGAGGACTCCTATATAAATGAAATTAGACTTATAAATGTTTAGTTAGTTGCAAAGAGTAACTCTCTTAAAGGCAAAATGAAGTTAACTGAAAAAAAATGAACTATTAAACAAATGTTACGTTACCCCAAAAAAGTGAACCTACTCTGAATTAAATCAAGAAAATATCAAGAGCAGAAAACCTCAAAAATATACAGATTGGTTATGCTGACAGTTAAACAGGTTTTTCAAGACACATGTCAAAATAACTTACAAAATAGGTTGTATTACAAAATTAAATATATGAACACAATGAAGTATGCATTTAATATCTTTTGATTACTACTCAGAAAAATGTGTCTAAGTAAATACCTTGAAATTTTTAAGCAGCACATCTTTCAAAATCAAAGACAGCACTCAAAATTGTTAAAGCACAGACACTGAACAGAAAAATATATATATATGTATTTCTGGTGACTAAGATTCTTAAGCAAATTTTATTTATGAACAATAGATTTTACCCTGTACATGAAAAAAAAAAAAACATAGGCAAGGTATATTATAATTTTAGCTCTAATACCTTGAGAGCATTATGTTTTGTCTGTAACAGCTGCTGTTTTATCTTTATTTCCTCTCGCTTTCTCTCATCTGTGATTCTTTGTTGTAAGTTGTCTCCTCTTTGCAACAATTCTTTTACAGTACCCTCATTGTCTTCACTCTGATTAAAAACAACAAGTACAGTCTTCATTTTGGTTTAAAAAAAGCTGTACATCTTTAACAGAGATAATAAAACATGTTATTAAAACACATACAAAAAATCCAATTTAAAACTTTCAGGGAATGCTATCCTAAGATACTGCACTCAGAGTTTCTTTTTGAATATGCTATACTTTAACTTTTAAAAGAAGTTTCCTTCTGTCTATTTCAAAAGGACACATGTAATTAGAGTTGTATGTAGAAAGATGGGGGAGCAATTTACTACATCATTTCAGACAAGTGAATTGTTATGAAAGCATTCTTTGGCCTTTGATTTTTAATGCATTTCTAGAAATTAAAACAAACAAAAAAAAACTTTGGAGAAGAAAACAAAACTTGTTTACATATAATGTTATTTCACAGAGGAATATAGATGTGGCTCTGTGAATGTGAGACTGTAACATTTTAAATTTTAACACACACTCCTAAGTGAAAATACATTGTTTTAAGTGTACACTGATTTCTATATAATAAGTTCTGTTTTACATAAACTAGCTTCCCTGGTGGCTCAGATGGTAAAACGTCTGTCTGCAATGCAGGAGACCTGGGTTTGATCCCTGAGTTGGGCAGATCCCCTGGAGAAGGAAATGGCATCCTACACCAGTACTCTTGCCTGGAAAATCCCATGGATGTAGGAGCCTGGTAGGCTACAGTCCATGGGGTCGCAAAGACGACTGAGCAACTTTCTTTCTTTTCTTTTACTTAAACTAAATGATTTGGAGCTTTAGAAAAAAAACATGCTCAACTTCTGTCAAATATTGCAGATAATTTCTAAAAATATGTCACATATGCATGTTATTTTTAAATAAATACAATTAAGTAAATATTAAATATGGATTAGAAAAATGACTTCAAATATTTTTAATATGCAGTTTGGTCTTTAGACTCTAAGAAAATTTTTATTTATTTTGAAATAGAATTATTTAAACAGTGTTTGTCCAATAGAGTAGCATATGTAACCATTGGATGTTTCACTTCTATTTCCTATCTTTCTTTCAATGCAATATATAAATACTTTCTATCAAGAAGGTTTGCTTTTTAATAGTACCCAAGAGACTCTGATGAATTAATAGAAGCAGACAGTTTTTAAATGTGACATGTTTGTGTTTATAATCATCCATGGCATTCAATGTTGCATACTTAAATCTCTAATGCATATGTTAACTTCTATAAACAACTGAGAAATTATTCAGTTTTTTTAAAGAAATGAGATTTTCATCTGAGATGTGCCAGTTATTTCTATAATGAAGTAATGTAATAGACACTTATGTTTATAGTCTTTGAAAAACCTTCCTTTTAAGAATATGTTATTAAAAATCTGAAACATTTCCTGGGGCTGAGGATAAAAATAATGAACAAACAAAATCCCTACTGCACTTCTTTCCCCACACCAGCTGAAAGCTAGAGGGCATAGTTGGTGAACAGCCCAAGAGGTAAGAAGCATTCTTTTCCACCTTGGTGCCCTCTGGTTTCTTCTTTGACATAAATAAGAGGTAGTTGTAGCTAGGTATCTTAGAAAAAGGTATGTCTGGTCTTTCTTTCCACAAGCTGAGTTGGCAAGATCATCAAACCCATACACAGGGAGTACTGAGTTAGGCAGCTCCAGGAAGTCAGAAATGATACCAACGAGAACTAAGGTTGGTAAAAATGGTTCTCCTATTGCTTCATGTGCCTATTATTTACAACTTACAATTTACCTTCTGATACCATTTTCAAGCACTGTCTGAGAAGTCTCTAGCACTGATACATGTCTGAGAAATCTCTAGCATGACATATGTAAAGGTTAATGCCATACAGGTGATGGTTGTGGAGAGGGGAAAGGAAATTGTGAAGAGGAGTAAGGAGAAAACATAAGTCAGTGAAAAGGAATGTGAGGCAGAAACATTCAAGCCAGAGAGAAACGTAAAAGACATGTTGAAATGAGTCTGGGAATAACCCACATGGTTATATTTCTTTATTCCCATGAAATAAGCAGCATGAATTTACACATATTTTAGATATATACTATAATACTTGTTAAACTTTTTTGTAAACCACATTGTGTTAAGTTTTAATAAACAATGTTTATATCATGTATAATTGTACCTTATCCAAAATAAATGTTATATTACCAAAAATAGGACTGAAGCAAAATATCAGCCCTCTCTGATGGCTGTGCTGTTTTTTATTATTGTTTCTAATTTATTTTCTGATTTGACTTTTTTTTCCATCCATTACATTTTATCCTTTGAGTATGGACAAAACATTGTTGGGTGATTTATTAGAATCTATAAGTACTCCTGTATGCCCATATCATAATAATTTGGCATTCATAACAGTTCAATAACAATACTTTGCATTTGTAATAAATCATTAGAATCACAAAATGTACAAGGTATGCTCTGAGAATTTAGTTGGAGACTTGAATTATCTATTTTCCTTTGAAATATTTATTCATTTCATTCCTAGTTCATTCACACTTTTATCACAACCAATTTACCATATCTTTATTGAAGTCTTCCTCTTTCAGATTCACCCCCTGCTGAATTTCAGCCTCCAGTGGTTCAAGCAATTTTTGTATATCTGAGTTAAACTGCTCCAATTCCTTCAAAGGAATGGAGGCCTAAAAAAAAAGATAGTGCTAATTTAAATCAAAATTACTTTTTATTAGAAATATAAGCCAAAAAATGCATTTGTTCAACCTCCTGTTGCTAAAATAATGACATGCATTATGTTTTCATATTATATTTTATGAAAGTGTTGAAATACAACTGGGAAAGTACCTGAGGATACAAATAAAGACAAACATTTAACATCATCAGAGCTAAACATACATGCAGAATAATGCAATATTCATAATTCTGATTTTTCAGCAAAAGTCAATTTCCGTATACTTGGCTGGTCTAATTGTTAATATCCTAAAGTTGAATTTGATCTTATTTTAAATATTTTGATATAAATATCATTTGGGTAAATATCTCATCATAAATTGCCTCATTCATCTAATAACAGTAATAGCAGTTAGAAATGCAGAATTGTCTCCTTATCCTCAGAAAAAATACATAGCAATCTGCTTAGATATTTTAAATGACATTTTTAACATGGCAGAATTGACAGGCATGCTCCCATAAGACAATGTCATGCTTGTCTTAGGAATGCTTTATTTGGTAGCACACACACACACCAAAAAAAAAAAAAAATTGAAAAAACTGAACTCAATATCTCAAATGAAAAGTCTGAATATGTTTTCCAACTTCATAAACATCACATTTCCTTTGATTTTGAAATTCATAATTACCATAGTCTCAAAAATCTTTTTAACCCCTTGTTTTTCTAAAGAAACCATTTGAAGAGGACTGATAAATGAAAATACAGTGAAAATCAAATATATATTCAAAAGAATAGGCACAAATTAAAGTTCAGTTAATGATATAAATGTTTATTCTATTCATCTGTACCTCTGTATTCAATTCCTTTGCATTAAAATACTAGAAAATATTTTATATCTTATAGCTTTGGAAAACTCACATGTGACAAATAAAAATCTTATTTTCTTTAGAGCTAAACATTTTCCACTTGAAAAAATAAATTTAGGAAAGATCCAGTGTCTTATGCCAGTATGACATATTCAACAAGTTGTTCCCCTTTCCCCCTGCCACTCTTCCCCAACAGATTCCTAGGCTTAGTTTTACTCTTTATTATACAGTATCTCCTAGAGAACAATATGGGAACGTGTTCAAGGCAAAAAGAATATCTAAAGGTATTTAGTTACTAATGAAAAAGTGAACCACTGAATGCTATTCACAAGAAAAAATTCTCACAGGAAACATGAATAAACACTTATCTTCTAGGTACTTGTATACATGCCAGAGAGGACTTAAGGAGTCTTTCTAAAGTGCCTTATTTTCAATACTAGTTTTTAAATCCTAATAAATATCTGAAATATAATAATACGTTCTATAATCAGTACAGATTGTAAGTATTATAAATAGGCATTTGAATGGTGTTCTAATCTCTATTATTAACATACTTCTATACTTTAAAATGATATATAATATATTGTAAAGATGAAGAATAATAGCCTTTATTATAACTACACAGTATTAATTTGATGATGTCTATGTTATTGAGTTGTTCACATTTCCTAAGATTTAGTAAGAGTAACTGCATTGTTGCAATATACATATATATATATATATGATTTTGTGAATGTATGAAGATAAATGATACCTTAAATAACTTTATAAGTACTTGCATATCAAAATAACATGGATCCATTATCTATAATGGATAATCTGATTTAGTCCTACACGTGCTTCCTCTCTAGTTCATCCTTTCTCCATATATTCATATATAATAGTTTCAAAAGCTCAGAACTTGGGCATTCATAACTCAATACTCCTTCCCCAACAGTACTATCTTCTAAAACTTAAATATAACTTTCATAATATCTGTCATTTATCTTTAGCTGTGACCTCACTTTTCAATTCCAATCTAGACTCTTCCATAGCCAGCTGATTACTCACTTGAAGTTTAACATGTCTAGAAATGAGCTTATTATCTTGCCGAGAACTGCTCAGAACATTAACTTCCCTAGTTCTGTAAATACAAGTCATTTTTTTCAGTCATCCAAGTCTAAAACATGAGGCAGGCTATTTTCTAACACATCACTCTATTGTCTAATAAATACCAAATACTTGTCAATTCACTTACCATGAATCACTCGCTTTCTTTTCTGAGATACCACCTCTCCTAGTTCTCACACAAGACCTATGGCAAAAACCTCCTTACAGATGTACAATGCTTCCCACCTCACCAGTTCTATACTGTAATCAGGTAATCAGATCAATACGTTCCAAAACCACAGCTTTCATTATGTTATTTCTCTGCTCAAGAAGTACAAGTCAAATAAAGTCCAAACTCCAGCATGATAGTCAAAGTTTCCCCTATTCTTGTCCCAAGGACCTTTCTAACCTTATTTAAATGTTCCATATACGCTCTTTCTTACAGGTCTATTGGTGAACTCCTAGTATCTCTCCCTCAAGGATTAGAATGTTTTTCACCTTCTGGTGCTGCTGCTGCTGCTAAGTCGCTTCAGTCGTGTCCGACTCTGTGCAACCTCATAGACGGCAGCCCACCAGGCTCTGCCGTCCATGGGATTCTCCAGGCAAGAGTACTGGAGTGGGGTGCCATTGCCTTCTCCATTAACCTTCTGGTGAAAAGCCTAAAATTCCTGCAAGAGAATGGCTAGTTTGGACTTGAGCTCCAACACTGAGCAGTTGAGAGATTTGGGGCAAGTTATCTCCTCTTTGAGCTTCTGTTTCTTTATGTGTAACATGAGGATAAGAATAGCTACCTCATAGAGCTTTTATGAGGATCAAATATGTTAGAATGTTGTTTGGTATATAACAAAGGCTCAATAGATATTGGCTCTTACTGTTTCCCCTCAAATTTGTATCCATCCATTGGCTCGAGTCAATATCTTCCTCCTTTGAAAACGTCCACTTGTTGACACGGCATTTTTATTTTAACAACTTATTTAACAAAATCATGGAATTCTAAAGGTAAATATGGAAAAATTGACACTCCAGTTTGGTAAAGTCATATTATTCTTAATAACAAAACTTAATCAATCTGCATCAATATAGTGGGATCAAGGAGGATGACAAAAGGCTTTCCACCAGTTCTGCCCTGTGCAGCATTTTCATCAGGAATTATTTGGAGATCAACAAGTATGCAAAAAACACACGATGAGAGGGATGAGCTCCACAAACATCCCATAAAGATGAGTAATTTGTCTGTCTTTTTCAACCTAGAGTCATTTCTGGTACATAGAAGGCACTCATAAATGAAAATTTCCTGAAAAACTAAGTGAATGCATGACTAATCATGGAATAGTGGAAGAAAAAATTGAAGGAGCTCTTGAATGACCTGGAATTGTAAGTAACACAATTTCCATTGTATAAAATTGAAGAGACTGGAGTAGCCAGCACTTCATGTGTGGATGTATACTAATTGCTGGCTAAATGCTAGCAGCAACATGACACCACTCGGTACAAAAATAATATAAGTAGATACAAATAGATTTTCGGAAACACTAGTACTTAGTTATGAATTATTCAAGCAAGATAATGTAAACTTAGATTTCATTAGTAGTATGTGTAGAGTCTAGATTTCCTGATCAAAGACTACTACCATGGATTTGTTTCTTAAAAAAACTATTACATGGATTAGAGATTTTAATTATTCTGTGTGGTTCCAAAGTGAACAACTAGAATCAATTGGTAGAAATTACTTGGAGCCTGAATTTTAGTTTAATATAGAAACAACTAATTACTGCTGCAATTTTTTTTTGTCTTTTTAAAGCACTCATTTTAAAGTAGTGAGTGTCTCACTGCTAAAAGTATATAAACAGAAGCAGGATAATGATGTATAGCTTCCCTGGTGGCTCAGCTGGTAAAGAATCTGCCTGCAATGCAGGAGACCTGGGTTCAATCCCTGGGTTAGGAAGATCCCCTGGAGAAGGGAATGGCAATCCACTCCAGTGCTAGATGTATTAGAGTATATGTTAGAAGTAAGATACTTTACACATGAATAATCCCCTAAAATTTTATCTATTTAAAGTAAATTCTCTCCTCTGAATTCAAAGATCTTTGCTTACTAGAGGTATGCAGCAATATAGAAATATTACACAAGTCATATATTTAATTTTCAATGTTCTAGTTGCCATACTAAAAAGTGAAAAGCATCAGATGGATTTAGTATTTACCCAATATATCTAAAATACTATTTAACTTATAACCATTATAAAATTAATAAGGTATTTTCCTCTCATTATTTCATGTGAAGAACTGAAAACCCACAGTGTATTTTACACTTCTGGCACAACTTAATTGGGAGTAGCCGCACTTCAAATATTCAGTAACCGTATGGCAGCCACGCTAGCCACAGTACAGATCAACAGCAACTATTATGACTCTGACATCGAGAAGAACCAAAAGTTCATCATTAGTATGAAATAGCTCACAGAAGTAATGTTTTACTGATAGTTAAAATGCTGATGTTTATTTAATAAATTTTAGTGGATTTAGATAATTTTTATAATGTCCATCTCATTTACCTGTATTCAGACATGTTTTGTATGGGGATTTTCAGGAAGCCCTCTGGAGATAGGAACATTTATGTGAATGGGTTTGAGAGGTTTTATTAGGAGTCTCTATTCCTCATGTGTAATCCTAGATTGTGTTGCAGTATGTATTTACATACTAGAATATAATAGTATTTAACATTCAAGGGCTTATATTTTGTCTCCCCAGTAGATTTTTAATTCCCAAAGTTGGGAATACATCTTATATCATTTTGTATTTTCCATAGCAAAAGGAACTCATTTTTTAAACATAAAATGTGCTTGCTTTATAAATTACTAATTTTAGAACATCCAATAGATCAAATTATTCAGTAACTAATTTTATAACCAAAATAACCATACCTACTCAACTCAGTTATTTAAGCTATGCTATTGGCAGGATAAGACCAGCCATGTGACATTCATATAATTAATATTTTTCAAGAAGTTGGGAAAATTTAATTGCTTTTCCTTAAGAGTTCACTGGTTCACCATTAGGTCATGACTTCTCTGACCAATAAAAGTTTTACATGTTATTCTTTGGTCTTTGTTGGCTTTGTAATTTGTAATTCTTATGGAATTTTATAAAATAAAAGAGGATAAGCAAAGAATCATAAATAATAGCTCATTGGTGAGTCATCAAAGTTTAAGTCATATAAACTGTGCCTGCCTCTTTGATTCAATATTATGACATTATTTGAATAAACTGAAATCAATGGTAGATAAATCATCTTAATTTAAGCATACATTAATTCTACTGACTTTATAGAAAGTATATGACCAGAGAAGAACTCGAATCACAATTAAATCATACTTCTGACAGCGCACACAAGATAAGCTTTAGAATACACAGAAGATAATAATAAAAAGTTATATTATCTCAGCAGAAAGTACAAACCAGACATAGGTTTTGTACAATTTAATTTTTTACTTACCTTTTCATCTTAAGAGCTTTAGCATGACTGTGTAGTCATACAAAATACAAATGAAGTAAAACATAGGGTAGTTTAATAATCAAACAGATAGATCAACGGACACAAAAGAAAGAAGAGACAGAGAAACTGAGAAAGACAACACTTTGTTTTCCTTGATTTTTAATGTGGCTTCAGATTGCTTAACAGCTATTAATTGTGCTTTGCTGTATGATTTAAGATTAATGAAATTTAAGGCTTTGTTAAAGTTTTAGCATTAATGGTGATTTATATAACAAGTTAACAAACAACAACAGACTGAAAAAAGCAAAATCAATTACAAATTGATTCATTGTAAATTGGAAGCATTCAAAATTACTCAGATACACTTTATCATTTTTAAATTGTAAGCTTTCTTTTGATTAAATATTACTTCTAACGTGCATAGGTACACTAACATAATAAAGACTATGTTTACAAAGAGAGCAAAGTAAACATTTGTTAATATGGACTATATAATCTTAGTAATCATGATATATGGCCACTACATTTAAATTACACTGAAACCTGAATTAAAAATGAATATTCCAAATGCTATAGATTGGCTTAAAATTGCTTCAAATCAGTCTCCTCTTTCCATTCTACAGCTTTGAAAATTTATTAATCATTACAGTATTGGTAATAGATTTAAAATTAAATAAGAATAATTTATGGAAATCAAAATGGATAAAGTTTCATGGATCAGTAACATCCTATGATACAGAAAAGACACAGTGCTGATATGATATAAAGAGTTATTTCAAATTAAATATCTGGAGAGGAAAGAAAACTTACAAAGGGAAATAAGTGTACTGAAAGATCTATCTAAAACAAATGTAATCAGATAAAGTAGTTTGTAGATTTATTCCTTGATTTATTTTAAATTCATAAGAGATATATCCAAGGAACATAGACATAATATTTTAAAGATAAAACAAACTGATTTGGATAACTGACATTTCGTTGGCTGCATTCTTTAATATTAGATCAGGTACTGGCTTATCTTTGATGCTGTGAGGATAAAAATGTGAAATTGTGGTAACTTCCCAAACCTGTAAAGCTAATTAAGAGATATTACATAGTATATCTGTTGGTTTTGAATTGGTAAGATTAATGTTATGGTCACACCTTTTAGAATTGGATATAAAATACACTAATTGGTTTTAAGACATGTTGGTGGTTCAATAATCACCACACTTTCTACTTTTTATTGAGAATAAATTGAAATACTTTTCTATCTCATGATTATATGAGTTTAGTAGTAGCAGCTGAAATAGCAGAAGAAAGGACTTAACTCTAAAATATAAGGGGAGACTGATGAATTAAAAATATTACACTTGGAAAACTTCCTTTTTCTTATTTCTTTCTTCCTTTCTCCATTCCTTTATTCATCTCCCATTTCTGGTTTTTGTTTAATTATAATTATTTTTAATAGAAAGAAGTACCAAAATCATTGTTTTAAGGGAGACTAGACATTTTTAGCAGCAGCCATTTTTATATTAAAGCATAATAGACCAACAAAAAATTATCTGATGATACAAGAGATAAGAACGTATGCTGAGAGTCAGCATGTTGGAGTGGACAAAGTAATGAATTAGGATCTATGTTTTCTAACCAGGCTACCTAACGGAGAAATAGGGCAACTCACTGGCTCTCTCACAACCCCCGATAAACATCTGAAAGTTCTGGTCCAAGGAATAATTACTTTTACATCTGTTGACTGATTGGAGGAATCATTTGCCTTTTTGGGAACACATGTACACCCGTGGTGGATTCATGTCAATGTATGGCAAAACCAATACAGAATTGTAAAGTAAAATAAAAAATAAATTTAAAAAAAAGAAAAATAAATAATAAATTAAAAAAAAAAGAAATCACCAAATCATTTTAATCATTTTAAATGTCATGCTAATAAGACCCAGTTAGTTCTAACAAATGACCCTGCTCACCAAACTCAATTAACAACTACTTTGAAAACACTGTAAATGATCACAAAAGGAATGTGTTATCCAAGTTCCAACAGAACTAATTTTGTTACAGAGATAGGATATTACAAATGTGCAAAAAATGTTGTTAATATAGAAATTCTGTTGGTAGGCTAACAACTTGCTTATTTCAGTGAAATAAAATTAGCAGGTAGAGTAATACAAAGTTTGGGTACTAATTTATTATTTGAGGATTTTGGCTGTGATTATTACATATGTAGTACTTTAAAATTATGTGATGGCTATATATATTTATCTAAGTTTTCATCTATGCCTTTTAAAATAATATCTTTGTAGAAAATTTTACTAAAAACATATTTGTACAATAAGAATACCTGTACCAATTAACAGACAGTGTTCTCTTTTGTCAGAGAAGGTGCTGAATTAGAAATAAGCTACAAAGGGGAAAAAGATAAATGTATTTGTATTGATAAAGCTGATTATTGAAAACTGACTTTCAGTTAAAATTCTCAAATCCATTGAATCTTAGATTTCCTAGGTCACATTCATGAGATGGATTACTTATTTCCCACTGATGTTTTGGAAGGTCACAATATCTAAGATATCCTTAAATTATTTATACTTTTCACATACTAAGCCACTATTTAAGATAAAATTAGATGCAACCATGTGTTTTTCCTGATATATTCTACATTAAATGAAAAACTCACTGGCTCTCTTATAGCCATGTATATTAATAAACACATACACATATACAAAAGTCTCTGATGCAAAGAATGATTACTTTTACACCTGCTAACACTGATTGGATTGGACTGATTGGAGATCAAAATCTTGACACTTTATAATATTACAGCAATAATGAGTATTTGCATATGTGATAGATCATTCAAATCTCATGTTGCAATTACACACACACACACACACACACACACACACACTGCTACATGGATTTCAAAAGCAATTTTAAGACCCATATGGAAATTAAGGAACATATTGTATATAATACCTAATGGCACATAATACCTAATGACTCATTGGAAAAGACCCTGATGCTGGGAAAGATTAAAGGCAGGAGGAGAAGGGGACAACAGAGGATGAGATGATTGGATGGCATCACCAACTCTATGGACATGAGTTTGAGTAAGCTCCAGGTGTTGGTGATGGACAGGGAAGCCTGGCTTGCTGTAGTCCATGGGGTCGCAAAGAGTTGGACATGACTGAGTGACTGAACTGAACTTAATGCCACATAAATCTATTTTAATAAATAATGAAGACATAAGAAAACAAGTTCACCTTTCTTTTGTTTAGTACCAATCACACAGTCAATATGTAACATTTTAGCTCCACAGAAATGTGAACTATTTCTAAATCTCTAGAAGAAATCACAATCTATAGAAATTATGTATATAAATTTCATAACATTTTCCTACAAAGTAATACAATTGCTATA
This sequence comes from Oryx dammah, assembly GCF_014754425.2. Classification (NCBI taxonomy): domain Eukaryota; kingdom Metazoa; phylum Chordata; class Mammalia; order Artiodactyla; family Bovidae; genus Oryx; species Oryx dammah. The sequence continues at coordinate 102,104,225 of NW_024070207.1, read as the reverse complement.
TTAGTAGGACATAACTAAAATATGTTTATTCAATATGCTTTTAAAACTAAGTATTACAATGTGACAAATATATCTTGATGTAAATTTTATTCTGTCTCAGTGACAGCCTTTCACACTCAGTATTCACTCCTAACTCAGTTTTCATTTCATCATCTTCCTGGCCTTCATATATAGTGGTTTACCTCTAGGCTAGTTCTCAGCCTAGCTTCTAGACCAGTGGTTCTCAGAGTATGGTTCTTAGATTATTAGCATCAATAACATCTGAAAACCTGTTGGCCATGAAAATGATCAGCCCTCACCCAAGGCCTAGTAAATCTTAGTCTTCAGGCAAGAGGGATAATGGGTACACAAAGTTTAGAAAGTCACTTCTATAGACAGTCACTTCCTTTCCATTCCCCAAATACCTCTTTACTTCAGTTTCTCACTGTTTCTCATGTAGACAACTGTGATGGATCCCTAATTGGTTTCCCTACTTCCTGTCATTATTTGGTTGAATTTTCTTCACAACTCCTGCAGGGGTCATCTTTCAACAGTGCAGGAAAAACAAACAAAAATCAAGAATTTCTCAATGCATACTGAATTAAGCATACATCATTAGTCTGGTTGTCATGACCTCTGCCCAAACTATGTCTCATCATCCTTTCCAGTCTTATCATCCACACCAAGTTTCGTACTCCACGCTCTATTTCATAAGTAAACTGAACTTACTCTTCACTGAACATACTATATGCTCCTGAGGTTTTGTCATAGACTTATCCCAATTGTTACCTCTTCTAGGTTGCTGGAGTGGCTGCTAAATCCACTCAGCATATACTCTTTGTCAGCCCAGTATCCATGAATATATCTCACTCCACCATTAAACAGTCAGCTCCTTGAATCCATGACATCTTACTTAACCATTTAGGTACCACAACACCAAACTTCATGACCTGAAAGTGCATGATTGGTAAGAGCTCATGCATATTCATCCTTTTTTCTAACCCCTCCTTTATTAATTTTGTTTTAAAGATCTACCCCAAATATCTTCTTTCTCAAATTGCTGACTGGCCTCTCCAACGCCGTTTTTCAGATGATGGAGACAGGCAGAGCTTCCAAGTACAACAAGACTAAGGAGTCTGTTTACTTGTGCCTTCCTATTACCCATTCCAAGCTTTTTTCTCCTGTCACTTTCTTTTGCTGATAGGATTCCCTGCAACCACCAGCACGCTATGCTACCATGTTCTGAGGGTTTAAATCAAAAAGAGTTAAGTCAAGGTGTCTTTCTCCTATGATTCCATCAACTTTAGCCAGGGTTCTGACATTATGGCTGATTGATTTTTAAACTCTGACCCTCTCCATCAAAACTGCCATCTTCTCAAATTGATTTTATTTATTTTTATTTATTTTTTTATTTTTTTACTTTATTTTACTTTACAATACTGTATTGGTTTTGCCATACATTGACATGAATCCACCATGGGTGTATATAAGCTCCCAATCCTGAATCCCCCTCCCACCTCCCACCCCATATCATCTCTCTGGATCATCCCCATGCACCAGCCCCAGGCATCCTGTATCCTGTATTGAACATAGACTGGCACTTCCTTTCTTACATGATAGTATACATGTTTCAAAGCCATTCTCCCAAATCATCAAATTGATATTATACATACTAGGAGAGATTAAGCATTCTCAAGCCATAAGATACTACTGATTAACCTAAATGAAATGAGAAGAGATAACATTTCATTTACTTTATGGACCTGATTTGGGACAATTAGAAGTTTCCAGTTCTTAAATTGGTTCCTTTGATAATCTGTAAGGCTGGCCTTTGCAATGGAAATCACAAAGGCACAGGTTCTTGGCCTCTGCCCATTCCAGCAGAGACCAGAAAGAGGTATCAGTTATTCCTCCACTTTCATTTCTTTTTCTCATCAGTTATCATTTCAACTCTCAAAATTCAGCCATTAAGTCTAATATAGATAATGAGGAAATTATTATTGATATGAATTGTTTTGACCAGTTTATATGATTTATAATAATTTTTAGATTTTTTCAATATATACTTTCACATATCTTAGATCATTTGATCCTCACCACAGTCGAGCTGAAGATAATATAGGTATAACCTTACTACTTTTCTGGATAGAAATGAGGTTCTGTGAGGTGAAGGATCAAATCCAAGATCACAGTCCAAGTATTCTGGCTTGGAGTTAAGCACTTTTCCTCTCACCACAGTGTTTCTCACTGATATAATTAAAATTACTGCTGCTGAGAACTGCAGCTGATGGACAAGTTCTCAGCCAATCTAAACCGAGGAACCCAATATACATTGCTTTCTAGACTTTGGAATTTCTTGACATGGACAGTCCTCACAGGACACAAAGTCTTCACCAAATAGTGAATCCAGACATTATCAATGAGTTCTCAGAGTAAATTTCTGCTTTACTCAATTGCCCTTTCTAGTTGACCTTTAAAAGGATCCTGAAATTAGTTCTTAAACTGAGTTCTCTCCATATTCACTCCCAATTGATTTCTGCTTATTTTATCATGGTAAAATTTCTCCCAAGTTTTTCTCCTAAGGGAAAACTACCCATATACTCAACCTTAAGAAGGTTATTCTCCACACAAGTCTTACCTTCCAGAAGCCCTACTCTAGTAGGAACTGGACTTTGCCATCAAATGCTATTCCCAAGAAATCCAGCACTGCACATACAAGTTATTACCTGTCTCACTGCACCAACAAAGTTTAGAATTATCAGGGACTATTACAACTAATAAGTCTTAAATTTAACTAATCTAACCCAGAAATTTTATATTGCGTTCTAAGCACATAACTTACACCCCTGAACCTCATCATAGGAAGAAGAAAGATAAAAGAGCAGAGATTCCACCATCCAGTAATTCTACTGTTATCCATTTTATATACTCAGTTCTATATAGTAATTCCTTTGAGGGGGGATAGTTTTCCTTTCAAAAACTACTTATCTAGTTCAACCCCCATATCTTATAAACACTGAAACGGAATTACAGAGAGGTTGCAGGTTCTGCCTAATGCTGACAAAGTTCAGAAGTCCATCCCCTATGTCCACTGTTCTTCCTATTACACTATATGATTGATGAGACCCCCTCATTATTAACTGAAAATCTCCATGAAGATGTACTAGTATTAAGCATATGATATGACTGCAATAAGTAGTTAAACCTGTGTTTGTAGACATGTATTTTTAAGCAAGTATCTTTAACATTCTTGTATATCCCCATATTCACAAGCACAACGGACACTCGGTACCATTAGATGATACAATGAATAAATAAGAAAAATATCACATATGTTCTAATGCCATATTTTTTGTCTCATCATGATGACAAAGCTTAATTATCTCTTCAAAGACCCCAAGTGGGGTCACTGTTGCATCCAGTCATCTCTATCAATTTAGAGTAAAAGGAGTACTTTGAAAGGTAAAAATGGCTGTTATCAATTAATATATAGTTGAAAATATTGATTTAAAATCTCATATGCTTTTCTTCAGAATGAGTAATAAAAGAAACACATCAAGTGACTCACTCCACATGATATCTGGAAGTATACTGACACATTCTTACGGAAAGTAGAACAATTCAGAAACTTCTGTTGGTCATGCTATGTCAGTTTCTATGGCACAGGCTGACTTCTACTTATTATTCAATACCTACAAGTCACAATCTTGTGACATAATCTATCTCAATCTAACGGCTGAAAAAAAATCAAGAAAATAATACCCTGTCTGCCCTTAAATATTCTCTAGCTCAGTGATTTATTAAAAAAGTATGATGGGAAGAATACAAAACTTAGTAATGAAGCATTAGCATTAATCTTTCAGGTGACTGAAATAACTGTTGGTTGTTTAGCTACTACTCATCTAATGATATCTCCAGAAGTAATAACAATTGTCTATTTAAACTGCAGAGTAAATTCTTACCAAACAAACAAACAAAATACAAACTGAAAATAAAATTTTAGAGCCTGTCAGGTGTTTTTCAGGTGAGAACCACTACTTGAAACAATATATAAATGAGCAGAACTAATTAAGTTAACTATTACAAAGAAAAAGAAATGAATTAAGGTAAGTGAATACCTTTTTGCTTTGGGTAGGAGAGTTTTCAAGAGTAATTATGTTTCACATGCAATAAAGTACCTAAATTAGATATCATATTTCCATATATTTTAAGAATTCCTTTATATGTGCTATTATATATAACAGTGATACATGTAATGCCTTAGAAGACGTAAATCATGCTATTACTGAGTGTCTATAATTATCAAAACTATTTTCCAAACATATTCCAACTTTTAGGAATCAAAACTTACCTGACATATCACATCACATCTACTCACAAATGCTGCAATAATGTTATTCTCATTTAAGATTATTTCTAACAATTATCTGCATATATAAACACATGTATTTCATTTACATACATTTTTGTATTTGAAAGCATATCATATATATTGAAAAATGTGTCAAACCACATTTCATAAATTTGGGAGATAATACCTTACATTTTGACACTCCCCCAAAGAGCTGGAATTCAGGAATACTGAGTTTATATATTTTTGCAAGCTACCTATAATATTTTTGCCCTCATTATATGTTATACAAATATAAAGGGTTCTCATGCAAAAGTCCCATATACCCTGGTTCTTCATTAAATAGAGTAAGTATAAATAGACATATAAAATTACAAAAATGAGGATATATAAGCTTTGCAATTATCTGTCTTCATGGCTTGCATGTCATTATAATCTAATGGATTTTATCACAGTAAGAATCGGCAACTAGCAAGAGCAAGTTAAAATACACACGTATACACACATGTGCACAACCAGTAAAGATGTGCAAAAACCCTAGATCATGCAAGAGACACACAAGGCCTCATTTTGGCTATTTCTTCCATACTGTACACAAGCAATATTATATTTGGCAAAATATGTCGGTAGTGCTTTCTTTAGCTGTATGTCTTTTGTGCTTTGTGTTGTTGTTGGCCTGTAGCATGCTATTTGTTACTGTACTGTAAGTTACCCCTGAAAGTACATACGTAAACCAGTACATACGTAAACCAGTTCTAGAAGAGCTGTGCCAGGAAAAACAAAATGACAGAGAGAGAGGGACACAGGGGCTAGGCAGAAAGAAAAGGAGACAGATTGATCTCCCGTGAGATTCAGTGGTAAAATTTCTTTAAATACATTTTGGCCTTCATTTTTCTTTTGAAAACTTTGCTGTGGGGGTGGCCTGCCCCCTTCAGAGTACTGCGCAACCTTCGCAAGAGACCATTTATCACTAGTTTCCACCTTGGAGCAGATCTTCCTACCTTTCCAGTCTTAATTCTGTGAGAAATGGCTGCAAATCGATGGTTGAGCTCTGAGATTTTGGGCTCTATTACTTTCCTGCAGTGGTCGCCGCGGTTTGCCATCAAGTTTGCTGCTTGGTCACGTGTGGAGTCCACCTTTGGGCGTATGTCATTCAGTTCAGCCTTTAAACGCTATATTCCATGAGCAAGAGACAGGGCTTGAAGTTAGTAATTAAATGGAGGTTGAAAGAGACCGAAAGAGCGAGAAAGCAAAAGAGAGGGGGGAGGGGAGAGAGAGAACTAGAGAGAGGGCTAGAGAGACAGAGAAGGAAAAAGAACACATGCAGAGAAAACCAAGGGAGGAAAAAGCCAACTTCCATAAAACAGGAGTAAAGTGAAAATGTGTGTGAGTTCAGGAAAATAGGTCACTGTCCTTGCTTCAGTTTGATCTAAGTTTATTTAAAGCATTTCCTTAGTCTGAAGAAGGACAAGGGATGTTTTCCTGATTTTTCTGTTGCCAGCAACAATTGTTGTGTCTTATATTTAGTCATAACTTTCCTCAATTTCAAAGCTGTGAAACAACTTTAACACATGCTCAGGAAGAAAGGGAGCTGAAGAACAATCTTCTATTCCTTCTGAGGACTTATGAATTCCCTTCTGCTTTATTCTATCGATTGTCACCGAAAAAAATGGATTTTCTAACAGACAGGGATTCTATGTCACAGACAGAGTGACTGAGGAAAGCTGAGCCTAACCGAGGGGGTTGGAGAGGCTATGAGTGAAATAACTCAGTTCCTATTTTTCCAAAGACCCTGAAGGAATTTCTCTGTAAGGTGACATCCTTTACCTACACATCCAGGGAGAAGGCAGAACACAAGAAGGTACAGACAATAGAGCAAGTATGTTTGGGGCACAGCCTGCAATACATTTATAGTTTTTCATTACAAATGAATTGCAATCTGTAGAAAATATTGATTTCATAAAAAAAATGAACAAATCAATTGTATAGACAGAGGCTACAGTGTTTGAGGATTCTTTAAATAGTAACCCACTAATCAAATAAAATTATTAAAAATTTCAACAAAACAGAGGAAGGCATTGTTTAATTTATGAGGTTTGTTCAAATGTAATTCTTCCTACTTAATTGGAAAAGATGTCCTCAAATAAATATAATATACCATTAATATGATATATTTGCATATTATAACTCTCATATCTTTTTACAGGAACCTTTTTTTTTTTAAAGTAAAGGCTAAGTTGCCACTAAGAAAGACAGCTTAGGATGTCCTAATAGTTGGTTTTGACACAAAAAGAGAGAACACAAAGCCATGTCTACTTCACATGTAGTTAAGAATAAAAAGTTCAGTTTTACATAAACTCAGTATTGTTACTAAGATTTAGACTTTGCATAGGCAAAATGTATACAGATTGGATGTCTGGTGTTTATTCAGATGGGCTGTTAATGATGCAATGAAACTAATCTTTGTGTTAGGCACAGGCATATAGAACTAATACTAAAATTGGCACGATTTGCTATATAACACCAAAATAAATCCAAGAATTCTTTTCTTATCAGGTTTTTAAATTGTGTATAATTAGCTGACAGATCAATATGGACAGATATCCAGATCACAGAGCTCTTCTAAGTCATGAACTCTCATTTAAATTAAAGAAGTAGGGAGGGAAGGAAAGAAAGTATTAAGGGAAAAAGAAGAAAGGGAAGGAAGGAGGGAGAGGGAAAGGAAGAGAGGAAAATATTTTTCACTTTTAATAAGAAGTCCCTGGTATCTTTTAGGACAAAGATGATTAATATAACTGTAGTGTACTGTGAACATTACTAATCGTAAGAGTTTATTTGCTACCTTTAGCATGTCTTCTTTTTGCTGTGGTTTCTTTTTCTCAGATTCATCCAGAAGTGCATCAGCCTGAATGATCCACTTTGTGATATGATCCACATTCTGGTCAAAGGTTTCCATGTGTTTCTGGTATTCCTTAATTTTACAGAGACAAACCATGACACAGTATTAATATTTTTAAGTATTTGTCCTGCTTTGCACAATTCTAAAATACAAAAATGTAGTAACATTCAAATTACTTTTAGGTGAAATCTCTGTACAGAATATAAGTATGGAAAAATATAGTGTAAATATTGAAAAAGAACCAACATTTACATGGAGTTGAGGATTTTGTGAACATAAAGACTATTATTGAAAGTTTATATAATGCCTCTCTTATGACGGAGAACGGTTGAAAATCTTTCATCCTCTTCTCTTACCAGCAAAAGGTTTAGCCACTCTTCGGCTCGAGAAGTGACAGCTATCCAGTTACTATTCAAAAGACTCAGTTTATCTTCGACCAAGGTCTCCTTCTTGCCCAAAACCGTTTTCAAGGCCTCTCCTAGCTCTGTAATGCTCTTTAGGTGAACCTTCTGTTTCTCAGTCTCTTTCTGAGTAGCCTGTAAAAAGAACAGCATTTGAGCCTCACATAATATATTGTAGCCTTAAGATTTAATGCTTTTGAAATGACATGCATCTAGTTACTATGGTAAGATTTTCCAAGGGTTTAAACTTTCAACCATATCTTTGGGAATGATGAAAATCATATCCTATATATTGCAATTCTTTATCAAGTATATATGGATATGTATTTACACTAAACATGATTGATGTCATATTTATTTATGATTATATACACTTAATAATGAGCATACATACTATCAATCTAAACATTTTTATATTTACTTAATTTGTATATGTATGGATAAATGTAGATCTTGGAAAACCCATCCACCAATAAGCAACTACTTTTAGAAAATTCAGCAATTTTTGCTCTCCTGAATTGCTATAGCAGGAATTTGTAGATTTTTAGTGCCACAAACCTATTTGGCATCTGGCAAAACTTAAATATCCCTTCTCATAATAATGTTTTTAAAAGCATAAAATTAGATACACTAGATTTTAAATAAAAATAATTATACTATAATAAAATATAGAAAACATATTTTTTTAAATTTGTGAGGTGACAATAAATGTTTTCTTTCCTAACATGTGTAACTATAATGATCTAGCAACAGACATTTAGGATAATTTCAAAGTAGTGATGAGCACAACTGGTGTTTTGAACTATACTGAATGACTAGAATGTCATATAAAATTGTCTTTCATAAATTTATCTGTGACTGGTGGCAAATTCACAGGAACTACTGATATCACTAGGGTTTGTTGCTCACACACATAACTGAAAAAAATGCTTAATTTCAGTTAGAAGTAAAGATATACTATTAAAGTCCCTTAAGAGAGCACCAACACTTCCTAAGACTTGATTTTCAAACCCCCAAACAAGCACATTCAGTATTGCAAATTACGTAGAGAGTTGATGGAAAATTGATCCTAGTACAAATGTTTACTGTCAGCTCTATCTACAGCCCTTTTTTGTGACGTGTCACGGTGAACCACATGACCCTCTTGCATTTCTCAGCCTCTACTCTTGCCCCTCCCCCACCCACTCCCCAATCTCTCCCTTATCCACATACAGTTGTTGACATTCCCTGGTGGGTAAGTTTGAGCCAAACAGATACTCTCTCAAGAAGTTTAACTAAGAGATACAGAAATTAGGGTAACACTTCTGCTGAGAAATCATTTGGAATGAAGCTGATGTCTTTACCATAGCAAGTCAAAGCCACAGTAAGACAAATTCTTACTGGGAAACATCAATGACAAGAACTGGAGGGAGACCTTTTGCACAGAGGAACATGAAATAAATGCACAGGGAGTAAGAAAAGTGGTTCAAGTAAATGAGACAAAGGTGGTCCCTAAGAGCACATATCCTTAGTTCTGCTGCTGCTGCTGCTGCTGCTAAGTCGCTTCAGTCATGTCCAACTCTGTGTGACCCCATAGACGGCAGCCCACCAGGCTCCCCCGTCCCTGGGATTCTCCAGGCAAGAACACCGGAGTGGGTTGCTATTTCCTTCTCCAATGCATGAAAGTGAAAAGTGAAAGGGAAGGCGCTCAGTCGTGTCCAACTCCTAGCGACCCCATGGACTGCAGCCTATCAGGCTCCTCCCATGGGATTTTCCAGGCAAGAGTACTGGAGTGGGCTGCCATCACCTTCTCCGATCCTTAGTTCTAGATGTTCTCAACATGCCTTTTCTATATTTGTAATACACCGAAATAATTCTTATGGTTGCCTTTCCTCCATATTATCAGGTCCTATTTTTCATAGGGCTAGAACAAATAATTTCACAATTTGTATGGAAATACAAAAAACCTCGAATAGCCAAAGCAATCTTGAGAAAGAAGAATGGAACTGGAGGAATCAACTTGCCTGACTTCAGGCTCTACTACAAAGCCACAGTCATCAAGACAGTATAGTACTGGCACAAAGACAGAAATATAGATCAATGGAACAAAATAGAAAGCCCAGAGATAAATCCACACACCTATGGACACCTTATCTTCGACAAAGGAGGCAAGAATATACAATGGAGTAAAGACAATCTCTTTAACAAGTGGTGCTGGGAAAACTTGTCAACCACTTGTAAAAGAATGAAACTAGAACACTTTCTAACACCATACATAAAAATAAACTCAAAATGGATTAAAGATCCAAACATAAGACCAGAAACTATAAAACTCCTAGAGGAGAACATAGGCAAAACACTCTCCAACATAAATCACAGCAGGATCCTCTATGACCCACCTCCCAGAATATTGGAAATAAAAGCAAAAATAAACAAATGGGATCTAATTAAAATTAAAGGCTTCTGTACACCAAAGGAAATTATAAGCAAGGTGAAAAAAGACAGCCTTCAGAATGGGAGAAAATAATACCAAATGAAGCAACTTACAAACAACTAATCTCAAAAATATACAAGCAACTGAAAGTTAAGTCGCTCAGTCGTGTCCGACTCTTTGCGACCCCATGGACTGTAGCATACCAGGCTCCTCCCTCCATGGGATTTTCTAGGGAAGAGTGCAGGAGTGGGCTGCCATTTCCTTCTCCAGGGGATCTTCCTGATCCAGGGATCGAACCTGGGTCTCCTGCATTCCAAGCAAACGCTTTAACCTCAGAGCCACCAGGGAAGCCCATACAAGCAACACCTGAAGCTCAATTCCAGAAAAATAAATGACCCAATCAAAAAATAGGCCAAAGAACTAAATAGACATTTCTCCAAAGAAGACATACAGATTGGTGACAAACACATGCAAAGATGTTCAACATCACTCAGTAACAGAGAAATGCAAATCAAAACCACAATGAGGTACCATTTCACGCCAGTCAGAATGGCTGCGATTCAAAAGTCTACAAGCAATAAATGCTGGAGAGGGTGTGGAGAAAAGGGAACCCTCTTACACTGTTGGTGGGAATGCAAACTAGTACAGCCACTATGGAGAACAGTGTGGAGAATCCTTAAAAAACTGGAAATAGAACTGCCTTATCACTCAGCAATCCCACTGCTGGGCATACACACCGAGGAAATCAGAACTGAAAGAGACACATGTACCCCAGTATTCATCACAGCACTGTTTATAATAGCTAGAACATGGGGGCAACCTAGATGTCCATCAGCAGACAAATGGATAAGAAAGCTTATGGTACATATACACAATGGAGTATTACTCAGCCATTAAAAAGAATACATTTGAATCAGTTCTAATGAGGTGGATGAAACTGAAGCCTATTAATACAGAGTGAAGTACGCCAGAAAGAAAAACACCAATACAGTATACTAACGCATATATATGGAATTTAGAAAGATGGTAACGATAACCCTGTATGTGAGACAGCAAAAGAGACATAGATGTATAGAAGTCTTTTGGACTCTGTGGGAGAGGGAGAGGGTGGGGTGATTTGGGAGAATGGCATTGAAACACGTATAATATCATATATGAAATGAATTGCCAGTCCAGATTCAATGCATGATACTGGATGCTTGGGGCTGGTGCACTGAGATGACCCAGAGGGATGGTACGGGGAGGGAGGAGGGAGAGGGGTTTAGGATGGGGAACACGTGTATACCTGTGGTGGATTCATGTTGATGTATGGCAAAACCAATACAATATTGTAAAGTAATTAACCTCCAATTAAAATAAATAAATTTATATTAAAAAATAAAAGCAAAATTATGAACACTCAGTTTTATTTTGACTTATGACACTGTAGAAAGAAATCTGAGTACTGAAAAATTGATGCTTTTGAACTGGGTGTTGGAGAAGACTCTTGAGAGTCCCTTGGACTGCAAGGAGATCCAACCAGTCCATCCTAAAAGAAGTCAGTCCTGAATATTCATTGGAAGGACTGATGTTGAAGCTGAAGCTCCAATACTTTGGCCCCTGATGTGAAGAACTGACTCATTGGAAAAGACCCTGATGCTGGGAAAGACTGAAGGTGGGAGGAGAAGGGGATGACAGAGGATGAGATGGTTGGATGGCATCACTGACTCAATGGACATGAGTTTGACAACGCTCTGGGAGTTGGTGATGGACAGAGAAGCCTGGCGTGCTGCAGTCCATGGGGTCGCAAAGAGTCAGACATGACTGAGTGACTGAACTGAACTGAACTGATGCCATGGTCATAAGTCTTGTTTTAGGAGTTTTAACAGCAGCTAAATGTGAACTATCCACTTGGTGTTCTTAGGTTTTATGATACATGAAAAAAAATGTTAGATAACAGTAGAACTCAATGTAGATTTAAACTGTCACAACACCATTTCCATATGTCTTCCTTCCTTTACTAGGATGCTGCAAAATTCTTGCTTATTTGATCTTCTTTTATCTCTTGTGCAAGTTCTCCATATATGAAGGGTTGACTAACCAACAAAAGGTATTTTAAAAGGTTACCCTCCCCATTGAATTCTGCCTTCAGTCAGTCTACATAAATATTATACTACTTCTGGTCATCAGAGATGAGAGAGAGTTTTTACCTTTAGCTACAAAATACATTCATGGGAAGAAAGTGAACAAATTATCACATTACCACAAGTCTAACATGTGCATTTGTACATATTAAAGTTTTTGAAATGAGATAACACTTGCAATTTATATTCACATTTAAGGGAGTGGTGTTTCTTTGATCCACAACATCTATAATTAAATCAAGTGTATCACTTGATCTCATATGTCTTAAATGTGATAAAATATGATATTAAGTTGTTTTTTAGGCCCCAAGACTACTGTCATGGTTTGAGGATTAGAACACATTTTATTATTAGGCTAATATTATGGAATAATATAATGATAAATTTTAAGACTACAAAACAGTAAGGAGTGAATTTTATAGTAATGTGTATTGACTTTTTATTAATAATATATTGTCTATTAAAAAGAATTTCATGAAGGCAGAATATGTAGAACAGAAATTATAGCTATAACTATAATGACAGTGAATAGTGACTTCAGTGGCATTTAACAGATGTTCTATTTTCTAAGTAACAGCTGCTTGATGCATTCATTGTACCAAGTTAATGATCTGCTAGTGTTATTTCACTTCACAGATAAATTACTGCGCTCTCTTTAAATAAAAAAAGATATGCAATTTTTCATGGGAATGATAGTGCAACAGACTTTAGAAATAAGTAATAGTTCTCATGCTTTTTCAGCTAAGAGGAGTGATAAGTTGAGGCAATTATCCAGATAATCTAGGACCAGAGGCCAGATCTCTTTAAACTGTGAAAGGTGATTGTTTGAGGAAAAAAAAATACAGGACATGGTTGGCTGAACTGAACATAGATTTCCTAAGACTGCTTGTATTGCATTAGCTAGTAGTTCTCAAACTGTGCTGAATATTAGAGATTTAGAGACACTGACCTCACAGACCAATTAAATCAGAATTTCTGGGGGTGGGCCCTCAGCACTGATAGGCTTTTAAGGTTCTCAGATGATTTCAGTGTGCAACCAACACTGAGAAAACCACTGGCAAAACAGAATGATACATTCTGTCATGTGACTGTCATTAAATTTTAGGAATAAAGTGACAGCCAAAGGAGAAAAGGATAACTGAGTAAAGTTGTAATTGTTGTTCTTAATGTTGACTATTAAAAACATTTGTCCCCGAAATACATGTGAAAATCATGACTTGTTACGTCAGTGACTAGACATCAATTGTTTTGTGTTATTTAATACTCAGAGTTAAACTCAGCGTTTATGTATGTGTATGTGTGTGTGATTCTCACAGGTAACTCTTGGTATCCCAAGACTGTGTTAAGAAAAACTAATGGGCAATTTATGCAAAATGGTAAATATGAACTATCTAAAATGCTGAAGGATTTAAACTATCAAAGGACCAATTATTTTTCTAGGGAATTATATTTAACCATTTTAATCTTTAGCTAACACTGTGAGTATTAAAAGGCTTTAGTCTGGTGGAATTATTTAACTGGCTTTAAACTTTTGACTACTGAAATTAAATGAGGAATAAAAGAAATCTGTTAGTGGTTAAAGTCAGTAAATCATGTAGATTAAACTTTGCTGAAGCTTATATTTTCCAAACATAATGATCATCAGAGATATGAATTTCTATTTAATTACATAAATAGTTTTCTATGGTTAGATTTCTGTGTTCAGTTGATATGCTAAACAATTGTAGCCAGTAATGGGATAGTCAGAATTTATTTACTTAAATCTGTCCTCCAGAATGCGTCCTCTGTGTCTTCATTTTAGAACATTACCTACTCATCAGTTCATCAGGACACTGACTACTCAGCCAGACAGAGACATCTTTTGCAACCCTCCTTGAAGGCTAGATACGATCATGTGACTAAGATCTACCAAGTAGAATTTTGGCTTATTTCTTACAGCCACCCAGCCTGCACTTAAATACATGAATGTCATTGATTCCCAATAAATAGAAATATAATGTTTGTTTTAGTGATAGGAGGAAAAGAAAAGTAAGGCCAATGTAACTTTTAATCTGTATGCTCTGTACACTCACTACTCTAATCATTTCACAATATATATGATCCTGAACTAATAATATCAATATCTTATCTCTAACAAATCTATTCTGAATAGGAAGAAAAAAATTCATTCTCTACTATTTATTTGAAAATAAAGTGTAGTTAATAAATCTTTACAACTGCTTGTCATCTGAATCTACATAAAGAAAATCAGTTTTCAGTTTTGGTCTCACTGTAGGACTAAGGTTTTATATAATGCAATTAAAGTTCCCAAATTTGGTTAATCAAGATATAAATCTTGCATTAAAAATAAAGCACAGATATCTTAAACATCTAGTTAATGCAGGCATGTGTTTGTTAATTAAAAAAAAAAATTAGGGAGCGGGTTGTGCTATGATTGATTTTTTTCTAAGTGCCCAGTGGCTTGGCAAAGTTTAAGCTGAAAACACACTATTAATATCAACTATTTAGTTGATATCAACATACTTTCAAGTAATCCAGTAATATCTCAACTGAAAAAAAAATTAAGCTATTGGTGCTTTGACCTTGAATTGTAGAGAACAATGGCTGTCAGAGAAACACTAAGAATCTACAAGCTGAGAATTAAAGGAAACCCAGGGCTGTTTGGGGAGAAGGCAATGGCACCCCACTTCAGTATCCTTGCCTGGAAAATCCCATGGATGGAGGAGCCTGGTAGGCTGTAGTCCATGGGGTCACTAGGAGTTGGACACGACTGAGCAACTTCACTTTCACTTTTCACTTTTATGCATTGGAGAAGGAAATGGCAACCCACTCCAGTGTTCTTGCCTGGAGAATCCCAGGGACCGGGGAGCCTGGTGGGCTCTTGTCTATGGGGTCGCACAGAGTCGGACACGACTGAAGCGACTTAGCAGCAGCAGCAGCAGGGCTGTTTGGTGGTGGAAATGACAGGGGCCATAAAGACCCATGAGATTTTTTATGACTGTGACATCAATAACTTGCTCATCTTGCAAGTTTGTCCAGCCTAACTGTCTGAAGTCTCTGCATCTTTGCCTTCCTCATGGTTGTGGGGTCCATCTGAATAGTCTCTCTTAACCAAACTAGAGAACAAAGAGTCACATCTTTGAACTGACTTTCTGACTAATGATGTATATATATTTTAATGACTTATTCAGAACTTACCTAATTCTAAATAACAATTAGAGAAAATCTTGCTGAAGGTTCTCATTGGCTTTAGTGTGATTCTGAAATATACAGTTCAACTACTGATGAATTTTTGAGGAAAGGGAAAATGAAGCATGATAATATTTACAGTTCTATTATTGTTGTACATTAACAGCTCCTTAAAAAATCAAATTACACTATGTCCTCATATATGCTAAAAATAACCTTCAGTGATATAGATTTTACCTTTCCCCAGGCAACTTCAGAATCCAAATTACTAGGCATTCCTTCAACTGCTGATCTCTTTGTCAGTTCCATATCTGTAGCTGCCAGCCATTCCGTCAAGGCATTCATTTCCTTTCGCATCTTACGGGACAATTTCAAGCATTTCTCCAACTGTTGCTTTCTTTCTGTTACCTGAAAAGAATGACCATAAAATGTAATTTGGTTTATTTTTTCAATTCAAGTTTAATTATAGCTACTTAATTGGAACTTTCATATTTTTGTCATTTTAAAATAACCTTCTTCTTACTTGAAAAAAATCATATTTTAGAAACATTACATATTCTGAATATTAATAGTGAATAAACACAGTCTATGAAAGATGAGATCCTTTATCCAAAAGATAGCATCCTATATCAGGGAGAAAGAAAAGCTACTACTATTTCCTCTAATATAAATAAAATTAATTTATGGCCACAGTTTTTAAATAAATAAAATGATATAAGTGAAACTGAAGACATGGCATGTTTCTTTTAGAAAACCTTCAATTATCTGTCAAAGAGATGGGCAACATTTACAACCCTCTATATGGGTGTTCTTTGGAAGGACTCATGCTAAAGCTGAAACTCCAATACTTTGGCCACCTCATGCGAAGAGCTGACTCATTGGAAAAGACTCTGATGCTGGGAGGGATTGGGGGCAGGAGGAGAAGGGGACGACAGAGGATGAGATGGCTGGATGGCATCACCGACTCGATGGACAAGAGTTTGGGTGAACTCCGGGAGTTGGTGGATGGACAGGGAGGCCTGGCGTGCTGCAATTTATGGGGTCGCAAAGAGTCGGACACGACTGAGCGACTGAACTGAACTGAACTGATACACAAATGAGGCTCACCCTTGCTGTTAAGTAATCAAAATGGGCAAAAAATACTATTTATCTCAGAGGCAAAGGTATTTATAAAATATTTAGAAGAGTTGATATTATTAGCATTGAATCTTTGAAGTGTCTCACTTTTGCACAAAAACAACACAATAGGTCACTTTCTCCTTAAACATTAATTTATCATTTAAAGGGAGTAAAAAGTTAGCACCATAACACAATTTTACCCTCATTAATAGAGAAAATCATGACTTAATCCTGTGTTTCAGTTCTCAGTGTTTAAAACTAAGACTCTCAAAGTCAAATTCTTCCATGTTCTTACACAGAGAATGAACAAATTTGTTTCTCCACCACTCTTCTGATGTTCCTACATCTTAGGAATGGGTTGGTTGGCTTTAATATAAAGCCCAGAATCTATTATCTCTTGATATATATGTGGGTGTATAAACAAAAATAGAATAAATAAAAATCAATGGTATATTAGCTCTGAGAAGATACACACACATATATTTTGTTGCTGTTGTTTAGTCTCTAAGTCATGTCTGACTCTTTCGTGACCCCATTGACTGTAGCCCACCAGGCTCCTCTGTTCATGGGATTTCCCAGGCAAGAAAACTGGAGTGGGTTGCCATTTCCTTCTCCAGGAGATCTTTCTGACTCAGAGATCGAGGTTGAACCCACGGATTCTCTACCACTTAGCCACCAGGGAATCAGCCCGCCACCATATATATATATATATTGTTTTTACAACCAATAATGCATCCATAAGCATGAAGAAATATCACATTGAATATTTTTTTAATTAAACACTGCAATGAAGATAAATACCCTGAAATTTTGAGACAAATTACAATACTCAACAAAATTTGCTTCTTTAACAGAGGTGTGTACACATTTGTTGAAGCTGCAAATTCAATGTTTGTTTTACAGATTTTTCCTTCTATTCTTTCCTTCAGAGAAGTGCAAGAATTTGCCATTTTGAGTGTAAGGATTTTATTTGTGTGTAGCAGGAAAAAATATACACCTTCATGGTGTGTTTCTATGCACAGTTATTTTTTCTATGCATTATTGATAGAAAAGAATTCTAGATTCAGTATTTCAAAGAAATTCTGTCTTCCCAGAGCTCATGTCTTATTGATTTTTATTTATTTTATTTTGTTTATATCCAGCTAAATATTTTTTAATAAAACAGGAGATACTGCCATCTTAAGGAAAATTGAGTTTTATACTTTTTCTTTTTTTGGTGGAGAAATGATTCATTTAAAATAGTGCCACCTGCAGTAGAAACTTTCACCCATCACTGTTTCTTAAACACTTAAACATGTACCTGAGGCTGACATAATATTGAGACTTTGAGAATGAGCATTTGAGGTTGCAATGAGTACTGCTATTTATGTATATTGTCATATAATTTAAAGTATACAGGGGCCATATAAGGAACTGTAAGTATTATTATATCTATGTTGCTAGGTGTAATAGCTCTTGATGAAATGAAATAGATTTAGATAAGAAACTCTTTGATTTTTAGTCAATGAACAATTAAGCTAAGTTGGTAATATTAATCAAACTAGTAAAACTGATTTAAGAAAAGGGTCATGGATGGAACTGAAATTCCTGCAAATCGGTAAGTTGAAACCTAAGCCCGCGTGTGACCTGTATCTGAATATAGGGTGTTTAGAAAGTAATTAAGGTTAAATGAAGTCATAAGGATGTGACCCTAATCAGATTGGATTATGGCCCTACTAGCAGAGGAAGGAAAAGTTATCCCTCCCACTCTTTCCATCCCTCTCATCCTCTTCTTTCCTCCCCCCAGCCCTCCTACTGTCCCTCCCTCTCCATTGTGTAAGAACACAGTAAGAAAGTGGCTTTCTGCAAGCCAGGATGAGGGTCCTTACTAGACTGACACCTTGATCTTGAACTTCTTAGCCTCCAGAACTGTGAGAAACAAAATAGTCTTGTTTAAGCCACCTACTTTATGGTATTTTGTCATGGTAGCCTAAGCTGATTAACACAAAAATTAATATATATAGACTGAACTGAGGCAAGTAAAAATGATATAAAATCTGAAGATGATTAAAGTAGAATGGCTTGTATATTTATATAAAAGGATAATATATTAAGATATCCCATTTCCTTTGTTTTCATAAAACAAAACCATCACTGCTGAAGGTGCTTGGAAGATTTAAATATGGACAATTTTTTTCTCAGAAAGGGAATATGTGACTTTGCCATTTTCTGTAATATGATATGTATACATATTCCCTTTACACTAATGTTTCTAAATCTTTATTTCAAAAATAAATGCCTGCCCTATATTTTTTGCAGTGTTCTGTCATGTTTTGAAAACTAAGTATGATTTCTTAGTAATAGTTCATTTTGCTTTAATGATATTACTTAGTGCCAAATGGGTAGATAAACATACACTTTCAAATATGTATTTTCAGGAATAAATAGATCTTTATATCCTCAGAAGAACCATTCACTCCTTAATAATAATCAACTCAGGGCACTAATAGTCTTCTAATGTCATTTTTACTGTTCTAAATTCTAAGTTATTTATTCTACATTATTTATGTTAAATTTTGGAGAAGGCAATGGCACCCCACTTCAGTACTCTTGCCTGGAAAATCCCATGGATGGAGGAGCCTGGTAGGCTGCAGTCCATGGGGTCGCTAAGAGTCGGGCATGACTGAGCGACTTCACTTTCACTTTTCACTTTTCTGCATTGGAGAAGGAAATGGCAACCCACTCCAGTGCTCTTGCCTGGAGAATCCTAGAGACGGGGGAGCCAGGTGGGCTGCCGTCTATGGGGTCACACAGAGTTGGACACGACTGAAGCGACTTAGCAGCAGTAGCAGCAACATGTTAAATTTACTCTTGCAAAGAACTTGTGCAAATTCTTCAAGGCAAAGAAAAGGCCCATGCAATAATTTATACTTGAAAAAGCAGGCTCTTTCAAAATATGTGAAATATAAATTAGAAGGTTTTTAAAATAAATAATTTAGACTTTTAAAGATATCAATTGTACATAATTACTGACTCTTGGTTTATAATATATAAGGAAAGTGGGAAGTGACCAGTGTTTATAGTTTCAGATTGTCAACTAATAAGAATCGTTATTTTCAGATTTTCATTTGAATCTAAAATTCACTTTCTCTCAGTGATAAGTAATTTGCAATTCATAGCTTTAGGTCATAACCTTCAATCTACTTTCAGGGTACAATATTACAATTCTGCCTCTGCATGGCTAGTTCTCAAATGTGGGCAAGCATTTACATTTGTGTCTAAGATGAAGTGACAGTTTTCTCATTGATGTTGTTATATTAAATAAAATTGGGAACCTGAGCTGTAAAAATATTAATAGACTCTTTTCTCCCCACTGGTCTCAGTAAAGCTGCTTCTATGTAGAATGTATCAATTCCATTGTACCTAAATATAAGTAAGCATCTTAGTTTATAAAATTACCAGCCTTTCAGTCATCTCAAGTAAATATATGCAATGAAAAGAATGGACAAGTTTAGAACAATGGAACTCTTTCAGAACTATCTGATTGACCAATAAAAATGTCTCTGAGTTTTATGTATTTTTTAAATATGGTCTGGAATGTAGAGACTCACTAATTATTGTTTCTTAATAAGAATCACACATGGGAATATATCTCTATGTATGTATATATGTCTATATATATATGTATCCATGTATACATGTATCTATCTGTAGGAAGTAAATGATTTAGACTTTCTAACATATCAATCGCACATAATTACTGACTCTTGCTTTACAATATATAAGGAAAGTGGAAAGTACACAGTGTTCATGATTTCAGCACACACCTTTGCTCCCAGCTCATTATAATGCAACTTCAAAGCCGTTACTCTTTCATCAAGCTCTTTAGGGTTTTCCGTCTGCTTCTTCTGTACAATTTGACGTCCAGTTTTAATCACCATTTCCACTTCAGACTTCACTTCACTCAGACTTTTATACAAGTTCTAAGTTAAAACATAAAACAAAACAGAATAATAAGCAGTAGTGTCTGACTGATACTATCATTAATAAAAAAAAGGTGAGTAGAGATCACCTGAATTGCTATTTTATGGTTTCAGTTTTAACAGAGTAGCATTTTGCAGCTGTGGTCAATATCTAGCTTTTGAAATTTCTATTGATTTAATTCTTCTAGTTGTAATTACATGTACATACACAGGCATGCATATTGTGCAGTTATTCTTAGCAAAGTAAGGGTACATCATGCATGGATTTAATTCTTCATCCCATGTTTACAAAGATGATTTTTAAAAGCTATATGACTTCTATTTTAAATTTTGTAATTATATAAGTCTAGCTGTGACTTGGGAAAAATTCATTTACTCATTCCCCAGGTGTTTACTGAATGCCTACTTATACTAGACCGTATTTGAGTCACCAGAGAATCAGCGGTGGCCCAGCTAGATACTGTTCTCATGGTGCTACGGTATAGTCAGGTTAAAATGTTTGAATTGCCAGAGTGTAATTCTAACACATATTAAATCATATAAATGGAGAGAATATAATCTTAAATGTTAATTAAATGATATAAATTTATTTTCTTAATGGAGCTGATCAATTAAATGTAGGCTAATATAAAGTATTATGTAAAACTAATAAGTAAATCACAACTATAAAGAACACATATCTTGGTTCACAACAGTATACTGCTGTAACAAATTCTCATTAAACAAGTGTCATAGCTTTCCCTTGTAGTTACTTTACTTGGAAAGATATGTATGTTTGAATGTATGTGTGTATGTACGCATGCATATGTGTACACATGTATATGTATACAGGCATATGTAATAGTTTACATTATATATTGTCACATTAAGTTGTTCAGTGGTGAGTCTGAACAACAAATACTTATTGGCCCTAAGAAATAAAGTTGCTAGTAGGTATTACAAGTATTGTTATTTGGGAGTTAGAATAGAAATTGAGTTTGGTTTTTTTCCTTTTCAGTTTAAAATCAATTAAAGCATTTTGTGAATGCTGAGCAATTATCCTATTCATTAAGGCTACAAACATAAACTATTTTCACCTTAATTCTCCCTTTGGTGATCACTTGAAGTTGTTATTATTCTTTTATTAATACCTGTGAGTTCTTTCTGATCTTTTCATTTTTTAAAATTAATTTACTTCTTTTAGGAAATATAAATATATCTGGGTATTTGTAAACATTTAAATCACTAACTGTCACACTGGGATTCAATTCTTGAGTTCTGGAATCCGAGATATTTCCAAATGACTACTCTAAATGTTAAAAAAAAAACTTTAAATTTTAATGATTTACTTTTATGAAAATGAAAGTCGCTCAGTCGTGTCCGACTCTTTGCAAACCCATGGATTAGATATTCCATGAAATTTTCTAGGCCAGAATACTGGAGTGGGTAGCCTTTCCCTTCTTTCTCCAGGGGATCTTCCCAACCCAGGTTTCCCGCATTGTAGGTGGATTCTTTACCAGCTGAGCCACAGTACGGATAGCCATTTTCATCACTTCATTCAAAAGAGAAAATATTTATCATTAATAAAGGGAAATAAGTTTTTACATGTGTTCGTGTTCATGTTTTTAAGATTTTAACAGAACAAAAATCTTGAAAGCAAAGGCCATGATTGTGGTATTGGAGAAGACTTTTGAGAGTCCGTTGGACTGCAAGGAGATCCAACCAGTTCATTCTAAAGATCAGTCCTGGGTGTTCTTTGGAAGGAATGATGCTAAAGCTGAAACTCCAATACTTTGGCCACCGCATGCAAAGAGGTGACTCATTGGAAAAGACCCTGATGCTGGGAGGGATTGGGGGCAGGAGGAGAAGGGGATGACAGAGGATGAGATGGCTAGATGGCATCACTGACTCGATGGACATGAGTTTGAGTGAACTCCGGGAGTTGGTGATGGACAGGGAGGCCTGGCGTGCTGCAATTCATGGGGTCACAAAGAGTTGAACACAACTAAGCAACTGAACTGAACTGAGCATCTTAAGAATGAAAAATAAAAAGTTGTAATGAAAATATATCCTTATCGAAGGATGACCTGAATTGGTCCTGACATTTAAACCAGAAGCAGAAACAGATGATAAAGAATCCACCTGCAGTGTGGGAGACCTGGGTTTGATCCCTGGGTTGGGAAGATCCCCTTGAGAAGGGAAAGGCTATCCACTCCAGTATTCTTGCCCAAAGAATTCCATGGATAGAGGATCCTCAGGCTAAAGTCCATGGCGTCACAAAAGAGTCGGACACAACTGAACAACTTTCACCTGAGAAATAAAGGTGACTTGCTTGGATCACCTGAGAAACAGACTGAGGAAACACTTTCATCTGTTTCCTCTGTACTGAGCTGAGTCAGGGCATAGTAATACCTGGCTGTAGGTAGCGTTGTTTTTTTTTTTTTCCCCAGTTCATAATGACTAGCAGAAAAGATTTATGAAGTACCATTAAAGTCTTGTTCCTAGAAGAATGAACAGCTTGCCCTCTGTGAATATATTTAGCCATATGATAATGTACTTAGGTCATTTTGCTTTCAATTTTTTGAAAAAATATAAGATGACATATATTCCCATGTATTCTCAATGTTACTTATCTAATATACATGCTGCTGCTGCTGCTAAGTCACATCAGTCGTGTCTGACTCTGTGCGACCCCATAGACAGCAGCCCACCAGGCTCCTCTGTCCCTGGGATTCTCCAGGCAATAATACTGGAGTGGATTGCCATTCCTCTAATATATATAACTATATTCAAAATTTCTTTTGGGGGTAAGAATATTTATAATAATGATGCCACTTTCATGCATTGGAAAAGGAAATGGCAACCCACTCCAGTGTTCTTGCCTGGAGAATCCCAGGGAAGGGGCAGCCTGGTAGGCTGCTGTCTATGGGGTCACACAGAGTTGGACACGACTGAAGCGACTTAGCAGCAGCAGCAGCAAAATGCAGCTTTCCTTACTAAGCAATATTGCCAAATAAAAATTATTCCATAATTTTTCACAAAGAAAATTCTTGTTTACAAAGCATATTTTTCCATTCATAATGATATGATGATAATGTACCTAAGGGTTTCTTTTTCATTTATGTTATGGAATAGAAGCAGAGACAATACTTTAAGTACACAGTACTCAATAGATAAACTTTTTCCCTTTAATGTTAATAGTACTCAGTGTTTTCTATGTGGATTTCTACCTTGACATTCCATAGTACACACAGATTTATATTAATACTTGTATTACTCTAGTAGATGCTCTCATAATTCAGCTCTATGTTATCAGAGAAGTCATCTGGCTTCGTGAGTTTTCAATAACTGCAACAAAGAACACTACTCGAAATCCTTATAGTGAAGATTTACACTACAGGATAATTATATCTTCCATACCTATTTATTCTGTCTTTGTTGTCTGGCAGAATTTCATTACATATCCAGGCCTGACTTTATTTATTTATTTTTTTCCTCATTTTCCACACGGCGGCCAGGGTGAGCTTTTTTTATATATATATAATTTATTTTTTTTACTTTACAATTCTGTATTGGTTTTGCCATACGTTGACATGAATCCACCACGGGTGTACATGCATTCCCAAACATGAAGATACTAGGATTCAGAGTAAGCATGTCTGGCTTGGAATCTTGCTTTTGCTTTGCACTCGATGTTTGTCTTTAAATTCTCTCACTGAACCTGTGGCCCTGAGAATTAAGGGCTTCCCTGGCAGCTCAGCTGGTAAAGAATCCACCTGCAATACAGGAAACCCCAGTTCGATCCCTAGGTCAGGAAGATACCCTGGAGAAAGGATAGGCTACCCACTCCAGTTTTCTTGGGCTTCCCTGGTGGCTCAGATGGTAAAGAAACTGCCTGCAATGTGGGAGACCTGGGTTTGATTCCTGGGTTGGGAAGATATCTGGAGAAGGGAAAGGCTACTCACTCCAGTATTCTTGCCTAGAGAATTCCATGGACAGAGCAGCCCGAGTCAGACATGACTGAGTGACCTTCACCTGAGAATTAAAGATGACTTGTGTGGATTGCTTTGCTTCCTCGGCACTCATTTCTAGAATCATTTTTACTATTGCAGATATTTTCACTGTTGCTGTTTCCAGACCAGTATATTCTTTTTCAGGATTTCCATTTTAAAATATTTTCAAAGTTCCGTAAGAATTAAACAAAGATGATATTCTGATAGTCCTTGGAAAATTATAGACTCAAAGAAGACATTTTCAGCAGAGATATTAAGCAGCTACTATTTCAATAATAGTTCTTGTCTCTCAATTCACTTGTGCAAATTTTTGTTCTTATACTAAATACTGTTCTCCTCATTCCAATAAGAAAGTCAAGGGGTTGCTGCATATTTGCCATCAGCAATACATACCACACAATGATTTAACTGTGACTGTACTACTTCCTGTTCAACACTCTTTGTTTCCAGTGCAGGCAAGTGCATCTTCACTTCATCTAAAATCATCTTACTTTCCTGTAGACGCTGCTCAAAATTGGCTGGCTTCTGGAACAATCGAAATTTCATGGAAACATCTTGCATTTTTTTCTGTAAAGACAGTGTAAGAAAACATGGATTTTATTTTGCCTTCGAACAATAACCAGCCATACTTTTGTTAATGTATTTTCCTTTATTCTGGAAGATACACAAGGATAGAAATAAAAACAAACTAAAGCAACACTTTTTCCATTTGTCCAGCACAAAGAACACATGCATTTGGGAGAATTCAGCAATCATTCTTAATGTGACACTAAATAAAAGACAATTTTTAAACCTATTTTATCCTTAAAATGTATAATTCAAAATAGTATGTATCATTTATATATCATTTGTAGCTTTCAAATAATGCCCTTAACCTCAATTTGCTAGTAAGCAAGTTACCTAATCTAAACAATATTTTAATATCCAACTAAAACAAGGTCCTTAGTTAATGGAATAATATGTACCTGTGCCACTTCAATTTGGGATAGTACCCGTTGAGCAGTTTCCTTTCCTTGGTAATGTTTCTTCATTTCTTCTAAACTGATCTCATGACTCGTCAAATCAGATTGGATTTTCTGTTGGGAGGACAGCATTATAAGTCAGCATGCTTTGCAAGTTATTGCAAAGAACAAGTCACTTTCCAAGAAAATGAAATTCAGAAACTCTCTCAAAACATTATTACAATGTAGCCCCTAACAACATGACAATAAGCAGATTTTTTTTTTACTTACCAAAAACTATGAAAAATGAAATGACTTAGTTATCTCCTACTGGGATTATTAATATAAATTATTTATCCTTTTGAATCAATGTTCATGAACAGCTATTTCAGATATAATTTTTAGTAGGAAGTATCTATTTATTTTGAAGAAAAGCATGCTTTACTGAATCATTTTTCTGTACTCCTGAAACACTGTAAATCAATTATACTTCAACAACAACAACAAAAGAAAAGCAAAGTTTAAAAAGAAAAAGTTAAAAGGTCATGGACTTGATAGAGAAGAACAGAAGGAGGGCTTGGAAGAGAAGTCGTTATTGTCTAACTGGCCACAAAAGTCCTGGCTAAGGGAAATACAGACTTGTATACAAATCTCTGAAATAGTTCCAGGATGAAAGAATACTATCACAGTCCCATGTCTTTTTTTTAAAAACAAAATATGGTTGTTTTGCATATGACATACATTTTCACAATTTAAGAATCTATCATCTTGTCGTAGTTTCTTGTAATTTCTGAATTATTTCCATAAGCAGGTGTCAATATCACATGTGTCAGATGGATCTTTCAGGGAGTGAGGTAGGCTTCAGAGCAGATTACTGAAGGGGCGGGATGCTCTCCCAGGTAGAGCCTCAGACCGTGATGCAGATTTGACAAGGTTTATGTGAATCCAGTGAGGAGCCCTGGAAAAGCCCCACACCGAACAGAGACAGCCAAGTCCTACATTCATCTCAGGCTCAGTCACTGGTTGGGGCTCTTCTAGAAAAAATGTGGTCTCAGCTCAAAAACTGGGTTGGATTCGGAAGGGGCTGGAGTTGGGGGCTGTGAGCTTCACTGAAGGTGATCTGAGCCGCCCACTTCTGTGATCATCACAAGCACAGTTACTAGCAGACACACCTAGGAAGCATCTACTTATATATAATATGTGAAAATCACATTCTTTTACCTTTGAATTTACATTCAAATCTGACCAAAGACAAGATGATAGCCTTTATTAATTAAAAAAAAAAAGCTAACTGTTGCAGCAATAAGTCATAATGAGAAAGTTGCATGTGGACAATATTCCTTAATAGTGATCTTTACTAAGAAATTCTAGGCTATATTTCAGTTAAATTTCAAACATCTAGGAAAGGGAAGCTAAATGTCTCTACTGCCTTGCTTTCTGATACATATTTAACAGCTTCCTACAGAGACTGATTTTTAGACTTTAAATAACCAAAAAATTTCTATGATTTTCTAAAATGAGAAAAGACATGTATGATCAAGTTGTATTTAAAAGAATGTCTGTATTTGACCTATACACTTCTGAGTCAGTTACAGGAGTGGGTCATATCCTGCAGTGTGCAGAGACAAAAACAACAAAATCATTCACTTCTTCCTATCAGATCCAGCAAAAATTAGCTACTGGTCAAATTATACTAATTTAAATGTAAGTCACTGTCAGATTATCATAAATAAGAGAAGAAAATGATTAACTTATACCACAGGACCCATAAAATTTTCACGCACAACAATTTGTATAATGCATATTAGCATAACCTAATTCACACCATTTGGAGTCAATTGCAGTACATATTACTGGAAAATAACACCAGTTTGCTTAGCAGTTACCAAAGAAAACTACAGCCCTGAAATGAGTAATAAGAATTATTCCAAGAAAATGGGTTAAGTGGTAGAGTTTTTCAGAATACAAGGTTATAAATGTACAGATACACCTTGATATTAATCCTTAGCATATTGATCCTAACAATTATAAAGGTAAAGTAAGTACCAATTACTTATGTGATTAGAATTCTGGTTTAAAGTAGAGCAAAGACTCAAGCAAATCTATATATATATTTACTATATATAATATCTTCAGTGGTTGAAGTACGACATTCCATAAGAAATAGTAGTATGCACATATTCTCCAGGAACCAAAGAATTTGGGGTCAGTTCAGTCGCTCAGTTGTATCCGACTCTCTGCGACCCCATGAATCACAGCACGCCAGGCCTCCCTGTCCATCACCAACACCCGAAGTTCACTCAGATTCATGTCCATTGAGTCAGTGATGCCATCCAGCCATCTCATCCTCTGTCGTCCCCTTCTCCTCCTGCCCCCAATCTCTCCCAGAATCAGAGTCTTTTCCAATGAGTCAACTCTTTGCATGAGGTGGCCAAAGTACTGGAGTTTCAGCTTTAGCATCACTCCTTCCAAAGAAATCCCAGGGCTGATCTCCTTTAGAATGGACTGGTTGGATCTCCTTGCAGTCCAAGGGACTCTCAAGAGTCTTCTCCAACACCACACTTCAAAAGCATCAATTCTTTGGTGCTCAGCCTTCTTCACAGTCCAACTCTCACATCCATACATGACTACTGGAAAAACCATAGCCTTGACTAGACGGACCTTAGTTGGAAAAGTAATGTCTCTGCTTTTGAATATGCTATCTAGGTTGGTCATAACTTTTCTTCCAAGGAGTAAGTGTCTTTTAATTTCATGGCAGTGACTTTGGAGCCCCCCAAAAATAAAGTTTGACACTGTTTCCACTGTTTCCCCATCTATTTCCCATGAAGTGATGGAACCAGATGCCATGATCTTCGTTTTCTGAATGTTGAGCTTTAAGCCCACTTTTTCACTCTCCTCTTTCACTTTCATCAAGAGGCTCTTTAGTTCCTCTTCACTTTCTGCCATAAGGGTGGTGTCATTTGCATATCTGAGGTTATTGATATTTCTCCCAGCAATCTTGATTCCAGCTTGTGTTTCTTCCAGTCCAGTGTTTCTCATGATGTACTCTGCATAGAAGTTAAATAAGCAGGGTGACAATATACAGCCTTGACGGACTCCTTTTCCTATTTGGAACGAGGGGTCCATATTAGTGCATCACTAGGGGCATCAGATGCTTTAGGGAGTTTATGGTCTTGACTTCTTAGGTGGAAAATGCTCACCCCTTCAGAATGGTGGGTCACTAACAACCATGTCTCTGTCACATAATTGGCCACTCCTGGACATGACTGAGCGACTGAACTGAACTGAAGACATGTAATTATAGCATGAGGAATGCTTATGCCCAGTTAGGTCCATCAGGTTCTCTCTCAGAACTGACAGAAGAAAGTCTGGTCAGGCTCTGTGGGTGCATGGAACTTTCTTATATATGAGACTGGGCTTATGAAGTCCCTAGTTTGCACTGTTAGTTTAGGAAGAGCAAAGGCCCATGACCACACAGAGAAAAAAAGAGACACATAAACAAATATACTGATGGCTTTCAAACATGGGCTGAAGTAGACAGCAACTGCCAAAGATGGCTGCAACAAGAGTGCCAATACCATATGCTCCTCTTACCATTCCCCCATTAAGAGGCAGAGTTTATTTCTTCACCTCTTTAAATCTAGGTTAGCCTTATGACAGCCTTGACTGGTAAAACAAAGCAAAAATAATGATTTGCCATTTATGGGAAAAGCTCTTAACTGGGCTAGCAACTTTTGCTTCTCCCCTTTTGGAACACTCAACTCTTAGGAACCCGTGGGTTCCCTCTTGGAACCCATCTGACATGCTCTGAAAAGCCAAAGCCACACAGAGAGGCTGTAGAGAAGTGTTTCTGTAGAGTCTCAGGAGAGCTTTCACCTCACAGGGAACATCATCTTCTAGACATGAGGGAGCCATATTGGATGTTCAGTCCATTTGAGCTTACAAGTCACCATGGTACCCACCCATAAATAAAAACAATCACATGAGAGATTCCAAGAGAAACCATCCAGCTGACCCTTCTCAATTCACAAACCATTAGAGAAACTGATGATTTGCTGTTACAAGTGACCAAAACACAGGCTCTAATCCTTTCCTGCGTAAAAACTTCATGCTCACTCTTGATATCCATGAGGCATTCCTATGTCCATGACCATCTTCCCTCCCTCATTTTTGTTTACGCTTTAGTTAATTCAATGTTGCTACTTATACTTAACTGTCCTAAAGTGTATACTGGATATGCAAGGAGATGAAAGCTTTAAAAACAAAAGCATTCTTGAATGAGGGAAGATGAGGTGTGGACAGGGCACTAAACCACATGAAGAGTTAGCAGAACTGAAATAATGCACAGATTGTTAATGCTCATCCCAAAATATAACTAGAAATACAGGTGGGAATGAGGTATTAAATAACCTCATATATTAAAAGAAAAAAAATCATAGTATTTTTAATCTGAAGTTAAAGTTTAAATTTTAAAAGTGATCAGAATCACAGATAATAGTTTTACTGCTACTAATAACTCTAATTAATAAAGAACTCATAATGAGAGAATGCTTCCATAAACTCTATAATCCTTTCATATGAATTTGTGTTTTGTTAACCACCATATAGAGCTACATATGTGTGTGTATCTTTCTTTTCAAAGCAGCTGCATGCACCTGTACAAACAGCCTTTATTTTAGTGCACTCAACCATTAGAGGGAAGTAGAAACGGAGGGCCAGGAGACTACCATGTAGAAGAGAGAAATTCAAGGGATGGGAGAAGAAGGGAAACACTGAAGAAAGATAAGCAACAGTCTAAGAGAAGGAGAAAAGGGACAACCAGGAAAGAGAGAGGTTGCCACTGAAATCAAGTATGTGAGAGATTTAAGAATGAGCGAGAGGTGGACAATGTCAATTTTGAAACAGATCAAATAAGAATAAGTGCTATTAATAATAAGGGCATATTAGCTGGTCAGTGAGCACTGTAGTTAGGACAGAGTCAGTGGATGGTGAAAGTAGAAATCAAACTTTCAAGGGCTGGAGTCTGATTAAGGACAAGGAAAAGCCCTTATAAAAACATTTTAAATCAGTTTTGAAGACTTCTCTCCACATGAAATGTAGGACAGTAGAATTGAACATGTGTTAAGGCCATGCAAAAGAAGCCACTGGATGAAGCTTTTAAAACAAAAAAAAGAAAAGAAAAAACATGCATGAAGTTAATGTATTACAAAAACCCCTGGAGGAAATGAGAGAAAATGGAGTGAAGGGCAAAAATCTATAATCAATGGAAAATATTGACAGGTAGAGGAGTGGCACTTTTTCAGAAGCCAAAGGTAACACCTAAAGATGATTCTGGATGTGGAGAAGTGCAAAGTGCAATGCTTCCTACTTGATGCTCTCTGGGAATCAGCATAGATAAAGCTGGGTTTAAATCTCAGGGCTCTGATTTGCCACCTGGTCAACACAACACACTTTTGAGCCTCCTTTGAGGGAGGGGAGTTGGTCATAAGAACACAGTAATGCCTCATGGAAATCAAGGTGAGCATAAACTTTTCTCATCTCTAAACGTACGGTCATAATGACAAGCCAGCAATGAAGCATGGCCATGATCTGTACATAGAGCATCTGGGAAATTTCTCACGTCTGCAGTAGACAACTCTATTGGTTTTGGTAATAAGATTAGAGGCAGTTGTATAAGTAAATCTCTGCTCAAGTTGTCTGCACAAATATCTGTTCATGACTTTTCTGTGCCATCATATATCATTTATTTATGAACACGAGCCCCTTGATATCTTCTGAGGATAAGAGGGTTGGTGAGAAATCAAAAGGAAAGTGAATAGTCATTATGGAAATCATGAAAGGATAATGATGAAGTGAAAATTAAAAAGATATTCAGAGAGAGCAGAGGGTTCAAATTCTATACCTTTAACAGGATCTGTCCATATGTTTTTAACTCATTAATCCATTTGGCACTCAAGGTGTATATAGCAAAGGAAATAAAGAAATATACACATAATTCTATCAGCCTTTTATACTAGAGGGGTGAGAGAAGAGTCCTGAAGGAAAAACCATCATTATCATCACTGCCAAAGTAGACATGTGTGTGACCTTATGTCTGAACAGTTCTCAAACATTCATTTGATTACCTAATCAAATGAAGGTAAGTATTTACTATCCTCAACTACACTTACATATGAGGGTAAAAATGTTGACTTATCCAAGGTAGCAAATTCAACTGCCCTCTAAACAACTGCACTGCCTCTTAAATTATGATTTAAAAATAAAAATATTCTTCAAATAGACATTTATCAGAAAAAACATTTAATCTTATTTATATAGTTGTACTGTTTAGCTTATCAATTCAATTCAAAAAGGAAATTCTTCATCTACTATCTTATTCCACAGAATGAGAACAAAACAACTGACCCTATTAAAGAATTTCTGGGGAAACAGAATGTAAAGAGATGAGTTAATTACAAAGTAGAAATATGTGCAATATAATAGCAAAAACTCAAACTATGCCATAAAGGACAAGACACATATACATTTCTACTATAGAATCTGATAAAAATTTCAAGAAATTGGCATATTTAATTTCCATATGGCTGATAAGTTTCTTAGAGGGGTGCATGCACGCTCTGTCACTAAGTTGGGTCTGACTCTTTGCGACCCCATGAATTATAGCCCGCCAGGCTCCTCTGTCCATGGTACTTCCCTGGCAAGAATACTGGAGGGGCTTACCATTTCCTGCTCCAATTTAGAGGGGTAGATAAGATAATAAGAAAACAGGATCCCATTCCAGGTTGTGGGAACCATGCTAGCAAAGACTGAGTTTGGAAGGTGCAGAGTGTCTATACTTAGTTTCACAGAAGAACTGGATATGGGTAGAGTAAAAATTACTACTTACAGGAGGAATTAATGTAAAGTTACTGAACCTTAAGTTTCAGGGATGGTCAGTTCAGTTTAGTTGCTAAGTCGTGTCTGACTCTTTGCGACCTCATGAACCTCAGCATGGCAGGCCTTCCTGTCTATCACCAACTCCTGGAGTTTAACCAAACTCATATCCATTGAGTCAGTGATGACATCCAACTATCTCATCCTCTGTCATCCCCTTCTCTTCCTGTCCTCAATCTTTTCCAGCATCAGGGTCTTTCCAAATGAGTCAATTCTTCACATCAGTGGCCAAAGTATTGGAGTTTCAGCTTCAACATCAGTCCTTCAAATGAACACCCATGACTGATCTTTAGCATGGACTTGTTGGACCTCCTTGCAGTCCAAGGGACTCTCAAGAGTCTTCTCCAACACAACAGTTCAAAAGCATCAATTCTTCAGTGCTCAGCTTTCTTTATGGTCCAACATCCATACATGACTACTGGAAAAACCATACCCTTGACTAGACGGACCTTTGTTGGCAAAGTAATGTCTCTGCCTTTTAATATGCTGTCTAGGTTGGTCATAACTTTCCTTCCAAGGAGTAAGCGTCTTTTAATTTCATGGCTGCACTCACCATCTGCAGTGATTTTGGAGCCCAGAAAAACAATGTCTGACACTGTTTCCTCCTCTATTTGCCATGAAGTGATGGGACCTGATGCCATGATCTTAGTTTTCTGAATGTTGAGCTTTAAGCCAACTTTTTCACTCTCCTCTTTCACTTTCATCAAAAGGCTCTTTAGTTCTTCTTCACTTTCTGCTATAAGGGTGGTGTCATCTGCATATCTGAGGTTATTGAGATTTCTCCCAGCAATCTTGATTCCAGCTTGTGCTTCCTCCAGTGCAGCGTTTCTCATGATGTACTTTGCATATAAGTGACATAAGCAGGGTGACAATATACAGCTTTGATGTACTCCTTTTCCTATTTGGAACCAGTCTGTTGTTCCATGTCCAGTTCTAACTGTTGCTTCCTGGCCTGCATACAGATTTCTCAAGAGGCAGGTCAGGTGGTCTGATATTCCCATCTCTTTCAGAATTTTCCAGTTTATTGTGATCCACACAGTCAAAGGCTTTGGCATAGTCAATAAAGCAGAAATAGATGTTTTTCTGGAACTCTCCTGCTTTTTTGATGATCCAGCGGATGCTGGCAATTTGATCTCTTATTCCTCTGCCTTTTTGAAAACCAGCTTGAACATCTGGAAGTTCATGGTTCACATAGTGCTGAAGCCTGGTTTGGAGAATTTTGAGCGTTATTTTACTAGCATGTGAGATGAGTGCAATTGTGCGGTCATTTGAGCATTCTTTGGCATTGCCTTTCTTTGGGATTGGAATGAAAACTGACCTTTTCCAGTCCTGTGGCCACTGCTAAGTTTTCCAAATTTGCTGGCATACTGAGTGCAGCACTTTCACAGCATCATCTTTCAGGATTTGAAATAGCTCCACTGGAATTCCATCACCTCCACTAGAAGGCAATGGCACCCCACTCCCGTACTTTTGCCTGGAAAATCCCATGGACAGAGGAGCCTGGTGGGCTGCAGTCCATGGGGTCGCTAGAGTTGGGCACGACTGAGCGACTTCACTTTGACTTTTCACTTTCATGCACTGGAGAAGGAAATGGCAACCCACTCCAGTGTTCTTGCCTGGAGAATCCCAGGGACTGGGGAGACTGGTGGGCTGCCGTCTCTGGTGTCACACAGAGTCGGACACGACTGAAGAGACTTAGCAGCAGCAGCAGCAGCAGCAGCTTTGTTTGTAGTGATGCTTTCTAAGGCCCAATTGGCTTCCCATTCCAAGATGTCTGGCTCTAGATTAGTGATCACACCATCATGATTATCTGGGTCGTGAAGATCTTTTTTGTACAGTTCTTCTGTGTAGTCTTACCACCTCTTCTTAATATCTTCTGCTTCTGTTAGGTCCATACCATTTCTGTCCTATATTGAGCCCATCTTTGCATGAAATGTTCCCTTGGTATCTCTAATTTTCTTGAAGAGATCTCTAGTCTTTCCCATTCTGTTCTTTTCCTCTATTTCTTTGCATTGATCGCTGAGGAAGGCTTTCTTATGTCTTCTTGCTATTCTTTGGAACTCTGCATTCAGATGTTATATCTTTCCTTTTCTCCTTCGCTTTTTGCTTCTATTCTTTTCACAGCTATATATAAGGCCTCCTCAGACAGCCATTTTACTGTTTTCATTTCTTTTCCTTGGGGATGGTCTTGATCCCTGTCTCCTGTACAATGTCACGAACCTCATTCCATAGTTCTTCAGGCACTCTATCTATCAGATCTAGGCCCTTAAATCTATTTCTCACTTCCACTGTATAATCATAAGGGATTTGATTTAGGTCATACCTGAATGGTCTAGTGGTTTTCCCCATTTTCTTCAATTTAAGTCTGAATTTGGTAATAAGGAGTTCATGATCTGAGCCACAGTCTGCTCCCAGTCTTGTTTTTGCTGACTGTATAGAGCTTCTCTATCTTTGGCTGCAAAGAACATAAGCAATCTAATTTCATTGTTGGCCATCTGCCAATGTCCATGTGTAAAGTCTTCTCTTGTGTTGTTGGAAGAGGGTGTTTGCTATGACCAGTGCGTTCTCTTGGCAAAACTCTATTAGCCTTTGCCCTGATTCTTTCTGTACTCCAAGGCCAAATTTGCCTGTTATTCCAGGTGTTTCTTGACTTCCTACTTTTGCATTCCAGTCCCCTATAATGAAAAGGACATCTTTTTTAGGTGTTAGTTCTAGAAGGTCTTGTATGTCTTCTTCAGCGTTACTGGTTGGGGCATAGACTTTGATTACTGTGATATTGAATGGTTTGCCTTGAAATTGAACAGAGATCATTCTGTCATTTTGGAGACTGCATCCAAGTACTGCATTTCAGACTCTTTTGTTGACTATGATGGCTATTCCATTTCTTCTAAGGGATTCCTGCCCACAGTAGTAGATATAATGGTCATCTGAGTTAAATTCACCCATTCCAGTCCATTTTAGTTTGCTGATTCCTAGAATGTTGATGTTCACTCTTGCCATCTCTTGTTTGACCACTTCCAATTTCCCTTGATTCATGGACCTGACATTCCAGGTTCCTATGCTATATTGCTCTTTACAGCATCGGACCTTGCTTCTATCACTAGTCACATCCACAACTGGGATTGTCACTTGCCAAAAATAATAAAATTATTCTCTAACAAAATTTGATTTTCTTTTATAAAGTTTTTTTTTCCCCTTAAAGACTACCCCCTCAAAGCTGCCTCCAGCAGCACTGCATTACAAAAAAAAAAAAAAAGCCAAAAGAGTTTTAGTGATCAGTGAAACGTAGGCCTTCCGGTGATAAACTTCACATTTTTCCAAACAATCCATAATGTTGTTATGGTTTAAAAACAATGAGGACAAAAATGACTTATAAACAAATGACCAAAAACTTAACTTTTATCTGTCAAATGGGGATGTGAAGGACCATGTAACTTGTGAAAAAAAATCCACAAATTTTTAAGTTTCAATGCAAAAATTACATGGACTTTGAAATGTTCATATTTATATGAACATAGACTATTGAGTGGATGAATTTCTGTACTCTTAGAAAGGTCACCACTACTAAAACCATTGAAACTGAAAAAAAAAGATGGCTGAATGTCATATAAAACTGAGATTTTATGATAATTTATAGGTAGAATTCCTAGAAAAATTCTTATATCTGTAGCGTTATTCCAATAGGATTAGAGATCAAAATTTCTTCATCAATTAAGTATTATGCATGATAAGAGCATAGTGACTAAATATATTTTATAAACTAAGGATAACAATACTATAGAACTTCTCAGAATATTTTATATATTAATATGTGTTAATAGCCAAGAGGAATATAATTCTTTGTTCAAAATATTCTTCTGACTTTTTTTGGCAAAATATATCACACAAGTAAATTTGAGAAATCCTACTCATGTACTTAGTGAGTGTAAACATATACTCATGTACTAAATATACTCTCACGCACTTAATATGTTTATTTAGAGATGACAATTTATTTCATTATTAAAATTATAAGATAAAAATAGATATATCTCTCTAATTGATCTACTTTGGGAAGGTTGTAATCATGTACCATACTTATATTTAGCTAGCACCTTTAAAAATTAATTCCACAATTCTTACCTTCAACTGATACTTAATTTTTAGTTTGTACTTAGGATATCTTTTACCATCTTCTTTATTTAACATCATCTGATTAATATTCTGAAACTGTATAATTTAAAAATGCTTTACCACTTTGCTGCTACTGCTGCTAAGTTGCTTCAGCCGTGTCCGACTCTGTGCGACCCCATAGATGGCAGCCCACCAGGCTCCCCCGTCCCTGGGATTCTGCAGTGATTTGTTTAAATAATTACTATGGAAACTTCTATGCAAAGTGGACAATCTCCCATTTACAAATTACTTTTAAAAAAGATGGATATTTTTTTCTGATATTATAATCAGACAATGAAAAAAATAACATTAAAAAAACCTTTTTGTAATATAGAAGAAAATATTGGGAAATGACAATTTCATCCAGAGAATAATGATTTCCAAAGGTAGCTACCAGATGTCTATTATCTGCTAAAGGTCTAAAGACTGTACTATCTCAGTTACATGTTTACTTAAAATACACATCTACCAGGGTATGGATGGTAAATGTTTGAAGAAAATAACTGATCATGTGAAACTCTCATCTTAGCCTCATATTAAATCAGTAATTTCCAAAAGAAATAAAATGAAAGGAAGTAGCCAATGTATGATGCCGATTTGGAACCCCCATTATTTTCTAAAAGGAACTCTCAACTTAATACTTCTCAGGATCACTAGATTTTTTCATAAAAAGAGTGAAATAATATAAAGCAAATTAAATAATCATAGCATTACAAAAATAAGACATTTGATAATACAGAAATATGTTCACAATTAGCACTATATATTGAGAGCAAGAAACAACAATGGAAATGAAAATAGCCATTTTTCCATTAAAGATGGTAAAGGGCAAGTTATAAAACTAAAAATCAAACATTAATGACATTTCCAATATAGCATTTTACAACTAACTGAGCAGAGAACAGGGCTTTTTATCATGATTTACCTCATCAGACCATTCTCATATATCAAATTAATGACAGAAAATGGTGAGCAAAATTAAGCTGTAACTATTTACTGGAATAAAGGAAACTTTATGTCAGATAATTGTTCAAGCTTTTCTCACATCAGATAAAGAAAATGATTCCAAAGAAAATATTTCAGAAATAAAAATATTAGATGTCATTTTAAGACTACAAATGGGGAAATTTAATATTTAGATGAGTAATTTTTAAAAAAAAAAAAAATTTTGATACGGCATCCTCAAGATGGTGAAATGGCCACATACAACACATACTCACAAAATTAAAGAAATAAAATGTACTGAAAGTATCTTGAATAGTTTGCAGTTTTATTTTTTTTATTTTTTTAGTTTGTAGTTTTAAAATGTGGGACGTGGAAAAAAATGTAATTTTTCACATCTTCTTCAACTCTTGCTTGTGATTATTTCCCACAATATTAAACATGTCAAAATAACAATAATAGCCATTTTATATTGGAGAGTAATCAGTTCTATACAGTAATACACATAGGCAGCATTTCAGTGTCAGAACAGATTTAAAATTCACTGCACTGTTTATCATTATATTGCTGGGTAAAAAGAAAGGAAAATGTGTGTTATGGTAATGTGGAGTTTAATATCAGAGTCCAAATATCTGTAATCATGCTCCATTTTATTGTTCTGTGATTAAATCATTTCATTATTACATTATTCCTGGATGAATTTCCCTATATGGGTTTATGCTGTCTAGTTCATAAATTGGTGAAGTAGGCTGTAAAGTTAGACTGTTTTGAGTCATCTGGCAATCAAATGTGCCTATTTACACTATAAAAGTCTTTTTTATTCCATAAGGAAATCATAAGCTTAATCTGATAGACCAAAATTTGCATTTAGGTCTTTATTTTTTAAGCAATGACTTTGAGAATTTTGGAATGTTTTCATTTAAACAGAGCCAAATATATTTTAAGTGAGTGAGAAGATTTAGCTTCAATAAATACAGGAAGACCTCAATTATGATTTATTTGATATGCAGCTAATTCAATCATCTATAATTAACAGCTTTCTTTAGTGAAAAGAAGATTCCTCTTTTCTGTTTATTGATACTAAGTTTTAACCATATTTTAACTGGGATGGAAAAAGAGATCAAAGGAAGATATCTGCTCTATAGATATCTGGACTACCCAAAAGTCCTAGCTTGATGAGCAAAATATAGGAGCACTTTTCTATGCTGACTATGAGGTCCTCTCCTTTGGTAGTCATTTATTTTTTCCCTGGGCTTCTCTGGTGGCTCAGAAGTTAAAGCGTCTGCCTGGAATGTGGGAGACCAGGGTTCGATCCCTGGGTCGGGAAGATCCCCTGGAGAAGGAAATGTCAACCCACTCCTGTACTCTTGCCTGGAGAATCCCATGGAGGGAGGAGCCTGGTAGGCTACAGTCCATGGGGTTGCAAAGAGTCGGACAAGACTGAGTGACTTCACTCATGAACATAAATATACTATGTGAGATATGAGGCTGTAGCAGATGAAATCAGGAATCTGCAGGACAAAAAACTGAACAATTTAGCAATCACAGTCACTGCTAAACAACCCCAACGCTCCTTGCGGTAATCTAAGTAAAGGGGTCACATTCTCCTCTATAAAACATGTATCTTCAACACATAATGATGTGGAGCATTTCAACAGGTACTCATGTTAGATTGTTCTTACATATTGGAGATTTAAACTATGAGACTACTATAAAAGGGAAAAATACAGATTAAAGTACCTGTGTAATCTTAATAAGTACATAGCATTTAATTGGCTATTTAGACATAGTTATCACAGCTCCTACAATGATTTAGAGAAGCTAACTGGCACATTAACATATGTGGAATTAGGGGGAAAAAAAAGATGACTAAGCTAAGTTCCTCTTCCTCTTAAAACATTCATAAGGAAAATTCTATTTGTCTAAATTAATTCATTCATGCAGGAGTTGTCAGCTATATTGTCTGCCTTCATTTATTTCCCATAACATTAAAGAAACAAGCAAGATAGAAGTCACCAATGTCTGATTTCCACCCCATCTTCCTCCCAGTGAAATCTTGACTCAGCCATAGGTGAGAATGTTTGTCAAACAATGTTGAGAAACGTGATGTCGGGGCGGGGGAGCAGAGTGGGAGGAAGCCTGGAACTAGCCATTTCCAAAGTTCTCAACCTTAGATACCTGTTAGGATAACTTGGGGGTGGAGGGGTGGTTTCCCAAAATTCTGATGACTGAGTCCACCTAGAGATTCTGACTTGATTGGCCTGCCATGCAAAGCTAAGGACTTGGATTTCTGCTTCCAGACCTTAGGTGATAAAACTAAATCTCTGTGTTTTACCATGTTCTTCAGTAAAATTAAGGAGTAAACAACTCTATTCATGCCATGTGCTTCTCTGCAGTAATCCAATTTGATGATTTTGTTCTGTATAGTTGTTTCAAGGAAACATTCATGGAGTTTTTATATTTTAATCATACTATTTTTAAAACATATCTTCAAATTTTGATTTATGTATTCAGATAATCAATTTCTGTATCAAGAAGAGCTTTCCCAATTGCCTAATACTATTTGAATTAATAAGATGTCATCTTAATTTTATACTTGAATAAGATCCTCTCTTTATATAGGCTGGCATTTTAATGCTGCAGTCATTCGATTTAAGAACGTGGTTTTCTTAAGAATTATTTTTTTGAAATAAAACATTCCAGTCAATGTTTGCCCTAGCAGGATGTAGTTTTACTTTCTGAAAGGTTAAACTTTACTCCTGAGGCTCATGGCACTAATTAAAAAGGTAAAATATTTTTAATCTGGTTTAGAATCAGAAGGCCCAGTTTGCTTATCGTGACAGATAAGCAATGAATATGCAGAGGCAGTGGGAAGCTCCTTTATGCTCAAGAAAGTGACTTGATCTACACTTACTTTTATATAAAATAAGAGTATACCTGTCAAAATATTATACACATTGCGCCCATTCCCTTAATCCTGATTTTATTTTTAATACCTGAGAATCTCAAACACTCTTAAAAGGCTGAAAAAGGAAGACTCTTTTTACAGATTTAAATTTGGTAGTAAAACTACCAGTGCACCACACGGTGGAGTCAAACATCCACAAATCTATGTGGCCAATATGTGACCGGAAAACTGAGCACAGATATAAGATGACCAAATATGGCAATGCCATTCGTCTTGTCCTGCTTTTCAGTGATGTATTAAAACAAGTACTCAGTTTCTGAAAAGGGAAAGCTAACCCCATTAATCTTTTAATTAGCAATGAAATTTTATGCCAATTTATGGAAACACATTGGGTATGAATTTTCATTTATACAAAGCCTTAAATTTAGCCTCATTATATAAGCTTAGAAAAAATATCATTTCAGTGGTATTCTTAGGAAGTTCTTTGTCTGACACACTGTGCTTAAGTTCTCACTTCACAGACAATCCGTTTATTCTCTACTTGTTTCTTCCAGGGGAGATTCATATTGAGCTTCAGGAAAGGCAATCCCTGAAGTAAATCTGAGTAGTTGCTAACTCTGTTCTGGTAAACAGTTCACTTTGATGTCATCTTAAAATTAAAGCTTGGAGGGACTTCCCTGACAGTCCAGGGGTTAAGATTCCACACTTCCAGTACAGGAGGCACAGGTTTGATCCCTAGTCAGGGAACTAAGATCCCACATGTGGCATGGTGTGGCAAAAATAAATAAATGAATAAACAAAAAGAATTTTAGAAAAGAGTGTTTCTATAGCTTTTGGGTGTCATGCACTTTATAATATATTACCACTTGGGGAATTCAAAGTTAAGATCATCTTGAAATGCAGGTGCAAACAGAAATGTAGGGAAAATAGATTTGAACTTGTTAGTATTCCAAAATCTCTTTTTTCAAGTAGATTTGAAATTTCCTAATCTGTGTGCTGTTATCAACAATATTTTGAACTGTTATTAATAATCTTTTATCATAGTTTTTGAGAAAGTAAAACAAAAATCTTTATGTTATTAAACTAGCATGTTATATGCATGTTTATGGAATCATGTATTCATAAGTAAATAAACAAACATTCAGGGTCAACAACCTTTTCAAGTAAACAATATTTTTTTTCTGAAAGTTCCCAGTTTTTACCTCAGACACTAAGAACTTTTGCCAATCTCAAATTTGCTACTTATAGTTTCATTCTACCAGCTTGAAAAAGGAACTCCATTTATTTTATAGTATAACTGATTTTAATATTTATACCATTCAAATTTTTCCTTAATTACATTCAAAAAGGTATGAGACATCTTTAATCAAACATTCTTCCGAATTCATGTCACTAAATTAAACAAAATAAGCAGTTTTATTCTGCCTTTAGTTTATAATCATATAGTTCTTTTCAATTCAGTAAAAATTTCCCATTCCTATCATGCATTTTTCTAAAGCTTGCCTAAAAAAGTTTGTATGTGGCTCAAATTGAAAGAGTCTTCAAAATAGACAATGCTGGAGAACTTGACTAAACTAGGTAAGTTTGAAGAAGTGTATATACCAGGGAGGTTACATACGGCCCTAGTGGAAAACTATCATGAGGATTTTATCATCAAAAACTTCCCCAACTTTACTTTCTTCAGCTCTTGCTACAATAGTCAATGATGAATCCCACCACTCTAGACTTTTTCAGCCTATCCAAACTACTTGTATTCTATCCCATGCACTCAAAGACTTCCTCGGACAAAACTTACACAATATAGTAAACTAACACATGCTATTATGTTCAATGATGCTTTGAACATCCATTTAAAGGTGATTTAATGCACTGTAATGGCATCATAACCATAATTTATAAATCTAGTATTTCATAAATCCAAATTTATTTTAAAGTAGAAACATTCATGTATCTCCACCAGTC
Organism: Oryx dammah; assembly: GCF_014754425.2. Taxonomy (NCBI): domain Eukaryota; kingdom Metazoa; phylum Chordata; class Mammalia; order Artiodactyla; family Bovidae; genus Oryx; species Oryx dammah. The sequence goes on along the minus strand of NW_024070207.1, from coordinate 102,061,959 downwards.
AGTGGGGAGAGGGCCTTGGGGATGGACACATAACCTTCTAATGCTCCTCACATTATAATGTATCAGTCTGAGTTATCCCTGGGTATTGGGTTCCTAATATATATATATGATATGAAAGTTAGCTATGTAACTTTACTATCAGAAAACTCTAAAGACATTTATATAAATAATACTTATGATATTTTACAAACAAGCAAATGTTATTTAAAAATAGAAATACAGCATTACTGTCCAAGTTGAAAATTAATATGAATATAGCCTAAATTTACTCAGTATAAATTTGACTTAGATTTATTTTCATTACTATTTTAACTCTGATTCTAGAAAAATTAGTTTAATACATTTCATAATTCAGATTGAATAGTGCTGAATATATCATATGTGAGTATGAGTATAGAGAATATTACTATAAGTAATAAAATGTAAATTTATATCTCTAATTCCTTATTATCAACTACTTGCAACACATTAAATGTAGAATATAGGTTATATGAATTCTGATTCCAGGATAATGAAGGTGAGTTGATAAGAAAATATTTGGGGCTGCATTTTTAATAGTACCACCAAAAATATTTTCTTCATAATTTACATTCCTATGGTTTCCCTCCAGCTAAAGTATAGACAAAAAATAGTGATAAATAGAAGACTTCAGTGTGATACTGCCCCAGTCTTTTAAGTGTCTATTTCAAGCTCCTCCATTACATACATTTGAAAATAAATCTTAGAGTACTAATCTAGAGCTTTCCCCCCTTATCTCCAAACAGTCAAATCCATCGATCAAGTAACACTCTGTGCAACTAGATGAATAAATTTTAAGTTAGAAATTCACCACTGTCTTGGTCAGATAATAAAAACCAAAGAAGCTCTTCCCAGGTTCTACTTGCCTGGGCTTCCTGAGGCATCTGAGCGGCATCCACTTTGTCAGCGATATAAGCTGCCAACTGCTTGTCAATTGATGAGAGGGACTCCTGAATTAACTGTAAGGATTTTTCAATCTCCTGGGCAGACTGGATACTCTGTTCAAGCAACTTTTGCCTCCTCACAGCCTAAAGAAAGAAAGGAAAAAAAAAAAAAAGAATCAGTCCAATGTTTACTGGTGATAGTTTTTCTGCATTCCAGCTGCAAAGCAAAAGAAGATTCTAGATTCTCCCTCATCACCTTTTTGTAAGATAGATTTCGCAGCTTCCTGACACTCATTCAGCTCTACTTAAAAAATTGAAAATAAGAATAAGAAAAAAAGAGCATGCAAAACTACATCAGGAATCTCTGCAGGACAAAAATCACAGTATTATGTACATCAAGGAAAGAGGCTTGGAAAAACATTAGTGAAGTCATCTCCGTTGTTGCAATCTGTCGTTCTCAGGCTGAATGCTCCTCCTGATCTCATTATATAGTTCAAGAGATTTGGTTTACTTAGAATAGGGTCATCGTCATCACAATCCAATTCAAGATAGATAATCCACTTCCACCAGTGAGACACATATACAATCTGTTCAGAATCAGCTCCTTTTCAAAAAGGGAATTTTAGAGAAACATTTGGTTATGGATTTATTTTGAATACTATTCCAACCAACTATGCATGGTATTTTTTTCCTCCTCTTCCTTTCACAATTTGGATTATGGAAATTGCTTGTGCAATTGGATTTGTGTTACTGCTGAAGTAGAACAAATAATAAGTAACCCTAATATAGCTGCAATTAATCTTGATTGTTACTATAAGTATGATTAGGATAATTTAACACTTTTTAAGTATAAATAGCATGTGGAACAGATTGCAGAGTCTCCCTTCAAGGATCTGTTCACCTTTAAAAGAGTAGTTATAAAAGAAATGGGACAGGTAACTTACTGAGAATTCCTTAAACTATGCATCATAATCAAGAATTTTTCCTTATTATACAATATGAAGACATGATTATCGGATACAAAAGAACCATCCTTCCCAATGACCATGATCAGGGTTTTAAAAATAATCCTGCTTTTTTATATTACATACAGAATATTAGATATGACCTAAAGAATATAAACGTTGGCTCTTAACTTTGAAATATACTACAGATATCAGTGTCCTTTAATGAAGCCAACTTGGAATATAGCGTTACTCAAGTAAGAACAAATCTAAAGGCATCTGGACCAAAGGAAAAGGAGCTGAAAGATGTGTGATGCTAAAGGAGCAAGGAAGGTCTTCCGGGTATTTCTACCTACACCATAAATCTTTAGGATTCTGTCTGAGGCTTTTCTTTCTTAACATTCTACCCATATCCTCAAACACAATTACACCTCACAAGCTCACAGTTTTCAACTCTACATCTCCAGTGCAGATTTCCCGCTTGTTCTCTCACTTGCATATGTATTCTCCTACTTGACATTTCCACCTGGGTGTCCCACAGCCATCAAAACAACAACAGCACTAAATATGGATCCACTCTCGGACCTCCCCAACTTGCTTTTCTTCTTTCTGTGTATTCTTTTTTCCTGTCTCAGTGTTTTATCATCATGGCCTTTATTAGCCTTTATTTTGGATATTTCCTCTTCTTCTATTTTTTTTACATTTTTATTTATTTTTATTTTTTATTTTTAGTTTTCTGAATGTTGAGCCTTTTTTTTTTATTATTTTACTTTACAATTCTGTATTGGTTTTGCCATACATTGACATGAATCCACCACGTGAGCCCATCAGTCACAAGTTCCTTCTTCTACCTTCTAGGATTTCTTGATTCCATCCTTTTCTCCCTCATTTCAACACCAATACCCTACTTGAGGTCATTAGCATTTCTTGCCTCAAACATGGTTACAGGACTCTTGGCTGGTATCCTGCCATGCCACTACTCATCTGCAAAGCAGATACAGTATCTCATTTGTAAAGCGACGTAATAATTATCTTCTTCAATCATCCACTGATTCCTTATTTTCCTTAGGATAAAAGTTGTACTTTTTAATACAGCTCAAAAGTTCTTTCATAGTCCCCGTGGTATCTTCTACTACTTGCAGAAACTATAGAGATATGTTAGTTTTAATTTCCCAGCATACACTCTATTCCTCTTTATACTTGGCTTTAAACATGCTGTTCTGTTTTCCTAGAACAATCCCATGACCAAACTTCCTTTTCCTGGGTAAATTATATTCATCCTTTGAGTCTTACCTTGGAAATGTGGACATCTCCCTCTCCAGGTAGCTGACCCTAAAACCCTATGTTCTCTTTTGCCCTTTTATTTCTGTCTTAGCATGTATAACATCACATTGTAATTTCCCTTTAACTGCCTCTACTTTAGACTGTAAGCTCTAATGAGTTTAGAGATTATGGCTGTCTTGTCCATTGCTCAATATTCGTTCTGAGAAAAAAGGCCAATAGTTTTATGACCGGATGAATGGTATTTGTGGAGAAAACAGAGAAAAGTTCAAGTAGTCTAAGACCAAAATATTGGATTCACAGAAGAAATTGAAAAAAAAATAGTTCACCAACACTTGGAGATATATCTTTTGGAGAACACATCTTTGTTACTTTTATTATTATTAAATGTGTCAGAATAGGATAGAGCATTAAATCTATTTCTAATAAAAAATGCTTGACCAAAGTCAGTGACCAAGACCTTGTCCTGTATTCTAACTCAAATACAGTTATTTTTTCTTCAGGAAAAATTTCAATTAAAGTTGCCTCACATAATCATTCAGATAACTGTGCTCATGGCTATAATCAGAGCTCTCTGTATTACAGACGAGAATGTCTGTAGCCTTCCGAGAGCAACTCCTGAGAAATGACTTTCTGATGATAAAACTTCTCTATTGTGACAGGTGGCTGGAGAAACTTTCCAACCAGAGCAAGTTGCAATTGCCTACTCTGGCATTGTGTAAATCCAGTCCTTTATCTGGCTAAGGGCAAAAACAGCTTATTCTCCTGTGCACATCTGTAGAATACTAATATCACTGAATAGGATACAATATAGCATAATGTTAAATCACATATCTAGCCTCAAAATTATTTTTAGAAATCTAACTTTTTCTATTCATGAAATTCTGGTTGAAAGAAATGAAATGGCCTACAAGATGATGGCAGAGTTGATCTCAGGTGGTTTGTCTCTTTGCCTGGCCTGGCAGTCAATAAGAGAGAGTGATTCACAGAGATCCTTTGATTATCTCAGGGAGTGAAAAGACCTGATGTCAATCCAAGCCTGCAGAATTCTTTGAACTAGTCATGGCATAGGCAGTCTTCTATTTCTAAATATCTTGTTAGGCCAACCCTTATAGGAGGCCAGGCCTATGAATTTTCAAGGATTCTCGGTGCACTCAACCTGTGCTGTTTCACTGAATGGAGCTGGGAGGACATCCTAACCCAGAACCATATTTTTGTTTTTTTTTTCCAGAATACTGCTCAACTGCTGTTTTAAAATGTTATTTCATGTCTTTTGCTAATCCACTCAGCCATAAGCAGAATCGTATAGCTAGGCAAAACCAGCAAATATGAGGGGTGTTAGAAAACCATTAAAAGACTGGCAATCAACAACAAAAACAGAAAGGTAGAAAATTGAATCCTAGTAATGGTTACCAAGAAAAGACATAGTGAAAACATGTTTAATTTGGTTTTCAGAGAAAATTCAAAGAAAACTAAATAAAATCAACATACACAAAAATAAAATATTCTTATTTCCCCCAAAGTGCTATGCAATATAAAATTAAGAGGTTAATGGCTTCTGTTGGCAATGCAAAGTTGTCTCCACAGTGAATTGATCGTCCCTCACATTCCTTTTCAAAATAACAGATTAACCCTTGTGCCCCAACACTCACTTCAATCAGAGTGCAGCATGCCTAAGAAACTGTGGAAGGATGCATTTTTCATTCTGAAGAATATATTCTTCATGAGAAATAAAAACTGAGAATTTGCACCAAAGCACATATATTTAAAATATGAATGTGCTGTGCTCAGTTGTGTCCAACTCTTTGCAGCCCCATGGACTATAGCCTGCCAGGCTCCTCTGCTCATAGGATTCTTCAGGCAAGAATACTGGAGTGGGTTACCATGCCTTCCTCCAAGGGATCTTCCTTACCCAGGGATCGAACCTAGGTCTCCCGCATTACAGGTAGATTCTTTACTGTCTCAGTCACAGGCTTTGAAACAGAGAAAATTTAGACAAATTATCCCAGTGACTTTATACAAGTCATCATTCACTAAAGGAGATACTATAATTGTTAAGCTCACTATAAAATATAATAAATTTTATTTCATTTACGATGACAGATAAACTCATGGTTGCAAATGAATTAGGAGTGTGGGTGTTTTTCCCATTAAAATGAGACCCGAGGAAATGATCACAAAGATCTATTTCTCTTATAGTTAAGCTTTCTAGCCAGCAGCAAATATTAAGCACGGAATGAAACTATACATATACTCTCTCACTGTGGGGAGACTGGAACCAAACTAGAAAAAAAATCTAGTAGAATGTACCAATACTTTTCAGCCAAACGAAGAAAATCAAATCTACATTATTGAGTTAAAGAATGTCAGAAGAGCGCTTTTGTCCAAAATCCCCTATCCTACTTTGACTGCAAATCCCTTCTGGGTGACATATTTCACAAATTTTTATATGCATATATATGTATATGTGTGTGTGTATATATATATGTGTGTGTATATAAACAAAAATTGTTAAAATAAATAGTCCTGAGAATGGTAATTCACAATAGAGCATTAGATAGTTTAAGGTCATAAAAATAACTTTCTCCCAATATCTGTGGGATCTACGAGTGGGAATGGGAGAAACTGTCAGTATTTTGCTTTTTTTGATAGAAAAGTGGGGAAATAGGATTTTGATGCCTGTATATGATTGTGGAAAACCTACTCTTGAAGGAGGTTTTCATGAGGAAAACCTTATGCTGGGTGCCAGAGTAAAAGGGATCTTATGAACAGGCAGCATGAGTGTACAAAAGATGTACTTTGAATTCTTGGCATCTTTCATGAACTTTTGTTTCTTTCCAATGATGTACTAAATATTCCTTGGTTGCCTACTATCTTCCAGGCATCAGAGAGCTCTCGGTTCTTCTTTTTAAACTACTCAACAGTTCAGGCTTAACATTGAAAACTTGACCCTTTCATTGGCCCTGAGGCAAAAAAGGGATTCTTTTTATTTTTTGTTTTTTTTTAATTCTTTTTTTTTAAATTTATTTATTTTTTATTTTACTTTACAATTCTGTATTGGTTTTGCCATACATTGACATGAAGGGATTCTTTTTAGTGGGCTAGGATGCTGAAAGATATCTGGCTTCTCAGAAGTTTGGAGTAGGGATCTCCAAAAGAATTATAGATTCTGGCCTGTTCTGGTTCAGTTTGCAAAGAAAACGTCAGACTCGTAGTTCAGACAAATTAATATAAATATTTCTAGTAAATAAAGAAAGAAGAATAGATGTGAGATGGCTGATTTTACAAAAAAATATAGCATGGTTTATGATCATCATGCAGTAAATGATAAACTTAACCATTTTGCTTATTTTTTTACTCTTATACTTATCAATGAGAGCTGGATGTGCCAAACATTTGATTTTCAGCATTTTGTTTTCCCTAAGTAGTGAAATATTTTAGCCAATGTTAAAGCTAAACCTCATTTCTCTGAATGATGTTTGTAGCAGAGGAACTAAAACCAAAACAAAAATCTATGTCCCAAATTCTGATGCAAATAAAGGAAAGCAATCCTTGAAGTTTCTGCTTGAGGGAGAGCATTAATTGCCACCTTGAATGCTGCTACCTTGGCCAGTGTAAAACAATAGGGATTAACTAAAGAGATGTGCTAAAACCAAATCCTAAACTCCCAGCTCTTCGGAAATTAATGTAGAGACCCAAGAGAGTACTGATCTACATTACTTAGCAGCGCACCACACTGCACAGACTGTCTTGATCAAGTTCTATCTTCCGGAGTTTTAACTTCAATAGGCCTGGTAATTAATGCAACTGCTTCCTTTTCGTTTTTCTTTGTCATCTATGAAGAGGTTGTAATGTGTTCAAATGCCAAGTAGTCATAGTCTGTTATATTTGGAGCAACAGGGATGACCTAGAGATGACCAAAGTAAGTCAGAAAGACAAATATTAAGATATCACTTATATGTGGAATCTAAAATATGACACAAATGAATCTATTTATGAAACAGCAACAGACTCACAGACATAGAAAACTTATGGTTATGAAAAGGGAAAAAGAGTGGGGGAGGGACAAATTAGGAGTTTGGGATTAGCAGACACGAACTACTATATATAAAATATATAAACAACATGGTCTTACTGGAACTATATTCAATATCCTTTAATAAACCAGAATGTAAAAGAATACGTACGTGTGTGTGTGTGTGTCACTTTGCTGTCCACTAGAAACTAACACAACATTGTAAATCAACTATACTTCAACTAAGAAAAGAATTTTCAATTTGACTGAACTACATTGTTGGGTTTGAGAGCAATTTTGATTAGCTGTTTCCTCATGTCCTAACTCTGATTTAACTTAAGAGTTCTTCTGAAGCTGCACTGTTACATCAGGAACACAGTGGACTCTTATTTTAGATTTTTGGCTATCGCCTTCAACTGAAAACAGTAAGTGCTAAGTTTATCTCATTCTAAGAGATGAGAATAAGATTTACCTCAAAAGCATTCACAAAAGAGGTCAAAAATTGACCTTTCCTTCATTACTCCACCAATCTCACGTATTCTAGAGTTGTCTGAAAATTTAGGAAAGAATCAGAGTCACATTGAATCTATGGCCCAGGAGGAGAGTGTGATGGCTCCTGTTTACTCCTCAGGGAGACAAAAACACTGGTACTTCACCCCTCTGCCCCAAACAAATGAGGGTAGCTCCAAGTCCACCATTTATAGAGCCTAGGAGTACAAAGTGGATGGGATGGCTTCTAACTACCAACTTGTACTGTGCTTAAGTAGCTGAATGCTTTTTGTTTGCTTCCTGTGACTACTGAAGTGTTAAAACTGATCTGAAATGGCGATGTAGTAAGGAGAGGAGGCATCTTGTACTTCCCAATGCTCAGTGTGGCAAAAGCATTTTTGTAGGTCAAGTGGAAACTGAAGGAGGCAGCTATGGTTTGCCTGTCTAACAGGAGCGCTGTGTATGGAGCACGAGTACTCTAGGATGAGATGCCCCAAAACATGTTTACACAGCATACTTTTTCTTGTTAAAGAAATGGGAAGACAGAAGAGCTCCTGTAAGACCTCTTAAGAGGCCCCACTTGTACCCCAAAGAAAGCAAGTGTTTGTGTCTTTATTACATATAATACATGAGCACCATAAGACGCTACTTAAGAGGATATATATACCCACTTTCTTTCTTTCCTACTTCTCAGGCCAATGGAGAATAATGTCACCCAGATGGGGTAAGGAAGCTGGTGAAACTGATCATTCTTCCCTGCCAGGGCACATCACTTCAGCATGGTTTAAGCTGGTACTGCAAACAGGACATTAAACTAAATATGAGACTGAAATTTTAAGCTGAACTAAACTTAATTTAATCTTATTTTTTCATATCCTAGAGACCAAATAGCAATTGAATCTATTCAGGATGCCACTAAGAAAAATGAATCAGCCATATGCTTGAAGCAAAACCATTTCATGTTTGTGTTCTATCTGGTTCAAACTATGCAGCAAACTACTGACACCGTCCATAAATTCAGCACTTGATAAACCGAGTTAGAGGCAGAGGGAAAAGATGACTATAAGGAACAGTGAGAATGTGGCTTAGGGCAGGACAGGAAATGGTTTACAGATGACATGGAGACATCAATAATGAAGGGCCTAGGAACTATATTTGAAAAACTGAGAAGTATAGTGGTATAGCATAATTAGAAGACTTATAAATACATATAAAGCTTTGTCTTATACAACAGTTAGCAAACGACACACGTTCTGAATTCATTTACTGATGTTCCATTTGTGGACCATTGCTACTACCAAATGCAACACTTGGCAGGAGAACATCCTCAAAGAAGTTCAAAGGTGAGGAATACCCTGGACCTTACTGTACACTTGGACTTCTTTGGGATTGAGGCTAGCCGAGCATTTCATTACTTGTCATTCAAAAGGTCCCTCTAGTCAAAGCTCTGGTTTTTCCAGTAGTCATGTATGGATGTGAGAGTTGGACTATAAAGAAAGCTGAGCACCGAAGAATTGGTGCTTTTGAACTGTGGTATTGGAGAAGACTCTTGAGAGTCCCTTGGACTGCAAGGAGATCCAACCAGTCCATCCTAAAGGAAATCAGTCCTGAATATTCATTGGAAGGACTGATGCTGAAGCAGAAACTCCAATACTTTGGCCACCTGATGCGAAGAACTGACTCACTTGCAAAGACCCTCATGCTGGGAAAGATTGAAGACAAGAGAAGGGGACGACAGAGGATGAGATCGTTGGATGGCATTACCAACTCGATGGACATGAGTTTGAGTAAACTCCGGGAGTTGGCGATGGACAGGGAGGCCTGGAGTGTTGCAGTCCATGGGGTCGCAAAGAGTAGGACACGATTGAGCCACTGAACTGAACTGATGGTAGAAGAAAAATGACTGATCCCCAACAAGTTGAATATAACTTTTCTAGATGGTTATATCTGCTTTTGAGGTATATTTTTCAAGAAGAATCAAGTTAGTATTTTGCAAAAGGAATGAAATGGAGATAAAGAGAAAAGCAGAGGGAGAAGATAATTTACAGCAGGGACAGAATATACAAGTGCTTAAATCCCAGTAACCATCAAAGGCTTCACTTTGTTGCTTTTCCTTGTTTTCAAATTAGTCTGTCCTACTTTTCCCTAAGGAAACAAGGGCCTACACAGTGTTCCTTGGACAAGAGAGCTGAAATAAATAAAAACTGTTGCTTTAACCCACTGTAACTCATAAAGGGTTCTGACATAACTGCTTCTTGTGGCATATTTGTTAATGTGTTTGATAGGCATATAGGTTATAGTAACACAGATGTGCTCATGTGTTTGTATACAGTGTCTTTAAATATAAAAGAATATTACATTATTTACAAGGGCCTTCTTGATTTATTTTTGCTAATTTCACTTGGTTTAAACTCACTGGGCAGAAAAACTCTTAAACCCAAGTGCATGGAGCTAGCTCCTTGTAATTTCCTTTACAGAAAAAGATTATAAATGTTAAAACCATTGGTGTTATGGTTAACTGGAACTTCGTCTGTTTCAGGTCTTTGCAGGTCACTTAAGTTCTTCTGTGACCTCTGAGGGAAGTATACTTGAAAGTAATGTTTGGGAATCACTTTATCAATGGAACTTGACATCAGATAGCCATGACTTTCGAGTAAAGCATTGACAGAATGGTCAATGAACTGTACAGTAATATATCTAAAGACATCTCTGGATTTTTGCTGCATCCATTCATCTTCATAGGTAGACAAATGAAATTGGTCTTCTGCCCTGACAGGAACAACTAATGTATTATTTCAGCTTCAAAAAGAAAGTGATAGAAGTATAATACAGTAAATCTCACAGGCATCTACAGAGTTCTTCTAATCCCAGTCTTTTCAAGATAACTTCAGAAGCTCCCTGGTCAGTAAAGTTTCTCTGGACCAATGACAAGGTACTCCTGGATTGTACATATGCTTATAATATCACTCTCAACTTTAGGCAATTAATAAATATAATTGATATTGCAAAAAAACCCTAAATATCATAGAAAATTTCTCCTGATATGGAATGGACAGAATCAGAGTCTACGATTAGTTGGGTGAGGATTAAGACAAGTTTAAGTAACACAGAGAGAGTGTGTATAAGAATAAAAATCCCAAACTTCTGGTAAAATCAAGTTATAGAACAAAACAATGAGTGGAGATCAGAAACAAAAGTAGGAATGGAGCCACTGCAAAACTTAGTTGATTTCTGGCAACTGCTTCTGCTGCTGTCCCAGAAAGCTACAAATGTAGTGACTCTCCCATAATGCACATATAAGGTGCAGGGAGGCAAAGTGTCCCAAGTAGAAAACCTGTAGGTTATGCTTGCAAGCTGAACTGGAGAGGTAATTACCCCAGTGGAGAAAGCCTCTAGGGAGCCAGAGTCTACTGGGACCAATTTCATATAGACTGGGAATTGTGTCAACTTTTTATTGTCCTGTAAATGAACTGGCTGTGATGGCCCTTGGACACAGTCATGTGACAGCAGCCTCAGCGTGGAAGATATCTTGAAGGTAGTCAAAATCTCCACTCAGGAATTCAGACTCTCAGGCTAAAGCCTACACACAGTGTTTCTGGTCTCTGGGACCTCAACTGATGTATGGGAAATTGGTCTGTCACAGTCTTGTCTACAGAGTGACTAAGGACGGCTATAAGGTTTGGCTATGAATAAAACAGTTTTCAGCCTTCAGGCAGGTAGTCTCAAATAGAGCCTCAATAACCACAAGTGGTGCTTTTCTGATATACCTTAGTGATCTCTGTTGGATCTCTTTTACTGTGATGCAGGGCCATCATTGGAGAAGAAATGGCAATCTACGACAGTGTTCTTGTCTGGAGAATTCCATGGACAGAGGAACCTGGTGGGTTATAGTCCATGGGGTTGCAAAGAGTTGGACGTGACTGAGCAACTAACACACACACATGCACAGGGCCATCATAGCCAGGAGCCAGTGTTCAGCTTCCCTTGAGACAAAATGCTCTCAACCCTGTTGACCTCTAAGGTCAATCACCAGTGGGGTTAAAATTCTACTCCAACTGGTGCCAACCAGATGTGGCATCTACAAAACTTAAAAAATATCTCTGTCTCATAGGATGTCTGTGATGACTGATCCTTTTTCACCCTCTCCATACACATGAAGATGAACAATATTTATCACGAACAATTTGATCACAGGTAATTCAGATGATCACCATGGTTCTAGAGAATTTGAGGGGGGAGACAGAGTGTGTTTATGGCTTCCTGCCACCCTACTTATCCACACAATACTGAAAAACACCTCATGTATAGCTCAGTAAACAGTTGTACTATTGTGCTGGAAGGTTACTCCGAGGCTTTCAGATCTTTTGTTCTTCAAGTAGATAAGATAGAAAAGGCTGCACATTTGTAGCAAGGGACTCCTGCCGGGGTCTCTGGCTCTGATATGATTCATTTGGCTGGGTCGTGCACCTTAAACAGCAGGAACAAGATGTAGAAAACAGCTGCTTTTGCTTTTACCTGCCAAATACGCTGGAAACTTATTGAGCGGTAGGCTGGGAGTAGAGAAAGAAGACTCGGGTGTGCTGATATGGGCACGGGGAAGAGATACATACTGGCAAAGTGGTCTATTACACTCAATTCCCTGTTAGAGACCAGGGTCGTCTGTCACTGAGTGTTCTTATGGGATATTAAGCCAGATGAAAAAGACATAAACTGTTTCCCAGCTTCCTCCTCTATCTCCTCCCCTCAGTGGCATTTTCTCATCATCTGTAGGTGAAATCTACTGTGCTGAAGTTGTGTGGGGTGAGAGAGGAGAGACCGGCTCTCAGGTGGTAGGATCTCACTTGGAGGGCTGTTGTATTTGTCCTAAGTCAGATATAGCTGAAAATTTAGTTACAGAACGTAGTTACCACAGCCATGGAGAAGGGCCTTGTGCTGTTGTACTCAGTCATGTCTGACTCTGTGTGACCTCATGGACTGTAACCCACCAGGCTCCTTTGTCCATGGGATTCTCCAGGCAAGAATACTGGAGTGGGTTGCCATTTCCTTCTCCAGAGTATCTTCCTGACCCAGGGATTGAACCCTCTAACCTGTGTCTCCTGTGGCTCCTGCACTGGAAGGTGGATTCCTCTCCAATGGGCCACCTGGTAAACCCCTTCAGAAGGGCTTACTGTCTTTCAAGCTGGTCCCACAGGGAATGTCTGTTCTATCTCGAATGTGGTTTAGGAGGGGAAGAGAGACAGCATATTGGGGAATATAGCAATGCACTTTCTATACCGTCAGAAGTCTGGCATGGTTTCCTAGAAAGAGCGCATTCTACTCCAGCAGAGAACTGTGGCCTTGAAGGAGAACCACTTTGATCCCTGCTTGCTTTAATTGTTCAGGAAATGAAAATGAGTATCATCTCTGGAATAAAGAGATCACTCAGCTCTAATGAGTAGTGGATGAATAGGATAAAGTTAATGGTCCACACTGGGAATGATTCTGAGACACAGGGCCCATTAGCAAAGCGGACTGCCTTGAAACAATTCATGCTCAGCTAAAGGTCACGACCAGAGTGCCAAATCTGAATAATCATCAGAACCTAGAGGAACTTTTCAACATACAGTTCTCAGGCTCAATCAAATTCTACTAAATCAGAAATTCAAAGGAAGTCTGAGGGAATATATATAGACTAAAGTTCCTATAACCCTTCCATCTGTGTGATTTTGATGACTAGCCAGATTTAAAAACAATTATCATGACTGAAATTTGAAAGAAGAGATGCCTGAAGAATTACATAATAATAGAGAAATGCAATTAATTGGGCTCACAACCAAGAAAAGGAATGGACAGAGTACTATTAAATTAGCCAGATCTCAACACAGATCAAAAAACAACATGAAAGTGTTAAGGCAGAAGCGATAAAGCACTTCTTGAATTTTATGTGATACTTTCAATGGAAACTTCATAATGAATATGTATATTCTATGACTTAAAAAACATACTCATGAATTTGTCAAATATTTTGATTCATCATTCCATATATAGACTTCTCTAAGATACTACATTACAATGCAAAAAGAAGGTCTTTACTGTTCCCTCTCCCATTTCTTTCTTTTAAAAAATTAAAGCAATTTTTTACTAGCACCGGATAATTTTAGTGCAGATTTGCTTGAATATTAAAGAACTGTTTTGATCATTCAATTTTAAGAATCTATGGACTGGCTTTACAAGAAAATCAGTTTAAAAAGAATCTACCGTGGAAAAGTAAGATGGACAAGAGAGATGAATATTTACCTTGAGAAGCATGTGTTATAGGAATTAAATATTAGTTGTAAGGTATGCTAGACAGAAGTAAAACTTATACACAAGTCACTTTAAAAAAAGAAAAAAAATCCCAGAATTTCAATTAAAATGTACACAGATAACAAAACTAAAAGTAAAACTTCTATCCAAAAATTCATTTCTAAAATGCTACTTTACCAAACTATACTACTTATTTAATCTTTACAAGTGATTAGGTTTTAGGTCTTAATGTCAGATGTTTTTCATTTATATATTAACTTTGTCTTTTGCTATTCTAACTTTAGAGGAAGGAGTTCAACCACTAAATTATAAGAAATGTAAAGACAAGAAACTCCTAAATAAATATTTGTATTCACTCTCAGTTATAAAGATTTTAATGCTTTCCCCAAGCAAAAATAATTTGTGTAGTGTGAATATATGATATATATCAATTTGATATAAAATGAATGTAAATATAAATCTGTTTAAATATATAAACATAATACAACTATACATGTGTGTGTGTGCATTGGTGTACCCTTTGTGTCTAGACCAAAAATGTTAACATGCTTTATTTGGTATACACACAGAGAAGGAAAATTTAATGATTATCTTATAAAAACATTTCAGAAATGTCAATACAGATGGCCCAGGAAACACTATTTACTGGTGGCTCAGATGGTAAAGAATCTGCCTGCAATGTAGGAGATCTGGGCTCGATCCCTGGGTCAGGAAGATCGCCTGGAGAAGGAAATGGCAGCCACTCCAGCATTCTTGCCTGGAGAATTCCATGGACAGAGGAGCCTGGCAGGCTACAGTCCATGGGGTCGCAAAGAGTCTGATACGACTGAGCAACTAAAACACACAGAGGGTAAATTATAAAGACAGTGATGGGATTACTACTTATAAAATAAAAAATAAATATCCATGATGCTTGATGATTAAAATAAGAATGAAACACAGTTATCATCGAACTTTATATTTCAGTTTTTGTATCTAAAAATAGAGGGTGATTAAACTCAAAATGGACATCACCAGATGGTCAACACTGAAATCAGATTGATTATATTCTTTGCAGCCAAAGATGGAGAAGCTCTATACAGTCAGCAAAAACAAGACCGGGAGCTGACTGTGGTCAGATCATGAACTCCTTATTGCAAAATTCAGACTTAAATTGAAGAAAGTAGGGAAAACCACTAAACCATTCAGGTACGACCTAAATCAAATCCCTTATGATTATACAGTGGAAGTGAGAAATAGAACTAAGGGACTAGATATGATAGACAGAGTGCCTGATGAATTATGGACAGAGGTTCATGCCATTGTACAGGAGACAGGGATCAAGCCCATCCCCATGGAAAAGAAATGTAAAAAAGCAAAATGGCTGTCTGAGGATGACTTACAAATCACTGTGAAAAGGAGAGAAGCAGAAAGCAAAGGAGAAAAGGAAAGATATAAGTATCTAAATGCAGAGTTCCAAAGAATAGCAAGGAGAGATAAGAAAGCCTTCCTCAGTGATCAGTACAAAGAAAGAGAGGAAAACAGAATGGGAAAAACTAGAGATCTCTTCAAGAAAATTAGAGATACCAAGGGAACATTTCATGCAAAGATGGGCTTGATAAAGGACAGAAATGGTATGGACCTAACAGAAGCAGAAGATATTAAGAAGATGTGGCAAGAATACACAGAAGAACTGTACAAAAAAAATCTTCACGACCCAGAAAATCATGATGGTGTGATCACTCACCTAGAGCCAGACATCCTGGAATGTGAAGTCAAGTGGGCCTTAGGAAGCATCACTACGAACAAAGCTGGTGGAGGTGATGGAATTCCAGTGGAGCTCTTTCAAATCCTGAAAGATGATGCTGTGAAAGTGGTGCACTCAATATGCCAGCAAATTTGGAAAACTCAGCAGTGGCCACAGGACTGGAAAAGGTCAGTTTTCATTCCAATCCCAAAGAAAGGCAATGCCAGCCAAAGAATGCTCAAACTACCGCACAGCTGCACTCATCTCACATACTAGTAAAGCAATGTTCAAAATTCTCCAAGCCAGGCTTCAGCAATACGTGAACCATGAACTTCCAGATGTTCAAGCTGGTTTTAGAAAAGGCAGAGGAACCAGAGATCAAATTGCCAACATCCACTGGATCATGGAAAAAGCAAGAGAGTTCCAGAAAAACATCTATTTCTGCTTTATTGACTATGCCAAAGCCTTTGACTCTGTGGATCACAACAGACTGTGGAAAATTCTGAAAGAGATGGGAATACCAGACCACCTGACCTGCCTCTTGAGAAACCTATATGCTGGTCAGGAAGCAACAGTTAGAACTGGACATGGAACAACAGACTGGTTCCAAAAGGAAAAGGAGTGCGTCAAGGCTGTATACTGTCACCCTGCTTATTTAACTTCTGTGCAGAGTACATCATGAGAAATGCTGGGCTGGAAGAAGCACAAGCTGGAATAAAGATTGTTGGGAGAAATATCAATAACCTCAGATATGCAGATGACACCACCCTTATGGCAGAAAGTGAAGAGGAACTAAAAAGCCTCTTGATGAAAGTGAAAGAGAATGAAAAAGTTGGCTAAAAACTCAACATTCAGAAAATGAAGGTCATGGCATCTGGTCCCATCACTTCATGGGAAATAGATGGGGAGATAGTGGAAACAGTGTCAGACTTTGTTTTGGGGGCTCCAAAATCACTGCAGATGGTGACTGCAGCCATGAAATTAAAAGACGCTTACTCCTTGGAAGGAAAGTTATGACCAACCTAGACAGCATATTAAAAGCAGAGATATTAATTTGCTGACTAAGGTCCATCTAGTCAAGGCTATGGTTTTTCCAGTGGTCATGTTTGCATGTGAGAGTTGGACTGTGAAGAAGGCTGAGCGCCGAAGAACTGATACTTTTGAACTATGGTGTTGGAAAAGACTCTTGAGAGTCCCTTGGACTGCAAGGAGATCCAACCAGTCCATTCTGAAGGAGATCAGCCCTGGGATTTCTTTGGAGGGAATGAAGCTGAAGCTGAAACTCCAGTACTTTGGCCACCTTATGCAAATAGTTGACTCATTGGAAAGACCCTGATGCTGAGAGGGGTTGGGGGCAGGAGGGGAAGGGGACAACAGAGGATGAGATGGCTGGATGGCATCACTGACTCAATGGACATGAGTTTGGGTGAACTCCGGGAGTTGGTGATGGACAGGGAGGCCTGGTGTGCTGTGATTCATGAGGTCGCAAAGAGTCAGACATGACTGAGTGACTGAACCGAACTGAACTGAAAATCAGAATACAAGATGAAATTTAAAATATTAAACTTAAGGATCAAACTAACTCACACAACTGATGGCAGGAAAGAAAGATCATCTTTCTCCAGTTAAAAAAATATATATATACAGCAAGGGAGGATAGAGAAGTGGAAAGAAATATGTGAGAGAGATTGATAGGTACATACTTCCAGCTGCAAAATAAATGAATCATTGGTATGAAATGTACAGTGTAGGGAACATAGTCAAAAACTATGAAGACAAATCATAATTAGACTTATCACAGGGGTCATTTTGAAATGTATATATTGAGAGTTTGGGATTAGCAGAAACAATTATATATAAGATGGATAAACAAGAAGGT
Organism: Oryx dammah; assembly: GCF_014754425.2. Classification (NCBI taxonomy): domain Eukaryota; kingdom Metazoa; phylum Chordata; class Mammalia; order Artiodactyla; family Bovidae; genus Oryx; species Oryx dammah. The sequence goes on along the minus strand of NW_024070207.1, from coordinate 102,044,438 downwards.
CCTACTGTATAGTACAAGAAACTATATTCAATATCCTGTAATAAAGCATAATGGAAAATATACATATAAATGTATAACTGAGTCACTGTGCTGTACAGTAGGAATTAAACAATTTGTAAATTAATTATACTTCAATACATTTTTAAAGTTATAAAAATCCCTACACAAGAAAATAAATATATAGAAGTACTCAATCACTGTGCTGTGTAACAGGAACTAACACAGTGCTGTAGGTCAATATTACTTCACAAACAAAGAAACTCTTAACAAAAGAAATCAGATTTATGGTTACCAGAGGTAGGGGTTTGGGGGAAGGGAACTGGATAAAGGAAGTCAAAAGGTACAAACTCACAAGTATAAGATAAGTACCAGGGATGCAATGTAGAATATGATATAGTTAACACTATTTTATGCTACATATGAAAGCTGTTAAGAGAATGAAGCCTAAGAATTCTCATCACAAGGAAATTTTTTTTGGTTTCTTTAATTCTGTATCTATATGAGATGATGGTATGTTGACTAAACATATTATAATTATCATTTCATGATGCAGATAGGTCAAATCATTAGGCTGTGTGCTTTAAACTTACATAGTACCTTGGGTAAATTACATCTCAAAGGTGGTAAAGAACCCATTTGCCAATATAGAGATGCAGGTCCAGTCCCTGCATCAGGAAGGTCCCTGGAAAAGGAAATGGCAACCCACTCCAGTCTTCTTTCCTGCAGAATCCCTTGGACAGAGGAGCCTGGTGGACTACAGTCCATAAGGTTGCAAAGATGTGGCCACAACTGAAGTGACTTAGCATGCATGCAAAGCTAGAAGAAAAACAGGATTCAAATTAACGGCCATCTGAAGAGGTGTACCTGCGATGACTGGAAGGGTCCCCAGCACAGAAGCTTCTGCCTCTGTGGAGGTGGAGGATGTCACCCTTGCGGTGTTAATGTGTTCACCAACCTGGAAGCTTTCTGAAATCCACAGTATTACGATTTTTAATGGAGGTTTTATCCCATATGTGTGATCAATTATCAACTCCATTTCCAGTCCCTCTCCCCTCTCCAGAGAATGGGGGCTATGGCAGCCAAAATATCCAAGCTTCTAATCTTGGTTTGGTCTCTCTAGTGACCAGCCTCCATTCAGGAGCCCACCAAGAACCTCATTAGAAGAAAAGATATTCCTATTACCCAGCAAATTCCAAGGAGTTTAGTGTCAGATGCTCCTACCAATTAGGAAATTACAAAGGTCCTGTGAGCTCTGTATTAGGAACTGAGGTCAAAGATTAAATATCAGAACAAAGGATGCTGCTGTTATCCCTATTTATAAGGATTTTAGGAGCGATGTGCCAAGAGTCAGGGCAGAGACATATAAACATGTTTCTTATGTTACAAAAGAAGGTACAGCAGATAGAAGAGAAAAAATATTTTCTAATTAAAAAAATATAAGTGAAACATACTATCTTGTCTAGTTTTCTTAAAGAAAGCTGGGTTACTGGGTTTATTATCTGTGTGTAAATGTTACACAGGCCAGCTTTTTTTTTTCTTCAAAATGTAATCACTCTTGTCCAATCATTCAATTAAAATTATTATGAGAGCAAGTTGTACAGTCTACCACTCAGCTCAAAATTAAAGTCACCTTGAACACAGATACTTGGCATAACCGTCTGCTTGCAGTGCACTTTTTTATATAAAGATAATAGTTTCAACACAGAGCAGTTAATCCAGGAAAGTAAAAATTCAAGATGCCCAATATCCTTTCTTCCAAAGTAAGGAAAGAAAGCATAAAATCTGTAAGATGAAAAATGTAATACTAAAAACTATATCCATTGCTAACACTCAAAAAATTAGATTAAAATTCTACTTTTCACAATACTAAAGCAGTTATCATTTGTTGATCATCTTCACTGAAATCTTCTTAAATGATAATGTTCTGTAGAAATGAGCCTAAGTTCTGTAACTCCTGCATAAATTCAAAAGTAATTTAGGTGTAAAATTAGCCAAATATATAAAATGACAGTTGGGGCTGGGATCATGGGCTGGCAGCCTGTGCAGTCGTGTTGTACTCCATGCTTATAAGGACTCAAGCTTGGTTTCATGCTCTGCTGTCACTCTCTTTAAATTCTTAATTTTTGAACAAGGAGCCTGCATTTCCTCCTGTATTGACCCTAAAAATTAGGTAGCTGATCCTGACTACAATAATTTGGGGAAAATGTCCATAGCTATAAGGTTGAAATAAGAATCCAAATGAAACTGGGTAAGTCCAAGAAATACATTTTTTTAAAAAGCATGAAATTTAAATTAGATACGCTGGGACACAGTGACATACTGGTGGAGCAAAAATGAATATCAAATGAATGACTTTCAAATATGATTATAATTGGAATACTCCAAAAACTAGTCTCTTAGGTATTTCAGGATATAATTTAATACATCCTGGAGATACTGGATACATTAACTGAAAATAATGGAACCTAAAGTCCCTTTTCTATTGACTGTCCACATGACTGCATGAATATGGTTGAGAATGATATGATTATTTTCCTGGAAATTATGGGAGAAAATTACATAACTGACTGTTTCCATTGAAAACTGTTTTACTGACTACTACTGAGTCTACTTGGGGAAGGAAATGGCAACTAAATCATAACAAACCATCCTTGGGGCTTCTCAGATGGCTCAATGTTAAAGAATCCGCCTGCTAAGGAGGAGATGCGGGTTTGATCCCTGGGTCAGAAAGATCCCTGGAGAAGGGAATGGCAACCCACTCCAGTAGTCTTGCCTGAAAAATCCATGGACAGAGGAGCCTGGCGGGCTATAGTCTATGTGTTCACAAAGAGTCAGACAGGACTAAGCATCTAAGCAACAACAACTGAGTCTACCTTACCTTTCACTAACACTTCTGCCTATTTTGAATTTATCTCTACAACACAAGCAATATTCCAGATGCTTTCCACTCTGTCTCAAAGGTACCGACCCTCTATTCTTTCACTCCGATTTTTTCATGCCACCAACCCAAGACATCCTAAAAAAGAGTTAGCTCACTTTCAGGTACAGAGTCTTTCATGAGCAAAATTCCTCAGCCTCTAATTTTCACCTGAAATTATCTTTAAATTATCTCAATTCTTTTTTTTGTTTGTTTGTTTTGGTCCAAAGTTCTTCCTTCCATTTGTGCTTACATCTCCTCTCCTGTAAGACTTTTCTCTTACACAGGAAATACATACTTCTATTGGATCTTTCTTCAGACGACAAAGAAGCTTAAATCTTCACTGTCTTGAGAGTCAATAAGGGGTAAAATTAGTTTTCTCCTATTACTGAAGATACTGGCCTTCTCTCTCTTTTTCTGTCATCAAACATCTTTTTTTTTTCACTTTCAAAGACATGCTAATTCTTTGTTTCCTGCTTTATTGAGATATATTTGACATACAACATGGTGTAAGTTTAAGGTATATGAGATGTTGATTTGACATTTATAAATTGCAAAATCATTACCATCCTTGTATTAGTTACCGTCTTCATTCCATCACACGATTACCATTTCTTCTTACCAAACATGAAGGATAACTTTTCTTTATGGCCTTTACTTTTACTGCTGCCTATTTCTTCTTTTACTTTAGTTTAATCTCACAGTTGCCCCTCTAGCAACTGAACAAGACAACTAAAATTAATAAGTGAAGGAGTAAATGGGAGTTGTACAAACAGATCCAGCAGGTAGAGACTACTTTTGTAAGTACCAAGTTCTGCTATTCATGTATGGACAATTTAGAGAGAAGAGAAAGTTGAATATTAAAACTTGACTGAATCTAAGTTCCCTAACTCTGTATCACTTTAAAGAAAATTCAGAAGTTTATAATATTTTACTCTGTACCTATAGTAACTTTATCTAGTTATCATTAAAATTAGACACATCAAAAATCTTAGTACATAAAAGAAATCTGATCAGTAATTTAATATACAAATGTATTCTCATTGGTCTAATATTTCTGCTAAAAATTATACCTTAGCAGTAAAACAAGTAAAGAGACAGCATGTAAAAAAAAATTGCTTTCTGTAATCACTTGGAGTATAAGGTTAATATCATCTCTGTATGATGAAAGCTTAGGTATAGACAGAAGCCAAGACATTTTTTTTTTCTTAAGGACACACCAATTATAATGAGGTCTAAAAAAGAATCTAGTTCAAAAGAAAAAATATGACTGGCTTATACATCTCTTATTGCCTGTCAGACCACATTTAGATCTACTAAGACTACCTTTCAGATCTGCTGGAAAGAGAATGTGAAGACAGACAAGAGCATAAGATTACTTTAAGTTTCTGGCCTGAAAAATATAAGGAATGAGTTGATATTAACAGGAATGGAGAAACTGTTGGGTAGGTCTGATAAAAGCTTGAATCTGAGTATGTTAAGTTTGAGCTGCCCACTAAATATCCACATGGAGACATAAGAGAAGGGTGGATATAACAGTTCCAGAGTTTAGGGCAGAGGTATGTACTAGAGATGACATTTTGAGAATCATTAGCATGTAAAGAATATTTAAAACCACAACACTGAAGAAAGTATAAAAAGGAATGAGTGAAGAAAGAAGATAGCATGAAGCTTAAGAAATGTTTCCTTTACAACTGGGTCTAGTTTAGCGAAACTTGTTTCAGAATTTTTTCCTAGATGTTTATGAGTCAGATTGGCAGGAAGCTTAGCTTCTAGTGCCTTCTCTGGTGGCTCAGGCAGTAAAAGCGTCTGCCTACAATGTGGGAGACCCAGGTTCGATCCCTGGGTTGGGAAGATCCCCTGGAGAAGGAAATAGCAACCCACCCCAGTACTCTTGCCTGGAGAATCCGACGGATGGAAGAGCCTGATAGGCTACAATCCATGGGGTCGCAAAGAGTCAGATACGACAGAGAGACTTCACTTTCACTTTAGCTCCTAGTACCATTTTTGTCAATTTTTAAAATTGAAGTATAGCTGATTCACAACATTATATTAGCTTCAGGTATACAACATAGTGAATAAATATTTTTATAGATATTATATTTAAAGTTATTATAAAATAATTGCTATATTTTTCTGTGCTCTACTATATATTGTTTATTTTATACATAATGGCTTGTATCTCTTAAACCTATGCCTTTAAATCATCCTTCCCCCTTTCCTCTCCTCACTGGTAAATACTAGTTTTCTCCCTATACCTGTGAGTTTGTTTCTGTGTTGTCATATAAATTTGTTCATTTCATGTTTTAGATTCCACATATGAGTAATAACATAGAGTGTTCATTTTTCTATGCCCTAGGTATTCCACTAAGCATAATACTCTAAGTCCATCCACATGGGTGCAAATGGAAGAATTCCATTCATTTTTTTTGGCTGAGTAATATTCCATTGTGTGTGTGTGTATGCCATATCATTTGTATCCATTCATCTGTTGATGGACACTCAGGTTGCATCCAAATCTCAATTACTATAAAAAATGCTAATGAAGACTGGGGTGCATGTATCTTTTCAAGTTTATATGTTTTGTTTATATGTTTTTGTTTTTCTTCAGATGTAGACCCAGTATTGCAATTGCCAGATCATATGGTAGTTTTGTTTCTTGTTTTTTTCTTTTTAGGAACCTCATACTGCTTTACATAGTGACAATATCAATTTACAAATCCATCTACAGTGTATTGTTGTTGTTTACTTGCTAAATCATGTCCGACACTTGTGACCCCAGGGACTATAGCCCACCAGCCTCCTTTGCCCATGAGGTTTTCCAGGCAAGAATACTGGAGTGGGAAGCCATTACCTCCTCAGGGGATCTTGCCGACTCAGGGATCAAATCCACTTCTGCTGCACTGGCAGGCAGATTCCTTACCACTGAGGCAGCTCCTCTGGTGTACTAGGGTCCCCTTTTCTCCACATCCTCAACAACGTTTGTTATTCGTATACATTTTTATGTCAGCTATTTTGACAGGAGGGAGACAATATTTCACTGTGCTTTTGACTTGCATTTCTCCGATGATTAACAATTGAGCATTTTATTCATGTGCCTCTTGGCCATCTGTATATCTTTCTTTCTTGTACCATTTTGTCAAAAATATTTTCTTCTATTTTTCAGCCTGTCTTAATCGGCTTGAGCTTCTATAACAAAATACCATAGATTAGGTAGCTCAAATGGCATACATTTATTTCTCACTGTTCCAGAGGCTGAGAAGTCCACGATGCAGGTATTGGCAGATTCAGTGTCTGGTGTGGGCCCTCTTTCTGGCTTACACATGGCCTCCTTCTTGCTGTGTGCTCAGAATGAGAGAAACATCTCTTTTATGTCTCTTCTTATCAGAGCATCTAGGATCTTCCTTTTGGAACTTCTTTACTTTAGCAAAGCTCTGCTGAGGTAAAATCTCAATTTCTGTTTCTCTGAAAATGTCTAATTTGCCCTTGCCATTGTGGTTGGTTCAGAATTCCGGGATGAGAGCAATGCTTTCTTCTCAATATCTTGAAAAAAATTTTTTTCCAAATTTTTTCTGATTCTTTTGTTGTAGCTAAAAAGTCCAATGCCAGTCTAAGTTTAATTCCTTCAAAGATGATCTGTCTTTCCTTGCTGGTTGCTAATGTGAATTTGTCTTTGGAATTCTACAGTTTGACTGTGAAATGTCTAAGAGTGCATTTCTATTTATTTATGCTGCCTGTTACATACTGTGGTTCCTGGTTAAGCAGCTTGGCTCTGGAAATTATTTTTCACTGCGTGTGTGCATGCTAAATCATTTCAGTCATGTCTGACTCTTTGTGACCCTATGGACTGTAGCCTGCCAGGCTCCTCTGTCCATGGGATTCTCCAGGCAAGAATACTGGAGTGGGTTGCCATTCCCTTCTCCAGGGGATCTTCCCGACCCAGGGATCGAACTCATGTCTCTTACATCTCCTTCACTGGCAGGTGGGTTCCTCACCACGAGTGAGGGAAGCTCTATTCTTCAGGATCCTTCACCTATGCCTGCCAATCCATTTTCTTTATTCTTGTCTTCAGTTTCCCATTAGACAAAAGCTAGACATTCATCACTTTTTCCCAATACATATTTTGTCTTCTTGTTCATACTGTCTACCTCTTTAGGTTTTGGTACCAAACTCTCTATGTTTCAATTTCTTCATAACTCATTTTTTCCAACTGTTTCACATATTAAACACAGCCATTATTTTTCCAATTTCAAGACAGATAATTTTAATTTTAGGACATATTTTTATCTTTTTCAAAATCTTTCATATCAACTTTTAGTGTCTTATTTCTTCATTCATTTCTATCATTTATTTATTTAATATTTCACCTACTTATTTTGTACTAAACATTTGGCAATTCGAATACCTGAAATTGTATAGGAGGTAGCCTAAATTCACTCTGTGTTGTGTTATGATTATTTTGCTTCATGGTGGCTTGTTTTCTTGTGCTTGGAGCTCATCGTGAGCTCAAATTTCACAACATTTCATATGTGAGACTACTAAGGCACATTTCTTTCTAAGAATTTTCATTTGCCTCTCACTAGTGTGAGGGTCGCAGAGTTGGGCGTGACTGAAAGACTGAACTGAGTGCAAGGGTGCTACCAACCTGCAACCCAGTCAGTTCACTCCCTCAGTCGTGTCTGACTCTTTGTGACCCCATGAACTGCAGCACACTAGGTTTTCCTGTCCACCAGCTCCCAGAGATTGCTCAAACTCATGTCCATTGAGTCGGTGATGACATCCAACCATCTCATCCTCTGTCGTCCCCTTCTCCTCCTGCCTTCAGTCTTTCCCAGCATCAGGGTCTTTTCAAATGAGTCAATTCTTCGCATCAGGTGGCCAAACTATTGGAGCTTCAGCTTCAGCATCAGTCCTTCCAATGAATATTCAGCACTGATTTCCTTTAGGGTAGATTGCTTTAATCTCCTTGCAGTCAAAGAGACTTTCAAGAGTCTTCAACACCACAGTTCAAAAGCATCAGTTCTTCTGTGCTCAGCTTTCTTTATAGTCTAACTCTCACATCCATATAGGACTACTGGAAAAACCATAGCTTTCACTAGACAGACCTTTGTTGGCAAAGTAATGTCTCTGTTTTTTAATATGCTGTTGAGGCTTGTCATAACTTTCCTTCCAAGGAGCAAGTGTCTTTTAATTTCATGGCTGCAGTCACAATCTGCAGTGATTTTGGAGCCCAAGCAAATAAGGTCTGTCACTGCTTCCATTGTTTCCCCATCTATTTGCCATGAAATGATGGGACCAGATGCCAAGATCTTAGTTTTTTGAATATTGACTTTTAGGCCAGCTTTTTCACTCTCCTCTTTCACTTTCATCAAGAGGCTCTTTAGTTTTCTTCACTTTCTGCCATAACGGTGGTGTCTTCTGTGTATCTGAGGTTACTGATATTTCTCCTGGCAATCTTTATTCCAGCTTGTGCTTCATCCAGCCCAGCCTTTCACATGATGTACTCTGCATACAAGTTAAATAAGCAGGGTGACAATATATAGCCTGGACATACTGCTTTCCCAATTTGGAAGCAGTCCATTGTTCCATGTCCAGTTCTAACTGTTGCTCCTTGACCAGCATACAGATTTCTCAGGAGATGGGTAAGATGGTCTAGTATTCCCATCACTTGAAGAATTTTCCACAGTTTGCTATGTTCCACATAGTCAAAGGCTTTCGGGTAGTCAATAAAGCAGAAATAGATATTTTTCTGGAATTCTCTTGCTTTTTCAATGATCCCACCGACGTTGGCAATTTGATCTCTGATACCTCTGCCTTTTCTAAATCCAGCTTGAACATTGGAAGTTCTCAGTTCATGTACGGTTGAAGCCTAGCTTGGAGAATTTTGAGCATTACTTTGCTAGCATGCAAGATGAATGCAATTGTGCAGTAGTTTGAGCATTCTTTGGCATTGACTTTTTTTGGGATTGGAATGAAAACTGACCTTTTCCAGTCCTGTGGCCACTGCTGAATTTTCCAAATTTGCTGGCATATTGAGTGCAGCACTTTCACAGCATCATCTTTCAGGATTTGAAAGAGCTCAGCTGGAATTCTATCACTTCCACTAGCTTTGTTTATAGTGATGTTTCCTAAGGCCCACTTGACTTCACACTCCATCACAGCATCATGGTTATCAAGATCATTTTTGCATAGTTATTCTGTATATTCCTGCCACATCTTCTTAATATCTTCTGCTTCTATTAGGTCCAAACCTGCAACAACTTTAACTGTATCTCTTGCTTGGATATATGTTGACTGTTACCGGTAATAAAGATTCAAATAAGTGATCCTCACAAGAACAGGACTATGGTTACATATTTTCAGATGAGATGATTATAATTATTCTTACTATTAATTTTATACTTAGTGTGGGGGGAGAAACAGACATATTTTTATATTGGGTCCTTTTGCAGACAGAATGCCACTATCCCTCATTTTACTGAAGATATAACCTTAGTTTTACATAGAATCTCTGTTCACCTCCCCTCCATGTGCTTGAGCCTGAGGCTCTGATTTCTACTGTATCAGATGGCTTAACTTTTGACCAAAATCTGGGTGTCTAGTTTTAGCTTTCAGCACTGAGGCAATGCAAGGGTCAGTGCTCATAGTTGTACTAGCAGGACTAGTTTCATCTGATGGTTTTTTTTTTATTTTTTTCATCCTGGCCTTTAAAGGTTTACTTATACTTCCCAGCAAGAGAGAAAACATTTAAACGTATAGTTATTGGAAATTTCCCAGCATCTTGATGTTTTGCACAGGGCATTTTAGAAAACTGAATCTGTGTCATCCTTGGGAATGGAAGTCAGTCTTTTCTCAATGCATGTGGAGTTAATCAAATCTACCTCATAAAAATAATGTGGGGATTAAGTTTAATACCATTTATAACTGCACACCACAAGGACTGACATAAATGTGCCCTCAATAAATGATGACTTTTACTATTTATATTATTATACATTGATATTTTCTAAGAAGTAAACATATTGACAAAATCATAAAGTACATTCTTTTATTAGACAATTGGCTTTTCAATAATAATTTTGACCTCATGACTAATATAGAGTCACTTACTCCCCTGGGTTACTTCATAGTTTTCCTTCAATCAATATTTGTCTATTCTTCTCTACCTCTGCTAAGGAAGATGTGACACTGAATGACCAATTCAAAGTCATCATTACAGGAGCAATTGATGAGACCCTCATGCTGCCTATCTTCAGCATTACTACTAAAGCAGAAACAGCCAATTGAGATTCTGCTTCTTCTCTTTTAGTGTCTGCTATTTAATGATAGGTGAAAAACTTATAGATGACTTTAAGAAGATTAGAAATGGAGATGTTAACAATATATAAGAAAGATGAAATAATCACTAATCAAGAGAACTGGTAAAGGCTTTGGACTTCTGAATATGTTTGCTTTTAATATTTCATACTCAAATATTTTAAATTAATCATCCTTAATATTTTTAAATTCATAATGTAAGATTTCCTAAGAAATTAGAAAACCAGTTATTTGCAATATTTACTTCTTACCAAGCAGCTTTTATTTTTAATATAAGGAAAAGTTCACTGAGATTGAAGTTAGTATGGTCAACCAGTCATATGTCTGGGTTCTAAGAGTAAAGAGTTGGGTCTAAGCATAATAGTGTTGTAGTCTTTGATACCCTTTCCATTTCTATAAAATGTAAATATAGAAGACTTTATAATATAGGTTATTGAGATAACACGTGAGAAAATGCATGTCAGACATTTGGAGCAGTGCCTGAGCCTTTGTAACAATTCTACTACTACTGCTATTATCATATAATACATTTTGCTATATTGATAACACATCTGTAGCTTGGTGGTAGTGGTTTAGTCGCTAAGTCATGTCCAACTCTTGTGACCCCATGGACTGTAGCCTGCCAGGTTCATCTGTCCATGGGATGCTCCAGGCAAGAATACTGGAGTGGGTTGCCATTTCCTACTCCAGAGGATCTTTTTGACCCAAGAATCAAATCTGGATCTCTCCTGCATTGCAGGCAGATTCTTTACTAACTGAGCTACATGGGAAGTCCCTTCTGTAGCTTGGTTACTCTGTAATAAATGGGAAAAATTGGATTACTTGGTACCATTTTTGGAAGTGTCTCCTCGTTTGCTAACCATTTCTTAAATCATTACTGTGAGTTGAAAATGTAGTGCCATATGATTATGAAGAGTGAAAGATGCCTTTCCAAGGAATGGGAATAATTTATTACTTATTTGAATGCAAAGTCACACTCTGAAATTAGGAATAGGATCTAGCATATCTCTTTTAAATATTCATAGGCAATAAAAACTCTGGCTGTTTGATTGATTTAACAGGGAACTGAATATTACCTTCGCTCGGCATAATTGCAGTTCTAAGAAACATTAGGTAGGCAATAAAAAAAAAAACCCCACAAAACTCTGACATAGGCATTTTAATTGAGAAGAAAATAGGCTAAGGCTCATCTTCAAATGAAAGAGCACTTTGTTTATTAACAGAAAAAAGAAAAACTGCCTTTCTTTAGCCAAAAAAAAAAAAAAAAGGGAAAATTACGGCTTTTAAAGATTCAGAGAATACTCCCTAATACCATACACAAAAATTAACTCAAAATGGATTAAAGCCCTGAATGTAAGGCCAGACATTATAAAATGCTTAAAGGAAAACACAGGTAAACACTTTGACATATATTGCACTAGAATCTTTTTGAGCTATCCCTAGAGTAATGAAAATAAAACAAATATTAACAAATGAAACCTAATTAAACTTAAAAGCTATGGGACATCAAGGCAAACCATAAACAAGACAAAAAGACAACCCTCAGAATGGGAGAAAACATTGGAAAAGGAAACAAATGACAAAAGATTAATCTTTAAAACATACAGACATCTCATGAAGCTCAATACCAGAAAACAAACTATCCAATCAAAAGTGGGCGGGAGTCCTAAATAGACATTTCTCCAAAGAAGACATACAAATGGCTGACAAACACATGAGACAGCCCGGTTTTAACTTATGTCTCCTCTTACCTCTTTGATCATTTCTTTTTTCTTTGTAAACACTGTTTCCTCAGCTGAAAATTTGATGTGGGATGTAACTCCAAAATTCTATGTTTTTTTTTTTTTTAAATCTTGGCTTATCTGGGGTGATCTCCTGAACTCTATAGTTTTAATCAGTATGTAGCCTGAAAAATTCCCCATCTTTGTAACTTGTTTAAATCACTCTCTTTAACTTTAGTACTGTGCATCTCTCTTCCACAGATTAGGGAAAATCCTCATCTGGGTACTCCATAAGTACTGCAACAGATTTTGTTGCTGTTCTGCCACATAACACGCTAACCTCAGATCTGTGAGTTCACCTGAAGCTTTGGTGACCAGTATATGCACACACTGCTAGATTCCCACCTTAAACTCCCATATTTCTCAATTTTATGGCTCTAGGCAGCCCAGAAGTACTGGGATTTTATGCACCCAAGGGCAACCCTCCAACACAAAGGGAGGAAAATGGGTGAATAAATGTTCCAGTTCCCATTAGCCCAGTGGGACAATTCTAAGTGTGCTCTGTGACACTGGTTTGCTACATGATTTCTTTAAAGCTCCCAGTGGGACTGAGCCCAGTAACTCACAGTGGAAACTCACTCATAAAAGCATCCTATATCAGCCTTCCAAACTTTCATTCTCCATTCTCCCCATGCGCTCACTTGCCTTTCTTGGTATCACCTCCCAAATAAACTGCCAGCACCTAAGGTCTCAACTCAGGGTTTGCTTCTTGTTACTATCAAACTGAAGCATGCATACTTGGCTCAATGGGGGCAAAAAAATGACATATGATCTATTACCTTCAAACTAGTTTCCTTCCTTACTTTCTCAAAGTTCTTTCTGAAAAACACCAGATAATCCATCACCTAAATCAGAAGAAACCTAGATACTTTCCTGGATTTTGCATTTCTTTCTACCTGTCACCATTGGCCTTGCCTTCAACTGAGCTAAAATATCACTTCTTTCTTGGTCTCTCTGCCTACAGTCTCCCTATCTCTTAACCTCCACTCCACTCTCCATAGTTTTCACAGAAGTTAGGTAATATGAGGATGGCACCTCTCTTCTCCTTCCTTCTCATATATTAAACCCTTCAGTGGTTCCCTCCGTGCATGGTTAAGTGCATGATTGTAGACCAGACTTTTTGTGAAGCATAGATCTCCCTGAGCAACTTCACTGATGCCTGCTTCTTCAGGCTCACCTTCAGCCACACCCCCATTTGCACTGTGTGTTCTAGTACAACCAAATATTTCCAATTTTCTGTATGTGCTCGTGGCCACCTGTCTGTAATTGCCCTCCTACAACTGCCTATTTGGCTGTCTCCTATTCTAATTTAAAAATGTAGTTTACAACCAATCTTCTCTAGGAAAGCTACCCCAAATACCTTCCAATGCTGACCCACATATATCTGTGTCCTTTTCTATGTCCTCTAATCCTCTGTAATCACTTTTTATGCAACATTTTGCATCCTATAAGGATATTGTTTTGTTTTTATATCTTAGAACACACTAAAAAATCAATATACTTTTGCTTAATTAATCAATGTCTATAAGTAGTGAAACAGAGGAACTTTCTCTTATTATCAAACCTTCAAACAGCATCTCACATATTATAAATGCACTTAGCAATTGGATATGAAACTAAACCTCATTATGAGGTGTTTTTTTCCTTCTTGACAAATAATCCATTCCTGGTTTAGGAGAGTGTGTGCAAAACATTGTTTAATTCAGAGAAATATGTTATTATTTTTTCAATTTTGATTTGGAAAAACTCATACCATGTGCATTAATTTTAAATATGAAAAGCCCTCTGTTATATATAAATAAAAACTCATATTATTTGGGAATAAACAATATCCCATATCTTGGGTACTAATAAAATCACCTGTATTGTTAATAGATTACATATGGACATAACAAGCATGTGTGCACGTTTGAAGAGCAAGAGAGAAATAGATGGGTGATGATGCCTATACATATTGGTTAATCTTGCAGAGGGAAAAAGAACTGTGGTCAGATAAGATATGATTTTGAACACCAGATTAACTATTTACTCATTTGAAGATCTGAGCATGTTACTATACTTGGTCTCTTTCAAGATTCCTTTTAAAATCCATAGTTTATAAAGGTTTTGTAAGATAAATTGATACAACACACGTGTAACTATTTCAGCCATATCTAGCACTTAAAAGTTTCTACAACCAGGAAGCTGAACTAATATTCCTCATTTTGCCTAAGAGGCATAAAGGTATTTGCTAGACATTTATGCAAATTAATTTTGAGATTTTTTTTTTTTCACTTCGCCTGCCATACCTCTTCATGTAGTTCTCTCCAACGAGAATTAAATGTCTCGAGTTCTTCATTGATCAGCTCATCCATGACTCCGCCATCTGTTAGGGTCTGTGCCAATATGCGAATCTGATTCGGGTTATCCTCTGAATGTTGCATCAAATTTTCAAGTGACTGAAATAAATTTGCAATAATTACTACATCTCTCCTTTTTATAAATTCACTGAATTAATCCAAAATGCTCAGTATCTTCTGATTTGCATATAATTAAGTTATAAGCAACCTAAACCAATATTCAACTAGGATAACAAACCTGAAAGATCATTGTTACTTTAAAACTATGAGGCTGCTCCATGTGAATTTTCAAGGGCTTGTGGCAGAACTATGGAATAGGGTACATAAGAAGTGATTCATGTCTACCTGCTTCTCTGAAACTCTACTCTAAAACCTGGAGGATAAGACACTCAATTTCCCAACTTCTCTCACAGTTAGTGATGGCCAAGTGACATGATTCTGACAATGTAGACATTCAAGAGCTGAATTTCCCTTCCCACATTAAAAAAAGTCGCAATATCTTTTGAATAAATCCCTTTGCCCTTCACACTTTTCCACATACATGGCTTAGAGTTAAAGTAGCCATCTTTGGATTGGGAGGCAATAAGAACAAGGATGAGGTGCTTCTATCTGTTGATTTAGTATGATAAGTGCATGATCACATCCTTTGTTCTGGCCATGATTCTTTTACTAATGTGTAAGTTTGCAATTTTGTCTCATCTCTTTTGGAAGATGCTTCACAATCAATGTTTGGTCATTGAACATCTCTGAATAAGACAGGGACAAAGTCTGTCTGTAGTCTGTTTGAGACCTGGTCCTGTCTCATTGTTCTTTGATACCTCAAAGTTTTACAATTCTCTTGAGAAAATGAAGTTGGATATAATCATGCCCAGGTTTATGCTGCAATGTATAGGATTCCAATTCTATTCAGTCAAAAACATTTTACATTTTCTTAACATTTTATTTATGTACCTTGTTTTAACAGGTTTACAAAGGGGCTGCACTACAAATGGCTCTATATACAGTATGTATTAATAGACTAAAACTACATATTCATTACATATAAAGGATTATCCAAAAGCACAATAAAATGGATAGGACATGAATGACTGTCAGAAATTCACATAAGTCAAAGTTTATACATTCAAACTCCTTTAAATTTTACTTAAAGATCTCCAAAGGAAAATCTGAAAATGTACTAACATTCTATGTATAACTAAAAGGTATGAACATTATAAAGATATATTTCCAATAACAAAGCATACCTATTTCATACATTGAAACATTCTGAAAGTTATAAATTTATGATTTTTAAATAATGTAAAAATATGCTCCAATTCAGTGATGGTAGTTGTTAAGCTGGAAATGTTTTGCATTATCATCCTGTTTAGCTCTATTCCAATGGAGCAAAATTGTGCATTCAAACTGTATCTGCAGGTCTGTAGTAGATTTAAATAGGTAGAACAAAATGTCAACATAGAACTTAGTGATATAGCAAAAGGCAAATGTCCTTTGTAAGAGGTTATTTAAATCTTCTTTAAAACCTTTAGACTGGAAGGTTCATAGTAGAATCAAAGGTTCCCTCCCAAGTGCTAGGGCTGGGGAAGGCAGAGCAACTCTAATCTTTGTGTGGTTTTCTTTGAGTTTATTTCTTATTTGGTTCTTGACATCTTTCAATAATGCATATCAATTATCATAATTATATTAATTCACTACTTACGCTGAGCACCTCGGAGATTTCCTCAGCTCCACCAGGAATATTTTCAGTAGTCTTAAGTTTCAATTCTACTTCATTTAGCCACTTATTTGCCTTTTCTAAGTATGACAATAACTCATGCCAACATGCCCAAACTTCCTGTGAAAGAAATGAAGATCATGGATGAAATATTTTGATAGCAAAGTGAATGTGTGACTCTGGTATTTCCATTTTTAAAACTTCTAAAAATAAAACATATTTTACACCTTTCATCTCTCCTTTGCAGTAGATCATTGAAAATGCAGCTAGTTATTTTGAGCATCTAATACATTTATAATTATAAATCATTAAGGAAAAATTTTATTACATGAATAAATTCAAGATTCAGTGATTTACTTTTTTAAATAAAAAAATCATCAACATTACAGACTGGGAAATACAAAAATAAGAGCATGCATAAAATTGCACATATAAACCTAACATTGCAACACATCAGCTACTACCACTTTTCTCTGACCTCCTCTAAATTGTCTCATATATAAACACCTAGATAGTTAAAAGAACAGATTTAACTATAGTGTCTTTTTTAACATTGTATGTTATAATCTTTTCCATATTACTAAGAAGATATAGTATAAATAAAAATGCACTGTTTTATTTAAGTGACTATAGTTTGGTTTCCTTAAAAATCAGCACTTACTGTAAAGGTAGACTACTTTTAGTTTTGTTTGCTATTATATATATGTGGTGACCATCATCATGAAGGGTCCATCATGACCATCCTTATTTCAAATTATTTCTTAATGGTATATTAGTAGAAATATGAAAGCAAACTATCTCAAGGATATAAGTATTTTTAAATGACTTGATATACAGTTAAAAAATTAATATTCAAAAAGAGTCATACATGAAAAAACAAAATTTTAAGACTGCTACCAGAAAATATAGAATATTTTTTTGACCTTGTAATGGGGAAGTGTATCTAAGACAGAAAGAGATAAATAAACTTACTAACACTAGAATTAAAACTTTCTATTCATCAAGACATGAGGAAAAAATTGAAAAACAGTCTCAACTTGAAGAAAACAATTGCAAAATTAGTAATAGATGAGTAAGAATACAAAAGGAACACCACGTCAGTTAAAAGATGAACAAATAACCTAATAGAAATAAGAAATAAAATCCTAAACCAGTATTGGAAAGAAAAAGATACATTTGTATGATAAATGTTTACAAATATATTCAGACTCATTAGTAACCAGGAGACTGTATATATCAGTATTACAATGAAATATTTATTATTTTGATTAACACAAATGCTTAATTTGACCATTTCAATTGTGAGAGGAGATCAACACAAATTTGGATTTATTGGTGGTGGGTGTGTATAGTAGAATGGCCATTTTTGAAAACAATTTTTCATTCCCAGTAAGGTAAATATTCACATACGTAGCAACTCAACAACTCCACTTTTTGATACACATCTTCAGAGAAACTGGTTTGCATGGAAAACAAAGGTTACAAGAACACCCACTTCAGTACTTTTTGTAATAAACAAAATTTAAAAATGAGGAAAAGAGCCTTAATGTCCAGTGACAAAAGAATGCATACATATACCATATCATACTTCAGTTCAGTTCAGTCACTCAGTTGTGTCCAACTCTTTGCGACCCCATGAATTGCAGCACGCCAGGCTTCCCTGTCCATCACCAACTCCCGGAGTTTACTCAAACTCATGTCCATCGAGTCGGTGATGCCATCCGGCCATCTCATCCTCTGTCGTCCCCTTCTCCTCCTGCCCCCAATCCCTCCCAGCATCAGGGTCTTTTCCAATGAGTCAACTCTTCCCATGAGATGGCCAAAGTATTGTAGTTTCAGCTTTAGCATCATTCCTTCCAATGAACACCCAGGGCTGATCTCCTTTAGAATGGACTGGTTCAATCTCCTTGCAGTCCAAGGGACTCTCAATAGTGTTCTCTAACACCACAGTTCAAAAGCATCAATTCTTCGGTGCTCAGCTTTCTTCACAGTCCAACTCTCACATCCATACATGACCACTGGAAAAACCATAGCCTTGACTAGATGGACCTTTGTTGACAAAGTAATGTCTCTGCTTTTGAATATGCTATCTAGGTTGGTCATAACTTTCCTTCCAAGGAGTAAGCGTCTTTTAATTTCATGGCTGCAGTCACCATCTGCAGTGATTTTGGAGCCCCCCAAAATAAAGTCTGACACTGTTTCCACTGTTTCCCCATCTATTTCCCATGAAGTTATGGGACCAGATGCCATGATCTTAGTTTTCTGAGCTTTAAGCCAACTTTTTCACTCTCTTCTTTCACTTTCATTAAGAGGCTCTTTAGTTCTTCTTCACTTTCTGCCATAAGGGTGGTGTCATCTGCATATCTGAGGTTATTGATATTTCTCTCGGCAATCTTGATTCCAGCTTGTGCTTCTTCCTGCCCAGCACTTCTCATGATGTACTCTGCATACAAGTTAAATAAGCAGGGTGACAATATACAGCCTTGACATACTCCTTTTCCTATTTGGAACCAGTCTGTTGTTCCATGTATCATACTTACACAGAGAATTACCACTTTCTATAACCCTCAAAACAAACAAATTTGAGTAGTATATTGTTGAGGCATCCACATGTGTGTGATAAAACCCTTTTTAAGCCGATAGATAATAAAGACCATTTTCTGGATTAAGGTTATGTCTGCTGTTAAAAAGTATGAAGATGCATTAGAGAAAAAGAATATTTTAACAGTCATTTTCCATTAGCCTTGATATTGTAAATACTGGGCAAGTGTATAAATCTACCACTGCAATCACTACCACCTGCCCTGCTACCCCTTTGCCATCATCAAAAATAAACCGTAAGAAGGACATTTTATCCTAAGAGAAATGAAAAATTCTATCAGATTTCCCATATTTTCACTTTTTCTCACAGCCCTTGAAAATGATGGAGAACACTGTCTCTCTGTAACTGATGAAAAGGATCAGTCTAAACTGCTTTGTCAGCCTACCAATTCTTGCCTGGTAATTCATGTACAGTTTATCACAGGAAGTGAAATTAAGTATTTTGCTTTAAAAAGTGATAGAAATCTTAAATCTGGGTCATTTCCAGCTCCTGCTGGACTACAGGCTGTCTTCCTTCTGGGCAAATATCCCAGTGGGAAAATATAAATATCCCCTTAAATACCCAAGTGTACTTTAGAGCTTTGAAGATAAGGAGATGCGATTGGTAATGTGTCTTATTAACTTTGTTGCAGATTGAGGTAATGAACTACCTTGCTGATTTAACCATCAGGATAGATGGCCTCTTGTGTCCTGAATGCAACTGAAGGACACAGTTGGAGAAGCTGAATGTACTGACTTTACAGGTCACCTCTGCAAAATAAAATATAGTCTTGCAGCCTGAATTGGAGCTAAAAGCCACTTAGAATAATTGTTAAGCTTACCAGTTTGGAACTTAACATTACTTTGAAATCACCAAATTCAAAGTGGCTTTGAAAAAAGTACAAGAGAAAAAAGAGACTTCCATTAAAAATGGTAAATGGAGCTGATTTGGTAATCCCTTCCCACAACCTGCTTTGGTCATATTAAAATGATGCATGTGTGCTAACTTGCTTCACTTGTGTCTGACTCTGGGAGCCCATGGACTGTAGCCCACCAAGCTCCTCTAGAAACAGTATTTAAAATGTTATTTCACATCCACAGCTGATCTATAAAAGAAGTATGAAAAGTCCTCGGGTAGTATTAACAGTAAATATTGGGAAACTAAGCTTAACAAAAATACTGCCATATCAGAACATGAGAGCTAGGGTATTCAAAACAAATTTCCTATGGGAAAAGACGTACTTGTCTCATGCAATCCAGAGAGATGAAAAGCATAAAGCTGGGTGTCACCTATCCTGGAAACAAGAACTAAAAAATCCCCATCCATTGGAGTGTAAGAAATTAGCAAGAAAGCTGAGAATCCTTTGGATTTTGATTGGAAAATAAGTATTCACACATAAGAAAGTGAAACCCAAGTTTATATCACACATGAGGATAGAACATAACATCTCTCAGAGTGTGGTAGAGACAAACAGAAGACTTTTAAGGATTCTTCAATAGCCTAGCACAGAAGGAACTTCCAGTAAACTACAATTCCTACTATAGATGAGCTCACAAACACAAAATTACAAATCAGATGATAAAACTCACTATTTTAGAGGGAGTTACTAGTTGTAACAAATAGTAGAAGCCATCCATTGTGATAAGAGATAAGAGATTCATTCAAAGAATTTTACATTTAATAAGTTTAGCTTGGTGATAAAATTTGCCAGTAGGATCTACTTTTCTTGAGACTAAAACAACCAGAATTTATACTTAAGAACATTCCGTGTTCACAAATCTTTTGCTAGATGTTTCTACAAGCTGTCATTAGAGAGAGAGAGGCCTCTCTCTAATGGGCAGGGACTGTGGGAACAAAAAAAAAAGAGGTGAATTTGGAAAGTTAGGCAATTCTTATTTGCCTTTTTATGAGGATGTTTAGAGGAAACTCATCTGGTCCCTTTCCTTCACAAGATATAAAAGAGCACTGTTCTTCAAGTGTGTGTGAATATTCAGAAGGGAATGGCTGACATGTATGCCCTATTGAACTGCTGGTATGGACAAAAAGGAATCAAGGACAACTCTTTCACGTTCCTCACAGGCTGGTTTTGGGACTTAGTGGGTAAGACTCTAGGATATCACAAAAGCCTGAGTAATAAGGGTTTAACTTTCACTGTGTTATAAGGCTACTGGCAATAGTCAGCCTGAAATTCCTGTTGAAGTCTCCAAGGTTATCATGTATGCTCAGGAAATATTTTTTCAGGTTCAAAGTTCATATGTACAAGGCCAACTGGGCTCTCCATAAGAACACAAGAATATCGAGAACAAGCCAGATCAGTAGTGATACCCTATAGAGTCTGGTGAAAACAGATACATCATCACAGATGTGTGTGGGTGTTAACAAAATGTTAATAGCAACTGCACCCAGCCAAGAAAAGAAGATCAGATAAAAGGTGTGTTTTTCTTTCCTTATCCTCCCATATACCAAAATTAGAAGATTATTATCCAGAAATTGAGATAAAGGAACTCTAAGCTCATTTTTTTTTTCTCACTTCACCTGTGTATAAATTACTGAACCCACAAGATTAAATTGGTGGAAGATTTTAATAAATTATGAGATCAAAATTTATCAGACTAAATTTTAATAACTAAAAGTAAATGAAAACAGATGCTATCAGACTGAAATGCTGTTTAAAAAGCCAACTATAGGCCTAAATGGAGTTTAACCTGGTTGGTTTTAGTTATTGGACAAACAAAACTGTCTCATGCTTAATACTCATTAAGTTGAGTTTTCTCAACCAAATATATTGCTTAAATCATTTCAAGAAAAAAACAGAGATAATTACACAAAAGCTGAAGATGGTAGAAAAGAAGATTTGCCAAACGAGTAAGTAATACCTTGAGAAATGGAAAATATGGCCCTTGGAAAAAAATACACACACACACAAAGAGATAGATATGTATACAGATAGAGATGAATATATTTATATATCAAAGATTAAGTTATGCCCTAGGCAGTTGAAGAGAGAATTTGAGAACTGGAAGACAGATTTTAGAAAATTACCCAGAACCCAAGAAATAATAGAAATACAGAAAATATTAAAGAGAAATCAAGAATCAGAACACAGGATGGGGAGATTCTTCATAGATATAATAAAGCTTCTCCTAGGAATGAATGGAGAGACTGGGAGAAAGAAAATCTCTCTCCAAAACTTTTTGAAACCACCAAAAAGAGAAATAATCTTTTTGTTCTTATTAACACACCAGGTGACAAAGTATAAATGAAAGCAAATTATACATAAAAAAATAGACTAAAACTGCAAAGCATCAAAGACAAAGAGAAAATGAAAACATACCAAAGGAAACCAAAAAGAAATAATGATTTGGCAGCAGATTTCTTGACAGCAAGACATTTCAGAAGAAAATATAATAAAATTTTTCAGGGTTGTAAAAAATAACTCTCCAAGCATAATTATATGCTCAGCTAGGCTATTTCTCAACACTTAAGGGGCAAAAAGATATTTTTCTCATATAAAATCTGAGAGCACTTGCTAGTCACACTCAATGAAAGAGCAGAAGCAAAAGAAATATACGAAAAAGGAAAAAGTATCACAGGAATTGGTAAAATGGTGGTGGCAAATTTAAATAAATAATAATTTCCACAGCACAGTGGCAATGACACTGATAATTTAGGGGAATATGAAATGAGGTACAACAATAATATGGGAGATGGGAAGTAAATTCAGAGTTAAATGATTCTAGTGGTTCTGCTATATCATTGTTAGAGAGGTGCACAGAAATATTTATTATTGGTGGATACTGTGATCAAGGTATTTAAGATTATAATTAAGGGTTCCATTAAAATAAAATCAATAGTATATGTATTCCAAACTACTGGAGAAGGAATAAAGACAGGCTAAATAATTTGATAACTTTAATACAAAGAGGAAACTTTAGAAGTGTCATTACAGATGAGAAATTAGAAGATAATTCATTAAAAAATCTTGAAAACGTTGTTCTTAATACAAAAATAAAATATTTCTTGGAAAACATACCCCAAAACAGATTCCTGGAGGAGTAGCATATTTTTAAGTGAACAACTTGAATAATGCAAAGCAAAGAACAATGAAGATGTAAGGAAACTAAGAACTTAAGAAAATAATATTAAAATGTTTTATTTGACTACTAGGAACTTCCTAGATATAAAAAGTCCTTCTCTCATATAATCAAATAGTGAATCAGTTCTGATTTCCTGGAAACTATCAGTGTAATCTCTTCCCCTCCCATTCTTTATTTTCCTGTAGCACTGACATAGCATGAATTGAAGAGATTTTCCTTTATATCCTCAGCAGGTATAATAGTTCCTGGGAACTATTAAGGCACTAGTCAAGTGTGTGAGGAGTAAATTGGATAAAAAATGAACAGGGACTGATAAATGAAGAAGGAAGTAGAACTGATAATGGAGAAACCTGGGAGTTGTAATATTGGAAATCTTGAGTACAGAGCAAAATATATTATTTTAATATTTTTAAAGGTCTACTCTACTGATGCTCTACACATTAAGAGAAACTTCTCTAGTAGTGAACTATAGAAATGATCCCTGAAAGTATACCCTGAATATTCATTGGAAGAACTGATGTTGAAGCTCCAGTACTTTGGTTACCTTATGTGAAGAGCTGACTCAGTGGAAAAGACGCTGATGCTGGGAAATATTGAAGACAGGAGGGGAAAAGGACGACAGAGGATGAGATGGTTAGATGGCATCACTGACTCAATGGACATGAGTTTGCTCTGGGAGATGGTGAAGGACAGGGAAACCTGGTGTGTTGCGGTCCATGTAGTCATAAAGAGTTGGACAAGACCTAGCAAGTGAACAACAACTCTACAGGTATGACCTATTGCTGTTGTTTAGTTGCTAAGTCATGTCCAACTCTTTTGTGACCCCATGGACTCTAGCCTGCAAGGCTCCTCTGTCCATGGGATTTCCCAGGCAAGAATCCTGGAGTGGGTTGCCATTTCCTTCTCCAGGGGATCTTACAACCCAGGGATCAAACCCCTGTCACTGGCATTGGCAGGCAGATTCTTTACCACTGAGCCACCTGGGAAGCCCATGACTTGTATCTGTCTCTAAATATAAAAAAGCTCCATAAACAATCATGTTTTTCAAAAATAATGGTATACCTGGATTCTTTATCAATAATATGCACAAAGATGATTCAGTTTGTGTGGGAGAAGTTGGCTTAATTTAAAGCCTAACTAGTTGCTGTATCTGGTAGCATCAGCATTTGATAAGTAGGTTAAGTGTTGCGCTCCTTGGCACTATTCCCACTATTAGTAAACAATACTTTCATAGGGAGAATCATAGCTTGTTTTTGATCCAGTTACATGGTAATTGATTGAGACACTTGCATTACATAGCAGGCATATTCGGAGAATCATAACCTAAGGACTAAGGCATGTGGAAAAAATAAAGCAGGGCTTATGATAATAAATATTATATAAAATGTCCAAAAAATGCTAGGTAGACAATGTCTTGTAAAGAATTCTGTAGGGCATAGCAATCAATAAAGACAATTATAATAAGATAAACTTTCTCCCCAGAAAATCTCCCTGATGAGATACTCACATAGCTTTATGAACATTCAAATATATGAAAAATAGGGAGACCAGTTTCTATTGGTGGTGGTTTATTCGCTCAGTCATGTCTGACTCTTGCGACCCATGGACTGAAACCTGCCAGGCTCCTCTGTCCATGGGATTTTCCAGGCAAGAATACTGGAGTGGGTTGCCATTTCTTTCTCCTGGGGATCTTCCCAACCTAGGAATCAAACCGAGGTCTCCTGCACTGCAGGCAGATTCTTTACTGACTGAGCTACCAGGGAAGCATTTAAAGCCCAACTAGTCTGTTGTATCTGGTAGCATCAGCATTTGATAGCAGGTTAAGTTTTCTGCTACTTGGCAATATACCCATTGTTAGTAAACAAAACTTTCACAGGGAGAATCATAGATTGTTTTTGATGCAGTTACATGGTTGGTAATCAATTGAGACACCAGTTTCTATTGGCTTGCCTAAAAAGTTCATTTGGGTACATCCATTATAACTTATCAGTTCAGTTCAGTTGCTCAGTCGTGTCCAACTCTTTGCAACCCCATGAATCGCAGCACGCCAGGCCTCCCTGTCCATCACCAACTCCCAGAGTTCACTCAGACTCACATCCATCGAGTCAGTGATGCCATCCAGCCATCTCATCCTCTGTCATCCCCTCTTCTCCTGCCCCCAATCCCTCCCAGCATCAAAGTCTTTTCCAATGAGTCAACTCTTCATATGAGGTGGCCAAAGTACTGGGGTTTCAGCTTTAGCACCATTTCTTCCAAAGAAATCTCAGGGCTGATCTACTTCAGAATGGACTGGTTGGATCTCTGTGCAGTCCAAGGGACTCTCAAGAGTCTTCTCCAACACCACAGTTCAAAAGCATCAATTCTTTGGCGCTCAGCCTTCTTCACAGTCCAATTCTCTCATCCATACATGACTACTGGAAAAACCATAGCCTTGACTAGATGGACCTTAGTCGGCAAAGTAATGTCTCTGCTTTTGAATATACTATCTAGGTTGGTCATAACTTTTCTTCCAAGGAGTAAGCGTCTTTTAATTTCATGGCTGCAATCACCATAGCTTATAGAGAAACCCAAATGAACTTCTTGGCCAACCCAATATAAATCTTGAGAAAACTTATTCATGGGATTTTGTGACCTAACAATTGTCATAATAAAAAGATCTAGACAGGGAGCGGCTCACATTTGAGTGCTAGGCTAAATACTTTTCTTTTTTCCTTTTAATTGGAGGATAGTTGCTTTACAATGTTCTCTTGGTTTCTGCCATACAGCAATGCAAATCAGTAATAGTTATATAAACATATACACACATACATGTATATATCCTTTTCCTCTTCAGCCTCCCTCTGTACCTTAAACAGAATAACAGTTAATTTAATTTTCTCAACATCCTTTGATTTTTAAGTCCTTTTTACAGATAGGAAATAGAATTATAAACATTAAGCAAATGGCCCCCAGTAGCTAATTTGTAAGTTAGCCTGACTGATGAATTTGAGCCTAAGTAATCCTTAAACCAGAGTTCATGTTCTTAATCATTATAAGATTAAGAACTTCACATATAACCATAAGTTAACATGTAGTAATTGATAAAGATCAAGAAAAGTGACTGACTTCTAACGTCTTGCATTTTCCATTCAGCCTGGTGCAGAGCCACTGGTAGTTGGTGGTCAGAGTGTCCAGTTCCTTTCTTAAGGCCTCTTGTGCTGCAGGTGGAGCTTGAGCTATGACACTGTTTACGGACTCAGTGAGGAGCTGCACTTTTGCTTCTTTTTGCTGGGCCTCTTCTTTAGCTCTCTGAAAAAAAAATGCTCTCTTAATTGCAAGGCAATGATTTGACTTTAAGATGCATTTCTATGTATCATAATTTTTCTTCCTTATAACATCTCCGTTAGAGAGAGATTAATAAAAATAAATCCAATACTGACTCCAATCACTTCCATAAATTTCAGTTTGGTTACAATTGGAAACTTGCAGGAAAAATATACTCAGAGTATAACAGATCTTTAATCAGAATAGTTTGAAAAGTAGTCTGTATGCAGATGTGTATTTATGGAGAATACATACACAAACACATACACATATATCCACACACACAAAATAAGCAAGAAATAAATATTTCAATGCTAACTAGGTTCAAAAAATCTCATAGACCAGAACTGAAACCACTTATAAATTACTCAGATGGATGAATAATGAAATCAGTACAAATATCATTATTTAAATCAAAAGATAATTAACAGAAATAAGTCTTCTTAATGCTATATTTGGGAACATATTATAACAGAAAAGTGTTAAGTAACTGAAAGCAAGTAAGAGAAAGATCAGATACTTCCCTATCCTGGTTATTCAGTCACTGCTGTATCTTTATCAATTATATGTTTAGTATCACTCTAGTCTTCTCTCCTTCCAGGAAAAATGTATTAAGATACCCAATCATAGAGTTACTCCTACTTGGTGACAACATGAAATCCAAAGCAAAGCCCTTAAACTCTCCCTTAAATCATCTAACATAAATCCAAATCCTACAACAGGTTTGAATACCCTCTTACTCATACAGCCCATGGTGGCCTATGGTGTGTACTCTCCTTCACTGCCAAATTAATCAACTCAACTTGTACAACTACAGAGTGTTGTTGTTGGTCTGTGTGTTACTATGAAGGTTAACCTTGAGATAAGCTTTCAAGCGTAAGTCATTTACATGTGATATGAAGGAAATAGTGGTAGGGAGGTGGGGAAAGGAAAAAGAATGGGGATGGGAAGGGTATACTTATTAAACCCAGCAACTGCTGTTGGTGACAAGTTTAATCCTGCTAGGAAGGCCTACAAAACATGTGTATGTATATGTGTGTGTGTGTGTGTGTGTGTGTGTTAACTTGTTCAGTCATGTCCAACTCTTTGTGACCCCATGGACTGTAGCCTGCTGGGCTCCTCTGTCCATGGGATTTTCGTGGCAAGAATATTGGAGTGGGTTTCCATTTCCTTCTCCAGGGGATCTTCCCTACCTAGAGATCAAACCCACATCTTCCTACATTGGTAGGCAGATTCCTTACCACTGAGCCAGCTGGGAAGTGCAGGAAACATATGGCTCAGGTTTATCCCACTCAAGGGTGAGGACACTGAGAAATTCACACACCATCTCCCATCATTGGTTGAACACTGTTGGGGAAATGTTAATTTCCTGGTATGTGAAGCCAGACTCAGGTGGAAAAAGTGGGATTCAGTGGCCTCAGAAGACCTCAGGTAAAGAAATTCAGGTTCTCGCAGGTATATGGACAAAAATATAAAATGCCTTTCTACTTTTCAACATGATCCTGTTATGTCTTTGGATTTAGGCCCATAATGCCTTAAGATGTATAAAATATGATGGCAAATGCAAGCTCTTTTGACTATTAAATTATTTCCTTTACTGATTTTAATCAATTGAAACTTTATTTCAAAATTCTAAAATAAATATGTTTTTTGACACTGAGCATGGGATTTGTTCGACACAAATCATATTTTGGCTATTGTAACTTTATCATTAAAAAGACTTTGACATATATAGCTTTTATTATGTTGAGGTATGCACCTTCTATTCCTGCTTTCTGGAGAGTTTCTATCATAAATGGATATTGAATTTTGTCAAAGGCTTTCTCTGCATCTAGTGAGATAATCATATGGCTTTTATTTTTCAATTTGTTAATATGGTGAATTACATTGATTGATTTGTGGATATTGAAGAATCCTTGCATCCCTGGGATAAAGCCCACTTGGCCATGGTGTATGATCTTTTTAATGTGTTGTTGGATTCTGATTGCTAGAATTTTGTTAAGGATTTTTGCATCTATGTTCATCAGTGATATTGGCCTGTAGTTTTCTTTTTTTTGTGGCGTCTTTGTCAGGTTTTGGTATTGGGGTGATGGTAGTCTCATAGAGTGAGTTTGGAAGTTTACCTTCCTCTGCAATTTTCTGGAAGAGTTTGAGTAGGATAGGTGTTAGCTCTTCTCTAAATTTTTGGTACAATTCAGCTGTGAAGCCGTCTGGACCTGGGCTTTTGTTTGCTGGAAGATTTCTGATTAGTTTCAATTTCCATGCTTGTGATGGGTCTGTTAAGATTTTCTATTTCTTCCTGGTTCAGTTTTGAAAAGTTATACTTTTCTAAGAATTTGTCCATTTCTTCCATGTTGTCCGTTTTATTGGCATATAATTGCTAATAGTAGTCTCTTATGATCCTTTGTATTTCTGTGTTGTCTGTTGTGATCTCTCCATTTTCATTTCTAATTTTATTGATTTGATTTTTCTCCCTTGATGAGTCTGGCTAATTGTTTGTCAATTTTATTTATCCTTTCAAAGAACCAGCTTTTGGCTTTGTTGATTTTTGCTATGGTCTCTTTTGTTTCTTTTGCATTTATTTCTGCCCTAATTTTTAAGATTTCTTTCCTTCTACTAACCCTGGGGTTCTCCATTTCTTCCTTTTCTAGTTGCTTTAGGTGTCGAGTTAGGTTATTTATTTGACTTTTTTCTTGTTTCTTGAGGTATGCCTGTATTGCTATGAACTTTCCCCTTAGCACTGCTTTTACAGTGTCCCACAGGTTTTGGGTTGTTGTGTTTTCATTTTCATTCGTTTCTATGCATATTTTGATTCTTTTTTGATTTCTTCTGAGATTTGTTGGTTATTCAGAAGTGTGTTGTTCAGCCTCCATATGTTGGAATTTTTAATAGTTTTTCTCCTGTAATTGAGATCTAATCTTACTGCATTATGGTCAGAAAAGATGCTTGGAATGATTTCAATATTTTTGAATTTACCAAGGCTAGATTTATGGCCCAGGATGTGATCTATCCTGAATAAGGTTCCATTAGCACTTGAGAAAAAGGTGAAATTCATTGTTTTGGGGTGAAATGTCCTATAGATATCAATTGGGTCTAACTGGTCTATTGTATCATTTAAAGTTTGTATTCTTTGTTAATTTTCTGTTTAGTTGATCTATCCATAGGTGTGAGTGGGGTATTAAAGTCTCCCACTATTATTGTGTTATTGTTAATTTCCCCTTTCATACTTGTTAGCATTTGTCTTAGATATCGTGGTGCTCCTATGCTGGGTGCATATATATTTATAATTGTTATAAATATATCTTCTTCTTGGATTGATCCTTTGATCATTATGTAGTGTCCTTCTTTGTCTCTTTTCACAGCCTTTGTTTTAAAGTCTATTTTATCTGATATGAGTATTGCCACTCTTGCTGTCTTTTGGTCTCTATTTGCATGGAATATCTTTTTCCAGCCCTTCACTTTTAGTCCGTATGTGTCCCTTGTTTTGAGGTGGGTCTCTTGTAGAGAATATATATGGGATCTTGTTTTTGTATCCATTCAGCCAGTCTTTGTCTTTTGGTTGGGGCATTCAACCCATTTACGTTTAAGGTAATTATTGATAAGTATGATCCCATTGCCATTTACTTTATTGTTTTGGATTTGGGTTTATACACCCTTTTTGTGTTTCCTGTCTAGAGAATATCCTTTAGCATTTGTTGAAGAGCTGGTTTGGTGGTGCTGAATTCTCTCAGTTTTTGATTGTCTGTAAAGCTTTTGATTTCTCTTTCATATTTGAATGAGATCCTTGCTGGGTACAGTAATCTGGTCTGTAGGTTATTTTCTTTCATCACTTTAAGTATGTCTTGCCATTCTCTCCTGGCCTGAAGAGTTTCTATTGAAAGATCAGCTGTTATCCTTATGGGAATCCCCTTGTGTGTTATTTGTTGTTTTTCCTTTGCTGCTTTTAATATGTGTTCTTTGTGTTTGATATTAGTTGATTTGATTAATATGTGTCTTGTGGTGTTTCACCTTGGGTTTATCAGCAAACATTATCCTCAATGGTGAAAATTGAAAGGATTTCCCTTAAAGTCAGGAACAAGACAAAGGTGCTTACTTTCACTGCTACTATTCAACATAGTTCTGGAAGTTTTGGCCACAGCAATCAAAGCAGAAGAGAAATAAAAGGAATCCAAATTGGAAAAGAAGAAGTAAAACTCTTACTGTTTGCAGATGACATGATCCTCTACATAGAAAACCCTAAAGACTCCATCAGAAAATTCCTAGAGCTAATCAATGAATATAGTAAAGTTGCAGGATATAAAATCAACACAGAAATCCCTTGCATTCCTATACACTAATAATGAGAAAGTAGAAAAAGAAGTTAAGGAAACAATTCCATTCACCACTGCAACAAAAAGAATAAAATACTTAGGAATATATCTACCTAAAGAAACTAAAGACCTATATATAGGAAATTATAAAACACTGGTGAAAGAAATCAAAGAGGACACTAAGAGATGGAGAAATATACCATGTTCTTGGATTGGAATAATCAATATAGTGAAAATGAGTATACTACCCAAAGCAATCTACAGATTCAATGCAATCCCTATCAAGCTACCAGCGGTATTTTTCACAGAGCTAGAACAAATAATTTTACAATTTGTATGGAAATACAAAAAAAAACTCAAATAGCCAAAGCAATCTTGAGAAAGAAGAATGGAACTGGAGGAATCAACCTGCCTGACTTCAGGCTCTACCTCAAAGCCACAGTCATCAAGACAGTATGGTACTGGCACAAAGACAGAAATATAGATCAATGGAACAAAATAGAAAGCCCAGAGATAAATCCACACACCTATGGACACCTTATCTTTGACAAAGGAGGCAAGAATATACAATGGAGTAAAGACCATCTCTTTAACAAGTGGTGCTGGGAAAACTGGTCAACCACTTGTAAAAGAATGAAACTAGAACACTTTCTAACACCATACACAAAAATAAACTCAAAATGGATTAAAGATCTAAATGTAAGACCAGAAACTATAAAACTCCTAGAGGAGAATATAGGCAAAACTCTCTCCGACATACATCACAGCAGGATCCTCTATGATCCACCTCCCAGAATACTGGAAATAAAAGCAGAAATAAACAAATGGGACCTAATTAAAATTAAAAGCTTCTGCACAACAAAGGAAACTATAAGCAAGGTGAAAAGACAGCCTTCGGAATGAGAGAAAATAATAGCAAATGAAGCAACTGACAAACAATCTCAAAAATATAAAAGCAACTCCTGAAGCTCAATTCCAGAAAAATAAATGACCCAATCAAAAAATAGGCCAAAGAACTAAATAGACTTTTCTCCAAAGAAGACATACGGATGGCTAACAAACACATGAAAAGATGCTCAACATCACTCATTATCAGAGAAATGCAAATCAAAACCACAATGAGGTACCATTTCACACCAGTCAGAATGGCTGCGATCCAAAAGTCTACAAGCAATAAATGCTGGAGAGGGTCTGGAGAAAAGGGAACCCTCTTACACTGTTGGTGGGAATGCAAAATAGTACAGCCACTATGGAGAACACTGTGTAGATTCCTTAAAAAACTGGAAATAGAACTGCCTTATCACTCAGCAATCCCACTGCTGGGCATACACACTGAGAAAACCAGAATAGAAAGAGACACATGTACCCCAATATTCATTGCAGCACTGTTTATAATAGCCAGGACATGGAAGCAACCTAGATGTCCATCAGCAGATTAATGGGTAAGAAAGCTGTGGTACATATACACAATGGAGTATTACTCAGCCATTAAAAAGAATACATTTGAATCAGTTCTAATGAGGTGGATGAAACTGGAGTTGATTATACAGAGTGAAGTAAGCCAGAAAGAAAAACACCAATACAGTATACTAACACATATATATGGAATTTAGAAAGATGGTAATGATAACCCTGTATGTGAGACAGCAAAAGAGACACAGATGTATAGAACAGTCTTTTGGACTCTGTGGGAGAGGGAGAGGGTGGGATGATTTGGGAGAATGGCATTGAAACATGTATAATATCATATAAGCAATGAATCGCCAGTCAGGTTCAATGCAGGATACAGGATGTGTGGGGCTGGTGCACTGGGATGACCCAGAGAGGTGGTATGAGGAGGGAGGTGAGAGGGGGGTTCAGGATTGGGAACACGTGTACACCCGTGGTGGATTCATGTTGATGTATGGCAAAACCAATACAGTATTGTAAAGTAAAATAAAGTAAAATTTTTTAAAAAGAAAATATGTACAAAAAAAAGTCTTTGAGAAATGTTAATTACTTAGCGTGTGCTGCAGTGTGCCATGACATGTTATATGTATGAAGTCACTGGGTCTTTAACAAAATCGTGTGAAATGAGTTTTGTTTCCTTTATGTTATACATCCAAGAACTGAGGCTCAGTGAGTTTAAAGTAAATCATCCTGGGAGTTGCATGTCTTCTTTCACACAGCTTGTCTTAAGCCTATCTCAAATCCTCCATGAGGAGAAGCATGATCCAGTGCATCCAGTGAATGAAATTACATTTTATACAAGTTATGAACAACCCATGCAACTATCAAAAATGCATAATGAGAAGTATCTCCCCTTGCTATTTAGACATTCATAATTTTTTAAAAATCAGTTTTATAATTTCAAAAGGTTCAGAGAAGAAAGATATGAAAAAAGGAGATCATGAACAATTTCTCCACTGTACTTAGGCTTGAAAGCTCATCTCAAGGTTAGTCTTCATAGTAACCCACAGCAACACTCCCACAGTTGAACAAGCTGAGTTTATTACTTTTGGTAATGATGGAGAATACACACAATGGGCAACCATGGGTTATATGATTAAGAGGGTATTCAAATGTGTTATAGGATTTGGATTTGAGTTTGATGATTTCTACTTTCTAAAGACAGAAAACGAAATGGTATAGTTTAGGCATAATACTCCTCACAAGTGGTAGCTTTTGTTCCATATATATATATATTTTTTTAAAGATTTATTTACTTATTTTTGCTGTGGTGGGTTTTCCTTGCTGCCCGTGGGCTTTCTCTAGTTGCAGTATGCGGACTTTTCATTGTGATGGCTTCTCTTGTTGTGGAGCACAGGTTCTAGGCACATGGGCTTCAGTAGAAACAGTGTGTG
Organism: Oryx dammah; assembly: GCF_014754425.2. Taxonomy (NCBI): domain Eukaryota; kingdom Metazoa; phylum Chordata; class Mammalia; order Artiodactyla; family Bovidae; genus Oryx; species Oryx dammah. Next base: position 102,011,236 of record NW_024070207.1, on the reverse strand, counting down.
CACTCAGTAGTTGCAGCTCATAGGTTCTAGAGTGTTGACTCAGTAGTGTGTTATATGGGCTTAGGTGCTCCATGGCATATGGCATCTTCACGGACAAAGGATCAAACCTGTGTCCCTTGCACTGAAAGGCAGATTCTTAACCACTGGACCACCAGGGAAGTCCCCTGTTCCATATATTTCTATGAAGCTAACCATCATAAACTCGGACACCTTTCATTGCCAGTATCTTGAACTAGTGGTTCTCTAAGTATGGTTCCTTGGGACCACCAAACTTATTCCTGGGCATGACCTGGAAACATTACAAATTAAAATTCTCAGGGTCCAGCCTAGATTCACTAAATCAGAAATCTTAGGGTTGGCCATATAACTCTGTTTTAATAGCCTTCCAAGTAATTCTGATGCTCGCTTCTTTGTGAGAATCGTTGCTCTAGCCTGTTCCCCATAGAATGAGAACAGCAAATACATGTATATTAAGTGAAGGTATTTTAAAGAGACTGGAATACCAGACCATCTTACTTGCCTCCTGAGAAATCTGTATGCTGGTCAAGAAGCAACAGTTAGAACCAGACATGGAACATTGAACTGGTTCCATATTGGGAAAGGAGTACGTCAAGGCCGTATATTGTCACCCTGCTTATTTAACTTATATGCAGAGTACATCATGCAAAATGCCAGGCTGTATGAAGCACAAGCTGAAATCAAGATTGCTGGAAGAAATATCAATAACCTCAGATATGCAGATGACACCACCCTTATAGCAGAAAGAGAAGAGGAACTAAAGAGCCCCTTGATGAAGGTGAAAGTGGAGAGCAAAAAAGCTGGCTTAAAAGTCAACATTCAGAAAGCTAAGATCATGGCATCTGGTCCCATCACTTCATGGCAAATAGATGGGGAAACAATGCAACAATGACAGATTTTATTTTCTTGGGCTCCAAAATCACTGTAGATGGTGACTGAACCCATGAAATTAAAAGACACTTGGTCCTTGGAAGAAAAGCTATGACCAAACATAGACATTACAAAGCAGAGACATTACTTTGCCAACAAAGGTCCATCTAGTCAAAGCTATGGTTTTTCCAGTAGTCATGTATGGATGTGAGAGTTGGACCTTAAAGAAGGCTAAGAGCTGAACAACTGATGCTTTTGAACTGTGGTGTTGGAGAAGACTCTTGAGAGTCCCTTGGTCTGCAAGAAGATCCAACCAGTCAGTCAGTCCTAAAGGAAATCAGTGCTGAATATTCATTGGAAGGACTGATGCTGAAGCTGAAGCTCCAATACTTTTGCCACTTGATGTGAAGAACTGACTCATTGTAAAAGACTGATGCCAGGAAAGACTGAAAGCAGGAGGAGAAGGGGACAAAAGAGGTTGAGATGGTTGGATGGCATCACCAATTTGATAGGCATGAGTTTGAGCAAGCTCTGGGAGTTGGTGATGAACAGGGAAGCCTGGCGAGCTGTGGTCCACGGGGTCACAAAGAGTTGGACACAAGTGAGTAACTGAACTGAAGTCCAGGTAAACCCTAGGACTGGAGTTAACACAGTGTAAAAAAAATTAAAAAGAAAATAGTGAAAAACTGAAATTCCAGAATTTTTTTTAAAAGGGATTGATATAAAATTTCAAATTAGACTTACTGCAGGCCTCCTAAAGACATTTGGAATAAGATGTTTCTAATCAAATTTCCTTTGGCTGTTTGATGCTAATATAAAAAAATTGTTTACAGAGAAAAAAGTAAAAAGCAGGATTATCAAGTAAAATACAGGAGCAGAAAGTAAAGAAAAAGAAAAAGTCTCTACTTTTTATCTGAGTATATTGAGGAGAGATGCCAGGGTAGATGTATCACTCTCTTCAAGCAATAAAGATAAATGTGCTCTCAACATGAGCACAGGTGAAGGCCTGGACAAGGTTCTATTTTGTATCGAGAAACAGACAAAGCAATTACCTTGACTGGCAGACAGAAGACCAGAAAATGCCAGCTCCCTTTGCTGCTACTGGCCCAGGCTGTCTGAGCTGCTCCTCTTTTCATATTATGCCCATATGCACCAATATTGTAGCTAGATCAGTTTTTTAAACATGCAAATCAATATGGACTGAGGGGCTGGGCCACTCATGTCAGGGATATTTTATAAATTAGTTTTAAATTTGAGACAGTCTACTCTCCTGTACTAGAAAAGAAAAAGGGATCTGACTGAACAGCCAGATAAGCAAAGGGTTCAAAGAATGAGGGAAGAGGGCCAGAGACAAACACAGGAACTGGGAAAAACAGAACAGCTGAACGTGTGCTGACTGCTGATTATCTACTTTGGGACCTGAAGCAGTGGCTACACAGCACAGAAAGTGATGGTAAGAACAGCCATGAAGGGCTGAGATGTGAAGGCAAAGGCAATGGGGAGGCACATGCTTTACACAACAGTATGGAATGGAATGTATGGCATATGGTAGAGTGGCTTAGAAAGGAATAGGGATAGAGGGAAACTCATTCAGATAAAGCCTATGACTAGGAGTAAACTGTGCAACCTATCTAGGAATACCTGTTTTCTGACCAACAAAGAGAAGCGTAAACAAGTTTCCTTTCAAAGTACACTCCAGCTCTCATATTCTGTAATGATGTAACTTCCCTCATGGTGACCTCCCCACAGTCAAATCTAAAATAATTATAGACCTCCTGACGGCTCTCCATTTCACTTAGAATGAAAAGCCCTCCATGTCCCACAAATCTGCTGTGTCAGCAGATACCTACTTTGCCTCTCCAAATCATCTCAGGTCGTCTGTCCTGTTTTACTCTCTTCAGGTAGGTGGGCTTCATTCTCTTCCCAGATAGCCTCAGGGTCTTTGCAGGACCTCTTCCCTCTGACTGGAATGTGCCCCGATAATACTTCTGTAAGGTTGCCTTTTTCTTATGATTCGTATCTCATTTTAAATATAATTCCTCACAAATACCCTACATATCAACCCTTTCTAAAACAGCATTTCACCACCCTCAGCTCCCAACTAGACTCTATGATTTATTTCACAACATTGGCTTATTTTTAGGCAAATTCTCATGATCTCAAATGAGTTTATTTCTCCATTCTTTGCCTGCCCTGTCACCAATGAGAATGCTAATTCTAAGAAGTCAGGTGGCTTTTATGTATTGCTCACTACTATATTCTATGTCTAGAAGGGTGTCTGATACAGTAAGTATACAATATTTCTTGATAAATGAATGAATTCATGAATTTATATTTCATGATAAATGATGTAGGATATTATTAGATGAGAATGATTTTCTAACTTTTAATACTCTAGACACTATTACTATTTCCCAAATATAGTCATTCTTCTATATTTCAATTTTATTTTCTACATGTAACTAAGGATTGCAGCACGTGGCTCAGAGGTTAAAGTGTCTGCCTGCAGTGTGGGACGCTTGGGTTCGATCCCTGGGTCAGGAAGATCCCCTGGAGAAGGAAATGGCAACCCACTCCAGGATTCTGGCCTGGAGAATCCCATGGACAGAGGAGCCCGGCGGGCTACAGTCTACGGGATCGCAAAGAGTCGGACATGACTGAGCGACTTCCCTTTCACTTTCCCTTTCCCTTTCACATGTAACTAAAGCCATAATATACCTCTGATATTTAAACGTCTGAGTTTAAATATCTGTAAAATACAGTTAAACATCTGTACTCACTTCATGTGACTACATTCTGCTCTTAATTACAATATTCAGTGAATAATCATATAAACTATATAACAAAGTAAATATAATTAATTTCTTACCTTGCAGCAATGATAATAAAAATAATAATAATTAACTAGTTTGGGGCATCTATTTTGTGTATTACATTAGGACTTTCATGTTTCATTTTTCACATGATTCTGAAAAGCAGGTATTTTGATATCCAGATCACAAACAAGGGAATGAAAGTTCACTGGATTTATGTGACTTACCCATGGTTACACAGTTGGCAAGGGGTCAAAGCAGGTTTTAAACCCAAGTGTTTGGCTCTAAAATGATTTTGCTCTGTCATGAGGCTTCAAACCAAACAAATATGTATTAATAGTTCACCTAGGCTAATGTTAAATAATATGCTATTGCTACTACATGAAGATAATATTTATCATTATAGCTGCAAATGATTGAGTGCTCACTCTGAGGTAGCCGATTTACTTACATGCAAGTTTTATTTTTCAGTTCATACTTTTAAGTTATGAAATGACATGATTTACCCATGAAAAAATAAGAGGATTACACTGACTACTGAGTTGCCCAGGGTCATACTACAATGCCATTGTGTAGATTCAATTACCTGGCTTCACCTGCAAGACCTAGCTATATACCAGTTTCCTTGGTCCTAAATCACTGTTATTTATTTTATCTTACTGTTTCAAGAGGAGCTCATGTAAATACAGTCCTTTTATCCATATTAAAGACCAGCAGCTGAAATATTTAGTACTGCCAAATTGTAAGAAACCCCTTTAAAGCACCAAATTAACAAAGCCTATTGACATTTTCAACTGTCATTTCACCAACACTTTGACACTTTTCCAGTTAGAATTTGCATCAGATAGAAACATCTGATATGAGTAGCTGGGTCTAATCTCTTAATAGTACATAATTTCAAGGGGAAAATGTTCCAAACTTTGATTATCAATATTTATGTTTTGACCACAATAAACAAAATTAATAAATAAAAAGTTTAAGCATTCTATACAATGCATATCGAAGTTGAAGCTAAATTAATCAAAAAGCAACCTCTATTATTAAACCAAGAAAAGAGAAGACTGTGCAGAGTCACAATTTGTTTTATCTGGTTTCTTTTACCTTCATCTCTTCAACTGCTGTCTGTAATTCATCTGGGGTTTTATATTCAAAATCTCTCTCTAGGTATTCTTCTTCGGCTTGTGTCATCCATTCATGCATCTCTGACAAATCTTTCTGAAGGCTTAGAGTTTTATCCAAGCCTCCCTTTAAGGCCTCCTTTCTGGCATAGACCTTCCATAAAACAAACCAATAAGTAAAGCATGAATATTGAAAGTCATAAAACATTATCATTATACTATTATTGACGAGTCTATAAATAATAGAAAGCTTGGAAAAGATGAAGCCAGAAGTAAATAGCTTACATAAATGAGGAAAATAACTCATGGCAATTGGATACACTTAATTTCCCATAAGTGTTAAAATAAGATATAAGCATTTACTTGACATAATGAACAGATTCCCCTAAGACCACAATTTAGCTGTTGTATATGGTAATTCTTTTCTGCAAATGAAGAGTAAAGAAAAACATTTTTTCATGATACATTTCAGTTGGAAAACTGAATTTATTGGCATACATAGAAGTAGAAATTCTTTGCACTCTTTGATGCTGTTTTACAATTTCAAATATCCTAGGAACTTAATAATCATATACCTATATAAAACTCTCATAAGAAAAGGAAAATGAATAAAAGATAGTCATGTAATTTACAGAAATAAAATTAAAGTGAGGCCATATATATGTGCAAATTTGCTCAGTATCATTTATAGTTAAATAATAGCAAATGAAGTTAAATTACTATATTTTAGCAGGGATGTGGGAAAACAAAGGTTTCATATCTGTTTAGGGAAATATACACCACAGTTAAAGCTTTTAGACAGTAAACTGGCAAAATGTATTAAATGCCTTAATGTTCATCAATTTGAGCCTACTCTTCCACATATAAAATGATGTGTTATGTAGTTGCACGTACACTATTCAATTCAGCTTTGAAGATAGCAACATATTGAAAACAAACCCAAAGGTGCTTTCATGGAAGATCAGTTAAATTAATTGTGGGATACACATGTACACACACAGAATGGGATACCATGGAGCACTGACACATCTTTACTGAAGCAAAAACTGTCTAGTATATAATTTTACATTAAAAAAGGTGTAAAAAAGCATGTGTGGTAGGAGACTCTTGCTTTATAAAGTCTCATATGTTTCTGAAATACTAATTTATAACAGAATTTATTACTTATTAACTAGAAAGATAGCAAAACTTAAAATACCCAAGAGATCATGCATGTTAATAGCTTACACAACGTACTCTGCTGTAACACACTGAGGGAAAATTTCAATTTAGCATTAGGATTACAATATATAATGCATCTCTTTTACCTTAAAAAATAACTCTACTCAAATGATGCTACTCTTCTCTCTGGGATTAAGTAGAGTGCATCTTTTAAATAATAGAGCTGTAATTTAAAGTCTTAATATAAAAGGCATAGTTTTAATAAAACAACATTTTCATGGTACTTTACCAAATATAAAATATATGCAGTACCATGTTCATGTTAATTTTTCTTATACTTCTACAACTACCTTAAGCCTAATGTAGTTAAATTAAAGCTACTTAAAGTACTTTACTCTCCTAGGAGATTGTAGAACTTGATCTATTTAAATGTAAGTGTATGTTTCATTATAACAGCTAGAACCACATATCTAACAATTATACTAGTCAAAGTACAAAGATGATTTTGCATAGTCAATGAACCTATAATAAGCCCAAGTAAACAAGCTGTTAAATTTCTACTTGGATATGCTGCTATAATCTTTGGAGGCAGTTGGCACAGTGGCAATAATATTAGAATGACTAACAAATTAGCCAAAGACTTGTAGCAAAAAACTATATACATAATGCATGCTATAAAACGAAACCAGAAGAAAGGGATCAGGAGTGATTTTAAAATGAAAGAAAAGTAGGAGGTCATTTTGAAGTGACAGAACGAGTACACTGGAAAGAATACCAGCTTTGGAATCAGGATACCTGGATTCAATCAATCACTAACAAGCTAAGTGAATCTGGAAACATCACTCCATTTATCTCCACTTCTTAACTAACCTAAAAGTTGGACTAGATGATTTCCAAGGTCTTTTCCAAATTTAACATTCTGCTCTACAACTGATCAGAAAGAGATTAATTTTTTGTGGTTTCACATTTTAGAAGGATTTCTGTGAAAAGGTTGAGGTTAAAATCATACTTTCTCCTTCACCTTTATTACCTGAGTGATGCCAACTGTCTAGCCTGAAATTGCCCAATCCACCCCTGCAGTTTCAGCAGATTACACTGCATCAACCGCTTTATAAAACAGGAAGTTCTTCATGTTTCCTGTTTCAGAATTTGTAAATCTAACATTCAGCATTGCCCGACCCCACTCTACGCCCCTCAAACCTTTGTTAAGATACAATTGACATAAAACGCTGTTTAAGGTACATACACCATGTGAAATGATTACAATAGGATTAGTCAATGCCTTCATCATCACATATAATTACCATTTTTCTTTTTATTATGAAAACATTAAAGACTTACTCTCCCAGCAAGGTTCATATGTAAAGAAATTATAAAATACTTTATATAATATAGAATTGTCAGCTATAGTCGCCGTCCTGTAAATGTGCTATGTGTGTGCTTAGTCGCTCAGGTGTGTCTGACTCTTTGCAGGCCCATGGACTGTAGCCTGCCAGGCTCCACTGCCCATGGAATTCGAAATCCCAAGAACTCCCTCATCATAAATGAGAAGTCTGTACCACTTAACCAGAATCTCTTTATCTCCCTCACTCTCTAAGCCCTAGTATCCATTCTACTCTCTTGAGTTTGGCTTTTTTAGATCCCATGTCTTTTTTCATACCCTCAAGTTTCATCCAGATTGTTGCAAATCACAGGCTTTCTTTCTTTCTCAGAATAATACTCCTTTGTCTATATGTATGTGTGTATACATGTATGTACACACACACACACACACTTAATCTTCTTTATGTGTTTCTCTCTGACCAGTACTTAAGTTGTCTCCTTATCTTGGCTATTGTGAGTAATGCTGCAATGAATTTGGGTGTACAGACATGTCTTTGAGAAATTCTGATTTTGTTTCCTTTGGAAATACACCCAGAAGTGGGAGTGCTAGAACCTCAGGCAGCTCTATTTTAATTCTGAGGAATCTCCATACAGGCTCCACAGTGACTGTACTGTGTGTATGCTGGAGACTGCAGGGCAGGATGCTTAAGGGTGAAGACGTTACTGCTAGAAACACTGTCTGGATTATGAAGCTGGGAGTGAGTGGCTGAGGCAGGGTAGAAGATGAAAATCACTGGAGTGGGTATTAAGTAACTGAGGGCTCAGGAATGGGAAGAACCATCTAAGAAGATACTGAAATCACCCAGAATTCGGACAGGAGTAACCATGAGTTAGGTGTTAAAATACATAAGGAATGAGGCAGAGTGACCCAGGGGTCTGTGGATGACTGAACCCAAAAGATGTACTGAATCAGAGAAAGATAATGATCTGCAAGGTGCCAGAATGGCACCCACCTTGCTGCTCAATCCAGTGTTTCTTGGTAACTCTAAGTTTATAGTCACCAATAATTAAAATATATATCTATACATTATTTAAAAATTACACATATTTTACAATTGTATATAGGCAGCTTCATGTCTATTTCATCTCTCCTTGTTTATTTTATTGAACAAGTATGTACATAATGGTTACTCTGCGCTAGATATAGATCTACACACGTTATACACACAAACTCATTTAACTATAGAAGAATGTTAAAATTCTTACAAAGTAAGTAGAAATGTCACCACACTGTAAAGACTGGGAAACTGAAGTGCAGAGATAAAGCGACTTTTCCAGGCTCACAGGGGTAGCTTATGGTGGGGGCAAGATCTAAACCCAGGCAACCTGGTTCCAGAGCCTCTGCCCTTACACATTGTTTGCCTCTCCATCCACAAGGAAGTCTTCCCCATCCATAAGAGTTCTTATTTCATCTAATTTAGCAAAAAATTCAGAGGGAGGGTGGGTCTGACAAATTCTTTCATTATCAGATAGGAGTTACATAGATGTTATCTTTATTTCTGTGTATACAGTTTATATGCTCACTTTAAATACCCCACTTGGATTCCAGATGCATTTTGACTATATACTCCTCTAAAATAAACATGACCAAAGTAGAAGCACTGATCATTCTACCAAGCTGGTCAATTGTGTTTCTCCCTTAGCACACAGTTTTTCCTTCCTTCATAGAAGGTGCGGTGTCCAACACTGCTGCTCAAAACAGAAAACTCTAAATATCGTTTGATCCCTTCCTCCCCGTCACCCTGAACTTTCCACAAGGCTTATCTTTCATCAAGTACTGCCATTTCTAACGGGGTCTAATAAAACATAAAATCAAGAAAGGAATGTGTTGTTAGCAGTAAGAGTAATGATTGTGGAAGTGAGTGTGAAAGCCCTGATCAAAAATGCAACAAGGAAGAACTTGCCTAATTGGTTAGAAGAAACAAGAAAAATAAACAATCACATTGAGTGGGATAAGCTTGCTGGATGGAGGTGGCAAGGAAGTACAGAATTTCTACAAAGTTTGACTGACAGAAGCACTTTGGTTCAGTTTGCCTAGAATAACACACTCCCTTCCTCATGCTACTTACTGTATAATGGGAAATATACAATAAACAGTAATGAAACAGAGCAACAAGAATTCAAATCACGTCTGTCTCTGTAGAAGAGCTTAGAAAATTATTGGAAGAGGTTTGGACAGTCAACCAAACACAGTGTCACAAGAGGATTATACATTTCCAATTTCTTTGTGTCTCTCAATCTCCACTAATACTCCCCCTGTTATTTGCCAGTATTATTTCCTACCTGAACAACTGTAATTCCTACATGCTTCCACTCGTGCCCCTTCAGTCTTTTCATATAAGAGGAATATATAGCAAATATTTACATGATGTAACTCCTATACCTAAACGTCTAATAGCTCGCCATTGTACTTGTCATGAATAGTAAATCCTCACTGTGCTTTATAAGAAAATTAATGACTCTTCTTTGCCCCCCATTTTCTCATAAAGATTTTTTTTTGCTATTGTTTCCTCCCTTGCTCTAAATAAATTGGTGTTTCTCTTTCTATTCATCCATTAAAAACATTCAACAAACAAATCCTTTTCATACTGGCCTTCCAGGAAAACATCAATGATATAATCTATTCTCTAAGTAATATTATTTTTTTCTCTTAACATCCCTTCTAGAACTGACTTACTCCAGGAGAAGAATGCAAGCTAGTTGACCCTGGGCTATCTCATCGGTGAGTTAATAGAACAGTTGAGCATTTGTCAGTGATGGTATTAGCTGGGTGACTTGCCTTGACTTTTCCTCAGCTCAATTTCTTTCTTTTTCAAATTTAGTTTTTGCCTTTTGGCATGATTTCTTTTCAACTTTGAAAGGTTACTTAGAAATAACGAAAGACTGACTGACTCTAATATACATAAAATGAAACCTCTCATTAACTTCAAAAAGGTATTGGTGTATTAAAAAGTAATCATTGCTTTAGGTCAAAATTTCACTTTTGAACCAGAAGTATTTGATGTATGCTACTTGTATGTAATATTTACTCTTCTGCAATTTAATCTTGAAATTGGAAATAAATATCTATAAAACACTCTTCCATATAAAAATGAACTCAGATATGAATGTACATTTATCTTATATTTTTTTCTACTAAGCTGTTCTCAACTATTTCCCAATCTTAATCCATTTATTGAAAGAGATGTATTGAAGAAGCCAAACTCATCAATTTTACTATCAAAAGCAAAACATATTTATATTTGTACCTATGCATGCATTACTCATTCATTTTATTTCTGTATCAAGTATAGAATTGTAAACTATCTTTGTTGATCCAATTACATGTATTAAGTTATGCAGTCTTTTGGAGAAAAGATTCAAGAAAAATAATGCCTAAGAGAAAGGCTTTATTGTTCAGAATGACAGCTGTATTCAATAAGATCATTTTAGGACTTCCAATAAGATGAATATACACTATCTAAATATATATTATGAAAATAATTTATATGTTAGACAAAGGCTAGTTTTACTTAACCATACTTTAAAGCATCAACACAGAGACTGAACTTTTTAAAAGGGCCATGGTGAAGGGAGACATTAAGAAATCATAATTAAAATGAAGCAAGTCACCGTAAAAGAGATGGGACATACCTGTCGACATATGTAATCCCATTGAGTGTTAAGTTCTCTCAGCTCTGTCTCCAGTCTAGAAGCAAACTCTGGCTCTGCTTCAGTTTTTATTTTCTGTCCACCTTCATTGACACTGTTTAGACTGGGCTGGATTGTCTGAATATCACTGACTAAAAGCTAAGGAAACAATTTAAGTTAGCCGAAAAAATTACCACAACAATTAGAAATGCAACATAGCTACACAGAAACATATAATTAGGCATCATGACACTACACATGAATTTTGTCCTTTAAAATCTGAAATATATGCTGCAAAATGTTCAATTTTTATGGCATGAATGAAATGGGGAATTATATATCTATAGGCTACTTAGATTAGCTACCAAAGTAAATAAACTTAATACTTCATGTTTGAAAACAGTGCAACAATGATGAGCTTTATAAATTACTATTTTTGAAGGAGGTTTGATTTTCCAACATAGTATGCTGCAGCAGTTTATAGCAAGATGCTGTGAAGGTTATTGATAAAATGGATTTGCTTTTAAAGCTTTTATTCACAAAAAAATTTCTTGAAAGAGCTAGATTTTTCTCTTCCCACTGCATGACAATGGCATAATAAGTATTATTTCAAAATATATGTCTTGTATTATACTACAGTGTAACATAAATGGAAAGAGCAACATAGTTTTACTGACAATTTGTAATAAGATATAACAAGTAGCTCAAAAAAAATCATTTACCTTTAGCTTAAACTGCATGCTATATAAAAATAATATTGTAAAGTGAGTGTTGAATAAAAGCCAATATTTTGTCTATTTCTCTCTTATTTAGCCCAGTTTCTCAACCTTGGCACTACTGTCCTTTTGGATGGGGTAATTCTTTGTTGTGTGGTGCTGTTCTTTGCATTGTAGGATATTAAGATATGTCCCTGGCCTCAATCCACTAGAAGCCAACAGCATCTACCCCACCTCAAGTTAAGACAAATGAAAATGTCTCCAGACATTGCTGAATGTCCACTAGAGGGACAAAATTGCCCCTGGTTCAGAACCATTGATATCATTAAATAATAGTTTCCATATCAAAGTCTTCATATAAAGAAGTGTCATATAACAAAAATCTTACCCTGCACTGCTTCAGCTGTTTTTTAAGAATTTCTGAATCTCCAAGGGCAGGCCATTCCTCTTTCAAGAAAACATCAACTTCAGCCATCCACTTCTTCAAGGTTTTTATGTGATTCTGGAATCAGAGACCCATTTTAACACATTATTGGGGTGCTGATTTCCCTTGACACAATTCATCATGGTGATATGTTTGAACACAAGCCTGCAAACAATTCCCATGGTTGAAGAATATCTTTAAGTAGCTCTTCAGGAAAAGAATATTTCCACTAAGACTGCATTTTTATGGTCTGCTGTATGAGCACTAGCGTATGAAGTCTGCTATTGTTAAAAATAAAAAATTACTACCAAATGTGGTTTTATGATGTTACTCTTGAGAACATTAAATCATATCCCCCTCTAGAGAAATTTTAAGTTACAAAACAACTCATGATAATACTAACAATGTGCCCTTACAGTACATAAAACAAACTACGAACAATAAACTCAATGTAATGGTGTCTTTATAGCCTCCCTAAACGTGAACTTCCACAAATTGTTCTCTACAGTTGACAGTTTAAATAGCCCCTCCAGTGGAGAACTTTCAGACCAAGATGTTGTCATCTTTAAAGAAAGAAAACTTGTGCTTTTAATTTCTGATTTGCTCAACCAAGTTGATGTAATGATCAAATGGAAAATGTCATCTTTATTTATTTGTAAATAGCCAGTACATCCCATTAATTTTTTTTTACATAATGCCATTTTTCTTGTTCCTTTTAGGGCTACATTTCAAGTGTGTGGTCTGTCAAACTTCTTTATCTGCCTACACTTCAACTATGCTATCCAGATGAGCTATTTTGTCCTTTCTTAATTAGATTTCTATTCAAAATGTGTGCTTCTCAGAAATTTCCCTCTTCAGTACAACAAATAATAATGACTTTAAAAGCATCTGACTAAATCTAAAGATTTCAACATTATTATCTGGCTGACATTTCTTGAATCTAGCTTTGCTCTTTGGCCCATATCGCCACTGTCCTAGTTCAGACCTTACCACTGCCTCTTTGACTACTACATTAGCTCTTTCTGGTATCTACTTCAGTCTCACCCCATTCTAACCCATTCTCCCCAGTGGTACCAATATTCTTCTCACCTCCTTCTTCTTCTCAAAGTGATGTTTAAAAAAAAAACAGATATTATTTTATCTCCCTCCTCTTGAAGTACCAATAATAGTTCCACATCATCATTATGTTTAATCCCATCATGGTTAGATTATAATTCATATTCCAAAGCATGGCATCCAACTTATTTGTGATCTACTCTCAGACTACTTCTCCAAACACCTCTTTTATTAATCTCCAGACATATCTTTTATCTCTCCAATATTGAACAACTTTCAGATAATTGACCATGCTGCTCCATTTTGTCAGGAACTCTTTCTCCGTCTTTTATTAGGTGCCTAAATTCTACGTGTTTAAGGTGTAGTCAGAGAACTCATATCCCAAGAACACTTCATAACTCCTTTTCCCAGGATATGTTGCTTTTCTTCTCTCTCCACTGTCATAGTCACTGCACTATTTTATTTACTTACCACGCTATAGGTTAAATAACGACCCTTCGAGATTTCAGGCCCTTATCCCTGGAAGCTGTGACTATGGTGCCTTACATGGCAAAAAGGAATTTGCAGATGTGATTAAGTTAAGGATATCACTGAGACGACCCAGAGGGATGCTACAGGGAGGGAGGAGGGAGGGGGGTTCAGGATGGGGAACACGTGTATACCTGTGGCAGATTCATGTTGATGTATGGCAAAACCAATACAATATTGTAAAGTAATTAACCTCCAATTAAAATAAATAAATTTATATTAAAAAGTTAAGGATATCAAGATAAAGAGATGATCCTGGGTTATCCAAATGGACACAATATGATCAAAGGATTCTTATTAAGATAGAAGCAAGAGTGTAAAAGAGAAATTGGGAGGTGCTACATTCCTGGCTTTAAAGATGAAGATGGAAACATGAGCCAAGATTGTAGTTTCCCAAAACTAAAAGTGACAAGGCAATAAATTTTCTCCTAAAGCCTCCAGAAAGGACACAGCCCTGTCCATTCCTTGATTTTAGCCCACTGAGCCTGATATTGAACTTTTGATACCCAGAACCACAATATATGTGTGCTGTTTCAAGCCATTAAATTCACAACAACTTATTACTGCAGCAATAGGAAATGGATACACGTCCCTTTCTCCTTCACCAGACATGGGCTCCTTGATGGCAAGGACCATGTAACTGTACCCTCTTTTGCCACAAGCACAGACAAAAAATGTGTTTGTATATGTGTGTGTATGTGTATGCATGTATGCATATGTTCATACCTCGAGAGACATTACTGTGGATGTTGTGCTTTAAAAAATAATGTAAAACTGCTAGGTCTTTTGGTTTGTGAAAGGTAAGAAAAAACAACTAAGTAGCTGGACTGGGATTTAAAACCAGAAGCGTGTTATTCTGATGCTTTTCCATCATGCTTTCAAGCTTCTTTCCAACATTAACATTTTTTGCAATATGTTACCACATAAGAGAAATATCACCTGTATCACCAAATGTTTTAAACTTTAGACTACAGTGCAGTTGTTGGTTTACTAATGCTTGGGTAATTAGGTGGCACTATTCAAACAAGTTAGTAGAAGTTGCTTTGTGGAAGGTGATGGGATCAAATTTATATATAAAATTACAAGTGAAATATGCTGATGAAATTATGTAGATTACATGGCAGATAACTTTTTATTTGGTGGTGGTGGTTTAGTCACTAAGTCATGTCCGAATCTTGTGACACCATGGACTGTAGCCCCCCAGGCTCCTCTGTCCATGGGATTTTCCAAGTAAAAATACTGGGGTGGGTTGCCATTTCCTTCTCCAGGGTATCTTGCTGACCCAGGGATCGAAGCCACGTCTCCTGGGTGGAGGCGGATTCTTTAGCACTGCATCAACAGGGAAGCTCCCTCACTCCATATATATATACACACAGATTCAAGGGGTTAGATCTGATAGACAGAGTCTGAAGAACTACAGACAGAGGTCTGTAACATTATACAGGAGGTAGTGATCAAAACTATCCCAAAGAAAAAGAAATGCAAAAAGGCAAAGAAGAAGGCCCTTGTCTGAAGAAGCCTTATAAATAGCTGAGAAAAGAAAAGAAGTGAAAGGCAAAGGAGAAAGGAAAGATATACCCATCTGAATGTAGAGCTCCAAAGAATAGCAAGGAGAGATAAGAATGCCTTCCTAAGTAAACAATGCAAAGACATAAAGGAAAATAATAGAATGGGAAAGACTAGAGATCTCTTCAAGTAAATTAGAGATACCAAGGGAACATTTCATGCAGAGATGGGCACAATAAAGGACATAAATGGTATGAACCTAACAGGAGCAGAAGATATTAAGAAGAGGTGGCAAGAATACACAGAAGAATTATGCAAAAGAGATCTTAATGACCCAGATAACCATGATGGTGTGATCACTCATCTAGAGCCAGACTTTCTGGAATGTGAAATCAAGTGGGCTTTAGGAAGCATCACTAACAAAACTAGTGGGGATGATGGAATTCCAGCTGAGCTATTTCAAATCCTAAAAGATGATGCTGTCAAAGTGCTATACTCAATATGCCAGCAAACTTGGAAAACTCAGCTCTGGCCATAGGACTGGAAAAGGTCAGTTTTCATTCCAATCCCAAAGAAAGTTCAAACTACCACACAATTGCACTCATCTAAGAAGCTAGCAAAGTAATGCTTAAAATTCTCCAAGCTAGGCTTCAACACTACATGAACTGAGAACTTCCAGATATTCAAGCTGGATTTAGAAAAGGCAGCAGAACCAGAGATCAAGTTGCCAACATCCATTGGATCATAGAAAAAGCAAGAGAGTTCCAGGAAAAAAAAACATCTACTTCTGCTTTATTGACTATGTCAAAGCCTTTGACTGTGTGGATCACAACAAACTGTGGAAGATTCTTCAAGACATGGGAACCAGAACACATTATCCATTTCCTGAGAAATCTGTATGCAGGTCAAGAAGCAACAGTTAGAACTGGACCTGCAAAAATGACTGGTTCCAAATAGGAAAAGGAGTACGTCCAGGCTGTATATTGTCACCCTGCTTATTTATCTTCTATGCAGAATATATATGAAATGCCAGGCTAGATGAAGCACAAGCTGGAATCAAGACTGCCAGGAGAAATACCAATAACCTCAGATATGTTGATGACACCACATTTATGGAAGAAAGCAAAGAGGAACTAAAGAACTTCTTGATGAAGGTGAAAGAGGAGAGTGGAAAAGCTGACTTAACACTCAAAAAACTAAGATCATGCCACTAGGTCCCGTCACTTTATGGCAATAGATGGGGAAACAATGGAAACAGTGACAGACTTTATATTCTTGGGTTCCAAAATCACTGCAGATGGTGACTGCAGCCATGAAATTACAAGACGCTTACCCTTTGGAAGGAAAGCTATGAGAAAAATAGACAGTGTATAGAAAAGCAGAGACATTACTTTGCCAACAAAGATCTGTCTAGTCAAAGCTATGGCTTTTCTATTAGTCATGTATGGGTATGAGAGTTAGACCATAAAGGCTGAGTGCCGAAGAATTGATGCTTTTGAACTGTGGTGTTGGAGAAGACTCTTGAGAGTCCCTTGGACTGCAAGGAGATCCAACCAGTCCATTCTGAAGGAGATCAACCCTGGGATTTCTTTGGAAGGAATGATGCTAAAGCTGAAGCTCCAGTACTTTGGCCACCTCATGCGAAGAGTTGACTCATTGGATAAGATCCTGATCCTGGGAAAGACTGAGGGCAGGAGAAGCAGACAACAGAGGATGAGATGATTGGATGGCATCACCGACTCAATGGACGTGAATTTGAGCAACCCCTGGGAGACAGTGAAGCACAGGGAAGCCTGGGACGCTGCAGTCCATAGGGTTGCAAACAGCTGTACACAACTGAACAACAACAACACACACACACACACACACACACTCAGCCAATTCTTTACCTCTGAGCCAACAAGCAAGTCCCCCAGCTCTAGATAACATGTTACAATTAAAGCCGACATATGTGAGTTAGCCTGTGTGTATATATACGTATGTGTATGTGTGTGTGTGTGTGTGTGTGTATATATATATACTTTTTTTTACAACCAAAATAACAATGTATTTTTCAGGAAAAAAAAAATTTTCCTGCACTGCAAGCAGTCTCTTGCATCACAAGTGGATTCTTTGAGACACCAGGGAAGCCTTATTCATAAGCTAAATAATTATTTACAGAATAACAAGACTAAAAAGAAGATGGGCTTTGAATTGAGCTGAAAAGTTTTTTAATTCCTGTTGGTAATGGTGGAAAAAAGCTAATTCTAAAGAAAATCAAAGAAACAGAATTCTTAATGCCTTCTTAAAATCAATAGGCAAACTATTGTCCTTTGAGACAAATTTGTATCTTTTGGCCTTATCACTGACTTTAAGGGACTATGTCTTTTAATTGTATAACTCATCATTAGGAGAGAAACAAATAAAAATCAATATAAAAAGTAAAATCTTGAATTACCTGAAGTTTTCGGAGTTTGGCCATTTGCTCCTCCAGCTTTTGGCAACGTTCAGTCAGCTGGGCAGAGAGTTTCTTCCATCGACCCTCAATGTCTTCAAATTCTGATTGATATCTCTGGCTTATATAAGAGGGTGCTTTCCTTGACATCTCTTTCACAGTGGTGCTGAGATAGTTTAGGTCATTTTGGTGTTCTTGCAGAGAGCTTTGTAAAGCCTCAAAATTAAAAAGAAAGTGCCTTTATACTAATTGATGAATATTAATGAGTTTAATTGTTCAATTTCATTGATGAGTTTCAGATAAATCAAATGTACTTAAAATGAAAGCTGTGTGGCTCAAACATTTAAAATAATAAATGATGTAACATCAGATGTGAAATAATTAGCAACTTAAATTCTACTTTCAATCATGAGTAATTTACACATTATTTAGTAATATTGTATTTATAAATCTATGCCTATTCTTATCAACAAAGTGGAATATATACAAAACTGTATCTTATTGAAACAAAGAGCTTTAGCTTATCTAATTTTATTACATTTTATTTGTATATTAATAACTGCATTTATGATTCAATTAATGGAGTTTAACTTAATATTAAGTAAACTTAATTATAAGCCTTTAGTAAGATAATTTCTAATCTTCATAGATAAAAATATAACTAAATAAGATTGATATATGTGATAACACAACTCTGAATAAGCTAAATCATATAGACAGTTTACGCATACCATTTAATGGAAGTTTCTTATTCTTTAAAAACATTGCTCTATTTTGTAGTATCACCATGAAATTTTCAGATAATTTTGGGGAGAATTTATAAACTTCATTTCACATTTGTACTGTATAATCTATTCCACCCCTTATAATAGAAAGCATACGTTAAGGATTGCTCTATTCTGTATTTATTTAAATGTTACTTTCTGGTTATGAAAATAATAAAGGTTTAAGATTTTAAAATGGACAAAAATACCCATTACATACAACTGTTTTTAGATAAATTTCCAGGTTTTTTTTTTTACTGGATAGCTGTTCATATTTTATACTCACATACACATAATTAAGTAAAACACATAATCTTATGGTTACATAATATTTACTTTGTGATATGTAAGTTATTTTAAATTTATTTTTATTTTATTTATTAAATTGTTACACTTGTTTATTTACACAATACATAGTATGCACATACATTTTGAGCTAAGCAATTTATTGTGAGCCTTTTCCCATGTCATTAGTTCAGTTCAGTTGCTCAGTCATGTTGGACTCTTTGTGACCCCATGAATCACAGCACGCCAGGCCTCCCTGTCCATCACCAACACCCGGAGTTCACTCAGACTCACGTCCATCAAGTCAGTGATGCCATCCAGCCATCTCATCCTCTGTCGTCCCCTTCTCCTCCTGCCCCTAATCCCTCCCAGCATCAGTCTTTTCCAATGAGTCAACTCTTCGCTTGAGGTGGCCAAGGTACTGGAGTTTCAGCTTTAGCATCATTCCTTCCAAAGAAATCCCAGGGTTGATATCCTTCAGAATGGACTGGTTGGATCTCCTTGCAGTCCAAGGGACTCTCAAGAGTCTTCTCCAACACCACAGTTCAAAAGCATCAATTCTTTGGTGCTCAGCCTTGTTCACAGTCCAACTCTCACATCCATACATGACTACTGGATAAAACATAGCCTTGACTAGACGGACCTTAGTCGGCAAAGTAATATCTCTGCTTTTGAATATGCTATCTAAGTTGGTCATAACTTTTCTTCCAAGGAGTAAGCGTCTCTTAATTTAAGTAATTGTAAAGTAAATGTCATTTAAAGTAATTGTAAGTAAATGTCATTAAGTAATTTTCAAAAACATAGATTTTAATTGCTTCTGTAGTTCTTTTAACCATTTTTCATTATTACTTATATAAATTAATTTTAACTTTTCTACTCTTTTCAGTTCAGTTCAGTCACTCAGTCATGTCCAACTATTTGTGACCCCATGGACTGCAGCATGCCAGGCCTCACTGTCCATCACCAACTCCTAGAGTTTACCCAAACCTGCGTCCATTGTGTCAGTGATGCCATCCAACCATCTCATCCTCTGTCATCCCCTTCTCCTCCTGCCCTCAATCTCTCCCAGCATCAGGGTCTTTTCCAATGAGTCAGCTCTTCGCATGAGGTGGCCAAAGTATTGGAGTTTCAGCTTCAGCATCAGTCCTTCCAGTGAATATTCAGGACTGATTTCCTTTAGGATGGACTGCTTGGATATCCTTGCAGTCCAAGGGACTCTCAAGAGTCTTCTCCAGCACCACAGTGCAAAAGCATCAATTCTTCAACACTCAGCTTTCTTTATAGTACAACTCTCACATCCATACATGACTACTGGAAAAACCATAGCCTTGGCCAGATGGACATTTGTTGACAAAGTAATGTCTCTACTTTTTAATATTCAGTCTAGGCTGATCATAATTTTCCTTCCAAGGAGCAAGCATCATTTAATTTCATGGCTGCAATCACCATCTGCAGTGATTTTGGAGCCCCAAAAAATAAAGTCAGCCACTGTTTCCCCATCTATTTGCCATAAAGTGATGGGACCTGATGCCATGATCTTAGTTTTCTGAATGTTGAGCTTTAAGCCAACTTTTTCACTCTCCTCTTCCACTTTCATCAAGAGGCTCTTTAGTTCCCCTTCACTTTCTGCCATAAGGGTGGTGTCATCTGCATATCTGAGGTTATTGATATTTCTCCCAGCAATCTTGATTCCAGTTTTTGCTTCTTCCAGCCCAGCGTTTCTCATGATGTACTCTGCATAGAAGTTAAATAAGCAGGGTGACAATATACAACCTTGACATACTCCTTTTCCTATTTGGAACTTTCTGTTGTTCCATGTCCAGTTCTAACTGTTGTTTCCTGACCTGCATACAGGTTTCTCAAGAGGCAGGTCAGGTGGTCTGGTATCTCCATCTCTTTCAGAATTTTCCACAGTTTATTGTGATCCAGACAGTCAAAGGCTTTGGCATAGTCAATAAAGCAGAAATAGATGTTTTTCTGGAACTCTCTTGTGTTTTCAATGATCCAGTGGATGTTGGCAATTTGATCTCTGGTTCCTCTGTCTTTTCTAAAACCAGCTTGAACATCTGGAAGTTCACGATCCACATATTGCTAAAGCCTGGCTTGGAGAATTTTGAGCATTACTTTACTAGTGTGTGAGATGAGTGCAATTGTGCGGTAGTTTGAGCATTCTTTGGCATTGCCTTTCTTTGGGACTGGAATGAAAACTGACCTTTTCCAGTCCTATGGCCACTGCTGACTTTTCCAAATTTGCTGGCATATTGAGTGCAGCACTTTACTTATTTTACACATGACAGTGTGTACCTCTTAATCCCATACTCTCATTTTGCCCCTCTCTCCTCTGGCAACTACTGGTATATTCACTATATCTGACTGTTTTCTTATATTCATTTATGTATTAATTTATTTTTGCAATTTCATACGTAAAAATGATATCCCATTTTGTAAATTTGTACATCCTTTTCAATTTGAGCTACAATTTTTCATAGGAATAATAGTCATTATTTCTTTTTTTGGTGACTACCTGATTAATGACTTAGACAGATGTTTTCCTTCTTTTGTTTTTCTTTAAGATTGGCTCTGGTACTTTTCCTGGTGGCTCAGATGGCAAAGCGTCTGTCTACAATGCCGGACACACGGGTTCGATCCCTGGGTTGGGAAGATCCCCTGGAGAAGGAAATGGCAGCCCACTCCAGGACTATTGGCTGGAAAATCTCATGGATGGCGGAGCCTGGTAGGCTACAGTCCATGGGGTCGCAAAGAGTCAGAAACGACTGAGTGACTTCACTTTCACTTTCACTGGTACTTTTACAATGCTGTGATCACTTCCACTGATTTTTGTGCTCCCCCATCATATATTTGTAAAGAGTTTTATTAAAATTTTCTACAAAATTTATGCCTGTTAAAACCTTTTTGAATTTTTAATCTATATAGTAGTTTGTTTTGGTGTAACATTTGACACAAGGTTCTGACTTCATTGTTTTCAGTAAGTTAATAATTCATTTTCTCAATAATAATTATAATTTCCCCTCATCACTGCTTTATGAATGGAAATATACTCTTCTATTCATCTGTGTACCATTTCTTATATACTTAACCCACTCCCCTAATTGCTATACCTGTGTATTGCTATATTTTTTTTACATTTATAGTTCTATTAAGTCACATAACTCTCAAAGTAAATATTAAAATTATTCCAGGTGTTGGAAATAACAACATAAAAAGGAAAAAAGATTAAACAGTTATAGTTTGCTTTGTATTATAGTAGAGGAAATGGTTTAATTAGAATAATGTATACTGGGAAATGTTTAGAGATTTCTTTGAAGAAATACTTCTAAAATTATTATTTTTTTAGTAAATAATATTCAATTCCCCAAACAGAACTCCTGATACAACAAAGTTAAAATTTTAACTTGTTTTCTTAATTCAGAAAATGTGGACATATTATCTCAGTTCTTAAAATATAATACACAAATGTGTTTTAATGCCTTACAAAATAAAATATGATTAGATATACACCACAGGTTTTTCAGAATTAGTGGGAAAGCATCCTAAAATTGCATACAAATTACATCTTTCATTTCCAATATTAGCATTTTATTTCCTAATATAAAACTGTTAAAATACACTTAATAGAACTCCAAAAACTAATTACAATATTACATCAAACGAGTTTAAATTAAAACTAATTTTAAAACTACATTAATTTTACCACTTTCTGGTCGGAAATATGAGCTATAAGTCAGCAAGCAAAGGGGAGGAAATAATACCAGAGCTTTTATAATAATCAAAATCCATGTTTCTGAAAATACACACTAAGCAAGAAAGAATATATTTCATGCGTAGATCATATCATTGTCTTCAAAGACGGAATCTTTATCTTAAGGAGAGAGGCACAAATACATTAAATATTATGCTTTTATAGCCTTCATTTTTTCAGCTGGCCAACTGTCATACTTGCCACGATTATTTTAATTCTAGTATTGTATTAAGGTTATAACAATATGACTACTTGATAGATGAGCAAGACTTGAGAGATGTATCAAGATTTATAAAAAGTCACAGACCTGTAACTCCCCAAGTCTCTGCTGCATGATCTCGTATTCAGTGACAGTAACCTGAGGTATAGAGAGTTTGGTTTCTGACTGTTGGATCCACGTGAGAATGGTACTCATGGTCTCCTGATACCGCACAGTGGGTAAAGTGTCCAAAACTTGATCGAAACGGAAAAAAACAGAGAAACATTTAACCATTTAAAATTTTGTCATTTTTCTTTCTAAATTGCCAGAAAACTCAATCATACTAATTACAAATATTAACCAAGTGTGGAAATCGGAAAATATAGAGTAGAATATGATTATGAAAGGAACTATGCATATATGACATTCAATCTTGGAAGATTTGCATGGTTAAATTAATGCTTTTTAAATTGAGGAAATAGAGCAACAGAGTAACTTGTCCAAAAATGGAGCAACAGAGAGGCTGAGTAACTTGCCCAAGATAACACAAATGGTTGTTCGATAATCCAAGTAGAGTTCATGTATATTTGACTTTGAAGGCTATCCTCTTTCTGTATTATTTGCTTTGGGGGAAAAAAGTACCATTATCTACAGCAGGTGATATTTTAAATTATATCATTTCATATCTTATCTTACTAAGGAAACAATTTTTGTGTGTTCAGTGTGTGTCAGAAACCTTAATAATGATCACACATATTATGACTCTTAATTCTTATAGTAAACCTCTGAGACATGCATTTTTATTCCATTTACATTTGAGGAAACCTAGGTTATAAAAGAAGGCCAACTGATTTGCTCACAGTCAAACATCTAGTAAGTGTCATAGCCAGGATTTCAGCCAAGATTATTTAATTTTAAAGTCACACCCACCAATAAACAATGCATTTTCTCTAACATGTGTATATATATGTATACACACATACATTCATTCCAATTATACATAGGGAATAAAAGTATATATGGGAAAGTACAATGTGTGCATTGTGTATAGTTATACATGCTTAAAATCTAAAATGCATATTTATATATACTATCTATTACTATATATTATTTTGTATTTTATACACACACCCATACAGATTATGTGACTAGTAGCTTACTGACTATGTTCAAGGTGGAGAAATTTGTTAGAAAACTGGAAATGATAAAAATGATCTTAAGTGGTTTAAGGAGATTAAAAAAGAGATTATACTAAACAGGCAATAAGTGAAAAGTAACAAAACAGTGGATGGGTTTCAAAGCAGATTAGACCAAGCTAAACAGAGAATTAGTAAATCTGAAGATAGGCCAAAAATAAATTGTATATATATATATGGAATGAAGCATGGAGGGACAAAAGAATGGAAAATAAAGATGAGAAAATAAAAGACATAGAAAAAAACAGCAAAATGAACATAAATGTATCCCAGAATCACAGAGAGAGATGTGGGACAGGAGCCATATTTGAAGAGATAATGGCTGAGAATTGTCCTAAATAGATAAAGCCACAGTACAAAATACTATCTCAAATCACTAGATCAAATGGCATTATTTAAACCATATTATTTTTAACAGATAGCATATGGGTTTTACTTCTATATACCAATTCCTTCTAAACTAAAGGAGAAGAATGTAGGAAAGTATTTTGCATGCTAATCAGTGGCATTTTCAAATGGAAAGTACATTTTTAGAAAGTGTGTTAGAGAAGGATACTGAGAATTGTACTCAATGGACTTATATTTGTCAGTTCATGCTCAAATTTATTTTTAGAGGCCTTTGTCAATCTGAGCACTTTTGATTTCATATGGAAGGATGTCAAAAGGTCTCTGTGGTACTTTAGACCTCCCTGCTTTCTTTCATACAAATAATGTGTCTCTGTCTCTATTGACGAGATACATTTGAATGCTAGGTAACTATTTATAAAAACAAAGATGACTCTCAGGAATAGTACTGAAGTAAAGGAGTACTTAGTAATGATGAAACAAAGAGTTAGAAGGAGATGGGTCTATGGGTAGAGACACAGGAGGTATGTTGAATCGAACAGTGCTACTTTCCCTTGGGGCAATGATTGGGAAACTACATTTATCAGAAGCATGCCACAGGTGATAGGCATCAGTTCCATTTTATCCAGATGATTGATATATGTCGGAGAGAAAGATAAGTATATAAAGTATTGATGAAGATATTAGGGTTACTTTTATTTTAAAAAGATCAACAGGTCCTTTTATGAACATCGAACAGAACTGCTTCTCTATTCTGTTTGTACAGAAACAGGCTGCATAACATGACAATTAGCAAGTCTGATTCTGCAGTTCAGTAAGCCTGTGCCTTGGAACTGGGTCTCCATTCACTAGCTTTGGCAAATTACTTAACATTGGGGCATCATTTATAAAAACAGGGATGGAAATACTTTGGGGAGAATTAATGGAAGTCATTTATTATGCCTTCATTCAGCCAATATTTATTCAGTGCTCTGAGCACCAGGGAAGCAAGAAGTAAAAATTTTAAAAGCAAAGTCTTGGCTTTCATGATGCTCAAAATCTAATTGGTGAGTTAGGAAATTAACAAACAAATCAAGAGACTGTAATGACTAATAGTAATAAATGGGGAAATCAGAAATAAGTGGGGAAGATCCTTCTGGAAAATGCAATAAAAAGGAATTTAAGATAGAGAATTAGATATGAAAATCTTGGGGTAAATGAGGATTTACACAAGGGTTGGTGAGTAATCAACAGATTAGCAATGGAAGCCACTATCATCTTCAAGATCAGAGAGACAAAGGGAGGAGGTGTGAGACTGTGTCACAAGAAACCAATAATTGGAACCACCCAGCAGGAGCTGAATTCACAGGGGGCTTCTCTTTGGGGATGCAGAGTCCTTGAGGTATACTGTTTCTAGAGGGGGCTAGAAATGGAGGATTCATTCTCAGTCAGTGATGGAGATGCACCATTAAACAATGAGAGGGGAAGAGAATATTGTAGATTCTCTCCTCTTTTCACCTTCAGTATCCTCCAAGTGTCTTCCACTGACTAAATCAAGCAGGTAGCCAATTTAAACAAAGAATCCTAGGAAGTGTAGTTTTCATGGGAAGAGCAAGCAATGACACTGAGAACGACAGACAGACAAAAGATCTCCCTGGAGATGATGGTGAGGGTGGGCGTGGAGGGAGGGAAAGGAATTTGACAGGAGCAATCAAGTACATCAGTGGTTTTAGCAATATTCCATTTCTTAAGCAGTTCAGTATGCAGTGCAGATTTATATTTTTTCATTATTTGAAAAAAGCCTATATGTTACAAAAACTCTTTGAATAAAAATATAAACTAAAATTAAAAAGGATAGAAAGTGACTCAGTTCAGTTCAGTCGCTCAGTCGTGTCCAACTCTTTGCGACCCCATGAATCGCAGCACGCCAGGCCTCCCTGTCCATCACCAACTCCCGGAGTTCCCTCAGACTCATAGTGAATAAAAAGTCCTCTCCTTGGAAGTACCACTTGACAACAGACTTAAAAGCACTGAAGAAGGGAGCCTTATGAATACAGAGAGGAAAGGTTTTCAGGTAATATCAAGTCTCTGGAGGAGGAAATGGCAAACCACTCCAGTATTCTTGCCTGGAGAATCACATGGACAGAGGAGCCTGGCGGGCTAGAGTCCATGGAGTTGGACACGACTGAAGTGACTTAGCACAGTTACAAGTCTAACAGTCCAAAATGGGAGAACACAGCAAGTATAGCAAGAACAAAGTGAGCAAAGTAGAGTGTGGGGGGATAATAGGGCAGGGAAGTCATTGGGAACTATGACCGCAGAAGGCCTCTGTAGACCTTAATAAGATGCCACATTTTATTCTAAATTTGTCTCTCTATTTGCTTATTACTGCATTCATTGCTGGGTACATAGTATATTTGCTATTATTAGTAGCTAGAAGGGAGATGCAAGATAACAAGAAAGTGAAAGGGACACACTCAGGGCTAAGCAGAAAACTGTAAGAGTTTAACACAAAGTTTCATCTAGGTTAATAATACTGAATAGAGACACTCATGTTCTTTCATTTGCAGATAGGAGTAGTTTCCTTTGAACTAATTTTATTTGAGAGAACCAGATACATAGCCAAACCAAAGATATTGCTCTGAAATAATTTACACTTACACACAAAATGTCCACACATGAACACATACTATGCAAGCATATGGATACTCTAACACACACACACAGAGTGAATTTGAAAGTTTTTTCCCACTTTATCCTACAAAGAGAGTTATGATCAGATGAAAAATCAAATCATAATAGATAAAGAATAAGGGAAATGGTATCAAAAAATATCAAATTGTTTTGTTTAGGTTTATTTAAACAGCCTTGCTTTAGTACTGGATAATACTAAAATCCCATGGAAGGAGAAGCCTGGTAAGCTACAGTCCATGGGGTCTCAGAGTCAGACATGACTGAGCGACTTCACTAATACTTAGTGGTCATTTAAAATATATATATCAGGCATACTTTATTATATTACACAGCATATTAACTATGTATCTGGAAAAGTGTTTAGACTATACTGAGGATAATCTTGGTATTAGTAGTATCCTGGGGAAAGATTATAAGTGTAATTGTACCTACATTAAATGAGGAAATAAAGATTTTCAGATTTGTTAGCTTATTACCAAAGTGATAAGGTAGCATAGCAGAATACAATTAAAAAATGGTTACTTTATTTTATAATACTACAGATTGTCCAAACCTCAGTCAGCATCCACCTACATGTAATAGATCAAAGGAGGGAGGAAAGGAAATCAATCAATCGATCAATCGATAGATAAGCAGACAAACTGCCATAAAGTGAAAAAATCCATTATTTTCAGCACAGAGCAGCACACAACAAAAATCTCTAAAATCCAGAAGAAGATGAACACTGAAACGTTCTAAATTATTAAATGATACATTTGATCAATCTTTCTTCTACTAACTAACAGAATTCTAGCTAGGTGTTAGGAAATAACCACAACCTGGTATTACTATCTTTTTCTTTCTGTTAATTTAAACAATATGTTAACAAAGCATGTATTATCTTGCATTATTCAATGAATAATTTACATCACACAGAGTCTCAGGTTCTCTTCAAAACCCTGATGAAGGAAGTACTACAGACCACCATTGCATGTGGGCTCTACATACCATGTTGCATGGATGGAAAATCTTATTCTGTATTCTGATTGGGGATATTTGGACACTTCTTTTCCTCATTATCTGCATCCTGAGTAAACGCCTGGCTGTTTCACAGGTGCGATGCTTTGAGGAGAGCTAGAACTGAAAGGAGTCCATAGTTTCTGAACTGCCTACCTCACTACCCCTCTACAGGTTCATCAACCAGGAAATCCTTACATCTGAAGAGCTGTGGGAATAGTTACCCAATGGGCTCCAATCTCACCTTCCAGTCCACTTCACTTCTAAGGGACGCCCTGATTTATCTTTCCTTTTTTAGCTTCCTTCTGATCTTTCAGTTTAATGAGAAGGGAAATCTTTCAGTTTCTGAACTGTTGATCTTTTTCTATATAACTGCTTCTGATCAGTATGCCGATGCAAGACGTCAAGTCCTCCCGCTGGGAGCTAAAGTAAACTTCTACTCTATTCTGAGAGAAGACAGGGCAACTTGTGGAAAGATCAAATGCCTTTGTTAGTATCTCAGAGGTAACTTATTTAGCTCAAGCAAAAACCCACACAAGGAAAGAGCCTTCCTAGTCTCTCCATGTGTACATTTGCTTCCTTTCAATCTTTGTTGATCAGTGTCTAAAAATGCAAAACTGATGTATGATTTTATATCACAGCATAAAATCCATCAGCATGGTTTCAGTTTTCTCCCATTAATGTCTGGAACCCTCTCCATAGCTCTTAAGAGGTCCTTCTAGACTGATGACCTCTCTAGGCTCACTTTGCATAACTCTCTGTCTCTGTGCTCCATGGACACAGGACTTCTGTCATTCTTAGCTAGCCAGCACGTCCTACCCTTAGTCTCACTAATTCCTTCTCATCTTTCAGCTTCTGTGTCCACCAGATCATTCTCAAGGAAATCTTCTCAGATCTTCCCAGCCTGGATAAGGTTTCTTTATTTAGTTTCAGAGGCCTGGCCTTAGACTTTTCCATCCAAACACACATCTCAGATGTATAAAAATAGCCATGATTTTGTGATTAATGGCTGCATCTTTCCCAAGATTACAAGCGTTATGAGACCAAGGAACACGTGGTTTTAGTTTAGTGACCTAGCCCCAGCGACCACTATCTTGCCATGCAAGGACTCAGTATTCATTGAACAAATGACTGCAGGTTAAAGAGTATAACCTTGAGCTTAAAAACAGAATGCTCTGCCAGCAACACAGAAGGAAGCATGTGTTTAGTGAAGCATAGAATTTGAACATGAGAAGAAAGAATTTACCTGGAGAATTCAGACTATTAAGTCTTTCTAATTCCTATGGAGCCTTCTAAATTTTGAATAGCTCAAATTGACTTTCTTATTTATCTCTCTTATCCTTTCTAACTGCAGCGGTTTCTAGATTACTAAGGTAGATTTTCTTTAATTTCAGTGATTTTTTTTTCCTGGTACAATTCATTTCTAAATTTAAAATTTATTAGTCTGGCTAAAAATGAACAAACAGCAAAGAAAACATATAGTGCGCCTCATATTGTAAAGACAGAGAAAGAGAGGATGAGAAAATGCACACACACGTGTTTTTGTTTTCTCCTGGAATTCTTTTGAAAAGGGAAAATATCATGATCTAAATTCTACCATTTTGAAATTGGATAAAGCAACAACTTTTATCACAGTCTAACCAGGAATGTTAGATTTCTATGGAAATATGAGCACCACTGCATGAAAAAAAAAGTCTCTCTCTAGCTCAGTGGTAGAGAATCCACCTGCCAATGCGAGAGTGTTGTGTTAGTCGCTCAGTCGTGTCCAACTCTTTGCGACCTCATGGACTGTAGCCTGTCAGGCTCCTCTGTCCATGGAATTTCCCAGGCAAGAATACTGGAGAGGATTGCCATTCCCTTCTCCAGAGGATCTTCCCGACCCAGGGGTCAAACCCGGGTCTCTTACATTGCAAGCAGATTCTTTGCCATCTGATCCACCAGGGAAGCCCCACACCCTCAGAAGGTGCTCAATATTTGCTGAATGGATGAATGTTTTAAGGAAACAAGTACTTGCCCCAATCCCCAAACAGGCATAGTATATAAAATTCATAACAGCATAATTTATAATTACAAAAATCAGAACCCACATGTCCAGATAATAGCTATGCAAATTAGAAATTAATGACACCATAAAATGCTAAGTAGCCATTAAACATTAAAAGTTTACTGAGAATATTTATAAACCAAGTGAAGAAATAGATGCAAGTCCAATCCCTGGGTTGGGAAGATCCCCTGGAGAAATAAATGGCAACCCACTCCAGTATTCCTGCCTGGGAAATCCCATGGACAGAGGAGCCTGGTGGACTACAGTCCATGGGGTCACAAAGTCAGACATGACTTAGTGATTAAACAACCACAACTCTCTCTCATATACATGAGAAACATCTGTGTAAATTTAATATTGACTGTATTACATATGATTTATTAATTCATTATTTCAAGTACTTATTGATTGTCAATTATCTTTTGGCCTCTATACCTTTTAGGGATGCAATAATGAGGACAAGAGAGTTCTTGAATTCATTAATTTCATATTTTACTCACGGATCCAGATACTATTCTGTGAAAGTCAAAGTCGTTCAATCATGTCCAACTCTTTGTGACCCCATGAACTATACAATCCATGGAATTCTCCAGGCCAGAATATTGGAGTGGGTTGCCGTTCCCTTCTCCAGGGGATCTTCCTGACCCAGGGATCAAACCCAGGTCTCCCACATTGAAGGCAAATTCTTTATCACCTGAGCCACCACAGAAGCTTCTATTTTATTCATGGAGCCAGATACTTTTCTAATATAGTTTTGATCAAATTGTAATTAATTTTAGAAAAGAGAAATATAGAGTATTACAACAGTGAATAAGAGGAACATCATATATAGACTGAGAGCTTATAAGGATTAACTTTTGAGGAAAGATATGAATGAATAAGAATTAGCTATGCTAGGGCTCCTGGGAGAATTATATACACAAGATCTGAGGTAGGAAAGCCTTTGCTGTCTTCAGTACATGAGACAGCAATATGGAGTAAGAAGAACAGAAGCATGAATGAGGCTGTGATTTGAGGCAGGCAATGTCCATATTATGCAGGGCCATTGAGGCACCTTTAAAGTAAGAGCAAATGGAATTCATTGAACATATTACACACACACAGTGAGATGACATTTTCCTTCAGAAAGATAATTCTGGTTGAAATGTAGAATACAGGTTTCTTAGTATCAAGAATGAACATAGGGGAGATAATTTAGTGGTCCAGGCAAAAAAAAACCATAGTAGTTTGGAGTTATGTGATGATAATAAATATGAAGTTTGGATGTGAGAGCTATTTAGGAGATAAAAAGCACAGACATGGAAGTGGGAGAGGGAGTGGGTGGAGAACAGGGAATATCAAAATGATTCTGAGTCTCCTGGTGGTGCAACTCCACAAGTATTGGTTTTTTTCTGTGATATTAGAGAGAACAAGAAGGAAGTGGTTGTTGATTGCACAGCTGCCCACCAAGAGCTTATCTTTCTGGAACTTACTGGGATGTCTAGATAAAAAAGGTTAAGGAAGTAGTGGGACATATGAATCTAGGACTTAGAGGCTAGGTCTGCAGATAAAATGTATGACTCTTAATTTATAAGATAAAACTAAAGCCACACATATTTTATTCATGTTTGCCTCCTAAATGTAAAAATGAATTAATTAGCCAATGGGATTTACCTTGTAGTAGCTGAACAGTGATTATAAACCACACGGTTTATTTTACCAGTGATTATAAACCACATAGTTGATCTCATTTAAACTAGACATAATGGAGAATACTAGTGAAGGATTATTAATTATGTTGCAGATTAAAGTGAAAGAAAACAGTCTGGTGCAGAAGCTAGTTGCTGCTATAAGCTATAAGCTGCTCTACCTACCAGTCAATGAGATGTGTGTGGATGCTGCCCTTGTGATTCCAATACAGTAGCAGAACTAGCCCTACCTCATCTAGAGAAATCCCAATCTTTCTTTTATGGATAGAAATAGAGTTTAAAACTCAACTTCTTGCTCTTTACTGAAAGCAATAAGACAATAAACATATCTAATTTAATTACCAACCACCCTAAAAATTCATAAGAGCTCTATTGGCATCATTTGGCCCAGCCCAGGCCCTTGAAAAACTGACTGGGTATTTAACATTTAGCTATATATTGCTTATAAATCATGCATCTTAAAGATTCTTACAACAGTTTCCACAATTCTATTTGCTAAAGTGCCATTTAAAAATACAGATACCTTCTTAATGTTTTATGGCTAAGGAAATATATCCTACCAAATTAAAGTTAATCCAAGTGATGGTAGTTTTGGAAGCATGTGTTGTGGATTATCACGAAAGTAAACGTTAAGGGTTACCATGTTGTATACTCTGCCTATCCTGAAAGGTTAAAAAAGAGTCCCATTGATCCCCAGTCCATCAGTGTAGTCACGTGAAGGATGGTGATGACCAAGTATGATCAAATTGACATCTAAAAATGCCTTTTGTATTCTTTGTTTAAAAATTCCTCTGCTTTATCCAATTGGCTTAAAAGGGTGAGGGACTTCAGAGAATAGAAAGGAGAGGTGAGCAAAGGAGAGCCCAGACAAGACAAGATTATTTCATTATTAACTAAAAAAAAAAAAAAAAAGAGAGAGCCATGTGTGGAACTAAATGCTGTATTTTCTGATACACACACGTCTGTGTCAAGGGGTAAAGAACTCTAACTGAAAAGCAAGGTAAACAGATCTACTTTGAAAGTTTAGATTCGTTTTCACATTGTAAAACAGAGTGATCATAATAATGCTGAGATCTCAGAACAGTAGGTTATATATGGAATTTTTGGATAATCACAACTATATCTCCCACCAAAAAAATGTTGAAACAAAACTACTCAGAGAAAAGAAAGGTACTTAAATGTCACAGAAATGACAGAAGGGAGAGAAAGAATATAGAACTATGCTGTCCAATAGGGTAGCCACTAGATACACATGTCTAGTGAACACTTCAAATGTGCTTAGTCTGAATAGAGATGTTCTACAAGTGCGAAGAGACACCAGATTCTGAAACTTTAGCACAATAATAATGTAGAAATATCTGTATAATTTTAAGTTTCTGTTTCTATGGTAAAATGATGATATTTGGATGTATCTGTTCAAAGAAAATGTGCAATTAACTGTTTTTAATATGACTACTAGGAAATTTTAAATTACATATGTGTCTTATATTTCTATTAGGTGGTGCTTACATAGAAGATGGGGAAAGCAATCCATCTGGAGAGAGAAAAAGAATATTTATTAGCAGTCTGGAGAGAGACATCATTTAAAAACATTGACACTTCTGCTGTGAATATGAAATTGACTGCAATTTAAAGTTTCCATCACTTATAAGTAGAAATTACTGATGACTTGTATGAGTTCTGTGTGCATGTGTAGAAGCTAACTGAACCAACAGCACTTCCTACTTCTTTGATATAGCTACTTGGGAAAAACTTTTGAGTTGAAGTTCTCTTTCTTTTTATTCCATATCAAATATACTCCAACTTCTTCCCCATCCCTCATAGCTAAAAGAATGACAAAGAAACAATGTAACCAAAAAAGACCTTCTCGGGCAATTCCAAACCTTATTAAATGACATAAACCATGGCATAGTACCAGCATTTCTTTAAAATGTGAACACTGGCAGAAGATGTTGAGAAAGAAACAGGGACTCATAGTGTGATTAACATACTATTGATATGAATCTTCCTTGGGAAGGAGGTGGGAGCGGGGTTCAGGATGGGGAACACATGTACACCCATGGCTGATTCATGTCAATGTATGGCAAAAACCACTACAGTACTGTCAAGTAATTAGCCTCCAATTAAAATAAATCAATTAATTTAAAAAAAGGCTTAGCAAAACAACACATCACAAGTATGGAAACTTGAATTTCCAAAACCAACATGTAAGTTATTTACTTAGTTTGACATCAAAGGTCTTTTGTGATTGGAATCCAGTGAACTTTCAGCCCGAAGTCCCATCATCATAAATACCCTATTTATCAACCAAAACCTGTCACTAATGTCAAGTCTTTGTACTTATGCCACTCCTTCTGCTAAAAGTTCCTGCTGCTCACACTTCATTCCCATAAAGGGTCCAAGATGTGTTCTGACACAAGCAAAGCATATGGGTTTCTAGGAATTTTATCCAAGATCACCTCAGAATTTTTTTTAAAAGTCATGTCTCCAATGAATCACCATCCTTATGGCACCACCCTTATGATGACACGACCCTTAGGTCAGAAAGCAAAAAGGAACTAAAGAGCCTCCATGAAGGCGAAAGAGGAGAGTAAAAAAGTTGGCTTAAAACTCAACATTCAGAAAATGAAGATCATGGCATCTGGTCCCATCACTTCATAGCAAATAGATGGGGAAACAGTGACAGACTGTTTTCTTGGGCTGCAAAATCACTGAAGACAGTGACTGCAGCCATGAATTTAAAAGACGCTTTCTCCTTGGAAGAAAAGCTATGACAAACGTAAATGGTGTATTAAAAAGCAGAGACATCACTTTGCCAACAAAGGTCCCTTTAGTAAAAGCTATGGTTTTTTCAGTAGTCATGTATGGATGTGAGAGTTGGACTGTAAAGAAAGCTGAGCATCGAAGAATTGATGCTTTTGAACTGTGGTACTGGAGAAGACTCTTACAATCAAACCAGTGAATCCTCAAGGAAATCAATCCTGAATATTCATTGGAAGGACTGATACTGAAGTTCCAATATTTTGGCCACCTGATGGGAAGAGCCAACTCATTAGAAAAAACCCTGATGCTGGGAAAGATGGAAGGCAGGAGGAAAAGGGGATGACAGAGCATGAGATGTTTGAATGGTATCACCGACTCAATGGGCATGAGTTTGAGCAACCACCGGGAGATGGTGAAGGACAGGGAAGCCTGGTGTGCTGCAGTTTGTGGGGTTGCAAAGAGTTGGACATGACTGAGCCACTGAATAACAACCAATGAATCAACTGAAATCTGGATCTTTTCACAATCATTGCTCTAATAATCACCTGCTAAACAAATTTTTCCCTTTCTACATCCATCACAATTTTCCAAACAAGTCTGTGGGCTTCCCAGGTGGTGCTAGTGATAAAGAATCTGCCTGCCCATGCAGGGGACTTAAGAGATGCTAGTTGGATCCCTGGGTCAGGAAGATTCCCCCAGAGGAAGCTTGGCAACCCTGTCTAGTATCCTTACCTGGAGAATCCCATGGACAGAAGAGCCTGGTGGGCTACAGTCCATAGTATCGCAAAGAATCAGAACTACTGAAGTAATTTGGCACACATACACAACCAAGACGGTGATAAGTATAAATTCTATACTACTGAAATATTTATTATGATATAAGGGAAGTGTTTGTGGAGGGGGTTGCTTCTTTTCCACCTTTTTTAATATTAGCCCTTCTGGTTCATCAAACCTATCTTTAAGAACTCCTGCTAAATAAGTGTTCAAAACATTTTTTATTTTTCATGCTCCATTGGCATTTAGCATATGTTCTCAAGATTCTCAAGGTCAGGGAGCAATTCCTGTATCTCATGGCATGACGTACATATTAAGCTTAAATAAATGTGTCCATTATTCATGCTGTTGGTGGTATTGATAAAGACAACAGTATGAAAACAAAAGGACCATTTACAAACAGCTTTTCTTCTTTTCTTTTCTGGACTTGAAAAGCAAAGTGATACAGATTTTTTCTTCCAGAACAAAAGAATTCCTTTCCTATATATAAAAGTAAATGAGGTCAAGTTTCTGATCTGGAGCTGAAAGAGCTAACTCAAGTCAACCTTTATTTCCCTTCTCAATCTCTGCATCTTAACAGGGAGTAGTAGGGAGTAACAACAGAGCTTGAAATTATGGCCATAGGGAGTACTTTTTGCTGGCCATCCTAAACTTTTTTTTCCATTATCTCCATAGGAAGCAAAAGTGATTCTCTGTAATTTTTGGTAAGAGTACTTCCTACTACACCTCCCCAGATGATCAGCACTTCAAGGGCTGCCTGAACTTTTCCTTTATCTACTGTAACACATCTCTAGTCCAAGGTGATGCCTGCATGGCTACCATTTCCCCTACCTTCCTTTCCCCTACCTACCTACTTCTGCTCTGACCCTTCTTCGATCTTTCATAAATGTGAATCAGATTACTTAATTTCTTTAATTGAAATTCTTTTAGACATTTCAACACTTAAATATAACCTGAACTTTTTACAGGAGCATCTAGGGGATAGCCTGCATGAACTCCATCCTGATTTTATCCTAATCTTTCCATTATTTGCTGGTTTCCTCCCTCCAGACCTCATTTCTGTCTTCTTGAACATGTCAAATACTTCCCTACTTTGGGACATTTGTGTGTATTTCCATTTTTCCTAATATCCTTCCTTTAACTCACTATACAGCTGGTTCCTGCATATCCTTGGGGTTTGACTCAAATGTTATCACCCCAGAATAATATTTTCTAAGTGATTATAATCTATGATAATATCATTTAGATATTCATTTGTTCACTATCTTCATTCCTATAAGCTCCATGAAAACATAAATTTCCCTCCTAATTTTCTCCACTAAATACCTAGTATCCATTATTTTCATGGCACACACCAAGTGTTCAAAACTATGTATTGAATTAGTGTCCATGGGATTTTCCAGGCAAGAATACTGGAATAGGGTTCTTTTTTTGATATAAATTTATTTATTTTAATTGGAGGCTAATTACTTTACAATATTGTATTGGTTTTGCCATACATCAACATGAATCCACCACGGATGTACACGTGTTCCCCATCCTGAACCCCTCTCCCACCTCCCTCCCCATCCCATCCCTCTGGGTCATCCCAGTGCACCAGCCCCGAGCACGCTGTATCATGCATTGAACCTGGACTGGTGATTCGTTTCACATATGATAATATACATCTTACTCCAGGGGGTTTTCCTGACCCAGGGATCTAACCCACATCTCCTGTGTCTCCTGCATTGCAGGTTGATTCTTAAGCACCACATCATCCAGGAAACCTCCAAGTTTCAATTGTGCAAGAGTTAATTCTAGAGATCTGCTGTACAACACTGACTTACACTTAACACTTTATTTACACTTAACAGTTTGTTAGGAAGATAAATCTCATGTTATGAGTTCTTGTCACTTTTTTTTTTTAAAGAAGAAAACAAAACTATTGTGTCAGCAATCTAGGGTTAAAGAACAAAAGAACACACTTTTAAAGTTTTAGAAAATAAGAAAACACTTGTTTTGTTATAATTAATGCTGCCACTTTCCCAATGGCTGGTAAAAACCACCAAACAACAACAACAAAATAATAATTTCCTTGACATGATTTCCACCTCACAACTGAAAGGAGTTCAAAGCATATTTCAAACTGTGCTTCCATATTTACATTTAAAAGAACATTTAATTTCTTCTTTGTTATAATAATGGATTACCCTAACAAACTTTTTGCTATTTTCCAAACTCATCTAGGGTAGAAAATGATCTTTCTGGTTTGCAGTTTCTAGAAAAGGCTTTAGCAATTGCTTTGGGAGGCAATGCTACCATTTCAATCTTCTAGCCTTAGGCAACCATTCATTTATTTCTGTCTCTTTAGAACTGCATAGTGTGGACATTTCAAATAAATGTAATTGTATAATATATGGTCTTTGGTGAGAGGCTTCTTTCACTTAGCATAATGTTTTTAAGAAAACCATGCTGTAGCATGTATCAGTACTTCATTACTTTTCATTGCTGAGTATTATTTCATTGTATGGATATACTCAATTTATTTATTCATCAGTTGATGGGCATATGGGTTGCTTCCATTTTGAGGCTATCATGAATAATGCTGCTATTAATATAGCATTAATATATTAATGCATTAATATATTCTCCAGTTCTTAAACCATTTCATATATACATCCTTTCCATTATTCGAGCTCTAATGGGTCACTTGTGACATGGGAATAATAATCATATTCTCAAAGGGTTGCCTCTAAGGACTAAGAATGATGATTTATAAGACTATTGTTTGTAGACTAAAAATTGCTATCAATATAGAACACAGTTAACTTTTAGTGTTATTTTTCATATCATTTTTGCCAGGTAACAACCACCAATTCCTCACACCAATTTTCACCATTCAAAGTACACTTAAAAAGTCAAGTTTCTGTTTAACTGTGAGAACAGTAGTGAAGAAAAGGAAAGAGGGGATGAAAGTCAAGATGGATTTTCAGGTCTTTGTGGTAGCTCTTATTCACTGAATACTTAATATGTTCAAAGCACCATGTAGTGATACAAGTAATGAGATTTACTCCCTGGTGTCAGTTTAGGGAAAACATACATATGGCAAATTTCTTGAAAATAATTATTAGTTAACAAATTTAACTGTAATATGACTTAACATGGTGAATTTTTTACTCACCATTTTTATATGTGTACATAATACATATACATAAATTACATAAAATATGTATATAAATTATATAATCTATGTATAATATATAATATATGCAACTATAAATTGCATACATAATTTATAGTAATATTAAATACATATACTACATATAATGTGTAAATATAAATGGCATATAATTAATATATATAATCCTTATTTAGTTAATGATTATTAAGGAATCAAAACAAATTTTCCAAGTGATTGTATCACAGTGCTAGAGATATTTTGGTTACTACAGTGGAAAGAGGAATATTTTATTTAGACAAAAATGGAGTGAAAATATTTGGCAGTTTTTTATAAACTATCACCATACATATGAAAGATAAAGAGAAGATATGATAATATAGATGAATATATTGATAGCTGTATAGATAGAAGGTATATATTATTATATATTTATATTATAGTATTATAATACAATATGTTATCACACATCAACAGTTTGAATACCTTTAAAAGAAACAGAAGAAATATTAAATCTTAATAAGTTTATATAAATTAAAATAAATTTCAGTGAATATGCTCCTTTTCAAACCAGTTACAGTATAACCATTAACATGTACTTGATTTTAAGGGAGGTTTATGAATTTTATGATAATGGAAATGCATTATTCTTAAATAGGTCAATGTTTGAAAATTTAGGACATTCATTCTTTTCCCCAATTGATTTTAGAGAAGCCCAGCACCAAGTACGCTGAAATCCACTAGAGGGAGCTGACGTGACTGTAAAGTTGCATTCCTTCATTCCCTATCAGTAAAATAAACTCCTCAGCAAAAAATGACTTTGAAGTAAAAGGAAAAAATAAAAAAAGCATTCATCTTTCAATACATGATTTCACCAGGAAATAAAAGGAAAAAAAAACATTAGAAAGTGAGGAAAGCCCATATATTACACTATACTGATTCTAGAAATGTTATTGTGTGGTAAATTTGTTGCATATTTACAAAGGAAAGCAATTAAAAATGCATGTGTTCCAACAAATTTAAAGTCTCAGTCGAAAACAAATATACGCTCTTGTGCTTCTCATAACAACTTTAAGTATAACTTTTAAAAAATATTTTTACCTTAATGCTTTGAAATCTAGTTTTACTCTATACTCCTTTGTGTGTACATATATATACCTATGCATATATGTATATGGTGACTCAAAAACCCTTTTGCTGATACTTAAAAGTGCTCAAAAACCTGCTTGTCAAAGGAAATTTTGTCTTCAAAAGTAGGCTGATGAGTAGGGGTATTTGGACTGTGTATTAATATCCTAAGAGCAAATTGGTGAAAGACAAAAGAGACATCCTGAAAAATTTGCTAGTTATATGGTAGGTATTTGCATAATTGCTCCACTCTTATGTTGTATTTTACCAGTAAACCAAAAAAAAGAAGATACGGTATAGCTAGAACGATCCAATAGTAAAATGCAGCCCAAAGAATAATTTGTCTTTGGCTGAGTTTCAATTGCCACATGTATGCTACAGCTATAATAATCTTCCTA
This sequence comes from Oryx dammah, assembly GCF_014754425.2. Classification (NCBI taxonomy): domain Eukaryota; kingdom Metazoa; phylum Chordata; class Mammalia; order Artiodactyla; family Bovidae; genus Oryx; species Oryx dammah. Next base: position 101,971,409 of record NW_024070207.1, on the reverse strand, counting down.
TAAATTGATAGAAGACACCTAGCTAGATATTCTTATACATGAAGCAAACTGGATTTGATGAAAACCTACTAATAGGGCTTCAACTGCTCTTTTATTTCCTTCCATGTTCCAAACATTGGACTGTAAAATTTGCAACTTGCCAAGGAAAAGTTATGCCTTTATACAACATAAGCTTTATTTGTTTCTCATAGTCATGAAATTATAATGGAGGGAGAGAAATGGAAATCTAACGTATCCATTTTCCTACAATAGCATTTCATTACATGTTACTACAGCTTGTAGGGAGCATGGTTTCTTTGATGGAAAATATTCTTTCATGTTAGTACTTACTGTTTTCATAATAAGTAACTAATTAGGAAAATATCAAGTCAGTCATTGTAAGTATTTTTACTTACTTGTCTGTAGCTCTTTCTCTCTGGCCTGCATATCAGCAAAGACTTGGTTAAAATGATTTGTAAAGGCCACAAAGTCTGCATCCAGGAACATTGGCCCTTGTCCTTTCTCTTTCAGGGCTATGCTTTGCATTTTTAATCTCTCAATTTGAGGCTGAAGAGCTGACAGCCGGTTGACTTCATCCTGTACCATAATTTAGAGTATTAAATAATACTGTTACTTTGCATACGTTACAGTTTTGCAAAGAAAAGTATTGAAAGGCAGTGATGCAAGCTTAGCTAAAGGCCTTTATCAAAAAATTGATAATAAACATCCAAGATGGCTCAAACAAGCCTCCAGCACACATCATCAATTTGAGAATACCTTGTCTCTTCACTCAACAGATACCATCGTAAACAACAATTTTTTACTTTCAAAATGACATCATTTAGAACATCATCAGGTATGGATGGATACAGTTGAAAAGCACTATGAATGACCTTACATCTTTTTCATAAATCAAACACAGATGTTCCTTTACAACTCTCATCTCAAAATTGTGCACCTTTGCTTCAAATTATAAGCTTATCCAATGAACAATTTTCTACTCTAAATTCATTTGTGTAGAATATAAATTATATATATACATATATATCTATATATGTCTACATATATATTAAATTAAGCCACATATATGCATGTATATTGTTATATAGATTACATATATGTGTAGAATATATATTATAATCATATATGTACACATATATTTGTAATTTACATACTAATATGTATATACACTCACATACTTGTGTCTATAATTATCTAAGTTTTGTATGGTCTTACTTATTCTGACTGAATAGGCAATTGCTATCATTTTAATTAGAGGGACTCTTTGCTCTGTTTTACTCTTGTTGTCCTGGCATAATTGTTAATAACACTCCTTCTCACCCTCAAGACTATTCTGATTTGTTTGATCAAGTCACATGGACACTCTGCCAGGCTATCCAGTGTGGTAGTCTCTAGTCAACTGTGACTACTGAGCATCTGAAAAGCAGTTAGTCCAAATTTAGATGTGTTGTCATTGTAAACATGCACTAGATTTCAGAGTTGGTATGAAAATACAAACTCACATAGATTTAAATAATTATTAAATCTTAAAAGTATATTTTTGATATATCAGGGTAAATATATTATTGAAATTCACTGACTTACCTATTTTTTTTCCTATTTCAATGTCATTTCTAGAGCATTTAAAATTACACATGTAGTTCACATTTGTGGCCTGCATTCGATTTTTTCAGAACAGTGCTGTTCTTGATATAAATGTTTTCAAACTCTTTTGTCTCCAATGAAGTTGCAGTTCATAAGTATCTGATATAGATATAATCTGAACTCATAGAAATCACAATATGTTCTTTTTTAAAGTATTATTACCATGATTGTTCACTTAGAAATCATAACTATGCTACCTCTAGAAAAAGTACTTCAGGATCATTTACCATTCAAAATATAAAAAACAGGATAATTAAAATTCAAAAATTGGATCACAAGCCAACTGAAAGTCAAAGTCACTCAGTTATGTCCAACTCTTTGCGACCCCATGGACTATACAGTCCATGGAATTCTCCAGGAGAGAATACTGGATTGGGTAGACTTCCTTCTCCAGCAGATCTTCCTGACCCAGGGATCAAACCGAGGTCTCCTGCATTGCAGGCAGATTCTTTACCAACTGAGCTATCAGGGAAACACAAGCCAATTAGAAGGGAAAATTTATAGAATTATAGTAATTATGAACTAAATATAAATCTCACCTTCCTGGAAATTAAAGTAAAAAGTGTATATATATATATAAATATATATATATATTTGGATGCATGCATACTCAGTCATGTCTGACTCTTTGTGACCTCATGGACTGTATAGTCCATAGAATTCTCCAGGCCAGAATACTAGAGTGGGTAGCCCATCCCTTCTCCAGGGGATCTTCCTGACCCAGGGATCGAACCTAGGTCTCCTGCATTGCAGGTGGATTCTTTACCATACTCTTTTAGAGAAAGTAACATTTGTCTTAGGAATGAATGAGATAAATTTATCACATAGATAATTTTATCTATTTTAGAAGATATAAAGATAACTTTCAGAGAAATTTTGGTATGTCATTATACCAGTATGAGTTGATTCAGGTATGTTAATCTCTAACTATCAAATTCTTCTGGTAGGTGAAAATGAAAGACATTTAAATAAATGAGGAGATGACCCCCATCTCTCCCATTCAAATATAAAGCCTCCTGATCGAGTGCGAGAAGGTAGGTGTATATTCATAGACAAAGAATAAGAAAGAGGCAAAAGGTAATACTCTGTGGTTTGGATCACAGAATTACAGACATTCACTTTGTACACTAGACTTGCAAATGGTACCATTGACATCTGCTGTGAAACATTTAATAACCCGATTTACATTTGGCCAGATGGAAGGCCGTCATTCTCTCTGTTTAGGGGGCTATATAAGGAGCCTACAGTATAGCAAAGTATATTCTGCACAACAAAGGGGACTTTGAAACTAATAAAACATTTGGGCAAATGTTCAGCTGGGACCTTAAAGTTCTGAGAGTAAATTATAGGAAATATCATTCTGACCTCAAATATTTAACATTTAAAAGATGTTAACAATGATAGCAATTACTCATTTCCATAAAAAAGCCTTAGCGTGGTTGGTCCTCCACAGTAAGGCATGTTCTCTGAGTTTGTTTATCCTTTAAAATTGTATGTTTACCCTCGAAAAACGTGTATTTTTCTCAGGAAAATGTCCATGGATTTCTTCCAATTCCTAAAGTGCTCCCTAACCCTCAACATACCAAGAACAGTTCTGGTAAATATTAGATTCAGAGTTAAATCTGCACCCTACTCCTAAAAAACATCTCCAAATACACTGACAAATAGGAAGGGCTAATCTATTTACCTATCACTAATCACAACGAAATAGTACAATTTTACCTGTTGTGTGAATGATCTTGGGCTGTCCTGCTAAACAGTCTACCTAAGGTGATACATCAAATTAATAGGAACCAATGGGGAAGAGAGAAAGAGTAAGGGTAATAAAAAGGGATGGAATCGTATAATCAGAATTTGGAATTTTGTGGCTGAATGCAGAAAAAAAAAGATTTAATTTCACTTAGGATGACCTCTCTAACCCTGAGAGAATATTTAAGATATATAACTCCCGGTGATCTCCATTCTCTCCTCAGAAAGAGACCAACGCTCTAGTGTGCCCTACGAATCATTGCTTTGTCTCCTATGTGAAAATTGAAAGTGTTAGCTGTTCAGCCGGGCTCTTCTGTCCATGAGATTCTCCCAGAAAGAATGCTGGAGTGGGTTGCCATTTCCTTCTCAAGGGGATCTTCCTGACCCAGGGATCGAACCCCGGCCTCCTGCATTGCAGGTAGATGCTTTACCGTCTGAGCCACCATATGCTTGCATTTTTGCCTTTTTATGCTCAGTATTCACATCAGCCTTATTTCAGTTCTTTGGTTATTATTGCTCCCTCCTCACCATATTTATTCTGCCTGAAGCCTCCTTCCCTGCTGTTCTCCTAATTTCAACTCAAATGTACCTGCCTCAAGGAAGCTGCCCTCAGTGGCTCTACCAAGGTCAGATTTTCCCTGTTAGATATTCTCCCAGAACTCTGCTTAAAACGTTTGTCCCAGTGGTGATTTTATATCTGTTTATTTAATCGTTTACTTAATGTCTTCTCATCTACTCTATGACAATTTTATAAGGGTAGGATCAATGAATGCTCACGCTGACCTTCCCAACACTTAAGTGCCTGCCACCCCAGTAGGTCCTAAAGTAGAACTATCACCCCAGCAGGATTGGAAGGAAGGGCATCAAGCCAGAGAAGATTATTCTCAAACCTTAAATCCAATGGAATTGGCCTTGCTAAATTTTGGACTTGATTAGGATCTATCGAGAAGGCAATGGCACCCCACTCCAGTACGCTTGCCTGGAAAATCCCATGGACGGAGGAGCCTGGAAGGCTGTAGTCCATGGGGTTGCTGAGGGTCAGACACAACTGAGTGACTTCACGTTCACTTTTCACTTTCCTGCATTGGAGAAGGAAATGGCAACCCACTCCAGTGTTCTTGCCTGGTGAATCCCAGGGATGGGGGAGCCTGGTGGGCTGCCGTCTATGGGGTCACACAGAGTCGGACACAACTGAAGTGACTTAGCAGCAACAGCAGAATCTATCATCCCTTTTTTTCTTCCCCATTTTTACTCCTTTGGGAATGAGAATGCCTTTCCCTAAGCCTGCCCCACCATCATATTTTAAAAACACATATGTCATCCTGGTTTTAATGGTTCACAGCTGGAGGGGCATTTTATCTCAGGATATGTTGAGTCTCATCCATATCTGATTTAAATAATGAAGAGATTTTGGACTTTAGAGTTGATGGTGGAATGAGTTATGACTTCTGGACTTTGGGGGCTCATGGTATGTGACAGGACATAAATAAGGGGGTACAGGGAGAATCTGTGGACTGGATGATGCCCCCCCCCAAATTTATGTGCTGAAACTCTAACTTCACAAGGTGGCTATCATTGGCTATGAGGTTTTTAGTAAGTAATTAAGGTTAAATCAAGTCTTAAACGCAGAGTTTAAGACAGGACCAGTGGCCTTACAGGGAGAGAGAGAGATCTTTCTCCTTCCATGCACATGTACCAAGAGAAGACCAAGTGAGAACGTGGTGAGAAGGCAGCTGTCTGCAAGCCAGAAACAGAGTTCTCACCAGAAGCTGAACCTTGCCATTCATCTAGGATTTTCAGCCTCTAGAACTGTGAGAAAATAAATTTCTTTGTTTAAGCCACCCAGTCTACGGTATTTGTTATGGCAGCCTGAACCAGTTAATACACTTAATATCATTCTTGGCCACATTAGAGACACTGAATATGTATTTTATGAATGAATGCATTTTGAAGATATAATTAATATTTATATTTGAATCTCAAGAAACAAGTTAAAGAACTATCATCAGATTTTTTTATTGCAAGAAATGATATAGGTGAAATATTCCACTAATTTACAGAACAAAGTCATGGATTCTACTCTTTAATAGCAAAATGTATCTAGAATTATAGGGAAAAGAAATTCCCTATATTTGTATATTTCACTAATAAAATAAATGCCTCACTATATGGTATTCTTTATCCACAAATGTATTTGCTAAATTTATTTACTTTCTGGTAAAGCTGTAGTTTCATCATGTGAAGAACCATCATCAAATCCTTCATTTGACTTCCCCTTCAAAATAACTGAATTTCCCATCACTTTCTGGGTTCAATAGCCTCCAAACCAACCCTGTCATCTCTCCACCTTCATTTTCCCATTATTTAAACCATTATTTCCAAAGTATGCAGATTAACCCTCATTTAGTGCTTTTAAAATTAAACCCAGTCATCTCAGTCTACCCTTAAAGTTCATCCTGGAAATCTTTTCATCTATCCTGTAAGCAACTTCCCACTTCCCATAAAAAGTGTTTAACTATACAAACTAACATTTTGTAGTAGCTACTTATGCAAAAAGTTCAAGTTGTTTCTATTGATATATCTCTTGTTTTCTTACACACGCAGAATACTCTTTTAGTCTCTTTTGCAGCCCTTTTGTCTGTGTTGTATCTTGTTTACCCTACTAGAATGACAGTTATAGACTACCACTTTTTGTCCTCTGACTTCTCATTAATTTCAGTTGATGGGGAGTCCTGTTCAGATTCTGAAGGCAAGAAAGAGAGTAAAACAGAGTGTCTATTTTTCTGGCTCCATTCCTGCGTTAGCACTTGGACTGGCTCTGAAAGCTGTCTTTACAATGGACATCTAATTCATCTTCAGGCTTTCTGTAACTTCTCTCTCCCTGATCCCTTCTATTTTAAGAATAATAACAGCTCTGATGCTGGGTTACTGTACTATCCCTTGAGATTCCTCTATATTCTAAGCACATATAAAAAGTATTTTTGTAAATGACCTTCCTCTAGTTATCTAAATTTAATAACTGCCATTTAAAAAGATTTTCCTCATATATCTGATTATATAGGATATTAGCTGCTTGTGTTTGTGTGGATTCCACATTTTGAACATATGACTGGGTTTTCCTAACTGTTATAAGAAAGAGCTCCAAATTATTTTCCACTTTCCATAGGATACATGTGGTTCCCACATTCGAATACTGCCTCATCATTTTGCAATCTGACAAAATCAATTAATTATGTGTAACTAAGCTTGCAGGACTCAAGTATCCATATGTTACCTATTTTAATCTTTACTGTGTTTCACTAAACACTTGAGGAAAATTTTATCATTAAGTACTCTGCTATTCTTCTGGAAATTTCTAAGAAAGTCCTACTTATGATGCGCCAAATAGGAGCAAAGATTCTTACCTTACAATTTTTTAACTGGTTTTTAACTGCTGTTGGCTCTGATGGGGTAGTGGGTTGGGTTTTCAACCAGTTTTCTGCAGTAGTTGTCATCTGCTCCAATTGTTGTAGCTGATTATAGAAAGCGATGATGTTGTTCTGATACTCCAGCCAGTTAAGTCTCTCACTTAGCAATTGGCAGAACTCGATCCACCGGCTGTTCAGTTGTTCTGAGGCTTGTTTGATACTGTCAGCATTAACACCCTCTAGAAAGACAGATTTAAAAATATATATATATCCACTGAAGCCACAAACTGAAAGACATTATCTGAAAATCAACGTTGACTCAAGTTTAAAACTATTCATCATCTGAATGATTTCAAATAAATCATTTATTTATTGAAGAAGCTGAAGTATCAGTATGATTTCTGATTATTGACTGCAAATTGCTGGAGTTGCATTTTATCAAAGAATATGAATACAACAAAGTACTAGATAAGGATACATAAGATATAGTAGAGTAGAATACATTTAAATAAAAACAAAAAATGCACAAAGTTATGATGGGGGGATGGAAGATTACAGTCAAATAACTTTTTGGATATTTCCAAATAAACGTTAAATATCATGTATATTATTAAACTATATGTCTAAAAAGTAACTTATATTTTTACTTTTTAAAAAGATTTACAATTAGTTGAATTGTTATTATTTGGATTTTTTGTATGAAATCCCTTTATTGATCACTGCATCATACATGTATTTAATTAAAATATGGACATAAAATTTTAAATTTCTAATTTCTTTTTAAAAAATTTTATTAGCCATCTAGTTGATTTATAGTGATGTGTTAGTTTCAGGTATATAGCAAAGTGAATCAGTTATACATATACATGTATCCACTCTTTTAGAGTCTTTTCCAACGCAGGCCATTACAAAGTATTAAGTAGAGTTCCCTGAGCTATACAGCAGGTTCTTATTAGTTTTCTATTTTATATACAGTCGTGTGTATATGTCAGTTCCAATCTCCCAATTTATCCCTCTCCTCTCCTTATTCTCTGGTAACCAGAAGTTTGCTTTCTACATCCATGACTCTACTTCTATTTTGTAAAAAGTGAACATGTATCTAAAAAAAATCAATTTAATTATCTGTTTATGCTATACAAAGCCAGAAATAAGCAGACTGAACATGAGTCCAAAGAAAGAAAACAAGCATTCGGAAAAAAAAAAACCTTTCTAATTATAAAGAAGATTTTTAAATTATTTACACATCATTTACAAATGTGGAGGTTGATCTGAATATTTGAAAACGAGCTATAGAAATACTTCAGCAGAAAAAAGTCTATCAAGGGCAAAATGGAAACATAACCATATCATTACCAACTTTAGCCTTCCAGAAAACCTACTATGTCTTACAGAATATGTTGTCTTTTAACATATTTCATCTCATTTAATTTTTTTCAAAGTGTGATATGTAACTAATGCCAATATGTAACTAATGCCATACTAACAAGAGTACAGCAATATCACATTATTAATTCTGTAGAGTTCACAACATGTAAATGTTCTTACACACAATTTGTTTACATAGCAACTTCTTTAGTAAATTACACTAAAGATATTAAATATAATATGGACATTAAAACATAGCTATGACAGCACTGATAACTTCTTAATATTTCTCAAATACTGAATACTCAAATGTTTCTATTCCTACATATATTCACAAATCTCAAAAGAGATCATAAGCTCAGTGTAACAGTCTTCCTCTAGATTAAAGTATCTAAGGGGCTAATGTGATCTAGAGAAGACCAACTTGTCCAGGAGAATCAACTTTTATGAATGTCCATTTTATACAACTTTCTGATAATATGATTTAGTTAAAGGACCAGTAAATTATTAAGAAGTCTGAAGACCATCTTTAGCAAATATGAGGCCTGAAGTTCTGCTAACTTGTACATGCCTCCTCTTTCACTCTTTATAAAGAATAAAAAAACATGGATTTGAAGTCGACAACTATATTATTTTATTCTCTTCTACTTTTCTCTGTTCAGATACTCTGATTTTTATTTTGTTGTAATTATGCTCTGCTGCCAAACCACATCTCTCAATTCATTTGAAACACAGCTCTAGTTTCGCTAATTTCAGTTTGACACTATTCAAGATGACACTGCAGAAAGCAAACCACAAATATCATTTCCACATATACAGCTATAAAAGACAGCCTGTGGTTTGCAGGAGCAAATTATTCTTCTAATACCCTTGTAATAGTTAAGGAAGCAACTGGTTTTATTGAGACATTGAGACATCTGGATGTTTCATGGGATATTCTACTTGGGATAATTTGGTTTTGAGCAGTGACCAAGAATTATACCAAAATATGTTCCGAGGGATGCCACTAAGAAACTGTAGCTATAAAATCATGTTTGTTGCAAAGTATAAGAGAAGAATCCAAATGTCCAGTCATATAGGCACTCATTTTGAGAAAAAATACTGTGATAAAATGTTGATACTATTGCTGGAAAATGAAATGGAGTAATCTAAAAATACATAGGGTAGAAACTGTAAATTATGTTAGAAAATGACTCAAAAATGTGGCATGGATCTAAAGGACCAGATGTTTAGGATAAATATTTTCAGCATATATTAAATGTGAATAAGCACTTAGAAGAAAGGAGTCCTTGGTAGTCCAAGTCCATGATAGACAAGAAGTGCTAAAGTAAATTAAAAGTACTGATGGAATGATGCTGGACTGAATTTATTTAGCATTAGTCCAAATGATAAGGGAATACAGAAAATATTATCTCACTGTTCCTGAGGTCAACCACATGAAAACCCCTAAGCAATTGGAAAAAAAATTAATTTTAATATGAATAATACATGTTAATTTAATCATCAAATACAAATCAAATTATAATGAAGTATCAGTAAGTTCCATGGCACCTAATAAAATCCAGAAATAGAATTTAATGAGTCCTTGATCATTACCTGAAATTATCAGTTCCGTGTCATGCCTAAAATATGTCCAAATGCTAAACATTGCTACAAAAGAAATTAATATAAATGGGAAAAGTGAGTTGAGTACCATTCCACTTTGAAATCTACAGTACTCTCCACTAATAAGCATATTGACTTTTATAACTGAATAAAGGGAATGAAAGTATAACATGTACAAGAAGGATCTCTTACGAGGATAAATGGTAAAGGCAGGCAAAAGGGTACAAAAGTTCACAGTAAGAGCTCTGGTATTAGGCACACCTGAGTTCAAATCTGACCTCTCCCTTTACTAAATGAGTGAACTTGGTTCTGCTAAATACTCATATTGGACAGTACTTTTTTCATCCATGGAATGAGGATTGACATGTACACACTGCTGCTGATGCTGCTGCTGCTAAGTCGCTTCAGTAGTGTCTGACTCTATGCGACCCTATAGACGGCAGCCCACCAGGCTCCCCTGTCCCTGGGATTCTCTAGGCAAGAACACTGGAGTGGCTTGCCATTACCTTCTCCAACGCATGAAAGTGAAAAGTGAAAGTGAAGTCGCTCAGTCATGTCTGACTCTTCGTGATCCCATGGACTACAGCCTACCAGGTTCCTCCATCCATGGGATTTTCCAGGCAAGAGTACTGGAGTGGGGTGCCATTGCCTTCTCTGATGTACACACTACTATATATAAAATAGTTAACCGACAAGGATCTACTGTATAGCACAGGAAACTCTGCTCCATACTCTGTAGTACTCTAAATGGGAAAAGAATCTGGAAAAAAAATAGACACATGTGTATATATAACTGAATCACTCTGCTGTATAGCTGAAAGTAACACAACACTGTTAATCAACTATACTCCAATATAAAATAAAAATTTTTAAAAAATACAATTGACTTCATAGAACACCTATCAAGGTTCTGAGTTAACATGTGTGAATTGTTACACCAAACATGACATATACCAGTCAACCAATAAATATTAGTCAATGTTAATATAAAGAAATGAAAAAAGAACCTATAGGAAACAAGGAAAAGAGATCAGATCTTTCAAATGGTGAAATTAGGGACAGGAGGAGTTTTTAATGACTGAAAAAGATAATTTGTGAAAAATAATAAATATTTTTTAAAGATAGTAGTAATTTTATATAATATGGCACTAATATGGGATAAAGTATATTTATACATTTTATAAGAAATAATATCAATCAGCAATGAATACATAAGAGCTTATTAGGGAATCTTGGAATAATCGGTCATAAATTTATAATCATTTGAAATTCAAGTTACAGAGGATAGCCATGCCAAAAGTTAAAAACAGAAATTTCTACATGTCACTGAATAATATATGATTTTGACTGCAGAAAATCAGATATTTTATTATTAAAGCTTTATATGGAAATACTGTATTAATTCATATATGAATATGCTTCCTGCTCAACTAGAGTATATCCTGTCTTTCTAAACTATAAAATCTCCTAAGAAAAATGTCTCCACTGGAAGTATCTGATAGAATTCTCAGCTTAGAGTAGGTACAAAATAAACACACTTTACCTGTGAACTTGCCCAACACCAAATCAATAGCCTACTTCATACAAATACAAACACTAGGGGAGCAATAGTCGCAGATGCGAAAAGCCAAATACAGAGACCCAGGCATTCTCTTTTCCTTCGAATTTGATCCCCTGGAGGAGGGATCAACTAAAATTGGAAACATTATTACTTCAACTTCATGAATTAATTGGCCATCTATTATCTAGTACTAGTAATGAGATTATGAAAAATTCCCTTAAAACTTTTCAGAATAAATACACCCATGTGAATAATTTTATTATTCAATTTAATTATTTTATGTGCATTTCATAGAATTATGCTTCTTAAGTGAAAACTTTAAGTTTCAAGACAGTTTATACCTGCAAAGTTTTAAGTATCAACTGTTTGAGCATCCGTTTTTCTAATTTTTTCTTAGCTACTTAAGAACACAAACATTAACTCACCAGGCGTTATGAACAATACTTACGGAAACCATTTCATAGTAGCACATTAGAATCTCAGGGATAATGGATCATAATCCATTCACATTTCATATTCTAAACAACCCCTGAAATAGTCTATGAATAAATATATTGCACCCAGAGGAAATGGATCATTACTTGAAGTGCATCCATTAATTTTATTACTTGTATACAGTGCATAACAGACTGTTAGAATAATTTTAATTGTGTACCACCTTCCATGCAAGTACTTCAAAACTGTCACTTAAAGTGAAGTATTCCTCATCAAGTATATTCATCATTAGCCATGAAACCAGGGTAGAATACAAAACCTGTGTTTTCAGAGCTCTTGAGTTAGAAGAATATTTGGAGTGAAAACTTAAAATAAAGTTGCTAATAGTCTCCTGTTTTTGTTGCATATTAAGTGAGGGTCATTACAAATCCATTTGGCATTTAATATAACAGCCTAAAATGTAGTTGAAACTTAATCAGAGTCCATGAAAATAAGGTCTGAGTATTATAGACTAATTCTAGGGTGTTTTCTGATGACATTAACTTTTATACAACTGCCACATCATCTTGTTTTAAAAAATAATAGCTTTAAAAAATAGATTGGGCATAAAATTCATGTCCTTAATAAATCTAATATATAAATTTACAAATATAACTTTTTTTTCATTTCTTCTTTTTCTAAACAGCACTGAATTATCATAGGAAAAAAGTCAGATCTCTACTGGTATTTGCTTTTGTGACTAATTTTCCACAACGGTGACCTCTTTAATTTCCTCCCTTCACACACTACACTCACAGACTCACAGAGACACACACAGACACACATACTAGGAACCGAGTCTCTTCCTTTGGAGATTAAAGTTAAGCAAAGAAAAATGTGTCTGTCAATTAACAACATTTATTGAGTGTGAACTCTGTGTAGACCATTATCCCAAGTGTCACGTGGAAAAACAGGAAACATAAATCAAGCTGCCCAGTACTCAGGAAAGAATAAGAGAAGAGGAAATGAGTACAACCGTGGAAAGCTACTCATTCATGATGGAGGGGCTGGACCGCTGCAAACAGTACCATTTCCATGCCCCATTGATATACAGAGCAGCTACAAAATCACTTTCCATTAAAATATACAATTAGAATAGTTATTGCCTCTGAAAATACTTCACAGTGATGTGAAAAGATAATGAGAGGTTTGCCTTTGAGGTGAGTCAAACGGACCCTAATGCTTGCCCTTACCCATCTGACAAAGTTTTGCCCAAATTCAAATGACATCATTCATTTTAAAGTATTTAATGAACTATAAACCAAAATACTAAAAATACTGTTCCATACTTAATATTATGGATAAGAGGAGCCCTTGTCTGTGTAATTATGATACTTAGCAGACTTACTATTAGGTTTTACCTTAAACACTATAATCTAACACTCATGGGATGATGGTTTTGAAATGTTCTTTTAGTCTAATATACTAATAATTACTACTTTTATTTAAACATTTCCTTAATGTGATTGTCTTCAGGCTCTTAACTAACACATAGAAAATTACAATTAGAAATTGAAAGTGAAGCACAATTTAATGTAGAAAACACTACTAACCCTATTAGATAATTATAGGATCTCCTCTGCAAACTGTGGTAAAACCATTTTAAGTTTTTAAATGAATGTTTTGATGCAACATTTTGGTAATTTCAATATTAATAAAGGAAAATAATTTAACAAAACCAGGGTCTTTTTTTGTTATATCTGACTGAAAAAGAGACTAAATATTTGATGCAAGAACATTATTTTACAAAAAGAAAAATGAAGTCTAATGCTAAACAGATAAAAATGAAGTAAGCATATTTTTAGGCATAAAACTGTTCTAGACTGTCCTGAGGTCCCATAATCTCATTCAAACAATGAAAAGCTTTTGCTCTGAAGTTATGCAAATGAGTTAAAAAGCTGTTCAAAATAAAATATTTGAAACCTATATTTATTAATAATCTATATTACTGATATAATAGCAAGATACTTGATATTTAATAAATAAAATTTTATTAAATTTTAATTAGTTTATATCATTTTGTGTTTAAATTAATATAAAAATAAACATTAAAGAGGGTCCATATTGTATATTGTTTTAATTTCAATAAATAAAAATCTGGAAATTCCCCTTCTCAGAATATCACAATTACAGGAAACATAAGTAGATCACTAGGTACCCAATTTCATTTCCCACTTACTCTCATTAAAGTTCTAGGATGTGAATAATTTATAGAGACTAAGGCTATGATACTAATCTTATATAGGGGCAATAAACTTCATAAAGATTCTATCTGTGAAAAATTTCTCCAAGAGGAAGAGCTCTCCACCATTCAACACTATAACACTATCCCCCATACTTATCTGATCACCTGATTTTGATACAGGAGCAATAAATTCAATGTTAATTAAAAGAAAGAGTTAAATAGATAAATCAAAGTTGTATCAAAATTCCATGTCAAAATCCCAGAAATTAACATTTTATATAATATTCTCCCTTTTAGTATCACTGTAGCCTCCTTTTTTAGTCCATTATGAGCATGAAGATCCTTTATAGTCTTCTAAAAGAACTGATACACTTAACAGGAAAATGTTCATGTATAGCTTTGATGTATACAAATAATTTATGCAAACTTTTTGATTTAAAAAAAGGTCCCAAATGAATTAATAAGAATCTCTTACTGAATTCCTGCATATTATTTAAGTATACATCATTCTATGGAAAAATTCACAATATAGTTGATATTAAAACTCAAAATATTTAATAGCAACTGTATTATAATATTCTGCTTATAACGCTTGGCATTTGATAAGATGCAGCCAAAATGAAATTATCTTCTAATTGATCATAATTTCTATTTAACCCTGCAAAACTAAACATGTGTTATGAGAAAGAGTGTTTTCAGGACATACAATTGATTTTTAGTACAACTTTGCAACATCAAATGAAAACAGTTTCTTCTATATTGGCATCGTGGCAATAATCTCTGTATTTTTAACCATTTTGAGACACTACCTCACTCCCTGTTTCTCAGCGCCTTTCTTAAATTCATTCGGTAAATGCCTTCAGGACTAACAGATACTTTTTCTTTTGCATTTCTTAAGTGGTACCAAAAATTCATGCTTTCAGTAGATACTTAGAAATGGCCAAAACTGATTTGGAAATATGTTTGGAAATATACCATTTGGGGTCAAAACTGATGTAAACTATAAGCATTGAGGAATCTTTTTTTGCATGTCTTAGAGTTTCATTCTGAAGGAAAAAGAGTTCCAAAATCATTCTAGATACTTTAAACACGCTCTAATCTTATGATAAATTATTTTATGTAAAAAATTCAGTTTCCTATGTGTGTGTATATATATATACATATATATACACACACATATATAGTTATGGAATGCTTTCTTTAAAATATAATAGCTATATTTATGCTTATCTCCATACATATTTTAAACTATGAATATATGTTAAGTGTTGCTATCATGGGGAATCAAACATTTAATGTATATATATTTGCATTACTTGGATACAGTTATAACATCATATAAGAATGATCTGCCTTTATCTTAAATTTTAAGGACAAGACATGTGGTTAAAGGAATAGATATTTACATGGGACCATAAATGAAGTACCATGATTCAGCTCTCTTTTTCCTTTCTATAAATAAAAAGCAAGGATGCATGTGTTTTATATGGTTATGAATTTTATTACACTCCATAGTCACACTTGAGAAAGGAAATTCTTAACTTGCAAATTTAAGAGCTTTACTGAAATAACTGTTGAGAAATCTGGTTTAGAGAAACTTGTGTGTCTTTCAACTTCATGAACCACATCAGTATACTCTAGCATTTGGTTCTATGTTGGTAGAGCAACTGCAATTTAGGATTGGGGGTTCCTCTGATATATACCTAGAAAGGTACTCCAAGCACTTACTGCATGTCTGGCTTAACTCAACTTGCACAATTGCTTAAAATAAATACTAAGCAACTTCTTCTGTGAAAGACAAAAAGGAATAAAATGATAAGTTAGAATCTTTGAGTGTACTTTTTAGTAATTATGTAAATTGTTTGATTGAATGGAGCAAAGTAGAACAACCTATGCTCTATTTATAGCTCAAATCTGAAATTAATCATGTATCACCTACACCAAATAGTCATTAACAGAACACATGAGAAGCTTAAAATTTGGTCAATATAGTCATCCAATGAGGAATGTCTCAAATCACACCCCCTATCCCTTACTGCTCTTTGCACTGTACAGAAATTAGAATTTTCCTTAAGAAGTGTTATTATTTTCTGACTGAAATTACCAATGTCATTATCTCAATTACTGCCTTAATTTTGCTTTGCTAAATAGAATTTAATCGGCCAATTAATATTTATTAAAGACCTAGTATAGATCATGATTTTTCTTCGTGCTTCCAAAATTTTGAGCTATGAGGGCAATAATCTAGAAAATTATGTTATCACTAATCATATGATCATTTTTAACCTGTGCATGTGTGTTCAGTCGCTTCAGTAGTGTGTGACTCTGTGTGACCCTATGAACTGTAGCCTGACAGGCTCCTCTGTTCATGGGATTCTCCAAGGCAAGAATACTGGACTGGGTTGCTATACCCTCCTCCAGGGTATCTTCTGGACCCAGGGATTGAACCTGTGGCATCTCCTGCATCTTCTGCTTTGTAGACAGATTCTTTACTGCTGAGTCACCTGGTAAGCCCTTTAACCCTGCATATCACTTCAATTTAAAAACATCATTACTTTAATTTCTAAAATTTTAACTTATTTTTTTTAGTTAATCATTCAGTCATGTCTCAGTCTTTGCAGCCCCATGGACTGTAGCCCACCAGGCTTCTCTGTCCATGGGATTTCCCAGGCAAGATATTGGAGTGGGTTGCCATTTCCTTCTCCAGGGGATCCTCCCGACCCAGGGATCAAACTCGCATCTCTTAAGTCTCCTGTATTAACAGGTGGGTTCTATTTTTTGAGTAATTCAGTGTATACTACTATCAGATAATCTGAATTAAGGTCTGCTTTGTATTTGATTATGAACCAAGGCCATTTAAAGTAGAGACCATGTAAAAGTATAGATTTTATATCAGTTTATAAAAACGAAAAAGTGATAATGCAGTTACCAGGGGGAAATTATATAACAGTATAAGGATATTTTTAGATCATATAATTTTATGTAATATGAATATGCTGTTGTCAAACTCATCAGTTAAACTGCCCAGCAAACATATATCTAAACAACTATATTTTTCATATTTTGCATCTTCTATATATTCTTTAACTTGTTAACCCAACCATCAGCTGTCATATTTGCTTGCTTTTATTTTTAACCAAATATAGTCATGGGGCCCATTAGAAGGAGAGAATGAATTGATTTCCTAGGAATATCATTGAATTTTTTAATGCCAACGTGGCAATTAAAGCAAAAATAATTCAAACACAGAATTTATGCCTCAGAATGCAGGCAGGTACTGGAAAAAGCTGACATGCCTAACAAAAACATTTGTTACATTTGGTTTTATATTCTTATAAACATATTCTTTAAAAAATAACCTTGTTTGGAAATAGCATTATAGGGACAGGGGAGCCTGGCAGGCTACAGTCCATGGAGTCGCAAAGAGTCAGACACGAATGAGCGACTAAGCACATACACACACTGATTTTCATAAACTACTTACACCTAGAAATGAATATGGTAGTATAACAATGACAACTGGAAAGAACTTTGTTTATAATCGACATCAATAGCATTTTGCTCAGACAGCTTTTGGGGTACCAAGTGTTAGCAAAAATTAATTTTAATTCATTTAAAATTTGTTTTGTTACCTTTGTACTTTTACCTCACTCAAAATAATTGAAGTTAAAAAAAAAAAGGTCCCCAGAGGAGACCTTTTTTTTTCAAATAAGTTAAAAAATGAAAACAACACAGAAAATGTCAAATATATTATTAGCAAATAGGTATGGGAAAAATATATTCCAAAATTATTTTAAATCTGATTATAATCACTTTACATATATCATATGATTGCTTACATTTCCATTTATTTCTGCAAATCTTGTTTTCTTAAATCATTTGGACAAATGTAAGCAGACTTTGCACTAAAATTGATTTCTCGGCAACAGACTAATAAAATATTCTACCACATCTCATTTTCTTCCATTCGACTCAAAGTTGAATTTCCTCAAATAATTTGCTTTGCATTAAGAAACAACAATAAAAAGCTCACACACTCACTTTAAATTTTCATTCAGGAAGTGCTTGTCTGATATAATTCAGCTGATAAATATGAACCTATGTGTTTATCAAATCCCTAAGAAGATTATCTAAATCAACTCCGTGTAATTACCATTCACCATCTGTTCCACCAGGGCCTGAGCTGATCTGCTGGCATCTTGCAGTTTTCTGAACTTCTCGGCTTTTTCTCGCTCTATGGCCTGCAGCATGATAGCAAAGGTGAGTATTCAGTACAAGGATTGTGAAACTACACAGTAATTATAACTTCTACTTGCCCTTTCAAACCTTAAGATATTTCACTCTGTCAGTTTATCATGAGAATCTAAAGATATTTTTCTCAAGTTCTTGGCAATAGATGCATCAAAATGGCAATGAAGCACAAGTCATTTTCATACTGAGTTGTTTCTTAAACAAATAAAAATAAGATGTCTACTGTTAACATTTTTTATCTAATAGTTTCTGAGGTATTATAAGTTAAGACTGCCCCCGCAAAAGGAACCAAAGTCAAATCATAACAAACCATGAAACAGTAAACTGTTAGATCATTAAAGTGGAATTTACCTTTTAAAAATACACCACTGAAATTGTTCCTAATAACATCAGTATATATTCTTTATTAAAAATAAAACAGAAAATTCAATAAGTATACACAATGGGAAAAAGTATACTAGCATAAAACATTTAGTGGAAAAAACCCATATTTTTCTAAATATAAGACTGCACGCTAATTTTTCTAAAATTGTCAAAGTACTTCCATTTCAAGGAAAAAGAAATTGAGTTTCATAAAGCTTCCTAAATCCCTTTGCTCATTTCTCCTAACCAAAGTTAACTTTTAAACAACAGAAACACAGTTACTTAACGAAATGTAGTATTTGATACTGTTGAACTTAGCAAATAATGTCTCTACAGAGACATCAATTCTAAGCTATCATGCAGTAGAACTATATTACTATAGTCATTAAAAAGCTATAGCTGTAACAATGTTATGTGTCCTGAAACTATCTGCAGAAAAAACAAGCTATAATACATTAAACATGTAATCAGAGTAGTACTTCTATGATTTAATAGTCACCTTATACAAAGATTTCACTTGAGTTTGTGGCAGCAGGTTTTTATACATCAGACTGTTTTGTAAAGCTTTTAGATTTACAGGCATTTAAACAAATATTCCAGATTTTAATATTGGAGTACACGTGGGAAGCATATAATAGATACATGCACACTCTGAGGAGCATTGTTCAATAGAACTTTCAGCAAGAATAGACAGAGTTTCTATCTGCATCCCACTAGCCACATGTGTTTGTTTACTGAGTGCTTGAAACATGGCAAGTACAACTGGGTATATTAAATTTTAATTTAATCCAAGTTGACTTACATTTTAAAAGCTACAATGTGTCAACTATAATTACAGAGTGAAGATCTAGTGTCTTCCCTCTGAAAGCAAAGAGTTAAAGACAGACACACAGATCTAGATATGCAGACATAAGTATAGATACAAACAATATGGCAACACTAAAAATACTTTCAGATAAGTAAGTAATCATCTAAATTTGACAATTCTCCAAGCATATCAAATGCTGGGAATGCTCATAAAATAATCCATATATTTTTAAATATTTTAAAAGATTCTCCAATTTAAAGAAGTAGTCACAAGTGAATAGAGTTCTTTAAATTTACTTTAAAAAGAGTTCCATGAACTAGGATTCTTGGATTCAAGGTCAAAGAGAGCAAAATTCTGAAAGAGCTGATAGATAATAGAATACATCTGATCAGGAAAAATGTAACATACATTAAAACTAATCAAAATTTAGAAAAGTGAAATAAAATACTATAAAATGTCAGTCCTTTTTATAAAAGTATTTATAGCCTAGCTGGAATATAAACACTTTAAATTATGACATCAAGGGCAGCAAATGAGAACACAGTTTCATGTAATTGGTACCAAAACTCCAAAGGTTATAGAAACATTTTAGTATCTTGGATTCTACTTGAAAATTTCTAAGTACATCGACTGTGGCGCTTGGGGATTTATATGTTCCCAGGATCCCATACCAATTAGCAGGTGAAACTTCTGGGTTATCTTGAAAGTCAGTTTCACAAAGACATTACTGAATTGTTTACAAAAGCATGTGCACAACCATTGAAGGTTCTAGCTTGCTACTTGAACTGAAAAGTCCATGAAAATAAAGGAGCCACAATACACTGTTAAAGATAAGAACCTAGACGAACCTCTAAAATTCACATTTTCTTAATTCTCAACTTTTGTCTTAATTGCCATATGTTTCCTAATACTTTAAATTTATTCTCTATTAAAAGATAAATGGTCTTTGCAAAGGACTCAGAGAAAAGAGAAAAATAAGCATATTCTAAGTAAATATATGACATTCAAATACTCCCAGCTACAGCAGGATTTGAGGTGTCTCAAATTTTAACTACATCAGGTCAAAAAAAAAGAGAAAATAAACACTCATACTATAACAAAATGACAACAAGGACAATAAGAACAAACTGTGTTCTTCAACAGTTTTAGAATTATCATTTTCTATCAGAGTGGCCTCTATTTTATCTACATTGAGTTTTTTTAATATATGAAATTATATAAAGAGTAGAATCAGAATACCATGTTGCCTTTATATAATGAAAATAAATTATTAATGGCCTTCTAAATGTCATGATCATAATCTCTTTATTCTAAGCATCTAATGGAATAATCAATTAGTAATTCTAACAGAGAGACAAAGAATTGAATATCTTGGAGGCAATATTTGAGCTTAAATAAACCTTGCTTGGTTAGCCACATTATTCCAATTGTTCTAATTTATGTAACAATAACCAGCATCATCACTACAACAAAATAATAATCTCTGGAGTGGTACTATCACTCTCCTATTTTGACAGAGGAGGAAAGCGAGACACACAGAAATCTGTGAAAGATTTGAAAACAGTGACATAACCATGAGAAAAAATGGAGTGCCTAACCCTGTGTACCAAATTACTGTGTATGTACATTATTTTATATGTGTTTCATAGTAATTCTATCAGATAGAATCAGCATTATTTTCTCCTATTTTACACAAGATAAAACTGAGCACCAATAAGATTATCAAATATCCAAGATCACAGAGGTAAAGGGAATTCCTTGGTGGTGCAATGGTTAGGACATGGTGCTTCCATTGTGGGTGCGCAGATTTGATCCTTGGTCAAGGAACTAAGATCCCACAAGCTGCCTGGCATGGTCAAAAACAAACCACCACCACCAACAACAACAACAAAAAATCACAGAAGTAGAAAGCTTTAGACCCCTGATGATCTAATTACAGTTAAGGTCTCTTTCAAACACACTCTGCTGCTTCTAGGGGTATTTCAATGAAGATGAATCAAACAGATTTGAACAGATGTGATTCCAACTCACAGTAAAGATAACCTGATAGTTTGGATGTCATCAGAGATGGTATTCAAAATATTAATGCAGCATGGGCACCAAGGTATCAGAAGGAATGCCTGGTCACTTGATATGTACACTGACAGTCTATAAGCTGACTGGCAACAGTGTACAGCCCAATTACTATACTCCACGGGCGATGTATAGTCCATGAAAACTGAGTAACTAAGGCATAGAGATACAGGTTTAAGAAGCCAATTAATAGCCTCTTCATATTTGTCTATGTTTACATGATACCTGAGTTCTGATAAGTTATATCACTTTAAAGAGGAATATTGGAAAATAAAGAGAAATACTGGCACAAATGTGCCTTGAGAAGTATGAAGATGTTAGTGAAGAGTCCAACAACTTTCATTTCATACAAAGCTATAGATGGTTGACTAAAAATAAAATGAAAAAATTTAGGGTAGCAAAGAGACAGGAATGAAGGTAATCAAAAGTTTGAAGTCATTCTGTTCTCAGTTGGTTCGAAGGCTGTCCCCACTGCTTTCTGCTGTTTGACACTCAGAAAGTGTCACTGGTTGATTTTCAGTCAACTTACTTATCAGGATAATTTGGTTCAGAGCAGTCCTCTTCTTGGGAATACTGATGTGGCTTCCTAGACTATGAGCACACACTTCCTCCCACCTCAAAGACTGCCTTTACTAAGTCTGCCATGCTGGTTCCTCATCTCCCAGACCTCTACACTTAGCATGTTCTCAGACCCATCTATATTTACATTCGTTCAGTCCAATGACTTTCCATCACTCTTGACTCTTTATCTCAAACCCCACAGGCAATCCATCAGAAAATCCTACTGACTCACCTCAAAACACAGCCAGAAAGTGATGTTGCAACTGTATTCACTACTACTGCACTAGTCAAAAGACCCCCATCATCTCTCACGAGTCTGGATGTTTCAGAATAACCTACTAAATGGTATTTCTACTCCTGCCTTTGCCCCCTAATGATACATTCTCAACAGAGATGACAGAGAAAGCCAACCCACTCTCTAGAAGTTCCCTTCTCACACAGAGCAAAAGCTCAAAGCCTAACCATGTCACCCAACCTTCATCTCCCTCCCCTCTCTGACCTCTTCTGTTACTCAACACCTTGATATTTCAGCCCCAGACATAGTGTTTGTTACTCTCTCATCCTCTAGGCACTCTCTTACCTCCTCCGTCTGTACATTTACCCTTCTCTCTGCCTTAAATGCTCCAGTCTTGGCTATGTGACCATTCTTCACTACCTTTAACTCTTTATTAAATGGTACCTTCCCAGTGAGGCTTTCAACTGCCACTCTATCTAAACACACACATACTTCTTAGCTCTCTTCCTACTTCATTTTCATCTTTGGCATTTATCAGTAACATCCTGTATTAATCTGCTTAATTTCCATCTTCCCCACAGGCATATCAACTGTAGATCATGTATACTTATGCATTCCCTTCTTTGTGCTACCTCCAGTGCCTAGAACAGGGTCTGGAATACGGTAGATGCATAAAAATGTGAGGTCTACCGTAGCATAACACCTCCATATACAATGTTATGGTCTCTACCACCTACCCTCAGTTCAAAATCTCTAAGAAGGTGTACATACATAACAAATCCTGGTAGCTATACATACAGTGGTCAAACAACCATCCCAGGGGTTTAGGGGCTATAAGCTCTGAAAAGTAAAGCTGGATTCAGTTTAAAGTCTCCTGGAAACTTTAGGTTAGATTGAGAGTTGTGCACAACAATTCTCTCTCCAACAGAAATGTTATGAAGTTCTGATAACAGGAATAAACAATGGCTCACACAGAAAACAAAGAGTACTATGTAAAGTTCACCAAGTCAAAACAATAGAATCTCACCTTGGTACTTGCAATATAATGAAGAAAATAACATATTAAAAAAAAAAAAAGAGCTGAGTATAAACTCCTGACAACAGCCTACCAAACAAAATTCAGAAAACATTTTTGGCATCTTCGCTAAGATATCCTGGACTCCAGGAAAACGTGACATAAAATTATGAGACTAGACAATGCTGAATTTAATAGAAATTAAATGAAAGAGCAAGGCAACAGAGACACCAATCTCATAAGGATCACGATCCTAAATTCTTACTGCAGACTCTAAAATGGAGAACTGATACTGAACAAAAGACAAAGGAATGTTTCTTGACTGTGATACTAATCAGGATTCTTTGGACTCAGTAGTAATTCCATTTGGCAAGTAGAGAGTATCATATTTTCAAGTACTCTAATTAAGTTATTCCTGAATTTTCAGACTGCAAAAACTTTGGCTATGCTGGCATGTGGGAATGTTTTGTTACCCACTAGAGAATAAGTGTAACAACATTTTAGTGGTCTCAAAAATTCTGGAGATTACTTTTTTCTCAGATTTTCTCAAATGTTTCAGCATCTTCTTACTCTTTCTTCCTCTTCCATGGTTCTAAATCAATCAATCAGTCAGTCTCTTTCTTTCCCTCTTTCTCCCTCCCTCTTACACACACACACACACACATATATTTTTACACATAAATATATGGGCTTCCCTGGTGGCTCAGTAGGTAAAGAATCTGCCTGCCATGCAGGAGACCTGGGTTTGTTCCCTGGGTCGGGAAGATCCCCTGGAGAAGAAATGGCAACCCACTCCAGCATTCTTGCCTGGGAAATCTCATGGACAGAGGAGCCTGGAGGGCTACAGTCCATGGCGTTACAAGAGTTGAATACAGCTTAGTGACTAAATAAAAACATTAGAGAGATGCTGGTAAAAAAGAGGACATGTAGTATACAGAAAAGAGAAGTTTAGTAGTTCTTCAATAAGCTGATTAAAAACACTTGCAACCTCTTGTCCTCCTTCTTACCAGCATCTCTTTAGTGTGTGTGTGTGTGTGTGTATAAACTTTCCCCTTGTTTTAAGGCCAAGAGCATCATCTGAATGTTAAGGATGATTTTCTTACATATATTTCATCTTCAATGTTAGTCCAAATATCTATAGTTAGCTTTTAGCCCTCACTATTATACAGAATATGAAAGGCTCCAATATTCTTCTTGCCAGGTACAGTGCTTCTTGTAACATTAAGTATTGATAACTAAACAACCTTATTCATGAAATCATGTCTGCCCTTGACATATGAGCTTTTTCTAATCTTTCTTCCTGTAGAGACTCATCTAGCTTTTCTGCATGTGTGTTCCTTAATATCTGTTTATCATATGTGTAAGCCTATGCATATATATGAGTGATATGTATACAATATTTTTTTCTTTTTATAATAGAACACAGTTATGAAATAATTTCTCTCAGAGAATAATATGTTAGTCAGTATATACTCTGTATGTGATTCTAAGTTTAGAAGCTACTACTCAGAATCTAAAGTATTTAGTACATAAAATTCAAGTAAAAAAAAGCATCAGTGGACCATTCTATGAGTAACGTATTGTTCATTCTCAAATATATAATGTGCTCACGAAAATTCTTACAGCTCATCAGGAAATTATGAATTCTAAAGTGTATACATTCAAGTGCAAAATAAAAGACAATTCAAATCACTGTGTTGGACACATGAAACTAATATAATAGTGGATGTAAATTATAATTCAAAAAATAAGATAATTGATCAAAAAGGCAATTTAGTTGTATTATAAAGAAAAAATGAAACATAATCAGCATAAGTTCTAAGCAAAGTATACAGAAAAGAGAAGTTTACTAGTTCTTCAATAAGCTGATTAAAAACACTTACAACCTCTTCTCCTCCTCCTT
This sequence comes from Oryx dammah, assembly GCF_014754425.2. NCBI lineage: Eukaryota > Metazoa > Chordata > Mammalia > Artiodactyla > Bovidae > Oryx > Oryx dammah. Next base: position 101,946,210 of record NW_024070207.1, on the reverse strand, counting down.
ACCAGCATCTCTTTAAAAGACGCCTCCTTTCATGACATCTTCTCTAATTAATATGAAAGTCAGTTCCACATTCCCCAGAGTCCTACTCTGACTATAGAAGCAATTAATTTTCTTTTCACTTAAGATTCTATAATGAAGTTTTACCCTTTGACAGAAAAAGTAATTTATTCACTCAAATGTTTATTCGGAAGATGTTATATCCTTCATATTGGTAGCAGAGCCTGATTTAAAATGTGTCTGCAAAACTGAAAAAAAAATCACTTACTCACATAGTGAAACATTAATTAGATTAAATATCAGGCACTAGATTACACACTGTGATACCAAAACCAAACTAAGCCAAATCAAAACAAACAGGGGAAAAAGAAAAGTCAAACAGAGTAAGTTTCAGTCCCTAGTTTCCAGAAACCAACACTATAATAAATGTAACAGTGGTCAGAAATCACTCTGGATAAGTAAAAAGGAATTAGGTCATGGTAGCCCTCATAAAGGCAACATGAAGACTGACTTAGTCAATGGCTTTCAGACAAAGGCTACCAGAAACACTCCTGTAGATTAACAAAGTTTATTTATTTGTTGCAAGAAGTCATGGCATATAATAGGGAACTATTAGGATATGTCGCTAAGAGGATGTTACAAATAGTTTAGAGGGCTTGGGCTTGTGTAAAGTGATGCAGATGGTCAAGGAAGCAAAGTTTTGCCTTTATTAGATACTGCAAGGAAGTGAAGGTGATTCTGTGATTGCTGTGCTTAATCACTCAGTCATGTCTGACTCTTTGTGACACCATAGACTGTAGCCCCCATGCTCCTCTACCCATGGAGATTCTCCAGGCAAGAATACTAGAGCGGGTTGCCATGCCCTCCTCCAGGGGATCTTCCCAACCCAGCGATCAAACCCAGGTTCCCACATTGCTGGTGGATTCCTACCAGCTGAGCCACCAGGGAAGCCCAAGAATACTGGAGTAGGTAGCCTTTCTCTTCTCCAGGGGATCTTCCCAACCCAGTAATCGAACCAGCGTCTCCTGCATTGCAGATGGATCACTGACCAGCTGAGCTACCAGAGAAATCCATGATTCTATGATTGGGTATCTTAAATTTTCTTATCTAGGTTGCAGGAAGAATGTAGAAAGGCTAAAGCCATGATTAGTAAAGGAAATGATCTGCCATATTAGTGAAGAGGAAGGATATTTGGGTCATTTTGGGTGGTATGGACCAGTGGTCCCCAGTCTTTATAGATACCGGGGACCAATTTCATGGAAGACAATTTTTCCTTGGACCAGGGAGGGGGATGGTTTTGGAATGATTCAAGTGTATTACATTTATTGTGTACTTTATTTCTATTATTATTACATCAGGTCCACCTTAGCTCATCAGGCATTAGATCCCAGAGTTTGGGGACCTCTGGTTTGGACAGTGTCCATAGTTTTTACTGTATTGAGACATGATTACATAATGGTCACATTTCTGTTCCGATCCATCATGATCATGGAGTGGCCTTGTCTGACGTTAGCACTGTGAGCAGTTCATCATACTTAACTTGAGAACATGACAGACTAGCTGCCAGCACTGCTACAGTCTCCAGCATCTCCAAGGCCTAATGGTAGTGCCAAGCTAGCTCCCGGGTCTCAGTGGCTGCTCTCCTCTTTCTCAAATGAATATAAACAAAGGCAAAAACGATACTAGCTATGTTTTAATAAGTTCGCTTTGGCAGAAGTGAGGTGAAAACCTCTAAAGGAACACAACATTAGTGGCTGTGAAGGCAGCTAGGGACTGTCATCTTAAACCCAAGTGAGCTATGACGTCAGCTTTAATCAGGGTCTGGTGAAGGGAATAGAGAGGACTGGACAGTTTTAAGAGTTGTTAAGGGAATGAGATTAATTGAACTTGTCAAAGGGTAGACTTGTGAAGGGTAGGAAAAAAAAATCTAGATGACCCAGTTAGCTTTCGGGTATCTGGGTGATGCTGCTGGAAAAGGAACAGTAAAAAGAAAGAATAAAACAGGGCTGGGGACATTGAAGTTTAAGTTTTCAGGTGGATATTCAATTAAATGTCTCTATTAGGCAATGAAATATACTGGACTGGGCTTTAGGGGAAAGACATAAGCTAAAGACCCACATTTGGGGATCATGAGAAAACGGATGCTATTTGAATGGGAAGTAATGAGGATAATCTAGAGAGAAAAACAAGGGAAGAATTGTGGAGGATTTCAGCGTTAAAGGAAAAACAAAATGAAACAAATGGGCAAAAACATAAAAAAAGGTAAATAGTGAATAGTATCCCGAAATCCAAAGGAGGAAATACTTTCATGAAGGACTAAGAGGTTAATGGAGTCTAGTCCTGTAGAGAAGTTAAGGGGGGAAAAAAACAAACACGTATATGTTTATAGGAGAGGAAGATTTTCTCAAAGATGGAAAAGCAGCCTGTTTAAAGGCTGATTCTTTATCATCAGAAAACAGGAAGAGATTGAAAAAATGCAGGTGGGGTCAAATGAAAACAGAATCCTGAGGACACAGACAGTGGAGATATTGAACAACACCCGTGTCCTGGATTAGTCCTAAGAAGTCAAAGCAGTCTCTTTCACTGAGGCAGAGGAAAAGAAAGAGACCATGAACACAAATACATGAAATAGAAGAGATACTATTTTAACTAAAATAAGAGGGAGATTCACCTACTGTAAATGGTGGGGAAAAGTTTAAGAGACCCATTAAAATTTGAAGTAATTATGGAGAGAAGTTGAGAAATTTACTAGGAAAGTATGGAAAGCTTAGGAAGAAGTACTGATGAGTCTCTTAAAGTGTGGCAGTTTAGAAATGGGGTAATAAAGTGTCTAAGGTATTGTTAATTCAAGTGGGTAGGTGAATTGAGGAGATGAGAGAAATGGAATCTTTGGAGACAGCAAGACAGCCCAAATGAACTGAGATTTTTAAGGATTAAGGCACAATTTGGGTGGAGGAGATTGAAGGCTTTGGCATCAGGTTCACAAAGAGAAAACAATAGAATAAACTGGTGAATGACAGATGGCAACTTGACATGAAACACAAGGGAAGAGAGAGTTTTACATGAGAGTGGTATCTTTGGAATTGACCCTGAGAAGTGAGTAGACTAGCAATCGCAAAGGAGTGGGGGAGTGAGTCATTAGTCTTTGTGGTGATCCAAGGGTAAAAGTCTTTTCTGTGTATGAACAGAATGGGTCTACGGGACAGCAAGTTTGTTTTAGAAGAAGGGTTTCTGAGTGTAAAGTGAATAAGTGTGAGAACGCACACAGAAGAGGAAGTGAGACAGAGGAAAGAGTACAGAAGAGCACAGTGACGAGGATATAAGAAAGGACAGGTGAATAGAGGTTCCTATATTCTTAGTAGCAAACACAAATAACAGATATAATGGAAACAAGTTAATTGGCTTGAAGATTTCCAACAGAACTTGGTGAAAAATTGATCTAATAAGTCTAGGTTCCAGGAAGAACCCAAGGCCTGTTGACCTGAACAGCTAGGAGGAAGGCTTTCAGGAGAACACTGGAGAGGTATAAAATCACCTTATGTTAAGAAGAGGCTGTTTTGGGCTTCTCTGGTGGCTCGGTGGTAGAGAATCCTCCTGCCAATGCAGGAGACATGGGTTCGATCCCTGGTCTGGGAAGATCCCACATGCGGCAGAGCAACCAAGCCCATGCACCACAGCTATTGAGTCCATGCTGCAGAGCCAGGGAACCACGACTACTGAAGCCCCACATGCCTAGAGCCCATGCTCTGCAGCAAGAGAAGCCGCCACAATGAGAAGCCCACAGAGTGCAACTAGAGAGGAGCCCCCACTCGCCACAACTAGAAAAAAGCCTGCCCAGCAATGAAGACACAGCACAGCCAAAAATAAATAAATAAACTAAAACAAAAAAAGAGAGGTTGTTCTGCTGTAATTCCTAATTTACATTACCATGTGCTCAGTTCAAGGAGTAGCTCTATACCTGTAAACTCATTGAAAAAGACCCTGATGCTGGGAGGGATTGGGGGCAGGAGGAGAAGGGGACGACAGGGGAGGAGATGGCTGGATGGCATCACCGACTCAATGGACATGAGTCTGAGTGAACTCCGAGAGTTGCTGATGGACAGGGAGGCCTGGCATGCTGTGACTCATGGGGTCGCAAAGAGCTGGACACAACTGAGCAACTGAACTGAACTGAACTGAAACCTGTAAAATCAGCTGGAAAGTCTGAACTGTGGCAACATTAACAGCATGAGCGAAGGAACATCTAGGAGTCTAGTAAAGTCTCAGAGGGTGCACTGATCTTAAACCTTTGCAGACATAGAAACCACCTGTGGGTCTTTTCTAAATGCAAATTGATTTATCAATCCTGAAAACAATCCTACAGTTCTAAGCTCACAGGTGATGCCAATACTGGTTGTCCAGGGTCCACACTGTCAGTAGAAAAGTCCCTAGAACTCAACTCTTAAATAAGTGTATTATGTTAATTATATGGATAAAACACATGGTTAATAGAGAAGGAACATTTCTGTCTGATTTAAAAATATATAAAATTGAAGGGATGCTGTCCTAGGATATGCTAACTGGGTGAAAGTGCTTGGTTGCTTCATTCATTTATTACTTCAAGGGAAAGATGAAAAAATAGGGAGTGATATTTAGCCATTTTTAATGGATGCCTAAAAATGAATTAATACCACCCAAGTTCATGAGATGGGCCTCCCATGTGTTCATAATAACCTACATAAATGGACAGGTGAAGAAGCAAGAAAATTAATGCATGCAAAAAATGCATATCCATCATCATTGCTTTGTATTTCTCTCAAGGATTGTTTAATACCTATACATTATATTTAGCGTGAAGGAAATGTCTAGGTAAATCATTCCATGTCTTATTTTAGTAGGCAATTAAGAATGATGTTGTTATTTCAGAATATGAGAGAAGTTGATAAAGGTGACTCATCAGGCATCATCAGAAAACCACTCATACAATATTGTATATATATATTTTAGCACTTTCAGTCTCTTATTGCTGACACTATTGATTAAATGTAAATTGCTTCTAGGCAACCATATGATAACAGGAAACTTTTGAATTTACAGTCTTAAAATGTTAGAGCTCAATCTTCCTGCTTGATCAGTTATTTTAAGATACAGAAATAGGATGGCTAATGAGGTGGAAGAAACTGGAGCCGATTATACAGAGTGAGGTAAGCCAGAAAGAAAAACACCAATACAGTATACTAACACATATATATGGAATTTAGAAAGATGGTAATGATAACCCTGTATGCGAGACAGCAAAAGAGACACAGATGTGTAGAACCGACTTTTGGACTCTGTGGGAGAGGGAGAGGGTGGGATGATTTGGGAGAATGGCATTGAAACATGTATACTATCATGTAAGAAACGAATCGCCAGTCTATGTTCGATACAGGATATAGGATGCTTGGGGCTGGTGCATGGGAATGATCCAGAGAGATGATATGGGGTGGAGATGGGAGGGGGGTTCAGAATTGGGAACTCATGTACACCCCTGGCAGATACATGTCAATGTATGGCAAAACCAGTATAGTATTGTAAAGTAACATAAAGTAAAAATTAAAATTTAAAATAAAAAAGGATGGCATATAGATAAGTAGATTGCTCAGATAGATAAAAGTTTTAATTAGCTAATAACATGTCTATCCAAGGTGATTCATACTTTCAGTGGGTCAATATGTCACATGAACTCCAAAACATAGAGTGCATCTTCTCTAAGTAATTTCCTACTTGTAGAATTTCCCTCAAAAAACTATAACAAAGAATATACCTTCAAATAAGTACATTCAAATAAGACATTTTGCTATTTTCTACTACACATATTATCCTTCATTTTAATTTTAAAACTAAATTATTAACAATATAATCATAATTCCCTTTTCTTGAAACTGTTTATAAATAGTCCATTATTAAGCTGATAACAGAATATATCAAAGCCAACAAGGAATTTAAAATAACTTTCCCATTTATAAAGTCAGCTCTCAGAAATGTTGATGAAATTATTTTTCCCTCTAAAGTAGCCTTAAAAAAAGGATTATTTTCTCCTAAAAGACATATTTTTTGTTCTCCAAAAGTTCCAACCCCACAGCAAGTATTACCTTGTATCTGTATTGGTGTTGTATTTGTAAAAATCTAACGATTTTGTAATTCATGAAATCAAATGATTGAAAGATAAAGCAGAGTTAATCCACATATGAGACCCTCCTATAACTAAAATTATTTAACATTCAGGATACCTGTTTCTTTAGCCTTCCCATTGAAAATATTTACTCTTCCTGTTAGAAATTCCCTCACAAACTACTGCAAATTACCTACCAAAATGGATGTTCATATGTCAAAGTCAAACTATCAAAGCCTTGATAATGTCCCTGAACATGAATATAACTCTTATTAAATTAATAAAAACTGCATTGTAAAGGATAAAACTATAATGTCTCAGTAGGGAATAAAAACAGCAAACGATCTCTTATAAATAAATATTGAAGAAGGTTGGGTATCTTTTAGTTATGGCAATATAATACACAAATATCCAGAAAATACAACTATGTTATGATTTATGATAATTATTAATGACTACAAAGTATAACATTTTGATGATAGTGAGAACACAAAGAGAGTCTATAGTATTTGTAAGGATCAGGTCTTTTCTTTTCCATTCCATTCTGCAAGCCTACTAAAATCCCAGCCTTCAGATGAAAGAACAATGTATGAAGGGAAATCAATATGACTTCATGCTACAAAATTGCTAATTTACAGCTTAATAATATAAAAGTTAAAGAAGGTTAATGAAAAGTATTTGTGGGCAGTCACCACAGAAACAGGAAAGACTTCTCTAGGCTAAACTTTGATTCTACTTGATATGTAAAACATATTTTAAAGATATATTTAAAAGCAGTATAGCATACCACATTAATCTTTTCAACTCTAAGAGAATCATAGAGTTCAGAGCACAGGGTTTACAAGCAGCAAAAATTAGAAGAATACATAAAAATTTATGCATAACCTACATTGACTTTTTCTTTAAGGTCTGAGAAGTTGCCTTCCTTCCGATAGACTGCAAATTCAGGACTCTGCAACACGGCTTCTGAACGAGTAATCCAACTGTGAAGTTCAGTTATATCGACATCCAACCTAAGACAGGGAAGAATAAGGATCATTATTTCTTGATTATCTCTTTCTTCTGTATGGGAAAAAAAAGGCAATCTATCCACATTTACCATTCTCTCCCAATCTGAAACTTCTGCCTGATGCCCCTATTAATGTTAATATCACTACTATTTCCCTAGTCAGGTTGGCTCAAAATTTGGAGTCTTCTTTGATCTGGTCTTATGATCACTGCTACTGCTAAGTCACTTCAGTCGTGTCCAACTCTGTGCGACCCCATAGACAGCAGCCCACCAGGCTCCCCCGTCCCTGGGATTCTCCAGGCAAGAACACTGGAGTGGGTTGCCATTTCCTTCTCCAATGCATGAAAGTGAATAGTGAAAGTGAAGTCGCTCAGTCGTGTCCGACTCTTAGCGACCCCACGGGCTGCAGCCTACCAGGCTCCTCCGCCCATGGGATTTTCCAGGCAAGAGTACTGGAGTGGGGTGCCATTGCCTTCTCCACTGATCACAGAGGTAATCTTATTCATCTCAATGTAGAAACGACCTGTACACTATCTCCTATAAGCTACTCTTTAGCCTTTGCTTGAATGTCTGCATTGATTGAAAAATCAGTATTTTGATAAACCATCTTTTGGGAACATATTCACAACAAACAAACGAAGATTCCTGTTGGAAGCCCCCATTGAACCATACCTAGAATACTCATGTCCTTCATGTCATCTCCACAGCGATACTGAGGCTGCATTTGGTCACGTGACCGTCTATGGCAAATGAGCTATTGGTATGTGTAATGCAAGCACAGGCTTGATTAGTGCTTGCACCTTGGACCTTGTCTTCATGGAACACACACTCTGAGAAGGCATGCATTATATAAGAATTTCAAGGGTCCTAAAGTGCTTGAAGGAAGCTCACTCTTGCCAGGCAGAGAGACCACAGGAAAAAGCAAGTGGTACAGAAATGGCAACCAACTCCAGTATTCTTGCCTGAAAAAAGCCCCATGGACAGAGGAACTGAGCAAGCTACAGTCCATGAGGTCGTGCAGAGTTGGACACGACTGAGCAGGAAGGAGTGCCAGGCAAGTGAATAAAGCCTCCTTTGACCTTCTGACCCAACTCAAACACCAGCTGAATATATCTAAGTGAGTGCTTCAGCTGACTTCACTTAGAGCTACAGAAATGCCCACGTTGCAGGATTGTGAGATATGATAAATAACTGTTGTTTCAAGCCATTACATTTTGAGGTGGGTTATTATGCTGCAAGAGATATGTGATCACCTACACTGTTATTCTCAAAAACTCTTTTTTTTTGCAGAGATCTATGGAGCTAATGGAAATAAACTATTAACTCTGATTAGGTGATTCAGATCCAGTTAAAGCAGAGATTTTCAGGGAGTCACAGATGAGTTGCAAGGGTGGAGAATGTCTAGGAATCACTTGAAATTTCAGGCACAATTCTGAATGCGTGTGCATTTTTCTTGAGAAAGAATCTATAGATTTTATCACCATCTGTAAAGAATCTATGATCAAGGGAATTTAGAGACCATCTAATCCAATCGATTATAAAACAAAATAGACAAAAGTATCCAGGAAAATAAACTTATTCAATTTTCACATGAAACGTGTGGAGTTTACCAAAAATACAAATACGAGATTTTAAGACGCCAAGTAATGTACTGTATTTACCATGCTATAGTTTTTTTTTTTCTCCAATACAACCCTCTACCAGTTGAAATCAGCTGTTTAAATCTTCTAGAATAGTGGCCCCGACATTTTTGGTGCCAGGGACTGGTTTCATGGAACACAGTTTTTTCCAGGGACTGGGGGTGGGGGTGGAGATGGCTTCTGGATGACTCAAGTGCATTACATATATTGTGTTCTTTATTTCTATTATTGTTACAACTCAGATCATCAGACATTAGGTCAGGCAGGTTGCGGACCCCTGCAATAGAAGATATCTGATGGTCAGCCTACCCTACTCCTAGTTACTTTGATGATATTCCTTGGTTTGTGAGTATCTTACTTTCCTTAAAATTTGATTCCTAACAAAATCATATGAGGGGTGTTTACTATAATCAGGAAAGAATAGACAAGTATCTTCTTTCTTTATAAATACTTTCATAGATGTGGCCTTTAAATCAAACAAACCTGTGAAGAATTTTTTTTATTTTGGTTGCAGGCTATTGTTTTAAAATTAAACTGATAAAAAGTTTCACAGAACACAAAACATTTCCAAAAGCATGGCCTTTGCTTTCTTACAAGCCTGTGCTAAATAAAGTATGATCCATCTCTTTGCTGTATGAGGAGATGGAGGCTCAGAGAAATTAATTAATTGATCTCAGATTGTTAGTACCATAGGGAAGAAACTTAATTCATCTTGTTCACCATTATATCCTTCACTTCAAAGAGTGCCTGGTTCATAGTAATAAGTATTTACTGAGTTTCTTATTTACCAAGGCTACCCAACTAGAAATAGAAAAAAAAAAACAGAGATCAGATTTCAGATATCTTTTTATTCTAAATCTCACATCACTGAATGTCAAACTTTTATTTCATTTGGATATGAATCATACATTGTATTGGTGTTTCATTTTATCATATATTGTGGCTCTCTCTCCTACATTTGATTTTTGCAGAAGTTTAACTATTAGGTCTCCTATTTCTGTGTTTGCAATGTTGATTTAAAAAGAGTCCTTCTTAAAAAATTAAAAAATAAATAGAGTCCTTCTGCATGCTACCAAAAATCTTTCTCATTGATGTTAATTAATTTATAAAATTAATAGCTTTCAACTACGGTAATTTAGTCACCCTGCAAATCCAGTGCATGTTTCCCATAAGAATGTCTTAGGAAGGACATTTTTTCCCTTTATCCCAGTATAAACATTTGTATGTCTTTGCCTGTGGGCATTCACTTTGCCAGTATATAAGGCAGGCCGGGAGTGCTGGGATATTAATAGCTTAGTTATGTGAGAGTCAGGGATAGTTGCTAGATAAATAACACAGCTCCCTTGCCCTTCAGTGCAACCACCCTGAAGGATATTATGCCCAGTATCTCAAAGGGTTCCCAGCTGGATTGAGCGCACTTGCCTCCATTGATAATCTGCTCCTGTATCATCCTGTGTTGGCTGCCTTTTCCTTATCTCACTTCCTTACTTTGCTTCCTGGGATTACTTCCTAAATTAATTACCTGCATCAAAATCTTTCGTCTCCAGATCCACTCTTGTGGAAGCCATACTAAGGCAATGATCAACAACCTCAAATGAACCCCGCATCCTGCCATGTTTAATTTTTTCACCTTGAGCTCTGACTCTCCACAGGAACTATTTTAAACTTTTCCCAAAGCTCTCAAAGCTCTGATCTGTCTTCTTTCTCCATCTATCAACAGATGACATTGATTTCTACTTGATAGAGAAAAGCACAATTATCAGATTAGAATTTATTCCACTTCTACTTCCTATGTCCAAATAGTCAATCTTACCTGCCCGTGTCCTTCTCATTCCCTTCCAATGAGTGAGTTTCTCTTCTTTTAGTTAAACATTATTGATGGAAGACATAGTAATACGCCTTTGTTACCCAAATGTTATTGACTGGAGACATGTCGATACATTTTTAGAGAGTGATACAATTAGTATCACCTTGTGAAGTTCTTATAGATTAAAATTGATCAAGGGTTCATTATACAACTTATGATTGTTGTTATTATTCACATTTTGCTCTGTTAGGTTTTTGTTCCAACTTGTGTATATTATAAATGTAAAATTTTCAAAAATGATATATCACAAAATTTTAGGTGAAAAATAATTTTTCAGCGAATTTTATGCAGATATTTGCTGATTCTCCAAGTGACATATATACTAGTGTCTCAGAAGATGATGGTTCTTCAGAATACAGTTCTGATTCAGACAATGTGAATATGAGACCAACAAAAAAAAATGCTAGTGATTGATTCTGATACAGAAAGTGAAAATGAAACTCACAGTGCTGGAGAATGCTGTTTTCCTTCTGGAGAAAAGTGGATTGAAAATAACATTTCACAAAAATCAGAAGACTTTACAGATGTGTCAGATGTAACTATTGAATGTAACAACCCACAAAGTATTAGTGAAATAACAGAATTAGTTTTTGGCCAGCCAAAATAAAAATCACCAGCCACAGGCATTACTTTCTGCAAAAATCTCCCAGTCAATAATGAGTTAAAGCCAACCCCTTTTACCTACATTTGGTACTTCATTCTCTTATTTCTTCTCAGTATCTGAGAGTATCAGTTTTTTTTTTTAAATCTATCCACTGTAAATTCAATCCCTCTCTCTCAAGTTAATTCTTCATATGGAAATTTAAACATATTTTATTTGATTCCTTTATTAAAAATCAATACTTTGTTGACCTCCAAATTCCTCTCTTGACATTCTCTTATCTTCTAAAGGGCAAATGTTTTGCAAGAGTTGTCCAGTTTCCTGTCAGTTCAGAGGAGCCTGGCAGGCTACCGGTCCATGGGGGTCACAAAAGAGTTGGACATGACTGAGCAACTAGACAGCAATAACATATATCTATGACTCTGACACAGCTACCTCTACTTCAAGCATTTCTTCTGAGCTCCATAGCTACATAATCATCCTCTAACTCTATGACTCCACTTGCATGCCATAAGAACTCTTTCAACATCAAGACTTAATGTTTGAATTTCTCTCCCAAACCGGTACCTTCTCAGTGTCCCTCAGACCTGTGAATGGCATCACCATCTATCACCTTTGATATCCTCTTCTCCCTTCCCTCCCATATTTAGCAAACTCTAATCCATCAAATATTCTATTTCTTATGAATTTTCTTCTCAGGATTGAGAAGCAGGAGAGTTTTAGTTTCCATGAAACTAAAGCCTTGAACAAATCCATGAAACTAAAACTTTGCTTATGAATTCTGCTTCATAATCTTGATTCAATGAAAAGGTGTTTCTTGATTACCCTAAACAAAAGTCACAATATGAGCTTTAGTTTCCATGAAACTAAAACTTGAACAAATCCATGAAACTAAAACTTTGCTTATGAATTCTGCTTCTCAGGATCTCCTCAGTTGGCATCCTCATTGATCTTACCATTAAATGTGACAAAAACTACTGCAATGGCCTCTCAACTGGTTCTAGGCAATCTTTCTGAAATTCTCCCATCTGTTCCATGCACCACGTGAAAGTATCATTTCTAAAACATACCTAATTATGTAACTTTCATTCATTTAACCATGCAAAGATTTTCTATTTTTCTTAACATAAAGAGAAAAATTTCAGATCTCTCAACCCTGTACTTTAGTTTGTTCTTTATTCAGCTACTTCTAGAAACAAAACTCGCTTCAAGTTTCGTAGGGAACCAAGGAGCCATACTTCAGTCTGTCCCTCCTCCAATGAAGTGAAACCCTTCATTGACTCTTATCCACTTTTCCACTGGAAACTTTCTATAAATATTTTGGAAACTTGACTTCTTGATATAATCCACTTTGCCCACTTTGGTGAAATTTGTCCCTTCTCCTTTACACTAGTCTGACTAAATTACACACCAAATATGCTAACTCATAAAGGTGAGATGTGAATATCCACCATTCAATGTCAACTTCTCCCTTTATTCTTGGTTTATCTGGTCTCACACCCTTCTGATTCAGAGTATCTCTAGTAAAGGTGGCTCACATCTGCCTACAAATCCATGAAACTAAAACTTGACTCAAGATGCTAAGCTGGCATCACAGCTGGGTGAGATTTACTAAGGCCTATATTGGAAAAAGTTTTTCCTAGGCCTTTACAGTGGTCTTGTTTGCACATGTGTTATAATTATCCCTTACCACCATCTCCAATCAACTGCAAAGGAAAAAGGCAGAGGATATTTACTCAGTTTGAAAGTAAATAATTTTCCTCCAAATCCTATACTTTTAGACATCTGTCTTTCTGAAAAACAGGAAATTGTGTATGTTTCCTTTCAAAACCCAATTCCCCCTTTGCTTCTGCCACAAAATATATACTAAGTGCTTACTATATGCCAGACATAGAATTAAATTCCACAGATAATAGAGCTGAAAATGCAGTAGTCCACATTATTAAGGAGTTTGATGTAGCGAAGCATCCATTTGACAACAAATGCTTTAGACATCAGATGGGGGTTCAGCTCATACTGTGACTTTTGTTTAGGATAATCAAGAAACACCTTTTCACTGAATCAAGATTAAATCAGTGTCTACACAGAGGCTTTGCCCAGTAAATTGGTTATCTCTACACAAGGAAGCCTTTGTGGAGTCAACACCATGGTAACCGTCTGCTTGCTGCTCAGACTATGTAGAGTTTAAGGGAGGCCAGGGCACCAGTTGGCATGTAGTTCTAATAACTCAGATCAATTCAGGCAACAGGATGAGAAATTTCATAGAGAGGTCTTTCCTCATTCCATGTTTTTGTTTGGCTGGTTTTATAGATTTGAAACTAGATTGCAAAAGATACTTGAACTTGCCCTTGACATAAGGATTTTTAGAGAGTGATTATACTCTCTTGATTTACAGATTTAATTTGAAGGGACTTCAATTTTTTTCTAGGGAATTGATGAGTCGAATGCTTTACCTAGGGGGGAAAAAGAATCTGTTCAAAGGCATAAGTATCAATATGTTGCACTTTCTTTCTGAAAAGGAGTGGAATAAAGTATCTATGAATCTGTACTATTCTCACCTGTTAGACTGTCTTTTTCTCTTTTCTTTGATCACTGTGACATCTTCATTCCTGGGCAACAGGTGGAATCTAAACCAAATTCTTATATGTTTTAAACTCTGAGCTATCACTCATCTAATATTCTGTTTACATTATTTTTTTTCTGTTGCTTCCACTTGAGCTTGTTTCTTCAACTATGATTTCCTTACTAAAACTTTTTCTATCTCAATGTAATACACAGTCAACCTATATTCCAACATCGAGCATTTAATATCATCCCTTTAGAGTTCTGGGACTTAAATGTCAGATGCTAGTATGTGCTTTTCCTCTAATATTTTGCCAGTAGGCATCCACATCTCTGTATGCCAGCAATGAGGATGGAAGGGGAAGCAGTGGCAGAGTTTTCAAAAGGCTTCCTGTGCACTCTTACTGAGTGCCAATGGCCCACATTCAATGCTTAGTCTCAGTGACATTTCCATTGCTTTTAGCAAAATGAACAAGGTTTCCTTCTTGGCTCCTACTCAGACCCTGGCGTCCAAGTAACAATTGCACATTTATTTTATTCCTTATCAATTTGGCAGCTATTGCTTCATCACTTTCTATGCTTTGCCCTCTAGTTTTCACATTTTCACTGGCGTTGAATATTTTTCACATATCCTTGCTGAGATGTATGGCAAATTAACAGACTCCCCTGAGGTAAATGCAAACATGTTTCTAAAATGGATGCTATTCTCCCCAGCATTTTGCCACTGGTATTTTCTATCATCCTTTGTACTACCTGAGGCTGGCTATTTAATCACCAACTGAAGATATCATACAGATGTAACTCAGGTACCGTTTCAAAATCTTCAAGAATAACAATGAAGAGTTATTTTCAATACATATGAAATCTTGGATTCTGTGCCTGTATTTTTCTTCCTTCATAAAATCACTCATTTCTACTATTTTTTTTTTCACTTTTAAAACTCTCACAAAGTATTGATAATGAGCTGACATAGACTAAGTTGCTTGTAGTGGACCTCGACGCCATTGGAATCAGCCCATTGATAAAATTCCTTATGACTCACTCATCTTACTCTCATAACATACTTCACTCTGTACTTAGTGTATTTCTATATGTTATTACAGACTCTATCCCTTAAATCCAGTCTAACTTTATCTAACTTAAAATTCTCTTTAAGAAAATTATGACTTCTATTTACAAAATGATTTTCTTCCTCTAAGTGTTGATGAATATTTTGTGCTATATTTTTCAAATATGTCCTAAAATCTCATCTTTGTTTTTATTTGTGATTATCAATTTTGGGGACTTCCCTGATGCTCTGGTAGTTAAGACTGCATGCGCCCAATGCAGGGGTCTTGGATCTGATCCCTGGTCAGGGAACTAAGATCCTGTAGTGTGGACAAAAAAAAAAAAAAAATCTAAAAAGTTAGCAATTTTGAATTGTCAACAGTATATCATTGTATGTAAATTGTGCTCCATGATAACTCTGCTAATTATGTCAGAAGAGCCTCTCAACAGGTGTTGACTATGTTCCGTTAATATAGTGACTGCCATATAAAGTATTTAACTAAGATGACACATTTACATAAACTTTAATTCAGTCGCTTTCAGTATACCACTTGGAACTCATCATTCCCAAATGTGTATACTGTGAAAGGAGAACTCCTTCAAGTTCCCAGACTTAAACTAATTTGATTAGTGAGCTAGGTTATGAATAGCCCTTTTACATCTTTAAACATCTTTGCATTTCATAAAAATGTACAAGCCTCACCTTTAGCAGCCTGAAAGTAGAGGATTAACATTTGTGAAATACATTAACTCTTGCAGATCCTAAGGCTGTAGGCCTAGACCAGGTGACTTAATAGATCAAAAATTTAATGTACATGTTAATTAGCTAGAACACAAGTTTTCATGTTCATGGAAATAAAATTATGACTCTTGCTTACTGATACAACAATGTGGAATAAATCAGCCTGGAGGTGAGGCAAGACTTTTAAATTTTGCTTATTTTATGTTTTAATAATCATCTTTCTTCTTCCAGATTTTTAGAACATAACACATTTTACTTTCATATTCAGTTCAGTCACTCAGTCATATCCGATTCTTTGTGACCCCATGGACTGCAGCATGCCAGGCTTCCCTGTCCATCACCAACTCCCAGATCTTGCTCAGACTCATGTCCATTGAGTTGGTGATGCCATCCAACCATCTCATCCTCTGTCATCCCCTTCTTCTCCTGTCTTCATTCAATCTTTCCCAGCATCAGGGTCGTTTCCAATGAGTTGGCTCTTCCCATCAGGTGGTCAAAGTATTGGAGCTTCAGCTTCAGCATCCGTCTTTCCAATATATATTCAGGACTGATTTCCTTTAGGATTGACTGGTTTGATCTTCTTGCAGTCCAAGGAACTCTCAAAAGTCTTCTCCAGCACCACAGTTCCATATTAGTATATGGCTATTTTTTAAATGCCTGACCAGCTCATGAACTCCTACTCATCCTTCAAGACTTGGTCCAAGATATACAACTTTTGGGAAGGTTTTCTTGATCAACCTGCCCCTTCTCTTTCCCCTTCAACCTTCTTTCTGGGAAAACTCATCCCTCCCTTCCGTATGTGTCCACATGTTACTTGCTTTTAAAAACTGAATAAATAGCATACAAATTAAGTTTGAGTCAGAGAGATCTTGTAAAATATCAAATGAAACATGTTAAAAAGTATTTTTAAAATCAATATAAACCTTGTTATGGCTAAAATATAAAGTATTTCTAGGATTTTAAGATGTGCTGAGTATATGGTGATTATTGCACTTTTAGAGTTATGTAATATTATTAAAGGGGGAAATCCTATTTAATCAGGAGAAAACAAGTCAGTTGATGCCCCTAAATCAAGATAGTTTGTATATACACATGCAGATATGTGCATGTGTTTGTATAATGTGGGCTTCTTTTCCTTGGTGGAGGGGGCTGATTACTTTAAATTTTTTCTAATGTATGTGAATATATATGAGTATTTGTACATATATATATGTCTGTGTGTGCTTCAAATGTAAAGTAAATATAGTGCCATAGAAAAATCACTGAACTGAAAGCCAGGTGTCACAGGTTTTACTCACTCATCTTATTTACCTTTATGCTGCTTCCTTGGGCAAATACCTTAACTCCTCTGATTTTCCTTTACTTCTTCCTTTAAATTTCACAAATTACAAAACTACCATCAAATTGGTCTTAAAATAGAAACTATCAAAGACTTTTAAAAAATTACTCTTAAATGTGTGTCTATGTATCTCACTAATTAGAGCGATTTGACCTGAGATACAAAGCTGGGGTCAGCTTTGCTTACACTGCAGGTTTGATACTCCAATACATTAGCCTGCTCATCTAGGAATCAAGTTATAAAACATCTAAGGATGTTATGATTCTCATGTAAAATAAAAACCCATAAGCTCTTTTCAACAGTTTATACAGCATCTGAAACAAAATATTACTAACGGAAGAGAACACTGTTCTTAGTTATTATAAACTTGCCATATTAACAGTCCTATCAAATAATCTGTTTTACTTATGTTTGCATGATCTTATTTACAAGCTTAAATATATTTCTAGTTTTATATGTGTAAGTCTAAGCGCATTACTCATAAAATAATATGTTTCAGTACAGTAAAATTTAATGATTCCAGATTGCGCTGAAATGCATCTTTAAAAGATACTAAAAAATCAATTTCTGTGTAGTTTACCTTGTCCTAAGATATGCCTGTTTAATGTGTGCTTCAAAAATCTGGATTCTGGTCCAAAACACAAAATCTGTGTGTTTTCTCCATCGTCAGTTATGGCAAATCAAATTACATGTTTAATGTGTATAAAATACTGCATTTTAAAATAAATGGCCTCGAATACAAACCTTGTGATTTAATATTTTTAAGCTACAAATGCCAGAAAACTCTCCATGCATTATCTGACATTGAAATTAATAGCCGAACCTCTAGGATAGTTAACTGTGCTGAATAGTATAAAACTCCTATGAAAATATTACTTCTCTGCAAAATGTAAAACAACTAAAATATTTTAACATGTGCTAGATTAAAATGACTTGGAGACAATCTTCTTAGCTGAATTTGTAATAAATTTCAATAATATACAATACATTGCTAATATTTACTTCCAAAATATGATATAGTTGAAAAGAAGTCAATTTTACATCTTCTGTTAATATAACTTTCAGAGAAATACACTTGAAAAACTAAGGGAATTCCCCAAATTCTAGTATGTCAGAACCAGCTAGGTTAGAGGAATTAGGTATAAAGCCAGAGACTATGAAAGCACAGGGACAAAAAAAATGCATGGCCCAGAGGACTGGAAATAAAATGTTGCTAAGCCACAGATGCCTGCAGCCTAATTTTCATTTTCAGTAAATTGAAAGTCCCTTTGAAACACATTTCTGTGCAAGAAAATCACCTTAACACAGGTTAATACAAATATTCTTTTAAGTGGGAGATGAAATCTTGTCATAAAGGTACATCTTTGATCATACAATGTAATATGCTCAAGTTAAAAACTCTGAGCTGTTTATTTTAAAATCAAAGTTAATGTTTATTTAAATGATGAAACAAAGCAGTATATGCCCTTGTGAGAAATAACTGTGAGCACTAGAGGGTGCACATTCTCTTCCACAGCTTGTCTGGACCTCAATTTGGCTTCTCTTTTATTTTCTTATCTACATAATGATAACATGGTGACAAATGGATTTTTCATGGGAGTTCTCTTACAGAGAAACATAAAATGTCCAAAGATACAGATAAAATGGTATAAAAAGAAGATGTGAGGAAGGCACCCACAGATGCCAAATTAAAATGCCTTCAGCTATTTTAACACATACACAAAAGTATTTTGAAGTTGTAACACAGAGATTCCCCTGAGAGAATGTCTTCAAACTGGGGAGAAATGCTTAATCCAAAGAATACAGTAGCATTTTCTGGACTTTATAACTCAGGAAGTTTTTTTTTTTTCCTAGTTCATTAATTTTACCTACTTTTTTGAATGTTAATAAACAGGTAGACACTTGTGGTCTATAAATCTGCCTATAATTACATTTCTGTACCATCAACATTTAGTTTTTAAAATGTTAATTTAACATTCAATCAAATTCCAAGGGAAAAAACAGCATTTTAAGCATCTTGTTCATGTCATATGCTTTCAGAAAGAAAAAAAAAATGTTTCCCATGGTAATTATGTAGGTTATTTATTATAATCTTCATTTTCATAGCTATATCAAGAATAGAGAGCTTCAGAAACCCCCTTTTTCTTTCAACACAGTGAAATATGGAGTTAAAGATTCAAAACCAGATATATCCAAATCCAGCAATTTCCACTACACTATACTTATATTCCTTTGTTCCAAATAAAAGGGCAACTATCTTTTAAAATACTAAGGAAAAGTCAACATGAACTTCTTGTTTGTTGCTATATAGTACAGTCTGGTAGTTACTACTAGGCTAAATATTTTCGAATATGCCAGAATTTGGCTGAAGTCTTTAACACTATGATATTAATTTTGAACACTGTCATTAACCTAAACTATGATATTTAGTTGTATAATTCATACCCTCATGGCATTATGAATTAGTTACTTTTCCCAGTTTATTTTTACTTCACAAGCTTCCTTCATTTCCTAAAATTCCCACATTTCCAATCTGCTGATGTGTTTTCTGATGTTAGAACGGCTTAAGCAGAGATGACAAAGGTTACGACAAACAACAGGGTTAACTCGATGGTTAGCACTGGAAATCCTGCACTTGGAGATGCAGTTCAATTATAT
The DNA here is from genome assembly GCF_014754425.2 of Oryx dammah. NCBI lineage: Eukaryota > Metazoa > Chordata > Mammalia > Artiodactyla > Bovidae > Oryx > Oryx dammah. The sequence continues at coordinate 101,926,615 of NW_024070207.1, read as the reverse complement.
GGGACTCCCTTCTAAGCCCTGATGGTGAAAAGACACTTAATTTTGAAAGAAAAATCTTTTTTCACTGATAAAGATCTCTGTATTTAAAGAGATAGCCAAGTGCTGCAGTGTTCCCCTAGAGTCTATGAGACTTAGACGGTAGAATAGCCATAATCTAGAGTAACTGCATTATCTCCACAGACAGGCCTCAATAAATGAGTAAACAGTCTCAGTCAAGATTTTATCTTCAGCTAAATAATTTGATGAAATTACCTTTTACTTCTCTCATTAGAGCTCAAGAATGCAGCATCCTGTGGAGAGGGTGTGGAGAAAAAGGAGCCCTCCTTTTTCCCAACAATGGGAAAAACAATTCCCATTGTTTGTGGGAATGTAAATTGGTGCAGACACTATGGAAAACAGTATGGAGGTTCCTTAAAAAGTGAAAAATAGAACTACTATATGATCCAGAAATCTCACTTCTGGGCATATATCCAGAGAAAAACATGATTCGAAAAGATGTGTGTACTCCAATGTTCACAGCAGCACTATTTACAATAGCCAAGACATGGATGCAACCTAAATGCCCATCAGCAGATGAATGGATGAACATGATGTGGTATATAAATATAATGGAATATTAGTTAGCCATAAAAAGAATGAATAATGCCATTTGTAGCAACATGGATAGACCTAGAGATTATCATACTAAGTGAAGTAAGCCAGACAGAGAAACACAAATATCATATGAAATGTCACTTATATGTAGAATCTGAGCAAATGATACAAATGAATTTATGTATAAAACAGAAATAAACTCACTGACATAGAAAACAAATGTATGGTTACCAAAGGGGAGGGATTAAATTAGGAGTTTGGGATTAAAATATATACACTCAGTTCAGTTCAGTTGCTCAGTCATGTCCGACTCTTTGCGACCCCATGAATCGCAGCACGCCAGGCCTCCCTGTCCATCACCAACTCCCAGAGTTCACTCAGATCCACGTCCATCTAGTCAGTGATGCCATCCAGCCATCTCATCCTCTGTCGTCCCCTTCTCCTCCTGCCCCCAATCCCGCCCAGCATCAAAGTCTTTTCCAGTGAGTCAACTCTTCGCATGAGGTGGCCAAAGTACTGGAGTTTCAGCTTTAGCATCATTCCTTCCAAAGAAATCCCAGGGTTGATATCCTTCAGAATGGACTGGTTGGATCTCCTTGCAGTCCAAGGGACTCTCAAGAGTCTTCTCCAACACCACAGTTCAAAAGCATCAATTCTTCAGTGCTCAGCCTTCTTCACAGTCCAACTCTCACATCCATACATGACTACTGGAAAAACCATAGCCTTGACTAGACGGACCTTTGTTGGCAAAGTAATGTCTCTGCTTTTGAATATGCTATACACTATTACATATAAAATGGGCTTCCCTGGTGGCTCAGACGATAAAGCATCTGCCTGCAATGCAGGAGACCCGGGTTTGATCCCTGGGTCGGGAAGATCCCCTGAAGAAGGAAATGGCAACCCACTCCAGTATTCTTGCCTGGAAAATTCCATAGAGTGAGGAAACTGGTAGGCTACAGTCCACGGGGTCGCAAAGAGTAGGACACGACTGAGCGATTTCACTTTCACTTTCATATATAAATAGATAACCAATAAGAACCTACTATATAGCACAGGGAACTATACTCGATATTTTGTAAGAACATATAATGCAAGAGAATGCAAAAAAAAATACACACACACATATATGTATAACTGAATCACTGTGCCATACGTTTGAAACTAGTACAACACTGCAAATAAACTATATTTCAGTTAAAAAAAATAAAAAAAGAATGCAGCATCCTGTTTTAGATGTCTGGTTTCAAATCCTGACTGAATTGCTTTCTGCAAAGCTTGTGACCTTGAACAAGTCAATTTACTTTTATGTGCCTCATTCTTCCCATCAGCAAAGAGGATCAACAATAAAAAAAACTATGTTATAATGCTCTTTTAATGGTTAAATGTGTTAATATGTGAAAAATATTTAGAAGAGTACTTGATATATGGCAGACACCATACATGTTAGCTGCTGTGATTACTGCCTTCCATGACTTTCCTGCTGGGTTTAAGCCAGCCCCTGGGCCACCTCTTACTTTCTCATTTGAGAGTGGGTCTATCCGTCTTAGTGTTCTGTTAAGGAATGATAAAGTAAAACTCATTCTTGTAACCACCAGAATGAAAGCTGCAAAGAAAACTACAACAAAGAGTAAATGGCAAATACATAAAAATACATAAAAATCATCAACAGCAAAATAATCTAATCTATTTCACCCTTTTTGGCAGCAATAGGCAAACAATGGTTCAGGGGACAAATCTGGGCTTGCTGCTCATTTTTGTGAATAAAGTTTTATTGGAACACTGTCATGTTCACCAATGACATATTGTTTAGAATTGCTTTCTCCCAACTGCAGCAGAATGGAGCTCTTGCAAAAGAAATAATATGGTGCACCAGCCTAAAATAGGGATTATCTGGTTCTTAAAGAACAATTTGCTGACCACCTTCCTGCTCTATAAAGTTAACATGGTCTATCTCTCCTAACACAGAGGGAGGGCCAAAAAAGTGTGGTTCACAGTAGCCATATTGCTTCACTTTCTTTCAAAAATATGCATCAGTTCTCTATGACCAGATTAAAGTTCCTTAGTCTGGCAATGAGTATATATATATATTTTTTCCCCATAATGAACTCAACCTACCTTTTAACCTCATCCCTTAATTCTCTCTTCCATACCACATATTTCTGCTCCAAGCAAACAGAAACACCCAAAACCCTTTATCAGTGCCATTTATATAAAGACTTGTAGGACAGCCTGAATCTGCATTGCCTTTTCCCCTCATCTTGAGTCCAATATGCCCCTATCCTTTAACTGTATACTCAGATGCTAATGTCTCCATGAGCTTTCTATGCTTAACTGTCATACAAGATTGGAAGTGATCCTTTCTTCTTTATGACTTATGACTTTTCTAACATTTTATTGGTATTTCTTCATGGCATAGTTTATACCACGAGAATGCTAGCTTCCTGAGGAAAGGACTAAATATGGTTTTTGGTCACAGCAACTAGACTGCTTTGCACATCATAGTGATCCATTAGATATTGTTGAATGATTATGAAAATTAGCAAGAAAACTAATGGTGCTGTCACTACTAGATTCTTGAAACACTATGGACTCATACTGACTACTGTGTGCTGTGCTGGGCTGTGTTGTGCTGTGCTCAGTCGCTCAGTCGCATCTGACTGTTTGAAACCCTATGAACTGTAGACTGCCAGGCTCCTCTGTCCATGGAATTTGTCAGGCAAGAATACTGGAGTGGGTTTGCCATTTCCTCCTCTAGGGGATCCTCCCAACCCAGGAATTCAATTTGCATTCTCCTGAATTGAATTGGATTCTCCTGAACTGGCACAAGAGTATTCAAAGGACCTCTCCATATATTGACTGGTACCTTGGACCTTGTGGGAGGCAAGTTAAACTTTAAATACTCTCAGTGTGAAAGCTTGCTGAGTTTAAAGGACTTCAACATACTTTTATCTTGTGGGTCTTTAAAGTTTAAATAACTTCCCGTTAAGGTTTAGAAACTCTAGTACAATGCAGAAAGCCACTTAAATCTGATACATACTCACTGCCCCACTGTCACTTCCATAGCGTCATGAGTTGCTTCAATTCATCTACCTCTTTTAGTGAGCATCTCTGTGTGTGTCACTCAGTCGTGTCTGACTCTTTGTGACCACATGGACTGTAGCCCACCAGGCTCCTCTGTCCAAGGGATTCTCCAGGCAAGAATGCTGGAGTGGGTTGCCATTCTCTTCTCCAGAGGATGTGTCTGACCCAGGGACTGGACACGGGTCTCCTGCATTGCAGGCGGATTCTTTACCATCTGAGCCACCAGGGAAGCCCATGTACTTCTTTTAGTGAGCATCTCTATGAACTTTAGTTAAAACTCAAAGCCAGCTCAGGCTGACATAACTAAGTGATATAGATGAATGGCTTAAATAACACAAATTTATTTTCTCATAATTCTGGAAGGCAGAAATTCAAGATCAAGGTGTCAGCATGTTCATATTTTGGTGAGATCTCTCTTCCTGGCCTGTACATCATTGCCTTATCACTGTACCCTCACATAGTAAAGACAAGAGAGAAGAAGCTTTTTGATGCCTCTTCTTAGAATGACACTAATCTCATCATTAAGGCCCCACCCTCAAAAACTCTGCTAAATCTAATCCCCCCAAATAACCCATTTCCAAGTAATATCATCAAATTGGGGTTAGGGCTTTAAGACATGAATAATTCAGTCCATGAGAGCCATACATTTTATTTGCTGAGTGTTGATTCATAGAGATATAGGTTTCTGACTAGGGAAGACGTAAGAATAAGAATATTCTTAGAAGATGTTAGAAAAAAATATTTTCTCTTATAACACAAATGTGGTAATGGGAAGATATCTGTTATAAATTAATAATTGGTAACTCAACTTTCTCCTGGGGAGAGCCTAAATAATCATTAACAGAGACACATGTAATAAAATTTCCACAGTGTGGAGGCTGACAAGGAAAGTCATATAAATCCCATTTCAGAGGTGAAGAAACAGATTCTGAATAAGAGTAAGTGACTTGCTTTAGTCGCATCTTTGATGAGTGGAAGATGCAAGGCCAGAATCTATCTCTGTGCAATCACAGGCCCATCCCATTGGCTCTTTTGGATCCAGTCCTCATGTTTTTCTTGTCCTCTATGTATCAGACATTTTCTGTCATTGCTTGTCCTCTTGCTTGTGATTAGAGGCCCTGAAAGAATACTGGAGGATGGAGGAACACCACTGGGGGATGGCAGCAGAGTCCCCAAGTTGGGACCTTCCAATAGGGACTAGCAGTGTCAGGATGGCCAGACAAGAGTGTAGATTTATGAAGGAAGGGACAATCCAGAGGAAACTGAAGCCACAGTAGAGATGACTTGTGCAGTGCAGAACCTGTGCAGCCATTCACAGCGGTCATAATATCTGCCACCTCCCTAAATCCCTTCAGGTATGATTCTCAAATTCTCTTTAGTTTATCCCTTTCTTTACATCCAAGCTACCTTTCCCCCAGTTTAGTCTCTGATAGTTTCACATGTTGCTTCCCAGCTTTTCATCACCTCCTTCTCCAAGTCCTTGGGTTATGTTTTCTTTCTCTGAAACACCTAGAGTGGTTTTTGTTTTCCTGACAAGACTCACAAATACCCATTTGATATCCCAGGAATATTACTCAATACGTACAATGTGTGAACTTCTATATTAAGTGCTTTAGTTCTAGAGTTGCAAATAAATGTCTCCTGCCCTCAAGGAGTTTACTAGAGACACATATGCAAAAACAAGATGATTACAATGAAGTTATGCAAATGCCTGAATGGAAAGATTATCAAGGCTGAGAAATGTCTAGGTTAGGTTCCCAGAGAGAGAAGGTAGTTAGTTACGGAAAAGGAATATGGGAACTGGAAAAGGGAACATAAGGCAAAAGGATCTTCAACAGAGAGAACAGTCAGTACAAAGAAGCAGAAGTTTGAGCAAATATTGAGCATTCAGAGATCAGAGGGTGGTTCTTTAAAGCTGAGCAGAAGGCAGCGCCATTTGAAATGCAGTGTGTGGCCTGTCTATGAACTGTCTGTTAGTAGTCTGTGCAAGAAAAGTCATCAGAGCAGAAATCAACTAAGTCATGAAGCACATGATTTCATTTGATTCCTTTTTAATTGCAAAACTTTCCTGACAAAGGCAGCAGTGCATTGATTTATATTCTAGTTCCAGCTCTTTATCTCACTGTGTACTGGTAATAAATGGTTAGCAGACTATTTTGAGTAGCACTGGCATATTAAAAAAAATGGGTAGAGGAGAAGGGAGTGAAGCTGGAGAGTCAGGTAGTTAAAGATCAGAAAGGAATTTCTGTGCTATGTATTTCAACAACCACGGGCAGAGGAATGATCTAATTAAAACTGCATTTTAAGATATCCCTCAGGATACTGTGAAGAGTATGGATAAGAAGGGTGAGACAGAGAAATCAGTTAAAAATCTCAGGCAGAAAACCATCAGAGACTAAACTAGGGGAAAGGCAGCCTGGATGTAAAGAAAGAGATAAACTTAAGAGAATTCAAGAGGCATACCTGAAGGGATTTAGGAAAGTGGAAAGATCAGAACTGCTGTGAATGGGTGCACAGGCTGTGCACTGCACAAGTCTAGAAGGCTGTTTGTAGGAACTATGATAGCTATAATGTGAATGACACTCTGCAGTCTAAACTGCAGAACCTCATTTGTGATTTCTGTAAGAGATCCAGGTGCAAATGCCCAAAAAATATGTAGATGCTATAGGTATGAGCATCAAAATGGAGGTTACGGTAAAGATATTAATTTGGAAAATATCAGGTATAGATGGCTAATAAAAGCAAGATGATAAATGGCATTACTCTGGACAACAGAGTGCCATGAAAAAAAAAAAACAATGCCAAAATACAAGTCTCTTGGAGATCAACATGAAAGGGAGAGGAAGATGAGAATGGGAAGACATAGTCGAAGTGTTAGGAGGAGAAAAGAAACAGGAGAGAACAATATCTCAGAAACTGAGAAAGCAGAAAACTTCAAGAAGGATCTAATCACCACTGTCAAGCACAGCACAGAGGTCAAGACATAAACTGAAGAGCGACCTTTGGAGCTGTCAATTAAGGAGATCTCTGGTAAGCTTGCTGAGTGCAGTTTCAGCACTTGATGTACAGTATGAGAGGGTGAAAGACTCAGAAGAACGGAAATAGTGGTAGTTCATACGTTCTGATTAAAATCAACTTTTCTTTGCATTTAACCATGCCGCTGCTTTTAGACGAATATATGTGACTACCATTTTCTTCACTCAGGAACAAACTGCATGGTATGGTTCTGGGAAGATAGCTCTACCTTCCTCTTGGTTGGTGTTCTTTTGTGCCTTGCCTTCTAGAAGAGTACTTTTTCATACAACTGCTATGACTAGACACTCAGTTCTCAGTAGGGTATAATTCAATTCAAAACATGTATTGGGCATCCCCAAATTAGAAGGCCCTGTAACAGGTTGGGAGTAAGAAATGGACCCTGGCCTCAGGAAACCCTGAGCTGAGGGGGTGAAACAAGCATATGTAAAGATCATTTCAACATGAAGCATTAGAGATGTCACAAGATGGGGCTACTTTGGAGAAGAGAGAAGCAAGAATTAGGATGAAACTAAGATGATGCTCTAGTACACTGATTCAATGTGGGCCCTGAACTAGCAGCATAAGCATCACCTGGGAACTTGTGAGATATTTCGATTCTCAGGCACTGCCCCAGACCTACTGAATCAGAAACTCTGCTGGGACCAGTAATCTGCTATTTGACAAGCCTTCTCAATGACTGGTGCATGCTAAAGTATGAGAACCACTGCTCTTGGGCAAGGGTTCTCAAACTTCAAGGTTTATCAAGAATGAGCTAGAGAGCCTGTAAAAGACTCCTGGGCCCACAAGCAGAGCTTCTGATTCAGCAAGTTTGGGGAACAACCCCCAAATCTGCACTTCTGGCAAACCCCCAAGGGATGCTGTATCATGTACTGCAGTATTAGTATCACTGCTTGATCTGTTCTCTGGCCACTTAGCGTGCCTCTAGAATTATCATTCTTATATTCTTCAATACACATTTACTGATAGTCCTGGTTTATATGACAAATTAGCTTTAAGAGCTTTAAATGGATGGTTATCTTTTTGGAATATCTGAAGATGGTCTGTAAGGTATATTATTCACCAAAAGTAGTTTCTGAACTGAAATTTGAGTTTATGACCAAGGTCATTTGACTCTAATACATAAAAAGAAGTAGGGCATTTCGAGTGTAACACTGGGACAGAAATTAGGAGACTCAGTACTAGTTTTTAGTTTGCCACTGAAAGTAAGTTATTTAACCTTTCTGAACCTCAATTAACCTGTAACCAGAAACAAGTCTAGAGTGTAGTTTCCTTAGATAAAAGGAGCAAGGTTTTGTTTTTCTGGGCAGTGCCACTGGAAAAAAAAAATATTATTACCAGATGAACACTTCAAGTATTTTAGGAACAACTTATCATATAGAAAATTAAAAATGAGCTCTTAGACACATTAATCATCTAATTAGATTCTTTGAATAAGTTAAAATGTTTTAGCTTTCAACTTCAACATTATAGTTTAGGAATTAAAGTTAAAATAAATATTTAAAAAATAGCATAGGCATTATTCTCAAAAAAATTGCAAAAGGAGATATCTCATCTAACACATCTAATTTCCTTCCAAGGATGTGACATAAAGTAACATTATTCAGGCAGTAGACTTTTATAAAAAAAATTAAAAAACACAAGCTGAAAAATAGAAAATACAATAATTACGCAAATACATAGTTATCTAGGCACTTTCTTCCATCATTTAGTAAGCATATGGGACATAGCAAGAGAGAGCAAACTTAAGACTCTCTGCTTATATAGCAAAAGATAGAGACTCAGTGAATTGTTATTTCTAAATCTCTCTACACTTCCTTTGAGGTCAGAGACACTTTTATTAACACTATAACTTAAACATTATCTTTATTGAGATTTCATTTATTTAAAAAACAATTCCAAATACCATTGTTTTCATCTCGCTGATACAAAAATGTAAATGAAAGCTTTTGTGAAAAGTTTCTTAAAATAACTGTTACATGATTAGGGATGAATCTCCTCAATGAATCCCAATTAACTGTATAATAGATTTAGTTTTAACTTAGAGTGGGTTCCACACTCTGATAATTACCTATATGTAAAATAATATCACTGAACTACAGGGATAATTTATTTTAGAAATAATTACCTTGTGACCCAAGATCATTAAGCACTTTTATATATCTTAGTGTAAGGAGGACAATTTATGCAGTAAATATAACAAATGTAGAAACTGTATCATTATTAAGGAATCAACCAAATGCACCTTACATAATTAAGAAAGTGTAGTGTAGTACAATGGAGAAGGTGATGGCACCCCAGTACAACTCCAGTTGTACATCCAGTACTCTTGCCTGGAAAATCCCATGGATGGAGGAGCCTGGTAGGCTGCAGCCCATGGGGTTGTGAAGAGTCGAACACGACTGAGCGACTTCACATTCACTTTTCACTTTCATGCATTGGAGAAGGAAATGGCAACCCACTCCAGTGTTCTTGCCTGGAGAATCCCAGGGACGGGGGAGCCTGGTGGGCTGCCGTCTATGGGGTCCCACAGTCAGACACGACTGAAGTGACTTAGCAGCAGCAGCAGCAGTATAGTACAAAGCTGAATTTTAAATCCCTTAATCAGTTCAGTTCAGTTCAGTCGCTCAGTCGTGTCCGACTCTTTGCGACCCCATGAATCGCAGCACGTCAGGCCTCCCTGTCCATCACCAACTCCCGGAGTTCACTCAGACTCACATCCACCAAGTCAGTGATGCCATCCAGCCATCTCATCCTCTGTCATCCCCTTCTCCTCCTGCCCCCAATCCCGCCCAGCATCAGAGTCTTTTCCAATGAGTCAACTCTTCACATGAGGTGGCCAAAGTACTGGAGTTTCAGCTTTAGCATCATTCCTTCCAAAGAACACCCAGGGCTGATCTCCTTCAGAATGGACTGGTTGGATCTCCTTGCAGTCAAAGGGACTCTCAAGAGTCTTCTCCAACACCACAGTTCAAAAGCATCAATTCTTTGGCACTCAGCTTTCGTCACAGTCCAACTCTCACATCCATACGTGACCACTGGAAAAACGATTGCCTTGACTAGACGGACTTCTGTTGGCAAAGTAATGTCTCTGCTTTTCAATATGCTATCTAGGTTGGTCATAACTTTTCTTCCAAGGAGTAAGCATCTTTTAATTTCATGGCTGCAATCACCCACAATAAACTGTGGAAAATTCTGAAAGAGATGGGAATACCAGAGCACCTGACCTGCCTCTTGAGAAACCTAACTGGACATGGAACATCAGACTGGTTCCAAATAGGAAAAGGAGTATGTCAAGGCTGTATATTGTCACCTTGCTTATTTAACTTATATGCAGAGTACATCATGAGAAACGCTGGACTGGAAGAAGCACAAGCTGGAATCAAGATTGCCAGGAGAAATATCAATAACCTCAGATATGCAGATGACAACACCCTTATGGCAGAAAGTGAAGAGGAACAAAAAGGCCTCTTGATGAAAGTGAAAGAGGAGAGTGAAAAAGTTGGCTTAAAGCTCATTCAGAAAACAAAGATCATGGCATCAGGTCCCATCACTTCATGGCAAATAGACAGGGAAACAGTGGAAACAGTGTCAGACTTTATTTTGGGGGGCTCCAAAAACTGCGAGTAAATAATGATGTCCTAATGGGTGAAATTATAATATTAAAGATTACCAGGATGTTCACTTGTTTGTTGTTAAAAAAAATCCATGAAGAAGTAGAAGGAATTATTTAAATGCTACTGAAAAATAAGATTTTAGTCATCACAATTAATTGGAACTCTATTACTCTTTCAACAAATATTTGTGATTTTTATTGCATATATGGTACTATGTATGAAATCTAAGTAAAATGTTTAAAAATTGGATAACAAGATTATTTTGTTGTGATGGGTGATGAAAAAACTTTATGTGGGCGACACTGAGGCATATAGCAAAAAATGAATGCAACATACTGGATGAAGGGGAAAGATTCAGGGGAAGCTACACTGAAAATTGGTTTTCCCTGATGGCTCCACCTACAATGCAGGAGACGTGGGTTCGATCCCTGGGTTGGGAGGATCCCCTGGAGGAGGGCACAGCAACTCACTCCAGTATTTTGGCCTGGGAAATCCCATGGACAGAGGAGCCTGGCGGGCTGCAGTCCATGGGATCACAAAGAGTCAGATATGACTGAGCATGCATACATAAAATTGGTGGGAGAAACATTTTATACCATAGGAAGGGATTTGTGTTTTATTGTGGAGACAACTGGAGTTATAGGGATCTCAAGCCAAGAGGGTCAGCATAAAAGCAACACTTTAGGTACATTAACTGAAGGCAGATTAATCAGAAAGGGGAAGGACAAATCTGGCCACAAGGAGGTATATGGCTTAAGGCATGGCATTGACAAAATGACTGGAAAATGGCTACAATGATGACACTTGCCCAATAATGTAGTGTAATAATAATAATTAAGGAAAAAAGTAAAGAACAGAAATGGAGAAGTCAGACAGTAAATTCTGTTTTGGAGAAGAAGATGAAAAGTTAATTTTCTGTTACATTTGGTAAGCTTCAGAGGATGCTTATTGCAGAATTTATTTCCCCAATAGCACATAACCACCATCTCTACCTTCTCTACCAACCATCATCTTCACTATCATCACTACCTCAATTACCACCATCATTTCCACCACTGCCTCTACCTCCACAGCATTAACATAAGCAAGCAAGACCACTAGCTACGGCACTTGTTGAATTCTTACTACCTTACAGGCAACTGTATTAAATGCTTCTTACTTAATCCTCACAGCCAGTGTTTAATAAAGTGAGGATATTGAATCTGAGGCATAGATATTAGATAATTTGCTGGAATCATAAGCTAGTAATTAAAACAGGCAGATTTCAAACCTGAGTAATCCTGATTCCAAAGTCCATGATTTTTCCAATATTTCCTACTTCTTTAGGCATGCAGGCAATGAGTTATAATAACTAAAACATGTGTGCAATGTCTGAGTAACTGCTGCTGCTGCTGCTAAGTCACTTCAGTTGTGTCCCATTCTGTGCAACCCCATAGACGGCAGCCCACCAGGCTCCCCCGTCCCTGGGATTCTCCAGGCAAGAACACTGGAATGGGTTGCCATTTCCTTCTCCAATGCATGAAAGTGAAAAGTGAAAGTGAAGTCTCTCAGTCGTGTCCGACTCTTCGCGACCCCATGGACTGCAGCCTACCAGGCTCCTCCATCCATGGGATTTTCCAGGCAAGAGTACTGGAGTGGGGTGCCATAGTCTTCTCTGGTCTGAGTAACTAGGTGTGGGTAATTGGAGGCAACAAATGTTTGGAATTGATAAAAACTGAAGCACTGCCTAGAGCAGGAGTAGAAGCACCCAGATCGTAGATTTAAAGATAGAAAGTAAAATCTGAGGGAAAGAGTCAGATATGAAGCTATGAAATTTGGGAGTCATTCATTGAGAATCAGACTTGAATCATCGAGAGGGAGTAATTCAGATAAAGAAGTCAGAAAGGCAGAAAGATTTGAATTTATGAGATACTACCATAAGAATTAGGTAAAAGGAAGAAAACAAGTCAGGTAAAGAATAGTAGGGGTAGAACTGTAGTGTGTCAGAGTAGCCGAAAAAAGAGATCTTTTTTTTTTTTTTTATCAGCATTCAATAGGTTGTCAACACTACACTCTTGGCGGTTAAACACTAGTAGTTCTCACCTGGGAAAAGAAAGAAATGCTAGCCACCATGATGTTTTCAGTCATGTTTGCGTGACACCTCTGGAACTCTTACAATATTTCAACCAATTCCCATCCTATAGACAATTATCACTTAATTTAATTGTGCCTAAATGTCTGCTCATTTGCTCTCTTTGTTCAGTCTAAAAGGGTCAATCTTGACTCTTACACAGAGTGTCTCTGTTACCCTACTGTCTAAATCAGGACACATCTGAGAGTGAAAGTTGGTGCTTTAGATAATTATGCTGGAACAAAAGTTATAATTTGTGATGATTCAGGCAAACAGAGACCTAAGATCACCTTGGTCATTTATCTACCAAAGAAGCATTTAACTGCACAGTCCAGGTTCTGTTGTCAGGTTCCTTCAGCTGAAACCCTGACACAGATACTCTGAAGCTGTGTGTAATAGTAGTAATAGCCATAACTATTTGGTGGGTATGGCTATTTGGTAGGGTCAGTGGGAAGAATAAATGAGCTATGCAAATAAAGCATTTAATCTAGTGCTGAGTACATAATAAAATCCTCAATAAGTGTCAGTTTTTATTTAAATAATATATCCTTTGGGTTCCTAATTGGATATGTCATTCAAAGAACTTAAAAAATAAAAACAAAAACGGCTGAGACCATATGATACAAACAGAATTTAGGAGACAAAACATTTCACCCCTTAGTCACACTCTCTTGAAAACAAAAATGTGCTCAGAACACATTTTTCCTAACCAAATACAGGAACCAAGAAGACGCTTTTGAAGATAGAGATAAATAGAAATCAACCTGCTCTGTTAATATCCGTATTAGGAGGGTCATGAACACATTAGGAGGGTAAGTTAACTAGGTTTCCATATTGCTCTGCTTTGGATATTTGTTGGAAAGCTGTTAGGTTGTTGCAAAGGATACATAAATCCATGTGCCTACCAGCCATTGTCTGTAGACATATATTGAACAAGGCATCAAATTAATAGCCATGCTATTAAGATTAATAAAAGGCAAATTCATTAAGAGCTTTACTGATTTATTTTTGCTGTCATACTCTTTCTCCATCAATGAATGTTAAAATTTCAACCACTATCATGAGCAGAATTCTTGGAAGTTGTCATCCCACATAGAATGCCAATATTCAAAGATCCGAGAACCATCTGATAGGAACAAGGCTGAGTAAAATTTTCCTATAAAGGGGCAGATTGTAAATATTTGGGGATTTGTAGGTCATATACTCTCTGCGACAACTACCCAACCCTGCCTTTGTGATGTGAAAACAACCAAGGATGATACATAGGAGGATGAGTCCAAAGTTGCTTCGATAAAACCTTACTTGTGGACACTGACCTTTGAATTTCCGAAAATTTTCACATGTCATGAAATTCTTTTGGTTATTTGCAACCATTTAAAAATGTAAAAACAGTTCTTAGCTCATGGGCCATACAAAAACCAGCAGTGGGCTGGACTGAGCCTGTAGGTTTTAATTTGTTGAGCTCTGGACAAGAGAATTCACTCAGCCAAGCAGCTCCAACCAGGGAGAAAAGCCCTTCAGTGTACTGTGGAATTATGAAAGTAGGTTATAAGTCACAGATTAACAGGGAAGTATTGAAAGTTCCAGGGCTTACCTGGTGGCTCAGTGGTAATGAATCTGCCTGCCAATGCAGGAGACAGGGGTTTGATTCCTGGGTTGGGGGCCCTGGAGAAGGAAAATGGCAACCCACTCCAGAATTCTTGCTTCAGAAATATCGTGGACACAGCAGCCTGGCGGGCTACAGTCCATGAGGTCACAAGAGTCGGACACAATTTAGTGACTAAATCACAACATTGAAAGTCCCAAACGAAAAAAAAAAAAAGAAAGAAAGAAAGTCCCAAATGATGTACCTTAAAACTTCTCCAGGTGTTTCTTCCTTTGCCTAAAACATCTGACACTATTTTTACGTACATGTTATTCTCATGTTTCCCTACCCTTGTATATACAAATTCTAATGTCAAGTGTTCCATGCATCCCCCAATATAATGCTGCTTAGAAATGTAAGGCAGATTTTAATGTTCTTTCTTAATCTTAGAATTATAATAATTGGCATGAAAAGGAAATTGTACCATTTTTCTGATTTTCATGCTAGCTTTTGCATTTATGACATTTTATTCCCATTTTAATATACCTACCAATTTACATAATACCTTACTTATCTACAATGTCTAGTTGAGAATATCCACAAAAAGATCAGTTAAGAATTCTAACACCTTCAAGATAAGACTTTATAAATATCAAAGAACAGGAAATCTGTTCTGTAATTACTTCTGATTTAGGACACGCAGATTGAGACATTATGTTCTCGTAAACTAACAGAATGGATCGCGTCTATTATAGGTGTAGTTCTTCCTCATGAAAATGTCCTTTCCATTACTTGGAAGAGGCATTTAATGCAAAAGTAGCACTGAATAAGCAGGCTCTTGATTAGAAAAAAGGAAACTTTCAGGATAAACTGTATCCATGGCAGTTCATCACTTGCAGTTTCCTCTTTTAATCCAGGAAAAAAACTCACATTTCCGTTAAGCATTCAGTTTCTGGTGGGCCAGGGATTGCTTGAAGAAATTTTACAACTTACTTCATAATTTTCCCCACTAACTTAACTGACATTATAGACACCAGAGCCTTCTGGGAAAACTAAGTAAAAACACTGCCATCAAAATAGCTGTAAATCAGTTGTCCTTAACAATTACCCTTGCTTGAGGATAAAGCCATGAGCAAGAGCTTCTCACCTTTTCTTAATTTCAGAATCCACAATAATCTGCCTCTTCTTTTGGGGAGGTGGTGGGGGGAGTTCCTCTTGGGCATGCTTTACCAGGATTTGCTCCCTCGTGGTCACCATAGTTACCGTTTCCATTACAGTTGTCTGTGTTAGTGATGGCTGAGTGGTGGTGACAGCCTGTGAAATCTGCAAGAAGTATTGAAACAGAGGTCACACATTGCTTGAAAGACTTCAGTAAAGACTGCTCGGAGCAGGGAAAGAAAATAATGAGAAACTGTTCCTGCTTGTTGGTAAATTGACCTTCAGATCAAAATAGCACCATATTGAACCCAAATCAGATTGTTTTATCTGACTTAAGTTATGTTGACTGAAATCACAAAGGCAAGTAATCTCAAAACCAGGAGTAAACTTAGTGCCTCTTCAATTTATTGGTCCAGCTATGGGAAATAAAGGGGGCAAAGGAGGAAAATTTAGGGTGTCATTCTGACATTTAATTAGACATGCTGTTTAAAGGGTTCACGATGCTAACATAAATTTTGCTAAAGTATTCCAGGACCAATTTGACTCCTGGCTCCCTCTACATGTTTATTAAACAGTTCATTGAATGCATCTTTGGTTTTCATATATATGATTATTTATAGTCTGTAAATTTTGAGACAAAATTCTTTGAACTGTGTAACAAATGACTTTTTAATCAAGCAAGCGATCTGTCTTTTTAAATTATAGTAAATGGTTAATATCAAGTTGTGATCAGTCTAGAAATACATTTAAGCTGAATGTTCTTCAAATGCTAAAAAGCATGCTACTCTTGATTTAAATTAGTGATTAAGTTAAAACATTTGAGTATCCAAAATTAGCATTTGAGTCTTCTCAGTTTAAAATCATACTTTGTGTTCAGACCTTAAAACGTTTTTGTTGTTGTTGTCTTTTTTTAAAGATACAGGTCAAAACTCTTTGGAATAATATGTTTTGTGAGCCATCCTGAGAGGTCATCCCTGCACGACACAGTTATTACCAGACTGATAAATCACAAACAGTGAGACACTCCCTTAACCACAAATGCTGCCTTACAGTCCTCAGTTATGAGGACTAAAAAGTTATTTCTTGTGATATTAATCATTACACTTCTAGTAACCAAAATTTTTCTGAAGATCTATATCCAAGGAGACCAAAACAGGTCTGCTATGGCTCCACTCACAGGTACTTGACATGCACACAGCCAAGCATTTGGTTGGGGCTAAGATTAGTTTGACTGATTTTCCTGAATTTGTCAAGAGATAAGGAAAAGGTTTGGAGGAACCTCCCTGCCTTACACATGATGACCAATTCCCTCAATGGGAGGCAATCAGGAAAGCCTCATAATCTTATTTTAGCTTCCACATAGGAATTGGCATGTGGTAATGAAATCTTTTTTTCATGATATCCTATGCAAAAATGCTTTTGACAAATGCACTTTAAAAGTGCTACCCTTTGTGCAAGCCATATCTTTACAAATGCCAAGGCCTTAGGGATTACCATCTTGATAGTCTAAATAGTTAAAAAAAAAAAAGACATTAAGAGATATCACGTTTCTACATGTGTCAAGCACAGATTTTATCTTCTCTAAGATCTCCACAGATACATTATTTAGAATCAATCACTGAGCTTCAAATGATAATTATATAGTCCACTGACAAGTTATCTCAAAATGAAAGCAGAGAGTAGCATGTTTTTTTTTTAAATGCTTGAAATAGAACCTCAAGCCTAACTGAACTCAACATGAAATGACAATCGCATGATCAAATTAATTTTACCTTTGACCAAAAAGAATACAAAATTTTGGGGAGGGGGCATGGTTTGGGGAAGTTTTCTGGCCGAGCCATGTGACTCACAGGCTCTCAGCTCCTGGACTAGCGATTGAACCCTGCCCCCTGCAGTGAAACCACAGAGTCCTAACCTCTGGACCACCAAGGAAGTCCTGAACACAGAGTTTTTAAGTTGGATTTAAAAAGGATTTAATTTTTTCAAAGTAATATTTTTTAACTATGGGCATACTGTTTTGATATACAATGATGGCTTGAAGAAAATATTGTTCTGATGGGAAATTTCTACCTTTATATGTGCAGACACCAAAGTGCAGAGATTCCAAAAATACAAAACTTTTTTTTTTTTAGTTATATCCAATGTTATGAAATATGTGTGTTGAGTATTTGGCTGTGAAATTAGTTTCTAAAATGTTATAATATCCTCTCATTGATACTTATTATGAAATTCATTGAAGTACCCATGGAGGGTAAAGAATAACAGCAACATCATATATTATGAAAAGACGTTTAAGAACACAGCAAAGCTTATAAGAAAGAAAAAAACAATAACTTTTCATCAAATAATAGCAGACATGTGTAATTGTTCTATATTATAATGATCACTGTACTGTACCATTTATTTCTTTAGTGATGATGAAATAAGAAAACATCTGTGCACTGACCCTACAAATATAGGATAAAATTCATGATATATAATAGACTCATAATTACTTTCAAAACCTACACCAGAATAACAAACAATGTTAGGTACTAAATTTCCCCATGGCTTTAGCTATTGACTGTGAACACTTAATTATCTGTTAGAATCATTAAAAATATAGGCAGGAAGGGATTATGGAGGTCACTGAGTATAACCTCCTCTTTACTACAGGATTCACTACTTCCAGAAGCAGACAAGTCCTTCCGGAGTATGGCAGCAAATTTTCCCATTGGCAAAGATCTTTTACACCTAGTGGAAGCCTGCATTATTTTGACTTCATTTTCTTTGGGAATTCCCCTGAGGTCCAGTGGTTAGCACTCTGTGCTTCTGCTACAGGAGGCACGGGTTCAATCCCTGGTTGTGTGCAGCCTAAAAAGTCAATGAATAGTAATACAATAATAAAATAAAATCTATCTTGAACCCTGAACCACAGAGTAAGGTGAATATTGTTTCTACCTCACAGTCTTAAAGGTCTGAGGCTTGATAACCATGACTCTAATAAATCTTATTTACAAGCTCAATAATACCAGACACTTGCTAGAACTAGATTTAATCTGACTGGTGCTCCAAAACATAGATTTTCTGGCTTTGGACATAATATTCCGTTAAAGCAATCTAAAATTGCAGAAGTTATTCAGCAGCCGAATCACAATGTTTATATCAGTATCATATCAGATATATAAGTATATAAAGGACATCCAGAAATGAATACAATGGAATCTCTATTTTTAGATATCTCACAGTATAGTAGTGAAGGTGACAACCACACCAATAACTATGAAATAAGGTGAGTTCCATATGAAAAATACAGGTACGCAAAATAATTGCAAGCAAATCTTCATAAAAACCAAATATGTTTGTTTTTAAATACTATCCCCTTGAAATATCAGTTAACTAGCTACTAAAAACGGAAAGGAATTAGTTTAGAATTATTTGTCTTTAGGTTTGGAAGCTAGTTCCTTTTACAGTGATTAAAAGTGGAGGTCCTTAAGTCAGGCTCCACAATTTTCAAACACCAGATTCACAGTTCACATTCTGTAACATTTGAGGCAGGCTGGTTATACTTTCAGAGCTTTGATTTTTTTTTCTTATTCATATGTAAAATATGAATAGGAATATATTTCTCACAAGAGTATTGCAAACAAGACCTGCATCATGGGTGTACAACTCATGTAGTCACCCAGGTCCCCTCACTCAAAAGGATTTCACACTTGGTTTCATGCTCTGCCGTCACCCTCTTGAAATTCTTAACAATTTTGGGAAAGAACCCCTGTATATTCATTCTGCACTGAACCTCGCCAAATACATAGCCCATCCTGGTCACAAGAATTCAACTATGTAATGTTTGAACCCAGTAAGTACTCTCTGGATACACATTAGTAATAACCACTAAAAAGTTCAGAGAAAATTCAGGAATATTTGTATACTGACCCTTACTCATGAAGAGATATACGTTAATTTCCAAATTTTACATTTTTCCCATCGTGAGAAAAATTAGAAGAGCACACGCCCAGTATCTTGATCATTCTAGGGTGTATATCTTTTTGCAATAAGGTTGTATAATTTGAGTAGGTCTGGAAAAATCCATACTATTTTCAAACAATGAAAATCTTTCTTTACATTTTCTCTTCCATTTGTTTAAAAATGCACATTGTGAAAAGGAACTATCTGTACATTCAAGCATATTTCAAGAATATAAAAGAGCATGTAATGAAAGGAAATATTTATTTTCCATCACTATGGCTAGCTTCTTATGGGGAACTAGTTGTACTTACCACTTGTTCTTACATTTTAAATTAACTTTGTGCTGTTATCATTCTTTCAGTTTGGCTTGTATTCTTAATTGCACCTTTTAATTGTCCATTTAATTATTTAAATAGTCTTGACTTTGTAAGTTCTTCGAGGTTAGAGACTTCTACTGGCATTGTGAGATACTATTTAAACATTTTTCAAAAACTTACCAAGAGAGATTCAATGTATAAAAAATCAGTTACCTCCCTCATTTATTATCACTTTTATTAGTATTAAAATACTTGTAATAAAAGCTACAAGTTACAGAGCTCTCTGCATGTTTCAAGCATTAAGCTAGGTGTTTACTTACTTAAGCAGTAAAGGCTTAATAAGTGGTAGCTGTCATACCTCACAATGGCCCTAAGAACAAGTACGAAGGTTATTTCCATTTTATAGATTAGAAGTAAAAATTTCAGACAGATTCAACTTGTAAGCAGCACAGCTGAGCTATAAACCCTAGTCCGATTGTTCCTTAATCCAACTCTTAGTAGCTGTGGTCACTTGCTGCCACACCTGTTCAAATGTCTGAATGGTGACTTTAAGAGGTGTAATTGGGGATGTTGTTTGTGTACACACACATATATATACAAAGTCAGAAGAAGACAGAAGGTATACACAATGGCATATGACAATCTTAAAGCCCTTTAGTTCCTGATAAACTATAATAATAATAATAAAATCTGTGCAAAACCAATCAAATGAAAAAATATCTGATTTTTAAAAAATGGTACAAGCAGGTTGACAAGCATGGATTGAAGTTTCTGGTTGTGTTGTTTATACGTACCCAACTTTAGAGTGATGACTGACCTTTAATGGGTATGGGGAGACTGCAGTTCTACAGTGTAAAACATATTGTATAATCACAGCAACAGCTTTAGCTGATAATTGGTAGCCAGGCTTAAAATCATCTCTACAGGCATGGTAGCACAAGGCATACCTACCTGATGATGATGTAAGGATTCCAGTTCTAAGCACAGAAAGGATTTATAGGTTGAACTTTATGAGGAAACTGGGGTAAAAGGTCAGGTGCTCACAAAGGAAGCTGGGTTATTAATCAAAAGACTATAAATGTATTAAAAAGAATACATTTGAATCAGTTCTGATGAGATGGATGAAACTGGAGCCGATTATACAGAGTGAAGTGAGCCAGAAAGAAAAACATCAATACAGTATACTAACACATATATATGGAATTTAGGAAGATGGCAGTGATGACCCTGTATGCAGGACAGCAAAAAAGACACAGATGTGTATAGCGGACTTTTGGACTCAGAGGGAGAGGGAGAGGGTGTGATGATTTGAGAGAATGGCATTGAAACATGTATAATAACATGTAAGAATCGAAATGCCAGTCTATGTCTGATGCAGGATATGTCACGCTTGGGGCTGACGCGCGGGGATGACCCAGAGAGATGTTGTGGGGAGGGGGGTGGGAGGGGGGCTCATGTTTGGGAACACATGTACACCTGTGGTGGATTCAGGTCAATCTATGCCAAAACCAATACAGAATTGTAAAGTAAAAATTAAAAATAAATAAATTAATTTAAAAAAAAATAAAAAAAATAAAAAAAAATAAAAAAAATAAAAAATAAATAAATAAAGAATTATAGCTTTGACATTAAAAAGAAACTTTAGCCTTAGTCCATTAGAACAACCTATCAAAAACTCATAAAAAAAAAAAAAAGACTATAAAATGCTCTATCTCATGAACAAGTACAGAGGAATTACCAAGGCTAGGTGTAGCACGAAGGAGTGCTCAAGTTCATGAGAGTGGCTTGGTAACTAAATTGTAGTTAACAGCTACTATCCTACTTTAATACTGATACTAAGGCAGTATAGTTTCTTGAAGATACTGACATTAGAATCTTGGGCACGATAAGAGTCAATACTGAAGAGATACCATAAAAGAAGTCGTTCTCCCATTTAAGAAAATATTATCTAATAATTAAGGTTTATTCTGTAAAACTCTGCTGCTGCTAAGTCACTTCAGTCATGTCCAACTCTGTGCGACGCCATAGACAGCAGCCCACCAGGCTCCCCTGTCCCTGGGATTCTCCAGGCAAGAACACTGGAGTGGCTTGCCATTTCCTTCTCCAATGCATGAAAGTGAAAAGTGAAAGTGAAGTCACTCAATCGAGTCCGACTCTTAGCAACCGCATGGACTGCAGCCCACCAGGCTCCTCCGTCCATAGGACTCTCTAGGCAAGAGTACTGGAGTAGGGTGCCATTTAATTTTATGTATTTTGTCCCTCACTTCAAATTCTCTTTCATACAAATTGCTAGAAAGAAGAGATATCTGTTGGCTTCATGATACGTATTAAACATAGAACTTGAGCAACTGTGTGAATTAACTACATTTTGCAAAAATTCAACAAGCAATGAGATTTACTTTTTCTGATCCACTTGACCTTCTTCTGTACCCCATCAGACATAAAACAATGAGACACCTTCTTTAACTAGGGATGCAGATTATTAAGCATACAGAAAAAAGAAAAAAAAAACCTTGTATATTTCTTGATGTGTTATTTATTGTCAGCAGACAACAGATTTATCATATAGAGGCTGAGTATTTTATCTTCATGGTATTTTAATTACATATTCATGATGAATGAAATGTAACTATTTCAGAATTCAGCCTTCTTTGAATAGGAAGAAAATTTTATTTTTATTATCATCTTCCAGCTGACTCCTGAGATTTATATAGTAGAGATACTTGGAATCTCTTTGCTAATTACTCCAGAGTTTTATATAAAATTTCAAGCAAAGAGAAATGCATCATAAACATTTAAAACTGGAAGGGCACTACAGAGATCTTCGTAGGCCAATTTTTTCATTTTATAAGTAAGAAATGAGCAGTTCCAACAGTTAATTCAGCTCTAGTCTCTTAAATTTGCAGTGCCTACAACATTTTATGTTGTAGTGGATAAATGAATTTACAACATAAAACCAATTGCACTGAAATACACAGGCCCATTGTCAAACCTCTACTTTAGCTGAAGGGAGCAAAAGAATACAGCTATTTCCCAAAGTTATTTGAGTTGTAACTTGGAAATTTTCTAATCAAACCTTTAACCTAAGCAATTAACCAAAAGATGTTCTAAAATTCAAGATGGTTAGACCATGAATTAAGTAAGATAAAAAACCTAAAAGAAGTGACGAAATTTTACTTTAATTCTAGGTTTTATAAAGCCATTAAAATTGTTTTATAATTGGCAGCAGACTGATTAGACATGGAGAGCTTTCAGGAACCACTGAAAAGGGTTGTCAGTTGAAAGACCTTAGAGTATTTTTAATTAAAATCATTGGCAAAAGGATGAGAAGCAAACCAATTGTAACTACATTTTATGTATCAAGAGGTCTACAAAATAATACTTTGAGAACAGGGATAGTCAGAATGTGCATGTAAAATATTTTATAGAGAGTAAAACCAGGGATCTCTAAAAAATAAGTATGAACTCAGAAAAGAAAGGCAAATACAGAAATTTTCATCTTAATGCTTTTGCATCTATTTGCATTTCTGGTATTATAAAAAATACTAGCTTATTATCTTCAACCATGTTTTACATTACTCACATGTCTGGCAGGAGTTTGAAAACTCTCTACAGGATATAAATAATGTAGAACAGACATATTCATACATAATAATCACTTTCTCTATTTGGGGATGTGTGAGGGCAGAAACGGACTTACAAAGCATAATATGAATGCTCATGTTCAAGAGGAGGGGAATTCTAAGTACATTAATTTTATTTTTAGATTTTTGTGCTTATAGTTCAGAACATCACAAAAATGCTCATTAGAAATATAGCAAAATATTGATGAAATGGGAATAACATCTATGAACTTATATGAGTCATAGAATGTTGCCTACTTCTGGCAAAGAAGATAATTTTCTCTATTTAAAAATCATAAGACTACAGACTTTGGGACTTATCTAGACAGATACCTTCTTATATCTAAATACCTGCTGCCAAGTCTAACATTAATTACCATAATAAATTATAGAGCAAATGAATAATATCCTCTTTCCATAGTATACTATGATTTCAGTTCAATGGGGGGAAAATAATATTTCAAATCATTGAAATTATATTTAAGTTTAAAATATTAACTATAATGAATTTCTGACTATCTTATTCCCTAGTTATAATCAAAATATAAATATGTTCATCAGGGGCATGATATTTAGGAAAAAAAAGCAGCTGAGTAAATGTCAATAAGCAAGCACATTTACAAAAAATATAGAGGACGCATAGGGTCATTTAAGTATTTAAATAAGTCAATCCAGGGTATATTTCATTTGTTCTCTTTTCTCATTTTAAGGAACCACATGGCAAGGGTTATTATTCTTTTTAACTTTTGGGAACAAAAAGTATTTCTATTTTCTTAGGCCACCTTCTTATCAACTTCAGCATCTTTAGCTTGTGTTCAGGTGTTATTCAAGACAAAGCTGATTTTGAAATGCAAGAGAGAAGCCCTCATAGTTGCTTTTTTTTTTTCTTTTCATGTTTTGATCTCTTGCCACGCTACTGTTTCATAAGGTCAAAATCCCTCAAGGCATTGACCTGAATAGCAGTCAAAATTTCAGGCACATGATGCTCTTTATATGAGCATAAACAGATGCCTTGTCATCTCAGTCACAATGCCTATATCCTACTGGATTTTACTATTATGAGAACTGTGCTCATTATTTACAACAATCATTTAAAAGAATTTTTAAAAGACTGAGCATACTGTGTCATTAATGGGACTATTTTTCTCCGACAAACATGCTGGAATGTATGCATACAAGTGAGTTCTGTTCTTTAAAGTCAAAACCATACTCTCAACGTTCTTTTAATTCTTATGCCATTTTGATAAAATGCAATCTGATGAGAAAGAAAAATCAATTTTTGTTTTTAGTTATGAGATACTATTTCTTGTCTTACTCTATCTCCTTTTAATTCCTATTTCCCTGGGTAGCTTCCTTTTTATCCTGTTAAGAGTCCCACGCCCCTAGCAATGATTTGGATGGGTCTATGATGGTACATTTTGGGGAAAAACTGAAGAGTGAAAACTGAGACATGAGCTTAAGAAAGGCTCAAGTTTAGCGACTGAGGAAGCAAATTCTAATATAATGTTGTTTATTTGCTTCTGGTCTGGTATAGGAGTGTAAAATGGTTTAAAAAGAAAATGTTTAAAAAAAAATCATAGTAGACTTGGGATTTTCATGGTAGTGCAGTGGTTAGAACTTCGCCTTCCAATGCAGGGGGGAGGGTTTGCTCCCTGGTTGGAGAACTAAGATCCCACATGCCTCATGGACAAAAAAGTAGGACATAGACAGCAGAAGCAATATTGTAACATTCAGTACAGACTTCCAAAATGGTCTACATAAAAACATCTTAAAAAAAAATCACAGTGAACTATAACAAGCCATTCAGACTCACTAAACAGTATGCCTTGCATATCAAGAGAATCTTTATTTTTTCCCTCAAAACGCTTTCATGTCTATGGCTTCATTTTATTCTCATCAAATCCCAGGGAGCAAGTGGAACAGATTTATATTATATGTTGGAAGTCAATTTATGGAGAATTAAACAAATCAAAGCTAGTACTATTTTATCACAGATTTTGAAAAATTCAAAAATAGGAGGTTAAGTAAGTTGCCCAAGGTCAAAGTCTCATAACTTTTAAGCCATTAAAAAATAAGCCTTCTAAGGTTTTTTTTAATTAACCAACTTAAATAATCAAACCAGTAAGATTTTGATGAGATGCACAAGTATCATTCTACGGAATGAGTATATTTAAATATTACATTGCCAGAAAGGTCTCTCTTCTTCCCATTTCAGGCAGTACTGAGGAACACCAGAATGTAGGGACTGGCACATATGTCACTGTCTTACCAATTCAATGTTTTCAAAAAATATGTTTGGCAGACTTTATCAAAGGCTGCATGTAGATTACAAGCCTACTGAATGAGTTTTTCTGAGCATGGAATCTAGGACCATGCATTTGAATCAGTTTCCCAGGTAACTATCAGGCAGACTCAAGTTTGGAAAACCACTGCCAATGGTGCAAATGAACCAGAGTGCAACCTGTTGTTAACAGTTACACTTCCATGAATATATCCCCTTTAAAGAGACACATTTCAAAATATCTTTCTTTTTCAAATAATGCCAGTCTTTCTTAATATGGTAACTGATCATTTTACAGCACCAATAACCTATGGAGCTGATGGGCATATATTGGAATGATATCACTGCTGGTTTAAAAAGTTAACACTTTCTAATGTATGACATATTTGTTACATAAATGTCAATGGTCATGCAAAGTAGCCAAGGCCAGATTACATATAATAAGAAGAATCATGATCTGGTGGTAAAATCACTAGTATATCCACTGCTGCTGCTGCTGCTGCTGCTGCTGCTAAGTCGCTTCAGTCGTGTCCGACTCTGTGCGACCCCATAGACGGCAGCCCACCAGGCTCCCCCGTCCCTGGGATTCTCCAGGCAAGAACACTGGAGTGGATTGCCATTTCCTTCTCCAATGCATGAAAGTGAAAAGTGAAAGTGAAGTAGCTCAGTCAAGTCCAACTCTTTGCGACCCCATGGACTGCAGCCTACCAGGCTCCTCCATCCATTGGATTTCCAGGCAAGAGTACTGGAGTGGGTTGCCATTGCCTTTGCCAGTATATCCACTAACAGCCCCAAATACAGTCAATGAAATTTTTATTATTGCCCAATGACTTTATGAGAAATGACTGAAATTGATATATCTTCAAGTTTTAAATTTTAAATATGAATTTGATTTGAAAAGATGGAACTGTGATTTAAAATTATGTATGTTGGCTGATCATTTAAATTATATATTTTAGGAGCAATGTTTCAAATTTCATTTTTTCATCTTTCAACAAACATTTCCTAAATGCTGCTAATCAGATGCCAAGTCTCAAAAAACAAAATTCCTTGCACTGTCTCACAAGAGAGTAGATATAAGCCTAAAGCTATTGAATATGGTTTCAACAAGGGTATGTGCACAGTGCACTGAGGTATAAACTGGGACCAATTAGTAAAAGTTAGCCTCTATAACACAAAACAAAATGGCAGAATGTATTAAACACTATTGAACATAATGTTAATTTTTGAATGACTTCCCATGATTCCACCATCAACCATATCAGATAATAAGAGTTTCAAGTTTAAAAAATAATCCATTAAAAAATATATTACCAAAACATTCACAATTCTTAACAAAAAACCACATGACACTACTAGTATAACATAGATGTTTTCCTAATATACAGCCTATATGTGTTAGTATAACTAAGTTGCATGATTTTAGGAGTCAACAGTCTATGGCAGAAAATCCACTGATTATAACCTCACTTGCACTAACTGAAAGATATCTTTGGTGAAATCAAAGATCGTGGACCCCAGTCCTGCTCTTGTCATTGACTTTCCTTGGACAGTTCACTTTTCCTCCCTAAACTTAATTTTCTCATGTGTAAAATGCAGAGATCAATTAATGGCCCTCATTATTTCAGGGATCTATGATTTGGAGTTAGACTGTGATGACACAGTTTACTACCATTTTGTCTGACTGTCTAAGTTACTCATCCTCATTCCCATTGAATTGGAAAGGATTATCCTCTAAGGCTGGAGAAGGAAATGTCAACTCACTCCAGTATTCTTGCCTGGGAAATCCCATGGACGGAAGAGCCTGGTGGGCTACAGAAGAGCCATACACAACATAGTGACTGAACTATCGCCTCCCTATAAAGCAATAATGAGTTCAGCCCACCAGCACTCATTCCGCCACCTCTCCCACATTCTCCAGTGTCAAAGGTGACCAAGAGAACCATGCTTTATTATTTAATTGAATACTTAGCAAGGACTAATCCAGTGACATCCTCTGTAGGGTTACAGTATCACTCTCTCATTGCAGATTTCAAAAATCTCAAGTATAATTTATTGTAGTTTAATAAAGGGATCCAACCAGTCCATTCTAAAAGAGATCAGCCCTGGGTGTTCTTTGGAAAGAATGATGCTAAAGCTGAAACTCCAATACTTTGGCCACATCATGCGAAGAGTTGACTCATTGGAAAAGACTCTGATGCTGGGAGGGATTGGGGGCAGGAGGAGAAGGGGACGACAGAGGATGAGATGGCTGGATGGCATCACTGACTTGATGGACGTGAGTCTGAGTGAACTCCGGGAGTTGTTGATGGACAGGGAGGCCTGGCATGCTGCGATTTATGGGGTCGCAAAGAGTGGGACACGACTGAATGACTGAACTGAACTGATTATCACTAACCTGTGCTGAACTCTTTTCAAGTTTTTGGACTAAATTATCCCAGCGCTGGGCAAAGTTGTCCAACCATGCTTCCATCTTTTGGGCAACCAATGTATTTTTCAGTGTTGAAAGGAGATCTTGGTTGAGTGAGCAGAGTTTGTCCATGGTTTGCTTTTTCTTTTCTAGATCAGTTTTTAAAACCTGTTAAAAAAAGGAAGAACACAGACTAAGCCTTGGTTACATTTTACAAAAGACTGTAGTTCAATCTGCTTTTGCATGCATTTTCCCATTTGTATAGACACGAAAAGATTATAATTCTGCCTGCAAAAGAACAAGAGTTCATAAAAATATAAGTAGAAAATTATAATCCAAATAATGTTCCCAAGAAGCTTAGAGAGAAATAAAAGTCAGATGCAGAATAAGCACTTTTATTTATCTTAGAATAAATAAGGAGTCAGAGGCATTTATGAGCTACGTGAACATTCTTGAAGAACTGTCAGGGAAAAAAAAGTAGTGTTGGTTCAAAAGGAAAAGCAGAGATTGACATATGGAAATTACTTTTTAATATTTGGAGGTGTTCTAAAGTGAAAGGTAGGGCTCTAGGATGTTAGTGAATTTCCTCTTAATTTCTGATAGAATTCAAATGAAATACCACATGCCAGGAGTACTGAAGAGAACATGGTGAATTGAGAAGATGAGCATAGCTAAGGGGCCTTTCCAATCTGAAATGCTGTGATTCTTTGAAAAATTTGCAATATTTTTTTATTTCTATGATTTGTACATACTTTTCATTATTCAGATACAAAAACCTTGTTATGCAGTTTACTGACTTTTACATTTTTTTAGCATCTGTTATTCAATTAACATTCAGCTATTTGAGTAATTATCTTCTAAAGCTAATTTTAAAGCCCATTAAGTAATAGAATAAAGTAATTGAGTATGGCACAAATCCTTTGGAATTACTATGCTTATTTACTAAATGCTTATGTGTTTTATGAAGTATTTTTATATCATTCATATTTCCAAAGTTCCTAGGAGCTATGGAAGGTTACACATGCTCTTTGGTTGATAGAAAATGAATAAACAAAGTGGCTTGTGTGAAATTAGTAGATCAGGACAGCTTATTCTTTCATTTTATCCATTAAGGTCACCCTAGGCTTTGGGAAATCCCATTTCCATCTCCCCAATGCTAGACCCTAATTTAATTTGTAAAAACAGACTAAGAAGAAAGAAAGGAGAGAATTATTTTATGGACATTTTACCATCTTCTCTCATTGGCATCAGCAAGTGCAATGAACATAAACTAAGCTGTGAGACCTATCTTTCCAAAATAAATGCAAATTTATTTAAGAACAACTAACATTTCATATGGCAAATAAGTGAGCATGAAACAGATGCACCAATTGCTCATGAACTGAAGTATCATTGACAGAGAGAAATCAATATACGCCCACCCCCTGCAAAGGACACTTTATGTAGCTCATTTTGGCATGCCACCTGCATTGATAGCTCTGAACTGCAGACGGCTCTGGTGTCTCCTTCAATTAGTTCATCCTTTTCTCAGAATTTGCTTCACCTGGTGTTCTTTATATTGCAGTCTTACTGCGAGCCATTTTTAGGGAATAAAAGCAAGTTTTGAAATGCATTTTTAGTTTCTCCTCAATAATTGTCTTTTCACTATTTTTCCTAAGCCTGAAAGAATGCAATAGACCAAAATATACAAGCTGAATTTGAAGAAGAGGAAACAATTTACATCAGAAATTTATGAGTAGTCTCCTGTTACCTAAAGAGGTTTTCTTAGATGATCTATAAAAGTAGTTGGATACACAAAGAGATTTAGTGGCAAATGACATGGAGCCTCCTGTGTTAACAATCAACCAAAGAAGAAGCACTTAGTGAACATTACAAAAATAAAGGGGAAATTTCCCATTAAAGAATATAATTAGGAATAATAACTCAAGGTAAAGTAAAAACAGCATTATTATAAATTGTGCAATTATCAAATCAGTAATATTTCTACCCAAATCTGTATGACAAAAACACTGTACTAGCCAAGGCTTCTATCTGGTAAATTCTAGATCTAGTTTGTCAAATGGTGATAGCAGGATAGTAGTTTTGCCTCAGTGTGTTTCCTCTGTTGGCTATGAACCAATCTCTCTCCCAGTCTTTCTTCATCTCATCAAGTTCCTGAAGTACTCTCACACCATAACTAACAAGAAAAAAAAACAGGAAAACCATGGTGGTGCCAGATACAATGCATCATAGTAATGAATTACCTTCTCCCATCTATCCTTAGACAATAATTATTCTAAGCTTGGATTTTGTGTATATTAAATAACTACAATTTAGTTGTTACTCAATTTTAGTGTATTAAAAGGACATATTTTTGCATCCTAAGAATTGATTATAGATCTTTCAGTGCCAGAGAACTAGAGTTCTAGAAAATTCAGAAGGCAAAAAGAAGCTCTAGAAAATGTGTATAAGGCAGAGATCAGCTAGGCTTTTGAAAGAAGAAATATAATTTATTTTCATAGAAGTGAGGTACCTGGATAAACCTCCAAGGTAAACAGGAAAGAACAGCCAATAAATCAGACTGGACAGCAGTAGAAATGGGCAAGTAATAGATAAGCTGCTCAAGAAGACAAGATAAACATGCTCTATATGGTCAAGGTTAGATGATTTGAAGTGAAAAGAGAATGTATGCTTGCAAAAAGCCCACAAAGTCATCAACTTATTCTCATCAGATGGATACTTCAGAGATCAATGCCAAGAATAATTTCTCATAAACTGGCAAAACTGAATCCTGTACCTATTTTATGAGTAGTTTTCTATATGTAAGAAGTATTCTGGTGGCTCAGTGGTAAAGAATTTGCCTGCCAATGCAGGAGACATGGGTTCAATCACTGGATCGGGAAGATCCCCTGGAGAAGGAAATGGCAACCCACTCCCATATTCTTGTCTGGAGAATTCCATGGCCAGAAGAGCCTGGCGGGCTATCATCCATGGAGTCACAAAGAGTCAGACACAACTGAAGCGACTGAACAACAACAAGACAGAGTAATCTAATTCTTTCTAATCACCTGTTGTTGTACTTAGGTAGATTGATCCACTGTGGGGGTTTCTCATCTTAAGGGAGCATAAGAATCACCAGGAAGGCTTATGAACTGGAAGACTGCTTGGCCCTATGCTTCCAGAGTTTATGAATCAGTAGGCCTGGGATGGGGCCTAAGGATTTGCCTTTCTAAGGAGTTCCTGGGTAATGCTGCTAGTCTAGGGACCATGCCATGAGAACCACCGATGCTATCTGGAGGACTTCTTTGAGGGTGATCACCGAAACTGAGGTCAAGTTAGCAAGTCCTGGTGAAATAGCACTGTTCACAGGGATTTGCCAAGCTCCCATAAGTACTCTGTCCCTGCCATCTTATCTTGCAGATGCTTGATAGTGACCTAAGCCCATAGCATTCCTGTAGTCCCTGCACACCACACTCTCTAGGATCATCAACTTTCCCAGAGTTGTCCTTTGTTGGCAAATGCCACAGCAACAGTACTTTTCCACAGAAGCCTGTTTCTTGTTAATTTGGGCCTTCCCACGAGAGCCTACTTGATTCTTCCAGTCTTAGAATTCACCTCAGTTTCTTCTTTCCTTTGCTTTTTATTCTTTATGCCAAATAAAAACTCAATTTGGATGATAGAACAATAATAAGGCCCACATGATTTGGATTAAAAAACATATCAGGAGGAAATCAAATACTTGACTCCTCTTCTCTCACCTCACATGAAAAGTAGGAGAAAATCCCATGGGTTATTAGTGGTAATATTTCAAAACAAATTACTTTGATTGTAAATAAAAGAGAGATTTAGCACACTGTATCTATACCTAGGTATGTAGTAGGAACTGGTGACAGATGGTACCTGTTTTGGGTCTCAGATTGTGACATATTTTAATGAACATTAAATTCTTACTCACTGCCTGAGTCAGCAGGGGAATTTTACCTCAAATTCTAGACCAGCTGTCAGGTTTTGTTAATTGGCTTAAACTATCAAACAGTAAGACTTATACAAAACATATTTTCACTTTGTTCACAAGTAAAGTGACATAATTTGAATTTTAATCATATTGGAAAATTATTGAGACTTCACTAAGACAGCATTTTCATGGCCCTGGAGCTAGCAACGTCTTTTTATATAAAAATGTCAACATTGAGGCACATGATTATTCAAAACAAAAATTTTCAACTGCAGTTATTTTTCTGTCAAAGAATCGAATGTGATGAATTATGAAACAGCTTACAAGTCTTGGACCTGAGTCTGGATATCTTGGTGTTCACTTTAACTCTGCTACTAATCTATTACTTTATGCATGCCATGTGTTTTCTTCTGGGCCTCAATTTCTTCTGAAATAACCTTGTCTGTCTCCTTGTTTTCATGCCCAGTGCTACTTGCTGCTGCTGCTGCTGCTAAGTCGCTTCAGTCGTGGCCGACTCTGTGCGACCCCATAGACGGCAGCCCACCAGGCTCCCCCATCCCTGGGATTCTCCAGGCAAGAATTCTGGAGTGGGTTGCCATTTCCTTCTCCAATGCATCAAAGTGAAAAGGGAAAGTGAAGTCGCTCAGTCCTGTCCGACTCTTAGCGACCCCATGGGCTGGCAGCCTACCAGGCTCCTCCGTCCATGGGATTTTCCAGGCAAGAGTACTGGAGTGCTACTTAGTTCAGTTTTAATTGGCCTCCTTACTATGAAAAGTCTTACTACCAAAGAGTGCTCTGGAAATGCAAATACAATTGTTATTCAGCTCCCAATGGCTCCCCATTAGTTTCAGAACAAAATTACAAATGTATCACTGATATTTTTGCACTGTTTGATACACAGATTACTTTCCTGAAATCTGTCTTCAGTAGTGATATCACTCAAAAAGCACCTTCTCTGAGGATTGATTTATATCAATGAGAAGCTAGTTTGTAATAACAAGTAATACATATGTGAATCTATTTTAAATTAAAAGCTTATAGAAAATTAGTCACTATGGAGCCAAAAAAGTATGATACAAATAAATATTTGGTAATATGGTACAAATTTAACTGAGGATATTTATTTAAGTTTAGTTCAAATAAATTATTTAATTATTATGATGTATAATATATATCAATACAGACAGAAATAGATTAATTTAGGTAAAGTTATGAAACATTATTTACAATAGACCATTGTTTTGTATCACAGTTAACATCACATTAGCATTTAGTAGAATTGATCAAAAATAGAAAAGAAATCCTAATTATGCAACACTTTACTTGAAAAATCAAGCTCTTAATAAACATTGGATTGGCCTCTCCCTTACAGGAAAATAATAAAATTCACAATTGAAGAGAAACTTTGTAGATTTTTTTAAAATTCCATACAGTTCAACTCAAACTGAAATGTGTCAATGAACCCTGATGTCCCCTTATTGCCAAAGTTCGTTAATCCCTCAAAACATATGGGTGCTATAATCACTGCCCCACCTGGGGAGAGTGTGCTCACCAAGAACCTGGTTGCCTGAGCTTCTCGGAACTGGGAAGGGCACAAAACACAGGCCCAGCTGAGTCCGTGACTTTGTAGAGTATCCGAGAACCTGAGTGGCTTACACCTGGGAAATGACCACAACCCAGTGCCAGCTTTAGACAGTTACTCTGCAGAGTAACCTGGAGCCTGAGCAGTGTAGACTGGAAAAGCACACACACCGTGAGTAGGGGCAAACCCAGTGTGGCCCAGACCCTGCGAGCACTCCCCCCACATGCCAGTGATATTTGATTGCAGTGTTCCTCCCTCCCTGCAGCACGACTGAACAAGTGAGCCTAAATAAATGACCACTTTCACCCCCTTGTGTCAGGGCAGAAGTTAGACACAAAAGAGACTTGCAAACAGAGAGAGCGAAGATGAAGAAGAGGGAATCACTTTGGAAGTGACAGGTGCAACAGACTAAAACACTGTAGTTAGCATTGACTACACTGGAAGGGACCTATAGACCTTGAGAAGAAGTATAAGCTGGAACAAGGAACTATCTGAAACTGAACTGACCCCACACTGCCCTCAACAGCTCCAGAGAAATTCTTAGATATATTTTACTATTATCATTTTCTAATTTTTTTAAAATTTTTAAGTTCTTTATTACTCCTTTAATTTTCCTTTTTAAAACCTACTATTACCTTGTAAAAGAAAGACCCTATTTTTAAAGCAAATATCATATTTTTTATAATGTTTGTAATTTTGTTTTGTGCTTTTAATATTGTATTTTTGAGAGTCTAAACTCTACTCTAGATTTTTAATCTCTGTTTTGTGGTATTTGTTATCAATTTTGTACCTTTAAGAATCCAATCTTCAATACCCATTTTTACTTAGGAGTGTGATTACTGGCTTGATTGCTTTCTCCCCTTTTGACTCTCCTTTTTACCAGGTCACCTCTATCTCTTCCTTCCCCCTTCTCTTTTCTACTTAACTCCATGAATCTCTTTGGGTGTTCCAGGCTGTGGAGAACATTTAGGGAACTGATCACTGGCTAGATTGGTCTCTCTCCTTTTTACTCCCCTCCTCTCCTCCTGGTCACCACTATCCCCTTCCTCCCTCTTCTCTTCTCTATGGAACTCCATGAACTCTCTGAGTGTTCCAGACTATGGAAAGTAAGTAGAAAATTGATTACTGGCTAGATTGCTCTTGCCTCTTTTGATTCCCCCTGTTCTCCTGCTGGTCACCTCTATCTCCCTCCTCCCTCTGCTCTTCTCCATGTAACTCTGTGAATCTCTCTGGGCGTCCCTCACTGTGGAGAATCTTCTCTCCATTAACCTAGATGTTTTATCAGTGGTGCTATAAGGATGGAGAAGTCTTGAGGCTACTGTAAGAATGAGGCTGAAAGCCAGAGGTAAAAGGCTTAAATCCCAAACTTGAGAACACCAGAAAACTTCTGACTCCAGGGAACATTAATTGACAAGAGCTCATCCAAAAGCCTCCATACCTACACTGAAACCAAGCTCCACCCAAGAGCCAACAAGTTTCAGAGTAAGACATACCAAGCTAATTCTCCAACAATGCAGGAACATAACCTGCGTTTTGTGAGCACAGAAATACAGGCAGCCAAAAGTCACACCAAACCCACAGACACCACAAAATTCACTACTGGGCACTTCTCTGCACTCCAGAAAGAAGAGATCCAGCTCCACCCACCAGAACACTGAGGCAAGATTCCCTAACCAGGAAGCCTTGACAAGCCACTTTTCCAACCCCATGCACAGGGAGGAACCTCCACAATAAAGAGGAACCACAAACTTCCAGCATAAAGAAAGGCCATCCCAAACACAGCAACCTAAACAAGATGAAAAGGCAGAGAAATATTCAGCAGGTAAAGGAACATGATGAAAGCCCACCAAACCAAACAAAAGAGGAGGAGATAGGGAGTCTACCTGAAAAAGAATTCAGAAGAATGATAGTAAAAATGATCAAAATCTTGAAAACAAAATGGAGTTACAGATAACTAGTCTAGAGACAAGGATTGAGAAGATGCAAGAAAATTTAACAAGGACCTAGAAGAAATAAAAAAGAGTCAATCAACAATGAATAATGCAATAACTAAGATCAAAAGCACTCTTGAGGGAACCGACAGTAGAATAACTGAGGCAGAAGATAGGATAAGTGAGGTGGAAGATAGAATGGTGGAAATAAATGAAGCAGAGAGGAAAAAAGAATTAAAAGAAATGAGGACAACCTCAGAGACCTCTGGGACAATATTAAATGCCCCAACATTCAAATCATAGGAGTCCCAGAAGAAGAAGACAAAAAGAAAGGCGATGAGAAAATACTTGAGGAGATAATAGTTGAAAAGTTCCCTAACATGGGGAAGGAAATAGCCACTCAAGTCCAAGAAACCCAGAGAGTCCCAAACCGGATAAACCCAAGGCAAACACCACAAGACACATATTAATCAAAATAATTAAGATCAAACACAAAGAACAAATATTAAAAGCAGCAAGGGAAAAACAACAACAAAAAAAATCACAAAGGGATTCCCATAAGGATAACATCTGATCTTTCAATAGAAACTCTTCAAGCCAGAAGGGAATGGCAGCACAAACTTAGAGTTATGAAAGAGAAAAACCTACAACCCAGATTACTGTACCCAGCAAGGATCTCATTCAAATATGAAGGAGAAATCAAAAGCTTTACAGACAAGCAAAACCTCAGAGAATTCAACACCACCAAACCAGCTCTTCAGCAAATGCTAAAGGATCACTCTAGACAGGAAATACAGAAAAGGTGTATAAACGCAAACCCAAAACAACAAAGTAAATGGCAACGGGATCATACTTCTTAATAATTACCTTAAATGTAAATGGGTTGAATGCTGCAACTAAAAGACAAAGATTGGCTGAATGGATACAAAAACAAGACCCCTATATATGCTGTCTACAAGAGACCCACCTCAAACCTAGGGACACACACAAACTGAAAGTGAAGGGCTGGAAAAAGATATTTCATGCAAATGGAGACCAAAAGAAAGCAGGAATAGCAATACTCATATCAGATAAAATAGACTTTGAAATAAAGGCCATTAAAAGAGACAAAGAAGGACACTACATAATGATCAAAGTATCAATCCAAGAAGAAGATATAACAATTATAAATATATATGCACTCAACATAGGAGCACAACAATATGTAAGGCAAATGCTAACAAATATGAAAGAGGAAATTAACAGTAACACAATAATAGTGAGAGATGTTAATACCCTACTCACACCTATGGATAGATGAACTAAACAGAAAATTAGCAAGGAAATACAAACTTTAAATGATACAATGGACCAGTTAGACCTAATTGATATCCATATTGATATCTATATTGATAACTATATCTAAAACAATGAATTTCACCTTTTTCTCAAGTGCACACAGAACCTTCTCCAGGATAGATAACATCCTGGGCCATAAATCTAGACTTGGTAAATTCAAAAAAATTGAAATCATCTCAAGCATCTTTTCTGATCACAATGCGGTAAGATTAGATGTCAACTACAGGGAAAGAACTATTAAAAATACAAACATATGGAAGCTAAACAACACACTTCTGAAGAGCCAACAAATCACAAAAGAAACTAAATATGCATAGAAATGAATGAAAATGAAAGCACAACAACCCAAAATCTACGGGATTCCCCCAACTAAGGTCCGTCTAGTCAAGGCTATGTTTTTTTCCTGTGGTCATGTATGGATGTGAGAGTTGGACTGTGAAGAAGGCTGAGCGCCGAAGAATTGATGCTTTTGAACTGTGGTGTTGGAGAAGACTCTTGAGAGTCCCTTGGACTGCAAGGAGATCCAACCAATCCATTCTGAAGGAGATCAGCCCAGGGATTTCTTTGGAAGGAATGATGCTATAGCTGAAACTCCAGTACTTTGGCCACCTCATGCAAAGAGTTGACTCATTGGAAAAGACTCTGATGCTGGGAGGGATTGGGGGCAGGAGGAGAAGGGGATGACAGAGGATGAGATGGCTGGATGGCCTCACTGACTCGATGGACGTGAGTCTGAGTGAACTCCGGGAGTTGGTGATGGACAGGGAGGCCTGGCGTGCTGTGATTCATGGGGTCGCAAAGAGTCAGACACGACTGAGTGACTGAACTGAACTGAACTGAAGGGGAAGGTCCATAACAATAGAAGCCTATTTCAAGAAACAGGAAAAAAATCAAATAAATAACCTAACTCTACACCTAAAGCAACTAGAAAAAGAAGAAATGAAGCACCCCAGGGTTAGTAGAAGGAAAGAAATCATAAAAATTAGGGCAGAAATAAATGCAAAAGAAATAAAGGAGACTATAGCCAAAATCAACAAAGCTAAAAACTGGTTCTTTGAGAAGATAAATAAAATAGACAAACCATTAGCCAGACTCATCAAAAAACAAAGGGAGAAGAATGAAATCAACAAAATTAGAAATGCAAATGGAGAAATTACAACAGACAACATAGAAACACAAAGGATCATAAGAGACTACTATCAACAACTATATGCCAATAAAATGGACAACTTGGAAGAAACGGACAAATTCTTAGAAAAGTATAACTTTCCAAAACTGAACCAGGAAAAAATAGAAAATCTTAACAGACATATCACAAGCAAAGAAATCAAAACTGTAATCAGAAATCTTCCAACAAACAGAAGCCCAGGACCAGATGGCTTCACAGCTGAATTCTACCAAAAATTGAGAGAAGAGCTAACACC
This sequence comes from Oryx dammah, assembly GCF_014754425.2. Lineage (NCBI taxonomy): Eukaryota > Metazoa > Chordata > Mammalia > Artiodactyla > Bovidae > Oryx > Oryx dammah. The sequence goes on along the minus strand of NW_024070207.1, from coordinate 101,888,649 downwards.
TATCCTACTCAAACTCTTCCAGAAAATTGTAGAGGAAGGTAAACTGCCAAACTCATCCTATGAGGCCAACATCACCCTAATAACAAAACCAGACAAAGGTGCCACCAAAAAAAAGTAAACTACAGGCCAATATCACTGGTGAACATAGATGCAAAATCCTTAACACAATTCTAGCAAACAGAATCCAACAACATATTGAAAAGATCATACATCATGATCAAGTAGGCTTTATCCCAGGGATACAAGAATTCTTCAATATTCACAAATCAGTCAATGTGGTACACCACATTAACAAATTGAAAGATAAAAACCATATGATTATCTCAATAAATGCAGAGAAAGCATTTGACAAAATTCAACATCCATTTATGATAAAAAGCCTCCAGAAAGCAGGCATAGAAGGAACATACCTCAACATAATAAAAGCCATATATGATAAACCAATAGGAAACATTATCTCCAAAGGTGAAAAATTGAAAGCATTTCCCCTAAAGTTAGGAACAGACAAGGGTACCCACTCTCACTACTACTATTCAACATAGTTTTGGAAGTTTTGGCCACAGCAATCAGAGCAGAAAAAGAAATAAAAGGAATCCAGATTGGAAAAGAAGTAAAACTATCACTGTTTGCAGATGACATGATCCTCTACATAGAAAACTCTAAAGACTCCTCCAGAAAATTACTAGAACTAATCAATGAATATAGTAAAGTTTCAGGATATAAAATCAACACACAGAAATCCCTTGCATTCCTATACACTAACAATGAGAAAACAGAAAGAGAAATTAAGGAAACAATTCCATTTACCATTGCAACAAAAAGAATAAATACTGAGGAATATATCTACCTAAAGAAACAAAAGACCTATTTATAGAAAACTATAAAATACTGGTGAAAGAAATCAAAGAGGACACTAATAGATGGAGAAATATACCATGTTCATGGATCAGAAAAATCAATATATTGAAAATGAGTATACTACCCAAAGCAATCTATAGATTCAATGCAATCCCTATCAAGCTATCAATGGTATTTTTCACAGAGCTAGAACAAACAATTTCACAATTTGTATGGAAATACAAAAAACCTCGAATAGCCAAAGCAATCTTGAGAAAGAAGAATGGAACTGGAGGAATCAACTTGCCTGACTTCAGGCTCTACTACAAAGCCACAGTCATCAAGACAGTATGCTATTGGCACAAAGACAGAAATATAGATCAATGGAACAAAATAGAAAGCCCAGGGATAAATCCACGCACCTATGGATACCTTATCTTTGACAAAGGAGGCAAGAATATACAATGGAGAAAAGACAATCTCTTTAACAAGTGGTGCTGAGAAAACTGGTTAACCACCTGTAAAAGAAGGAAACTAGAACACTTTCTAATATCATACACAAAAATAAGTTCAAAATGGTTTAAAGATCTAAATGTAAGACCAGAAATTATAAAACTCCTAGAGGAAAATATAGGCAAAACACTCTCTGACATAAATCACAGCAGGATCCTCTATGACCTACCTCCCAGAGTAATGGAAATAAAAGCAAAAATAAACAAATGGGACCTAATTAAACTTAAAAGCTTTTGCACAATGAAGGCAACTATAAGCAAGGTTAAAAGACAGCCTTCAGGATGGGAGAAAATAATAGCAAAAGAAGCAAGTGACAAAGAATTAATCTCAATAATATACAAGCAACTCCTGCAGCTCAATTCCAGAAAAATAAGTGACCCAATCAAAAAATGGGCCAAAGAACTAAAGAGACATTTCTCCAAAGAAGACATACGGATGGCTAACAAACACATGCAAAGATGCTCAACATCACTCATTATCAGAGAAATGCAAATCAAAACCACAATGAGGTACCATCTCACACCAGTCAGAATAGCTGCTATCCAAAAGTCTACAAACAATAAATGCTGGAGAGGGTGCAGAGAAAAGGGAACCCTCTTACACTGTTGGTGGGAATGCAAAGTAGTACAGCCACTATGGAGAACAGTGTGGAGATTCCTTAAAAAACTGGAAACAGAACTGCCATACAACCCAGCAATCCCATTGCTGGGCATACACACCAAGGAAACCAGAATTGAAAGAGACACGTGTACCCCAATGTTCATCGCAGCAGTGTTTATAACATCCAGGACATGGAAGCAACCTAGATGTCCATCAGCAGACAAATGGATAAGAAAGCTGTGGTACATATACACAATGGAATATTACTCAGCTATTAAAAAGAATGCATTTGAATCAGTTCTAATGAGGTTGGTGAAACTGGAGCCTATTATACAAAGCAAAGTAAGTCAAAAAGAAAAACACCAATACAGTATATTAACACATATATATAGAATTTAGAAAGATGGTAACAATGACCCTATATGTAAAACAGCGAGAGACACAGATGTAAAGAACAGACTTTTGGACTCTGTGGGAGAAGGCGAGGGTGGGATGACTTGAGAGAATAGCACTGAAACATGTATATTACCATATGTGAAATAGATTGCTAGTTCAGGTTCAATGCATGAGAGAGGGTGCTCAGGGCTGGTGAACCGCAATGACCCTGAGGGATGGGATGGGGAGTGAGGTGGGAGGGGGGTTCAGGATGGGGAACACATGTCCACCCATGGCTGATTCATGTGAATGTATGGCAAAAACCACCACAATATTGTAAAGTAATTAGCTTCCAATTAAATAAAAAAAAAAAACATATGGGTGCTATAATCAATGCCATTTTGTTTGCTTTAATGTTTTTCTTATTTTCCAAAACATGATATAAGCCCCTTCTATGTGAGGATAATCATTTCTTGTGCTACTCTTGTATTTCTCAGAGAATCTAATTAAGTTTATTTTAGACATATTAGATTTATGAAACTTAAGTTTATTCTAGAACTATACTATTTATAATTTTATAGAACATTCACAGGTACTTTTCAATGCTATATTTAAAATTTTTACTATAATCTTATCCCAGGTATGTTATACTTTTTCAAAGAGTACAATCCTGTTTCAAAAAACAAAGTTCAAACTTTACCTACGTATTATAAAATCAATATTTATGTTCTTCCAAAATTCATATTTTGAAGGCCTAACCTTCCAATGTTATCATATTAGGAGGTGGAGCTTTGGGGAGGTAATGATGCTTAGATGAAGTCATGACAGTAGGGCCCCCATGCTAGGATTCTTCTTGTGTGTTAAGTCACTTTAGTTGTGTCTGACTCTTTGTGACGCTAAAGACTGTGGTCCACCAGGCTTCTATGTCCATGGGATTCTCCAGGCAGGAATGCCAGAGTGGGTTGCCAGGCTCTCTTCCATGAGATCTTCCCAACCCAGGGATCGATCCTGAGCCTTTTATGTCTCCTGTGATTAGTGCCCTCATACAAAAAAGAAGGGATACCAGAGCTTCCTTTGTATCACCAGGAAGAGAGCCCTAACCAAGAACCAAATCTTCCAGCACCTTGATATTGTGCTGCCCTGTTTCTAGAACTATAAGAAGTAAATATCTACTGTTAAAGTCACCCATCTGTGGCATTTTATTACAGCAGCACAAGCAGACTAAGATAGGAATTGGGAACAAGAACTGGTGTCTCTTGTAACAAATACCTAAAAATGCAGAAACAGCTTTGAACTGTGTCATGGGTAGAGGGTGAAAGAGTTTTGAGGTACACGCTTGAGAAAGTCAAGATTGCCATGAAGATAACTTCGAAGGGCAACTTTGGTGAGGACTCAGGGAGAAAAAAGGAGAGCTGGAAAGAAAGTTTCCATCTTTTTAGAGAATACATAAATAATCATGAATAGCATGTTGGTATAAATATGGATGGTAAAGGCCATTCTGTTGGGGTCTCAGACAAAGTAAAGAACATATTGGCCAAGGGAGAGAAGACAATCCTTGTTATAGAGTGGCAACGAACTTGACTGAATTGTGTTGATGTTCTAGTATTTTGTAGAAGGTAGAACTTGTACATGATGAAACGGGATATTTAGCTAAGAAATCTGATGTCATTGGGAAATATTTAAGCAAAGTGTGAAAGGAACATCATGGTTTCATCTCAATGCTTAAGGTAAAAAAGCAAAAAGAGAAAAATCAGTTGAAGAAGGAACTGTTTAACAAAAATGAACCGGAACTTACGGATTTGGAAAATTCTCAGTCTATCCACATTGAAAAAAAAAATGAGAAAGGATGTTTAGATGTGAACACTAATGGGTGTGGTTGATCTACTATTTGATGAGGATATTAGTGTGGATGTGAACCAGAGACCTAATCAGCTCTCTGATCAGAAGCCGGGGTACAGATGTATACATTATGGATACATGAATATGAAGCCATGGATACTGTAATATACTAGTAGAAACTGCCAGCTGGGACTAATGGAAACAAGAAAACTGGATAGATTGAAGGAAGGCTGTGAACACATGCATTCTTCCCATCAAGAAAAGAGAATGATATAGGTGATACAAAGACATCAGGGCCGCCACCCCTACCGTAGGCCCAAATGGCAGAGCCAGTTCCTCCTGGGTTTCAAAGGGTGGGGCAACCTCTCAGGTTTGGGGGGGCAGGCATGCAGGATGCCACCACCTAGTGCCTCAGGAGCAGCCATGACAGGGAGTCCTGTGAGTGGGACTGCAGCAGAGAGCCATGTGGGTGGGCAGTGCACTGTGATGCTGAAGAGGCAAGGCCATATTGTGGAATTCTGGGGGTGATGGTGCCACTTTGGCGGCCCTGGAGTGCAGAGAATCAGTCCAAAGAGGAATATTCTCAAGCATTAGGAACGTACAGAATTGTTCTTGCTCTGTTTTAGACTTAACGTGTGGCCTGTCACCCCTTCCTCCTTTGCTATTTTCCCCTTTTCGAATGGAAATACTTATCCTATACCTGTCACACCACTATTTTGGAAGCATATAACTAGTCTGGTTTCACAGGTTCATACTTGGAGAGCTCGGCCTCAGACCTTGAGTCTTATTTGATTTAGATGATGAGACTTTGAACTTTACAATATATGCTGAAGAGTTGATATTGGGACTATATAAGTTATTTTGGGTCTGTTCAGATGGAATGAATATATTTTGCATGTGAGAAAGACACGCATTTTGAGAGTCCAGGGATGTAATGATATGATCTAAATGATTGTGTCCCCCAAATATATATATATATATTGAAATTCTACACCCTCCAATATCATGGTATTAAGACATTGGGCCATCGGGAGGTAATTAGGTTTACCTGAGTTTATGACAGTGAGTAATTTATGACATGTGAAGAGCTGACTCATTTGAAAAGACCCTGATGCTAGGAAAGATTGAGGGAAGCAGGGGAAGGGGACAATGGAGGATGAGATGGTTGGATGGCATCACTGACACAATGGACATGGGTTTGGGTGGACTCTGGGAGTTGGTGATGGACAGGGAGGCCTGGTGTGCTGCAGTTCATGGGGTCACAAAGAGTCGGACATGACTGAACGACTGAACTGAACTGATGACAGTGAAGCCCCTATGATGGGATTCATGACCTTGTAAGAAAAGGCAGAGACACTAGAGTTTCTCTTTCTACTATATGAGGAGAGCAATACTATTTGTTGTTTTTCAGTTGTGTCTGACTCTTTGCAACCCCATGGACTGCAGCATGCCAGGCTTCCCTGTCTTTCTCTATCTCCCAGAGTTTGCTCAAATTCATGGCCATTGAGTCAATGATGCCATCTGACCATGGCATCCTCTATTGCCCCCTTCTACTTCTGCCTTCAATCTTTCCCACAAGCATCTTTTCCTATTTTAATTAAGACAAGTAACAATATAAGTAAAGAGACTGATATAAGAAAGAAAAATGAATATTATGTTTAAGATTTAAACGTCAGAAAGACCAAATAAGGATGTTAGTAGAAACTACCTTTTTAAAAAAAATAATATCAATAGCTAAAGAATACATACGGCCAGTTTTTGAAGACTTGATAACATTTCACTCTGATCCTTAAAGCCAGCTGTGGGGATCTTATTCACTGCATCTTCTTTATCTGAAAGCCATGTACTAAAAAGGCACTGAAAGAAATCAAATAATTTCAAAAGAGAAAGAAGAATAATTATTAAAGTACATCATCTATTTTTATGTCCCCATTTAACATCTCTCCTTCTCTTTCACTGATACACTATCCCCCATGTAACTCACCTGCTCTTCAGTAAAACGTTGCCATTTGAGAAGAACATCCTGTAAAAGAACCCAGCGATCTTCAGTCCACCTACAGATGTTTGCCCACCGATCTCCCAGTACCTGGGGAAGAGAAAACCCACCACAACATCAGCAAATGCTTACCTGTTAACTGAATTTTATTAAAAAATGGTACGAATGATTTTTAAAAGCATCTAACTTTGAGTATCTTATGTATACTAGGAGTTGTAAAGAGCACTTATCAGCTTCTGCTTATAATTATATAAGCACATACCTTTCATTTGTCATTAGATTACTTCACTCTTGCACCTTATATAGAAAAGTAGAGATACTTACAAGAAGTATAAGGCAGATACGACACCACTATTTGAAATGTCTACACAGCAAATATAAACAGGAAAAATATAAATGTAGAATGAAATAGGATTTGTCATTGATAATATGGAAAATGTATATCTTTCTTAGGTCTGAAAATATGTCAAAAGAATAAAAGTCTGGCTAAAAAATAGGATGTCAAAAGGATCTCATCTGAAGCAATCTTATATAATTAGAATTGCTTAATATCTTGATTGTAGAAGAATATTAGTACTGACTTAACATCATATCCACATGTGAATTTTTAAAGTTAACTGGATTATTACTACAAATATTTAAAGTCACTATTTCTCTAAACTGTTCTATTGAGAAAACTCAGTAGAGTAATAGTTTTCTGAGTAAGAGTTGCCCTGTTTTAGCCTGTCACTAATACTAGTGGCTCAGTGGTAAAGAATCCACCTGCTAATGCAGGAGATGCAGATTCAATCCCTGGATGGGGAAGATCCCCTGGAGAAGGAAATGGCAACCCACTCCAGTGTTCTTGCCTGGGAACTCCCATGGTCCGAGGAGTTTGGTGGGCTACAGTCGATGGGGTCACAAAGGAGATGGACACAACTTAGTGACTAAACAACAATAACAATATCTATACGCACATGCTATTTTAGTATGCAATATAAAATAAGCACTAGTATTTTTTAGGTGAAAAAGTGTGTTTTGATTTTTGTACTGTTTTAAGAAATGTCTCATTTATTTCAACACTATTAGGATGCACTTCAGAGTCTAAAATTTCAACTTTTTTTACTTCCTTATAAATAATAAAATTATTTACCCATAGATATTAGACCTCTAGAACTAGAAGAATCTCAAAATATGGTATGTCTTATTTTGTATAGAATAAGAACTAGAAAAAATGTTACTCATATTTTTTACAAATATACTCAGTATCTAGGATAAACTTGATCATAATTTCTACGTTACTTGATACTACACATTTGGATTGTCCAACTAGAAAACGTTGACATATGATTCAAATAATATATATGTAATTAGCATCATGGCAAAACCCATCTATTCCTAAATAACTCAGAGACCTACTCTGTTTTTTGTTGTATTTAATCTACCACCTTTTAGAAAAGGAAGTCTCATACATAGGGGTAAGAAGTAAGCAATAAATGTTTTTCTACAATATTAAAATAATCATGAACTCAGATGCAGCTCAGTCACAGGTGAGTTTTCAGTTTTTCTTCAGAAATGTCAAATAAAAATGTTATTACTTTCAAGCATAACATAAGTGATTTTGCGTTTTTTTATAGTTTGATTCTCTACTCGACCACTTTTGAATTACATTAGTTTATGACAGAAGCCTTAACACTAAAACAGTGATGCAAGATACCCAGGAAATGTGCTAACATAACTCAATGTATTCAATGTTAGCTATGTAATTATTACAATTAAACTTTGGGGTTCTTTTCCTCAAAAACATATTAGAAGTTATTTTAATAAACTTCCTAGTTACCTTGTAAGGACGCATCAGATAAAATGGCATGGCATACCTGGTAATGGATTAGTTGTGGAAAAAAAAAAAAAACAGCTTCAAATGGAGAAACTCTTGCCCGTTAGCCATAAACTACACCATCTGCCTGATTTTACGATGCATATACAAAAGGTCAAACTGTGGACATTTATTACAGGGCTCCAACCCCAGTGGAGATGGGTGTCAAGGGCTAAAAGAGAAACTCAAACTGTAGCACCACCTTCATAAATGAAAGAAAATGAACTAAGACGTCTAAATAGATATACTCTCTTCTCTCCAGTGCTACCAGACACACAAAGCTAGAGTCTAGCAAAGTAGTATCTTAGGTTTGCAATCTCATAGATACAGCTTTCATAATTTATTGATTTTAGTAGGACATTGTATAAAACAAATTCACATAAAGACCTCTATACTAAATTGCTAAAGATTAAATTTACAGAAATTGCAAAATATACTGTGATACACTTTATACGATAGATTTTTTCATTATTAAAAAACAATAGTAAATATTTTTTCTATACAGTCAACCTAGTCAAAACAACCTAGTTAAAACAACTATTTTAAGAATATTATTTCTATCAACAGATGAATAGATAATGAAATTTTGCCATTTGCAACAACATAGATGGGCTTGGAAGGCATTATGTTAAATGAAATAAGCCAGAAAGAGAAAGACAAAGACTGTATAATATCACTTATATGTGGACTCTTAAAAAAAAAAAAGAAAACTAGTAAATATAACCAAAAAGAAGCAAATTCACAGATACAGAGAATAAATTAGGGGTTACCAGTAGGGAGAGGGGAAGGGCAATATAGGGGTAGCAACAAACTATTAGGTCTAAAATAAGCTAAAAGGATATATTGTACAACACAAGGAATATAACCAGTATTTTATAGTAACTACAAATGGAGTATAATCTTTAAAAATTGTGAATCACTATGTTGTACATCTATAACCTATAATATTATACATCAACTATACTTCAGTTAAAAAAGGATAAAAAGATTATCATTAAAAATTTCCTTTGTATTCAAATAATCATAATAGATAACTTTTATAATTCCACTGAGGTTAAATATTCAGTCAATATTTAATTTATAGTTAAGTATAAGCTCTGATTCATTCATTCACCAATCATTAATTTATCTAAATAACAAATATTTTTGAACATACACTATGTGCCAAAAATGAACAGAATAAAGATGTTATGGACTGAATTGTGTCTGCCTAAAATTCATAAGTTAAAGCCCTACTGACCTCTACCCCAGAATGTGACTGTATTAGAAGATAGGACCTTGACAGGCAGGGCCTTTAAATGGGGCTTTTAAATTAAAATGACTATGTTAGTGTGGACTCTAGTTCAGTCTGACTAGTGTCCTTATAAAAAGAGGAAATAAAATAGTGTCTTTAGAAAGACACTAGGGATGTATGGGCACAGAGGTAGAGGCCATTGGGTGGACATAGCAAGAAGGCTGTCGTTTGCAAGGCGAGGAGAGAGGCCTCAGAAGGAATCAAACCTGCCAATACCTTGGACTTCTAGACTCCAGATCTGTGAGAAAACACATTTCTGTTGTTTAGGAAATCCAATCTCTGGCATTTTGTCATGGCATATCTAACAAACTACATAGGACAGATTTAAGAGAGGTTGATTCCATGGCACTGCAAAATGTCTCACAAAATTAAAATCATTACAAGTAAAGATGCACATATGAGAGTCAGGGCATTTTAGAGAACACATTTCAGTTACTAGTGTAAAATGAATTTAACTTGTTCAAATAGAGCAGAATTTTAATAACACATTGGGACAACTTCTCAAATACAAATGTGCTATCGTTTTGTGATTTTATGTGTTATATGGAGAGTATAAAATTATCTAGAGTCAAAACACTTGGATTCAAGTCTTAAGTCAATCAACTGCTTGGATGACCAACGTGTGTTGTTGTTTAGTTGCTAAATCACATCAGATTCTGTTGCAATCCTAGCCCACCTGGCTCCTATGTCCATGGTATTTCCCAGGCAAGATAGTGGAGTGGGTTGCTATTTCCTTCTCCAGCGGATCTTCCTGGCCCAGGGATCACACGCATGTTTCCTGCATTTGGCAGGCAGATTCCTTACCACTGACTCTCTTTCAAATTATGGAAATATTTTAAATCCATAATTTCTTGTAATACTAGGAGCAATTCTTTATCTTCCCCTACTCAGTAAAATCAAGTGACTTTTTCAACAAATTTATGGCTAAATAATATGTCTCTCAAAGAAAATAATCATACCAACAACTTAAAGAACTGCTTCAAGTATTAAAAAAGATTATGTATTGAAAAACACTTTTAATTTGAACTGAGTTATATAAGTGTTGGTGGTTATTTATATTTTGCTTGATTGTAGTGTTGCTATGAAGCCTTCTAAGAACCACCAAGGGTGAACTATTTTACTCATTCTAAAAAAGTACTTATTACACCTTTACAAGTAGATGTTTAGAACTGCAGTATATCCTTTTTTAAAAAATTTCCAACACGAGAGCATACACATCCTTCAGCAACACATTCTGCTGCTTAAATATTACTCGCAGAACAGTCTCAATGAACTGAATCCAAGTCACTTCTGTTACAAAGCAGGCACAGTGTTTTTACTGATCTCAGTGATTAGTTAAGTGAATTAGAAATCATGGTACATGATACATGTGCTCACAGGTTCAGTTCAGTTCAGTTCAGTCACTCAGTTGTGTCTGACTTTGGTGACCTCATGGACTGCAGCACGTCAGGCTTCCCTGTCCATCACCAACTCCAGGAGCTTACTCAAACGCATGTCCATCGAGTCGGTGATGCCATCCAACCATCTCATCGTCTACTGTCCCCTTCTCCTCCCACCTTTAATCTTTCCCAGCATCAGGGTCTTTTCAAACAAGTCAGTTCTTCACATCAGGTGGCCAAACTATTGCAGCTTCAGCTTCAGCATCAGTCCTTTCAATGAATATTCAGGACTGACTTCCTTTAGGATGGACTGGTTGGGTCTCCTTGCAGTCCAAAGAACTCTCAAGAGTCTTCTCCAACACTATAGTTCAAAAGCACCAATTCTTTGGTGCTTAGCTTTCTTTATAGTCCAACTCTCACGTCCATACATGACTACTGGGAAAATCATAGCTTTGACTAGATGGGACATTTGTTGGCAAAGTAATGTCTGCTTTTTAATATGCTGTCTAGGTTGGTCATAGCTTGTCATTCAAGGAGCAAGTGTCTTAATTTCATGGCTGCAGTCACCATCTGCATTGATTTTGGAGCCAAAAAAAATGAAGTCTGTCACTGTTTCCACTGTTTCCCCATCTACTTGCCATGAAGTGATGGGACTAGATGCCATGATCTTAGTTTTCTGAATGTTGAATTTTAAGCCATCTTTTTCACTCTCCTCTTTCACTTTCATCAAGAGGCTCTTTAGTTCTTCTTTGCTTTATGCCATAAGGGTGGTGTCATCTGCATATCTGAGGTTGTTGATATTTCCCCCACAGATAGATTTTTGCAATACCATATTCACAGATATAAGAAAACGTACATAGTGCTTGAATTTATGGATTTATCTATTTATTGCTTAGAAATGCTGGCCCTAATTTGAATTACAAAGGATGAAGCTAAGCAATTTTTGGATTATCAGTCAGCTTTTATAAGCACTCAGAGACGCTGGTTCCTATCACTGCCTGAATGGGTGCAACTTCATTGTTAGACAAGTGCAAGAGATTGGATCAAATGGAATTGACAGGAAGCTAATTTTTTTAAAATCACTATATTAGGGTTAGAAATCTCCTCTCTTAAGAAAAAAAAAATCAGTCTTTGAGTTGCATTTAAGTATATGAATCCCCTGAGCTTTTAGGAATAATGCATATTTTTGTAAGCTAGGTAAACATTAGGCACATAAATGAAAAATGAATTATAATATCTCACAAAGTGATAAGAAATTAATTTGTATTTATGTCCTCATTTTGTCTCAGCAGCAAGAACAGCAAAAGGTCAGTTCACTTACTCTAACACATTTTCGTGGGCTAAATCACAGCTCCATTATCCTCTAGGCTCAGATCCACAATGGGGAGGATTTTTCCCTCCCATTTAATTCACATCTCATATTGTTATACATGCCAAGGACATTTCTCATCTGAATTCCTTTGTTTGGTAGAGTTGGCTTTTCAAAGCAAAAGTGAAAAATGGCTATCAAAAGAACATTTGGATAAAAGCAAGTATAAGAAATTTGACAAGTCTGAGAGGTAAAACTTAAGTACCTTGACCCTTGAATTTATTGAGTGTAAGAAAGTGAAAGCTAAACTGTGCCCAGCAAGATTGGCATTAAGAGATAAAGTGTCTGCAAGAGTATGTCCACTAAGGAAGAAACAATTACGTGCCATGGACCACACAATGCAGCAGCAACTGAGATTTATAAGAGAGGGAGGCAGCAAGCAACTCATCTCCTTTAATCCCAGTTTCAAACCCTGGGATATACTCCTCTGCTAAATGAATTTTACGTGTAATGAGCCTTCTGAAAAATAATTTTATTTATTTCTTGAGTTTTGTTTCTTAATGTAAACACCTATACAGTTAAAAACAATTAGCAACTCCATCTTACATCTTACTGATGGTGAAATGGAAACAATATCAAACGAACGAAAGCACCCATTATGAGGTTAGAAATGGCCAGAATATTACTAACTACTGTTTAGCCAAGTCTATGATTCTCTTCTCAATTTTACATTTTTTTTAAAAGAAACTATTAACTGAAGCATATATTACAAAATGGCATGTCTTAAAGCTTCACTGTCTAACATACAGTTCAGGGTGAAAAAACTTATTTTGATGTATTAGGAAACACTTATTGGAGGTTTCTCTGAAAATATCATTCTTACTTCTGTTTAAAGGATCCTGTAATAACTCCTAACCAAACTCAAGGAACTCCTTTCACTTTTAATGGTGCAGTTTATAGATGAGGAAACTGACACTCAGACAGGTTAAATAACTTATCTAAGGGCAGAAAGGTCAAAGGATTGAGTATATGGGATTTGACCTTCAGTTCATCTGGCTACAGGCCCATGCTCTTTCACGATGCCACTCACTTGATAGAGCATTCAACATAAAAAATATACACCTTGTGATTTGCGCTAAATAACACAGTGGAACGTACAGGGATACCAGGACTATGCTGAATCTTTTTTGAGTCTTTTCATATTTAATTTTACCAGGAGTTTGATGAGATTTAACTAAACATTTTATCTAACCTACCTGACAAGGATTTGGAGCCTGCTGTTACAATTTGATTTAAAAAACATTTTTGATATTTTAGCTCCGTATCTGTTTAAAACATTTTTTAAAAATCAAAAATGCTCACACTTCTAGATCAAGAATATGTGTTCTTTGCAAGGACTTATTTTGAAAAGGTAAATATGACTGTCTGATTTGTTAATGAAATTCTGCCTTGGTGATCACGCTAAAGGTGTAGGAAGATTTTTTAACTTGAAGAAGCATATTCTTCTGTGCTATGGCAATCAATTCCATATTTTATTTATTTTTCTGAGTTTCTAAAGTGCTAATGAATAAATCTGGGAAGGCCCTGTTATTGTTGCTGCTGTTATTGTTTGCAGGCTATTATTTAATGTTCTGTGGCAGCTTAATAAACTCCGCACTCTGCAGCTCCCGCCAGTCTATTCAATTGGGACACGAAAAAATAAAGAACAGGAGTCCTAAGGAGCATTCCAGCACAACAGTGTTCCCTCCAGCATCCATCACATTTCCAGGCATTCCTTGGTAGCTTGAGGTTTTACCGTTCTTTATTGGTTTTTACCTCCAAGTCTCTGACTGTCCTGAAGGCTGCCCTCCCTCTCCGTTTACTCCCATGCTTAATGTCTGGTGTAGAAATACATGCATTTCACGTAGTATATGAATGTCTCAAAGCTGAATACCACCACTGTTATTATCAATACATGGTTTTTCTCCCAAGCAGTGTCTTAACGCCCCTTTTTTCTCTTTCTTCTTCATTAAATATTAATATCTGTCTACCAGTTATTTAAAGTAACAACAAGGCTATTTGTGGTGAATTTTTTTTAAAGACACACAGAAGTGAGAGTTACATGAAATTCCCTATATTCTCTACCTCAAATTCTAAGTCTTTAATACTTAAAATGGCTATTAAGCATTTAGCAGAATCTCTGAATCTAACTAACTTGCTATATGTCACTAGGTCAAAAGTACAGACAACCTGAATTCTTATCCCACTTCGATTGCTGTCCCCCTTGGTCATATCCATTAGCAAACTCTTAATCTCACCATGGTTTAGCTGTCCTACTAGTGAAATGGATATAATAGTATCTGCCTCCTACCCTCCTAGCCAGGTCAATACTGGGGTTAGGTCAACAAATAGGAAACTGCTCTGAAGACTATGATGAATTATAGAGATGCATGTCAACAGTAAGGACTTAGAACTTAGTTGATGGAAAAATAAATCAGCTTTTGTTTCCAGGTGTGATAAATCTACAGCACAATAGACTTTTTAATAGAGAATACACTGAAACATTTCAGCACGATGTTAACTTTACTAGGTTTCTGTGTTTTACCTACATTCTAATAAAACTTAGTTTTGTACAAGAATTACAAATTTCTTCTTTTGCATTTTAAACCAGGAGCATTTTTCATTATGTGCCTTATTTACAGATAAGTGACTGGAAATCCCTCTATGTTCCATTCTAACTCTTGCCATGGAATTTATTCCACCTATAAGAAATCACATGTTCCAAGAGGTACATAAAATAAAATGTATAAAATAATCTAGGTGTAAGGGAATGAAGAGAGATGACTGCAGCTAAATGGAGAGCTCATGGTAAAGTGGGCAGATCTATTCAATTCCTACTGAGGTTAATATGCAGGAAGACAGACCCAGGATCATCAAATCACTTGTTTTCTCCAGAAAGGCTAGAAATTCATAGCTTCATATCATATTTCCTAAATCTCAATGATAAATATATTATTAAATTCCATGTGGACTGAATATATTTGTAATTTTAGATGCAATAGACAAATTCTTAGAAAGACAAAACTTAATCTGAACTGACAAAAAAAGGGAAAATCTGGAAAATAGAGGTAAACTATTTTTAAAAACATAAATCAAAAATAGAAAGGCTTAAGTCCATTAAATATACTGACTTCTCATTTAAACCTTCCCCCATAAAGAAAATTCCAGGCGTAAATGGTAAGTTCCCAAGTCTCCACGCTGCTGCTGCTAAGTCGCTTCAGTCGTGTCGGATGCTGTGGGACCCCATGGACAGCAGCCCACAGGCTCCTCTGTTTCTGGGATTCTCCAGGCAAGAATCCTGGAGTGGACTGCCATTTCCTTCTCCATAGTCAGGTATTTAACCCTAGTGAGCATATCACAAGAAAGGAGAACAATACTCCTTCATGGACACAATGGGAAAACTCTAAGTCAAATGTTAGCAAAAAAAAAAAAATCTAGCAAAACATTAAAAGGGTTATACATAGGCTCCATGTTTGGTTTCTCTCATATATGCAAGGCTATTTTAACATTAAAAAAAAAAAACAATGTAATTTTACATATTAATGGAACAAAGGAGAAAACTAACATGTTTGTCTCAGGTTATCCTGAAAAATAAGTTTGATTAAATTAACATCCAGTAATAACAAAACCTTTTAGAACACTAGGAGAAAAAGATGTGAACAACAAGCCTACAGGAAATATCATACTTGACAGTGATTTACTAAAAGCCTCACCTCTGAGGGGAAAAAAAAACTCGCCGCGGCGTAGCGTCAGCGGGGGTGGGGTCAGCGAGAGAGGGGTGACCTCCTTCACCCGCCCCCACCTCCCCCCGCCCGCGGTCTCGCGCCTCTCCAACTGCCAGCTACGGCCGGGTATGGGCCCAACGCTCTAGCGCCATATATTTTCAGGAAGAGTTGATTTCACAGTTGTGGAGGTGTAGCTCAATGGTAGAGCGCATACTTGGCATGTTTGTGGTCCCGGGTTCGATTCCCGGCATCTCCACTTTAGCTGAACTACGGTTTCAGCTGACTTTTCACCTTTTAATCCTTGAAAGGATTAATACTGAAGCATAAATAATGGAATCTTTGAGCTTCCCTGGTGGCTCAGACGGTAAAGCGTCTCCTTAAGGGTTCGATCCCTAGGTTGGGAAGATCCCCTGGAGAAGGAAATGGAAGCCCACTCCAGGACTATTGCCTGGAAAATCTCATGGACGGCGGAGCCTGGTAGGCTACAGTTCATGGGGTCGCAAAGAGTCGACACGACTGAGCAATTTCACTTTCACTTTCTTTCACCTCTGAGAGCTAAAATGAGAAACAACAACAATAATCTCATTGCACTAGAGTATGCACCAAAAAAAAAAATCAAGAGAAATTAATAAGATGAATGATTGGAAAGGGAGAAATAAAACTGCCATTAACCCCAAACCACCTGGGTACATACATCCGAGTGACGCTACAGAGAAACTACTCAACTTAAGAAGTAAACTAAGCATTGTTTCTGGATATGAGGCCAGGGAACAAAAATAAAAGTGTACTTCTCAATATCAGCGACAGGAAATAAAAAATTAAAAACGTAAAAGATAACTATTTACAACAAGACCAGAACTATCAAAAACCTAGCAAGAAATCACATAGAAAGTCTAAGACCGACTATCTTGAGAACCATAAAACATTATTTAGAGAAAATAAAGACCTAGATAAATGAAAGAATATTTCATTCATAAATTAAAATATTTTATTTAATAAAGACATTTACCACAAATTAATCTATATAGTCAGTGAAATCCAATTAAAACCAAAACATTTTTGAGGAGGTGGTGATAAGCTGATTCTAAAATTGATATGGAAAGCAAATTAATAAAAATAGTCAACACAATCTTTAAAAAGAAGAAAACAAACACAAATATGAAGGGCTTACCCTGGCCAAGCTAGACTCAGTGTTCTCTGTAGCTTAATTAAACTTCAGATTATAGGCCCCAACATGTCTTCTCAGAGCACTTTAGAAAGGAGTTGTAAATTTTTTTAATCTGCCCATTTAAGATGTAAATAGCCTACAACCCAAGAATATCTTTCTCAAGGACCTGTTAGCCATCCCTTTGAAATGTAATTATCAAGAAAGATAGGGCCCATGTCTTCCAGACTCTGTGGGAGGATAGGCGCCTAACTTTGATAAGGGACAATTAGCAAATACAAAATGGCTTAATCACATTGACCATCCAACCTTTTAATGTGCTCTAATCTTTTTACACTAGCTCACCCCAGCACTTAAGAATTCTCCCACCTTTGGTTCAGTGGACCAGAGTTCAGTCTCTCTCCCCTATTGCAATAGTCTTTGACCCATCAATGCAATAATATTGAATAATTTGTTTTCTTGCCTGTTTAATCATCTGGTACAATTTTTATTTTATGATACTACCAGTATCAAAAATATTAGAAAGCTGAGGAGCGGTCCTAAGATGGCGGAGGAATAGGAAGGGAAGACCACTTTCTCCCTCACAAATTCCTCAAAAGATCATTTCAACGCGGAGCAAACTCCACAAAACAACCTCTGAAGGCAGGCAGAGGACATCAGGCAACCAGAAAAGCAGATCATTGTCTTCAAAAACAGGTAGGAAAAAATATAAAAGATGAGAAAAGATACAAAGGAGGTGGGGAGGGAGCTCCGTCCCGGGAAGGGAAGCCCGTCCCGGGAAGGGAATTCTAAGAAGAGAGGTTTCCAAACACAAGGAAACACTCTCCCTGCCGAGTCTGTGGCGAGCCTTGGAAACACAGAGGGCAACATAACAGGAAGGAAAAACGAATAAATAATTAAAACCAACAGAT